>NC_088376.1:94851000-95556500 GCF_037993035.2 Macaca fascicularis
CATAACAAAAAAGAATAAATTTATCTGGCATTCTATGACTCAAACCTTATAGTGCTATTTCTATAGATTCTAAGATCCTAAAATATCTTCAGGATCATGAATGAAAAAAATGAGTAAATGAATGAATGCATAAATAAATAAATGTCAGTGGAATTTTAACAACTATCTTCTATACTGACTGTAGTTTTCATAAAACAAAAATCAGTGGTTCACATGTAGTACCCAGGGTAAACTTATTATTCAGTGTGCATGGTATTCTCTGATTAAAAGTTTCCTGTTTCTAATTACTTTTCAATAATTGGTATTTTCATGACTTTATGCTCAAAACACACAACTTTCTATTACAAAAATGACACTGTCAATGTATTTGAATATATCTGAAACACCAAATATAATTTTTAAAAATTCTTACCTAATCCTTTTTGTCCTGGATTCTTTGCAAAATTAAAAGTAAACTGGTAAAAATCCTTAAATCGTCCTGGTTCTTTCAATTCTTGTTCCATCTTGGGTATCTGGGCCTTTAGTTTTTCTATGCTGTCACATCTACATTGTAAAATTAAGTTTATAAAAGATTAACTTTTTCACTATAAATTAATAACTTATTTATTCCCATGAGGGCTTACATTTATTTCCCAGAACTACTTTTTTAAAAATCAAATAGTTGGAATTCAATCTTTTTATATTACATAAATACAAACATGCATGGAGGTTAGCTGAGGGAAGAAGTCTAGAGTGATTAAATGTTCTAAATAATTACTTTTAAAAGAAACGGGCTATTCGTTTTAATTACATAATTCATTAGGCTATCAACACTTTCACTAGTAGAAGTCAGCTTCAGTGGATAAATAAGAATGTATAGTAATCAGCATAACAATCATTTTAAACTGTATTAGACACTACTGACACAGTACTTAATCGCGTTTACTATCTAAATTAACTAAAAGTATGGTCTCTTGCTTATGAGGAAACATTTCTTTTGGAAACTTGCTTCTTGTCATATACAAAGTATAGTAGTAAACAGGTGAACCTCCTACCACCTCCAACTGAATTACCTCAAATTAATATTAAGCTTTTTCTGTACATGCAAAACATTCAACTTTCAAAGAGTTTGAAAAGCTCTAAGTACCAAGCCTTTAGTTTCCTAATACAGCCTTATGGTAGAAATACGCTATTTCTTATAGATTCCACAAACAAATCCATTTTTTTCCTTCTAATCATTTTTTGCTTTTATTTTCCTTCTATATTCTTTGTAACACCTTCCAGATCATTAGTTTGTAAATTAAAATTTTGATTTGAAAGTTCATTACATATTATATGAATTCAGTTTCAAATTTTTAAAAACATTGCTTCCTTAAGTTCTGATGAAACCTGTCCTAGCATAGAAAATCCCAGCAAGTTCAGGATGGGCCTGGCTTTTTGGCTGAAGGACATAGTGTCCAGGCCAGTTAATTTACTGCCTCTCAGCTTTAAACCTACCCTTCTTTGCCCTACTTTGTGATATTGGACTACAAACTGTGAGACGTCATTTTTCTTGCCAGCTGGCTCAGTGTTAGGCTCTACCAAGAGCCAACGAAAGGCTGGAAGAGGAAGAAGGAACTTTTCTGATCCCAGTTTGTTTTCTCCAGAGGGCAAGGGTTTTAGTGTGTGGGAAGGTCCCAGCAGTATCCACCAGTGGTAGCAATCTCACAGCCTGCAGCAAGTGGCCTCTAGGCAGCTTTTTCACCAGCATTACAGGTGGCCACACCCTCTCCCTTCAACCCCCAGGTCTGAATCTCAGCCTTGTGGGGTCTCCTAAGCTTCTAAATTTCTTCCTTGTCTGTGCCCTTCCCTGACTTCCTAGAGGTGGTAGCAGCTTGCTGCAACTGCTACCTGTTATGCCTTGGAGTTTCCTTTTATCCTTTTATCTATTTGATAGAGTAAAGCAAGTCTTTAAATTTTCCCTGTTAAAATTACAGGTGTGGTCTTTGTTTTTTGTTTTTGTTTTTGTTTTGTTTTTTGTTGTTTGTTTTTTTGAGATGGAGTATCGCTCTTGCTGCCCAGGCTGGAGTGCAGTGGCATGATCTTGGCTCACCACAACCTCTGCCTCCCGGGTTCAAGCGATTCTCCTGCCTCAGCCTCCCAAGTAGCTGGGATTATAGGTATGTGCCACCATGCCCAGCTAATTTTGTATTTTAAGTAGAGACGGGGTTTCTCCATGTTGGTCAGGCTGGTCTCCAACTCCTGACCTAAGGTGATCCACCTGCCTTGGCCTCCCAAAGTGCTGAGACTACAGACATGAGCCACCGCACCTGGCCCCTGGTGTGGTTTTTGTGTCTTGACTGGACCCTGACTGATTGCAATGTCAATCAGGCTCAAATCATGACTCTCATACTACCTAATTCTATAATTTCTCTGTACCTCAATTTCTTCATCTCTAAAATGGGGAGAGAAACACTATTCTCAAAAAGTTGCTGTAAAGAGGTACTTAGCACAGTTAACTGAAATAAAATAATGTTTAATAAATGTTAGCTATTATCATTTAATAGTGGCCCTCTAAAAACAGAAAGGGCAACTTGTTACCTACCAACAGACTGATTACTTCTGTCTGCAACCTCATTAAATATGGACAACTAGAGGTCATAGGTAAAACCTCTACCCATGACTTTTCAATCAATTTACCCGAAGACATTCAGCTAATCACCTGTCAAAGTGTAAGTGAAACAAGTAGTAACTTCTAAGGCATCTTCCAGTTTTTAAATTCTAGGATTTTATAAACGCAGGGTTCACAGTCTCACATTAGGAAATAACTTTAAAACTTGGTCATTTCACTCTTCCATGGTAAATATTTATGCATAATTTTAATACTAATGAACCTGCCTTAGAAGCAAATGATAAGAATATATCCAAATAGAATAGGCTGTACTAACTATACAAATAACTTGACAAACCCAGAAAACTGTATAACATGGAAACTAGCAAGTTAACCCATTTCTATTTATACCAATGTTTGTAGGCCAGCAAATCTTTAAATTTACACTAAAAAATTCATGACATAATTCAGTTCCACAGTAACATATCTAATTTCCTTTTGTAATTATATACTCACCCTAATTCTGTCATGCCATCCATGAACTCCTGTTTGGAGAACTCGCACTGTGTTGCTGCTCTGAACTTCCATGCAATAATCAACACACTAATGCTGGCTGGATCGAGTGCCAGGTCATCACAGAACTGCTGTATGCCATCTATTCCAATTTTATTCTCATCTTGAGGGTCTTTAAAAATAATAATGCAATATTAAAGTAGTGTCATATTATGCTACATTACTAAAACTGAAAAAGATAATGCTTTATATGTCATTTTTTTTTTTTTTTTTTTTTTTTTGAGACGGAGTCTCGCTCTGACACCCAGGCTGGAGTGCAGTGGCCGGATCTCTGCTCACTGCAAGCTCCGCCTCCTGGGTTTACGCCATTCTCCTGGCTCAGCCTCCCGAGTAGCTGGGACTACAGGCGCTCGCCACCTCGCCCGGCTAGTTTTTTGTACTTTTTAGTAGAGACGGGGTTTCACCGTGTTAGCCAGGATGGTCTCGATCTCCTGACCTCGTGATCCGCCCGTCTCGGCCTCCCAAAGTGCTGGGATTACAGGCTTGAGCCACGGCGCCCGGCCTTATATGTCATTTTTTAAATGACCACAATATATGGAAGGCATGAAACAGTATTACTCTAACATACACTTTCCCATTATTTAAAGCCATTCTCCTCTCTAGGAAGGCATGAAACAGTATTACTCTAACATACACTTTCCCATTTTTTAAAGCCATTCTCCTCTCTAACAGCATTCTTAAAGTGTACAAAAGAGATACATGCAGATGAGACATGATTTTTTTAAGTCTCATTTATTCATGTGAAATATGTCCCATACTTATACACATTCAGAAAATCAGACATTCGTATATAGGGACATGGGATTCTAATTCAATATATCCATATTTTGCTTAGGTAGGCATTCTGAACAGAAATTCTTTTTTTCTTAGAACAAAGTTCACTTTCCCACAACAACCACTTCTTAAGAGTATCAGAAAAACTGTAAACTAAACTATGTAATTCAACCCTAATCTCAACAACGTAAATATCTTTTGTTTAAAGAAAAAAATCAATACTTATCAAAGAGGCAAAAATTTTAAATAACAAAGAGAAAGAGGCACTCATAGACTGCTATCCAATATGATTTGCTAGCACCTTTTTTTTTTTTTATTTTTGAGACGGAGTCTTACTCTGTCGCCCAGGCTGGAGTGCAGTGGCATGATCTTAGCTCATTGTAACCTCTGCCTCCCAGGTTCAAGCGATTCTTCTGCCTCAGCCTCCCGAGTAGCTGGGACTACAGGCACACGCCACCACGCCCAGCTAATTTTTGTATTTTTAGTAGAGATGAGGTTTTACCATATTGGACAGGCTGGTCTCGAACTCCTGACCTTGTGATCGGCCCGCCTCGGCCTCCCAAAGTGCTGGGATTATAGGTGTGAGCCACCAAACCCGGCCTTGCTAACACCTTTCTTAAAGTAATCTGGCAATATCTCCAGCAATAAAAAACATGTACATCATTTGACTTTAGAGCACAAGTTATGCATAAAACATCCCATATTCAGAAAAACTTTGAAATTCTGTAAATGTATTTCTGCAAAAACATAAAAGATATGGAAGGATCCACACCATTGGTTACTCAGGAGAATGAATAAGGAGAATGAATAAGGAAAAGACAAACTATTAACCTTTTCTTATTCATCTATTATGCAGTTGAACTTTTTAAAAACTATGCATTATTTTATAATTCTTTAAAGATTTAGTATGCAGGTTTTCTTAAAGACTGGTTCAGCTGAGTTTTATACATATGAGGGGAGAAAAAACAGTTCCCCATCCCCATGCTCAACTTGGACAATGGGGGAGGGAAAAAAAGGAGGGCAGGAAAATAAAGAGGCCAAGAAGAAATTTTAGTGCAAAGAAAATAATTTCTCCTCAGAGTTCTTGAAATAACCCTAAGATCTACAGACCTCTATTGGACACATCCCCCCAATTTATGTTATATATAGTATTTGATTTCTCACAAGCCCATCACTTTGGAAAATCTGGTCCAAAATTTATTTAAAGTCACAAGCAAGCACTCACCTTTGTATCTATTGTACAGTTGTTCTAACTTCTTCCTGTCCAATGATCCTTTTACACTCTCTCGTATATAAAGTTCAGGATTTTGGAAAAAATTATCTGTTGCAACATCTAACTTCCAGTCATTTTGAGATAGACAACTTACTGCTGTTTTTTCACTAGATTGTGTGAAGATCATAAACTGACGAACTTTATCCTTCTGCGATGATTTCAACTTGTTCTATTGAAACCAGAAAATAAACTGAAACTCTATGTAAAATCACGTAAGACTAAATATTTCTATATGGCTGACAAAACATTCTTAGTAATACTTTTTCCTCATAAAACATTAAAACAGTTTAACTTAAGATTTATTTTTGATCTATTATTAATCAGAAAGACTAACTTTTAAAAAATATGAAACAAAAAATATGGTACAGTTTTGGAAGAGAAATAGGACAGAAGCGAAGGAAGCTCAACCACCCAGTGTTTCTCCTACAGTGGGTCCTGAGAGCATACAGAAAGGCTGCAGAAGGGAAGCGGTGCTACTCTCCAAACCTGGACAAGCACAGTGCTCTGAGATGGATGCACAAGTAGTGGTGGGGAAGAAGTTGACATGATCTGACCAGTGAGCAAATGCCCCTGGGGAACCATGAGATTAACAGGTGTTTACTGCAGTCCTAATACCCACTATAAAGGATATGGGGCTAGGGGGCGGGGATCCTCCCTCCCCAACACCACCTACCTTGTTTTCTTGCTGTTTTTATCAAATAGGAGGAAGCAATAAAATAGAAGGATCCGACATTTCTCCTAGTTGTATTCAGAAACCAAGAAAATTATCAACAAAATTTCCTCATATTTTCACTCACATCAGGAGAAGCATCCTTCCTACCGCAATAATTTTTTTTTCTTTTTCCCCTGGAAGAATCACGTCATTCCCTTAGCCAGAGCCTAGCAGAGACCCTTGGTCTCTCCAAACAGCCCTTCTACCTCTTCTCAGAGAGGGGAAGAGATGAAGAGATAATCACCTCTTCTCACTTGCTGCACACTGACAAGGACTCATTTCTCATCTGACCTAAACCCACAGGAAAAGAAGGCAGGGTACTCTCTCCCAGTATCAAAGACTATGTTCTCCCTTCCCTCTCACCCAAGCCAGCCTCTGAGCAACTGCAGCCTCATCACTGTTACTCTTCCTCCTCCCAAGCTCCAATACCATCTTCTAGCAAAATACTTGGGTTCTTCCTGAGTTACTATTGTAAATGAAGAGGGAAAACTTGAGTAGAATACTCATGAATAGACACAATATTCTGTGGTTGGCTGGGCGCGGTGGCTCATGCCTGTAATCCTAGCACTCTGGGAGGCCCAGGCAGGCGGTTCACCTGAGGTCAGGAGTTCGAGACCAGCCTGGCCAACATGGTGAAACCCCGTCTCTACTAAAAATACAAAAATTAGCTGGGCATGGTGGCAGGTGCCTATAATCCCAGCTATTCGGGAGGCTGAGGCAGGAGAAATGCTTGAAATCGGGAGGCAGAGGTTGCAGTGAGCTGAGATAACACCATCACACTCCAGCCTAGAGGACAAGAGCAAGACTTCACCTCAAAGAAAAAAATATATATATATATGTACATACATACACACATATATATATATATATATTTTTTTTTCCCCTGTGGTTTAAGCAACACATTTGAGAGCCCCAGATGCTCTCATCTGGCCCAAACAGACAGATCGTAAACATCAACTTCCAGATTAGACAGATCAGAGAACCCTAACCAGAAGGTTAAGGCATTTGTTCAAAAATATCACTCAGGCTGTTATTAGTAGAAATGAGACAAGAACAAAGAGTTCTCATGAATCTGAGTAATCTTTCCATAAATCACACTGCTTGCTATACATAATTACAAAGCTTTTGAGATTTTACAACATATTTCTACTGATCACAGTAAAAACAACACTATACAAAATCAAATATGAAAACTAACCCTATCTCCCTATTTCTTGCAATATGAAAAATGTCCATGCTCTAGAATCTGATCTGTCAGTCACACTTCTCTCTTTGCAAATATGTTACTGTTAAGATTACAGATTAAAATCTCAACCTCTGTACTCCACTAAAATTGAGAAACTATAAATTCACTACTCTTCTGCTACTTCACTAATAACTCTACAACATCTGGACATCAGATAAGTCATATCCCATTGCAAAACACATCCCTCAAGTGTCTAGGATTCTTCCCTTTGGAAAACCATCTCCTCCTTGAGATTTACTGTTCAATGACAACAAACTCACAATGAAATCAAATGCCAAGGAAGATAACTGTCCTAATTTAATTTTGCTTAAATGAAAGTTAACAAGGAAATCATTTTGATTCCAACTTTTGTTACTGAAAATTATTTTAAAACTTAGTATACCTTTCTCCCTTGAGTGATAGAGTACCCTAACATATGTTTTAATTCTCCTCTGAGAAAGAAGGTAAAGTACCAAAGGTTCACTGTGATCATCAGTGACCACCGTATAATGGTGCAGGAAGTGTTGGAGATTAACCTGCAAGTATGCCAACCACAGACCATATCCTGGAAAATACGTAGGTTTTTTTGTTTTTTTTTAAGAGACTGGGTCTCGCTATGTTGCCCAGGCTGGTCTCAAACGCCTGGGCTCAAGCAATCCACCTGCCTCAGCCTCCCAAAGTGCTGGGACTACAGGAGTAAGCCACTGTGCCTGGCTTGGCAATTACTTTTTAATTAAACCTGATACAACTTATTGGCGTAATTTTTCCCCCATCCTCCTAAAAGTTGGAGGTGGCAAAACAAACAGATTTAGCTGGGGTTTTATCATATAGTTTTAAATCCAGTGCTCTGTTCCCTGCAGGGTCTATCACCTTTGTTGAAGGGAGGAAAGGAAAAATCATAGCTTAAGTCATTTCTACCGGCCAAAAAGAACTAGTCATTCTACTATTCTATTCCTATCAGAAAGCAGGATAATAGAAGACCAGGGAAACAAAGATAAAAAACTGTCTTACCCACACAAACTAAAAACAAAATAATACAAACGAATTAATTCCATGTCATATCTTATTTGAAAAATGTTTATGTAATAAATTTTATATATACACACACACACACACACACACACGCATATATAAATGTAAACTTTTTTTTTTTTTCTGAGACAGTGTCTCACTCTGTCGCCAGACTGGAGTGCAGTGGTGCGATCTCGGCTCACTGCAACCTCCACTTCCCAGGCTCAAGCGATTCTCCTGCCTCAGCCTCCCGAGTAGCTAGGATTACAGGCACGTGCTGCCGTGCCCAGCTAATTTTTGTATTTTTAGTAGAGACAGGGTTTTGCCATGTTGCCTAGGCTGGTCTTGAACTCCTGACCTCAGGTGATCCAACCATCTCAGCCTCCCAAAGTGCTGGGATTACAGGCATGAGCCACCGGCCAGGCCAAATGTAAACTATTTTAACTGGTTTGGTATAAATTTCCATTATACAGGGCAATATCAATATATCTGAAGAAACAGGGTGCACCTACCCATTTCCAACAACATAAAGGCTACTGAGTTACACTGGGCCAAGAAGTGACAGTATGGACTCCAGCTAAGCCAAGTGATATTGACAATCCCATTCCTATAAAGTCTGATAAGTACCCTCCACTTCTTATACTCACAGTGCACTCTTACCATTTCTTTGTCAGCTCTCTGTTCCTAGAATACATTGTAACACCCAATTCCCTACTAAGGGAATTCAATTCTGTAGTCTCAAAGGCTATCCTAGAATAAAGCTGGAGTATACCAGACCAATTTAGGGGAGCTGTAACACTCCCATCCCCTTTTCCTAAGCCACAAAGACGTACCAGGCAGTGTTCTGATGTTGACAGTATGGCACCAAAGGTTTAAATTTGTATCAACATAAGGAAGAGAAAAAGGTGACTAACCAGAGAAGAATTATTTTATAGGGGATGAGAGGGTGGATAGAAAATTGAGGTGGAAGAAAAAACAGATGGATTTTTTCTCTGTTTCTACTACAAACACAGTGGGGAACTTCCCAAGAGCAAAATCATGTGACAGCTACAATGATTCAGCACTCAAATGTAATATATGCCATTTATTTAAATACTTATTTAAAGGGAATAAACTAGAGTAATCATTAAATAAGATCAGGCAATACAATCTTCAGTATTCCAATGTTAAAACTACCTAGATATTATGAAGTTTTCAAAAAAACGCAATAGTGGAAAGGATGTAAAATGCATAAAACAAAATATATTTTGCTTTTTAACTCTGGCAAAAAAAAGCAGGGGGAGAAGAGAAATGCTATCTCTTGTAACAGAAAGCTAATTACAACGGTATCAAAGATTACCAAAATTAGAAATACTATCATAATCTGAAGAGTAAAATGAATTTATTTGCTCATCTTTCCAAAATATAACATGCCAAGTTATCAACACATATTGTTTTATTCTTAAATCTAGCATATTTGCATTTTTTTTTTTTTACTCAAGAAATTCAAGAATTAGAGAATCAGCCAGGTGCAGTAACTCACGCCTGTAATCCAGCACTTTCGGAGGCGGAGGCAGTAGGACTATTTGAGGCCAGGAGTTCAAGACTAGTCTGGCCTGGGTAACACAATGAGACCATCGCTACAAAAAAATTTTTTTAATTAACTGGTTGTTGTAGCGCACACCTGTAGTCCTAGCTACATGGGAGGCTGAGGTGGGAAGATGAGGATCACTTGAGCCCAGGAGTTCATGGCTGCAGTGAGCTAAGACAGCACCACTGCACTACAGCCTGGGTGACAGAGTGAAATCTTATCTTAAAAAAAAGAAAAGAAAAGAAATTTAAGAATCACATTTAAAATAATAGCTTATCTGAAGAAAAAATATTAATAAAGTTTAAAAAGTCTTCCTATTAAAAGTATTTCCCCAAGGAAAAACAACAAACATGAAAATGACTTTCTAGTCAACTAAGTCCTAACAATTTCAAAATAGAAATAATTTTAATAAGTGATATTTTTACAGGAAAAAATTAAGATCCATTTTATTTCTATTGTCTTGAATTTTTATCTTCTCATCCTTAAGTTTATATTTCTGCCTGAATTCCAGAAACAGACACTTAGGCCTTTATATCTTTAGAGGAATTAATTTTCTAACTCAATTCTTGTTAACTTAGGATTTGATGAATCTAGCTCACAAAAGTTAATGCTTTCAAAATCAAAACACTTTTATGATCACCCATAATTCTCACTAAAAGCTCTGTATGTTGTTATGTAATTATCATATTGACAGTTTAACTTCATCTGAAATTTAAAGAGCTAGTTTTAACTTTAGAAGATCATACTTTCCATATATAATACATGGTATTCAGCAAACACAGGAAAACGTTACCAATATCCAAAACTACTCACTCACAAAAGGCCTTCCAATAGACTATAGGTCCGAAGTCAAAAGTGCAGGAAAAAATCAATTCAACCAATGAGCCTACCTACAACTCCTAGAGCAGACTTTCACCTAGAAACCAAAGTTCTACTCCAGGAAAGTCAGCATAGGAATCTAGGCAGGAGTAGCTCTATCTCTTTCCTTCCACCTGTACAGAGAGGCAATATAATATGATTCGCTAGAGAAGAGTGCAGACTTTCAAACCAGACTGTCAGGATTTTAACTCTACCGGTGCCACTTAATTGCCGTTATCACTTTGGGAAAATTAATCTTTCTGTGCTTCAACTTCTTCATCCGTAAACAGAGTGTTGAGGTTACATGAATCAATTCAGGTTAAACTCTTAGAACTGTAACTAGCACATGGTAAGGACTCCACATAAGTTCATAGAGGAAGAAAGATGGACAAGTGTGGTGGGCTCACGGCTTGTACTCCCAGCACTTTGGGAGGCCAAGGCAAGAGGAACACTTGAGCTCAGGAGTTCAAGACCAGCCTGGGCAGCATAGCAAGACCTCGTCTGTATTAAAATTAGCAACAACAAAAAAGTAGCCACGCATGGTGGTGCATTCCTGGAGTCCTAGCTACTTGGGAGGCTGTGGTGGGAGGATCACTTGAGCCCAGGAGATAAAGGCTGCAGTGAGCTATGATGGCGCCACTGCACTCCAGCCTGGACAAGAGAAGGCGTGCGATCCTATCTTAAAAAAAGAAAAAAAAAAAATACTCCACAAAAAAAATTTAAATGGTAAACTATAATAAAACTAGCAGCTAACATTTGAGCTTCTACTGTGTGCCAGGCACTGCACTAGGTACTTATTAATCCTGCAAGATGATTCCATTTTACCAATGAGGAACCAAACTTCCAGCATAATTTATCTACTTATTCAAAAAGTAGCAGAGCCAGAAATGAAGCCCTGCTGCCTGGTTTCAAGGCATGCAGTTTTGCCATTTACTATATACTGCCTTCAAGTGAAAAGAAAATCAAAAGGACAAAAGTGCAACCACTGACTGTTGAAGGGAGAATTGTGAGCAATATTTCTTCACCTATTTTAATGGAAAAGTAGTCAAATGTGAACAATTTGCATTCCAACTAAAAGTCCCCATTAAGCATTCTCTCACAACCTAACTAAAAAGATAATTTGGGGATTGAGCTTCTATTTAGGGTTTTTTTTTTTTTTGGTTGGGGGTAGGAAGGAGAAAAGGAAGAGGATAAGTTATTTTTAAGACAAGCAATACAACAGAAAGAAAAATGTGTTTATAGTCCTTTCACAGTCTATTTTAAAAACAGATGGCTATAATCTATAGCTTTAAATGTACAGAGGTTGAAAACAAAAAAAATTACAGGGCACTCGAAGTCAGGGTTCCCTTTTCCAAAGAGAAGGCTTGAAACTCAGAGAAAATACAAATACTTATATAGGTTATGGCCAGAAAATATATGGAAATGTGTACAATTTCAAATACTAAGCAAAACGAACAAAACCCTCATAGTATTCAAATCTGAAGTTTAAAATAATTGCTTATGGATAACAATTACTTATTCATTCATTCTTAAATTTCCTGCACTTTGAATAACTCTTGAAATTAACTCCTTCTTAAGAGGTGCTGAGGCTGGGCAAGGCAGCTCACGCCTTAATCTCAGCATTTTGGGAGGTCCAGGCAGGAGGACTGCTTGAGCCCAGAGTTCAAGACCAGCCTGGGCAACATAGCAATATCTGGTCATGCACACCTGTAGTTCCAGCTACTCAGGAGGTTGAGGTAGGAGGGTCACTTGAGTACAGAAAGTTGAGGCTGCAGTGAGCCATGATCACATCACTAACTCTAGCCTGAACAACAGTGCAACACCCAGTGGCTCACGCCTGTAATCCCAGCACTCTGGGAGGCCAAGAGGGGGGTGGTTCACCTGAGGTTGGTAGTTTGAGACCAGTCTGACCAATATGTAGAAACCCCATCTCTACTAAGAATACAAAATTAGCCGGGCATGGTGGCACATGCCTGTAATCCCAGCTACTTGGGAGGCTGAGGCAGGAAAATTGCTTGAATCCAGGAGGCAGAGTTTGTGGTGAGCCAAGACCACACCATTGTACTCCAGTCTGGGCAAGAAGAGGGAAACTCCATCTCAAAAAAAAAAAAGAGGCTCTGTATTACATTAGTTCCCTCTTATCCACGTGGGGGAGGGAGAAACATTCCAAGACTTCAGTGGATGCCTGAAAACACAGATAGTATAGAACCCTATATATACACTCTGGTTTGTTTGGTTTTTTTTTTTTTGACCTGATAACTAAGAGAGCTACTAAGTGACTAACAGTAGGCAGTGAATACAGCATGAATAAGATGGACAAAGAAAGGGATGACCAACGGCTACAACAATGAGATTTCATCATGCTACTGAGAACAACGCACAATTTAAAACTTATGAATTGTTTATTTCTGGAACTTTTCATTAATATTTTCAGATCACCAGGTGATTATGGGTAACTGAAATCAAGCAAAGTGAAGCCACAGACAAGAGGGTACTACTGTACTACTAAGTCCATAGGAATGATATACATACTATGTGATTATTGTGCACGATGATATATTATGGCAACCTACCTTTCAAAAATTCAGAAGTGACCGGGCATGGTGGCTCACGCCTATAATCCCAGCATTTTGGGAGGCCGAGGCGGGCGGATCATGAGGTCAAGAGATTGAGACCCTCCTGGCCAACATGGTGAAACCCCGTCTCTACTAAAGATACAAAAATTAGCTGGGCACGGTGGCGTGTGCCTGTAATCCCAGCTACTCGGGAGGCTGAGGTAGGAGAATCACTTGAACCCTGGAGGCAGAGGCTGCAGTGAGCTGAGATTGCACCATTGCACTCCAGCCTGGGTGACAAGAGCGAAACTCCAGCTCAAAAGAAAATATTCAGAAGTATATCTGTAAGATTCAAATAGATTATTATAGACTTTCGTATACTTTTCTTCACAGGTTTTTAAAAAGTAGGCAACTAGTAAAAATTTAAAAGATTTTCTCTCCACCCCTCAGAATTACTAGTTAAAATTACTAGTCAAAAGGCCAGCCTCGTCTGGCCTTTCAGGAGGTATACTCCTTTGGGAGGCTAAGGGGGGCAGATCACTCAAGGTCAGGAGTTTGAGACCAGCCTGGCCAACATGCTGAAACCCTGTCTCTACTAAAATACAAAAATTAGCCAGGCATGGTGGCACATGTCTGTAATCCCAGCTACTCGGGAGACTGAGGCAGGAGAATCGCTTGAACCCAGGAGGCAGAGGTTGCAGTGAGCTGAGATCGTGCCACTGCACTCCAGCCTGCACGACACAGTGAGACCCTGTCTCAAAACAAACAAACAAAAAAATGTTATTTTTGCTAATTTCTGATGATAAATAAGAAATAACCATCTTAAAATACTTGCATTAGTCATCATCTCGATTGATTCTCTCAAACTTATTGCTTGAACTTCTAACAAGAAATCCAAGTAGCTAATTTAAATTTACTTTCCTCTCTCCACTAACATTGTTTTCTAAAGTAATCTCAAGTTAATAAAGGATTACTGAGGCAGAAAGAAAAAAAAAACCAAAAAAATGAAAAATTAAATGAGATTTATAAAATTCCATAGTTAAGATCTAACATACTATATTTCTTAGAGAGAATAAATGATCCTTGAAAAATGAAATCTTCTAATTCTAGTGTTTGATATTTTCTCAAATCCTAAATCAGGAAGTATTAGAATCCTCTGAATAAACACTCCACGTTTATTAAAACGAAAATACCCTACTCTAATGAGGGAATGGGCTGTGTACTTCAGCAACTTATCTCTGTGTTGAGTGATTCAAAAGTACTATAGATTTAAAAAAAAAAAACTAAATCCCTTAAAATTTTATAATACAGACAGGCAGCCTAATCACTCTCAGTGACTAGGTACTAATTACATAAAACAAATTCAATAAAATAATAAAAGACTGTATTTCAGTGACTGTTTTTTCCTTCTGTTTTGCTTTTTCTTGTGGGGGTGGGTGCACACCTAAAGTGGCTATATAAATTGGTCAAGAGCTTGTTTCTGTCCACAAAGCAACTGAATCCTATTTGGAACTATTTCTTTTCATCAAATTTCATGGCAAACACTACCATAACTTGAACTCAATACTGAAATTTTAACGGAGTTTTCTCCCAGATTTTCCTTATGCTTGACCCAACCTATAAGAGCACAATCAAAGTAGCCACTTGACCCAAATGACCTGTTCTTTTAAAAAAAAATTTTTTTTTAATTAACACAGAATTTTTTTTGTTTTGTTATGTTTTTGTTTTTGAGACAGTCTAGCTCTGTTGCCCAGGCTGAAGTGCAGTGGCACGATCTCGGCTCACTCCAAGCTCCACCTCCCGGGTTCATGCCATTCTCCTGCCTCAGCCTCCCAAGTAGCTGGGACTACAGGTGCCCACCAACACACCCAGTTAATTTTTTGTATTTTTAGTAGAGATGGGGTTTCACCATGTTAGCCAGGATAGTCTCGATCTCCTGACCTCGTGATCTGCTGGCCTCGGCCACCCAAAGTGCTGGGATACAGGCGTGAGCCACCGTGCCCAGCCAAAAATTAACACAGAATTAATTGTACCTCCAACTTTCTTATTATATGCACCAAAAGTTATAATTTTTCAATTGCTTAATGTTTACATCAAATCATTTGATTGTACATGGAAACAACTAGGTCACTATTATTCAGCATGACAAGGAAGAAACCAGAGTAAAACTAAACAAAGATTCTACATCTACACTGAAGGAGTGCTTGCTGGGTTTAAAAAAAAAAAAAAAAAAAAAAAACAGAAAAATGGGAGTAGGTAAGGGTCAGGGGGAGATAAAGTGTGGAACCAGAGACCAGGGTTCTAACCGCTGCTCTGCCACACACTAGCATCAAATCATTTAGAATGCTAAGCCTTCATTCCCGATATGCTAAATAAATTAAAAAAAAAAAAAAAAAAGGTAGTAATAATGCCTATTTCAGAAGTGGGAGTGGAGATTAATGACAACTGTAAATTGTCTGACTAGCAGAGTGTATCTTCTCAATAAACGTTAATTTCCTTTCTTTGTCCCCAGTTTTCTGCATACAGTCACTGAACGAAAGGCCCGGCTTTCTGCATATAGTCACTGAACGAAATACAAACCACGAGAACATATTCGACAATCTATCAAAGAGGTTTTGTTGTGTTTTTATTAACCCTAGTGTGGTTAGGTATACTTGATAATCCATTAGTTTTTATTGAACATTAGACAGTCATCTTAAACAGAATTCAAAACTCTGTACACAGAAGCTGCATGGTAAAGAAAACTGTAGTAAGGGTCTTTTGAAAAAACTGCTTTAAAAAATAATTATCTGTAATACTGTTACAGCACACTACGGAACAAAAAAAACAAGGTATATCATACCACTCAAAATCCTTCAATGGCTTTCCCTCTCTCTAGGATAAAAGCCCAATACCCTTACAGTGCCGACCCATGCCTATCCCCACTCCTTACCACCTAGGCCTTATCTGCTCTAATGATCCCCTGCATATACACATGTACACACGTACACACACACACTGCTCCAGCCACACTGGTCTCACTGTTCCTCAAGATTTCTACCATATTTCTTCATGGTTTATTCCCTCATTCCCTAGTCTGCTCAAAATGGTCTCACCGGTGATACAGATACTTAGTAACCCTACTTCCATCAATGCCCTAGCACCCCCAATCCCCTTCCCTAACACCGTTTTCTCCCACAGTACTTAACACCTTCTAACACAGTAAAGAAGAAAACTATATACCATGTTTATTATTTATGTCTCCCTACTAAAAGGTAACCCTCACCAGAGTGAGAATTTTTGTCTCTTCTGTGATACATACATCCCTCCAGTGCCTAACACTGTGTCTGGCACACAGATGTATAACAATCATTGAAAAGAATTGATACTCTCGTTTAATTTACTTGTAGATATGCAAAGAATGTGCAACAAGCTATGAAAAGACAACCTTGAATAAATCTACATCCATTTGAATTTACAAATTCTAGTATTTGTTGACAATATAATCTTAATTTCAAAGTTCATATATTTTTAAAGCCATTGAAAACATAGGCATTAACATCACTGATCGCCCATTAATATGAATTGTGTTACTTAACATATTCATTAATAACACGTGGTTTCCTCTAAGTGATCAATATGATTTAATTTCAAATGTAATTTTCTGGATTTCATGAGTAAACAGATTTATATATACCACAAATACTGGGGGAAATGGTAGACGAGGAGAAAATAGTTTCAGTTCTGCAACCAACAATCCTGCAAACTTGAACCTCAAAACCTCCTTGATCCTCAATTTCTTCTTGTGTAAAAATGGGGAGGAGTAAATTAGATGATCTCAGTCTATGTCAGATCTAAAAATTCTATGATGCTATGAGTCTAGAAAACCATTAGAATCACAAAATGTCTATGCTGGATGACACTTTAGAAATCATCCAGTCCAATCCTGCCATCTTATAAATAAAACCACCCACACGTTTTGAACACTTTTTAAAAATATGTTCTAGGCTGGGCACAGTGGCTCACACCTGTAATCCTAGCACTTTGGGAGGCCGAGGTAGGTGGCTCACCTGAAGTCAAGAGTTCGAGACCAGCCTGGTCAACATAGTGAAACCTCGTCTCTACTAAAAATACAAAAATTAACCGGGTATGTTGGCGGACGCCTGCAATCCCAGCTACTTGGGAGGCTTAGGCTGGAGAATCGCTTGAACCCAGAAGGCGCAGGTTGCAGTGAGCCAAGATTGCACCATTGCACTCCAGCCTGGGCAACAGAGCAAAAACTCCATCTCAAAAAAAAAAAAAAGTTCCAAAGTAACAGAATATTATCTAGTTTTGGAGTCATTTACAGGGGGGAGGGAATAAGTTAACAGAACAACTTTTTTACTTATACAAAATATTTCAAATATCCCATCATTTAAGTTTGCTCTAGAACTGACAATAACGTACTCTAGAAATGGGCTGCAGCTACAGACACCAAAAAACTCACAGCCCAAAAACTGTATAAAGAAACAATTATATGTAAGATAAGTTTATAATGAAACAACTTCTTAACTATAAAGTTCTTACTGCCTAACTTCTATTAGGGCCAGTGGTGAGTCTCTTTCTTCTTATATTTTTTAAGAGACAAGGTCTGTTAGCCAGGTTGGAGAGGTGCAGTGGCAGGGCTCACAGCAACCTCAATCTCCCAGCTCAAGTAATCCTCCCACCTCATCCTCTGGAGTAGCTGCAACCACAGGCTAGCACCAGTATGCTTGGCTAATATTATTTTTTTTCCCCTTGGGATGGAGTCTCACTATGTTGCCCAGGCTGGTCTCAAACTCCTAGGCTCTCAAGCAATTCTCCCGCTTCGGTGACCCAGGGTGCTGGGATTACAGGCATGAGCCACCGTGCCCTGCCCCCATGGTGAGTTTCTAAACCAGAGAATATCACAATTCTCATGACATAAACTGAGTTCAGCCACAGGATATGTTTTTAATTAATATCTTGTCACCAACGGTAGAATTACATGGGTTATAGCTAAGTTTCAAAAGTAGCTAATTTTAATATTAACCAAAAGAATAGCAGCTTACAAGCTGAACTCTCCTATGAACCACTTGAATCCTGAATTCCTGAACAGGTGATGACTCCAGATCTAGGGGATGATGCGGATCTGGAACCATCCTGAAGAGCACACATTTCAGCTGTGGCTGAGTGCTTCCCAGGGAATTAATGTCATTACTTCGAGCTTACTATACTCATCTAAATGCTAAGAGTCTGGAAACTTCAGGAGTAATGTCTGCGACCATGTAAATACTTAAGAAACTAGAAACTGTTCAGACTGCCTGGTGGATCTCTGAACACTGTAATACTAATCCATACATTAACCTGCACTTTACAGGAAAGTTTTCTTACAAATTCAAACTGTAAATTCCTACACAACTTGCCACAGAACATAAATGTTAAATATGTGGCAGACTAAACCATATATCCATACATGACAACAAAATACTGCCAAGCTGGAGGATGGGACTAGAAGTGTCGTTCAGCAAAAATAAGACCAACTAAAAACAAAGACACTGGGGCATTCCCTTAACACAGGCCCGCACACACACCCTCCTCAAAGAGGCCTTTATGTTCCCCATGAGCAAAAGGACAACAATATCATTTTTACTATTCATACAGTAACCTGCACGGAATTCAACTCACGCTCAGACTGTACAATGCCAAACAGCGCTTCTGAAACACGAAGAGCTTCCAGCAGAGTCAGGTACTTAATTACCAAAGTAAACAACTCGACCACAAGGGTCTGCAAGCCAAGGACTTTCTTTCCCCCCCGCCCCCAAACAAAAAAGGAGAGTAACTTGACAAACTGTTTTAAAAAAAAAAATCACAAATGGCCCTTAACTACTATAATAAAGCAATTACTCCTCCCACCCCCAAGCAAATAAAATAGGTGCTCGAAAGGGCGCTCGCTAGTCTGTGTTCCCTAATTTTATGAAATGAGAACAGGTTGCACTTCCGTACCCCCTCCCCCAAGCTCAGCAGTCTCCCATGTTTTCAGTAGAGAGGTAAATATAACCTCCACCAACTGGCCGGGGAAACTCTCCTTCTCCAAAAGCATGGGACGCCTCGAGAGGTGATGGAGAAAGGAAAAGGGCTGATACCCCGCCCCAAGCAAAACTGCCTGGGAGACTTGCGGGGTACTGGAGCCGGGAGCGGAGGAGGGAGAGGCGCGCCGGGAAAGTCTTTCCTTCTCCCCGGCCGGGCGAAGAGGGAAGCCCCGGCTTCGGGGCGGGGGGAGGCTACTCACCCGGAACCCCAGACCCCAGTCCCCGGCCAGACACAATGGAGCCGGCAGAGGGGCAGGGGCAGGGCCGTTGCCCCATCCCCTCCCCCCGCCCCAACGCCTCCCCCACCCGTGCCGGGCCCCGAAGAGAAGCACCGGGGCCGCTCCCCGCGCCCCAAACTCCCCGGGGCTCCCGACTAGGCCCGGCTCCGCTCCGCCTCCTCGGCTCTCGCGTAGCGGCGGCGCCCGGGCGGGAAGGGGCGAAGGAGGAAGGGAGAGGCAGGCAGGAGAGCCCCCGCCTGGGAGCGGGACGGAGGCCGCGGGCCGAGGCTCGGGGCTGCAGGGTCACCGCGGGGCGGAGGGCGGCCGGGGCGGGGGTGCGCGGCAGCGCCGGCCCCCAGCCGGCAGGGCGGGCGGGCGGCCGCAGTGCCTCACCATGTTGGTGTCCTCCAGGCCTCTCCCCTCCTCCTCCGGCTCCGCAGCGAATGGACGGCGGCGGCGGCGGCGGCTCCTCTCACGGGCTTGCCGGGCTCCCGCTCATGCGCAGTGCGGGGCGGCCCGGCGCGGCCCGAGGAGGCAGCCCCGGGCCTCGGGGAGGCGGAGGGACGGAGGCGGGCGGAGGGCACCCCGCGCGGGGCTTCCCCCGGGCGCGGGGGTCCCCCGGGGCGGGGGCGGGGGGCGCGGCGGGGGAGGGGCGGGCGACGCAAGCCCTCCGCGCGCCGACATCCTCCTGCCGCGCCGGGCGGTCTCTAGTGGGGGCGCCGGGGGACACCCCACCTCCGTTTCCTACGCGGTTCCTTCCGGACGGTCACGGCCGGGTCTACGCGGGCTGGAAGCGGGGACGAGCGGCGGCCGATAAGTTGAGCGGCTGGGGGCGGCTGAAACGGATGGTTGAGGAGCTTCATCCATCCCAGACCTCCCCTCCCCATCAGTACCAAAAAAAGAGAGAAGATAGTGGAAACACCTACCCCCGCCCCGTGTTTTCTTCTTTTTCCCCCCCATCTCAGTATCATACTTAGATCCGTTCCCTCGCGTGGGCATCCCAGGGGAGACCTTAGTCCAGCCCTGCGGTAGCTGTCACTCTGTTAGTGAGGCCCAGGCTCTCCCCAGACCTGTGTCAGCTGGGAGACAGTGGGGCAACCCTAGAGTGGGGTGGGGTGGGGTGCACTGGGACCCAAGGCCCGGCTGCGGGAGTCCAGGTGGCCTGCCTACTGCTAGCTCTCAGTATCCCCTCAGTTCGGCCTGTCCAGGGTGAGATTCGGGAAGCAACTACACATTTTTTCACTGAGGGTCGAGTCAGGCAGGGCGGACAGTCCAGGTGTGACCTGCCCTGGGCGCTAAGTCGGCCGAGGCTGAGGAGCACTAGGATTCTGAGCTGAGGATCAAGTGGACAAATTCGTGCTGCAAGTGGACAGAAGACTCCTGTGGAGTGAGTGGTCCTTACCCTTCAGAAATGTAGTATCCAATTGGAGAGGTAAGACACATTCACACAGGAAGGAAATAAAACAGCTAAGAAAGCAAACCCACTCAGAAAATCACATCTGAAACTGGACCAAGAGCTTACCTATGTTTCAGAGCAAGACCCACCTGAGTAGACCCGTTATCACCATCATCACCAGCACAGGCATTAAAAGACCAGATCAACCCTATAACTAACGAATTTGTTCTCATCAAAACAACAGAACTTCTGTAGTAACTCCCAAAGGCCTCCTGAATTTCTGGAGCTAGCCGTGTACTGGGAGCTCCCACCGCTGTACCAAGGCAGGTTTCTGGCCGCCACAAACCATTCATCCATTCTTTCCCCCAATATTTAATGGGTGCATGTGAATGTGCCAAGCTCCTTGCTGGGCTCTGAGTAAACAGTCCTGCAGGGACAAGCCAGATCTGCCTCATGCAGCAAGCCTGAAACTGGACTATGTCCGCGGATGTTCTCCATGATTACCTAGCTTTTGACCTAAAGTATTAACATAACACCTAGGGTGTTAATGAAGAGGATTCATGTGTCTCTTGCTCCACTCTGTTCTACTCCATTGAAATAATCGTTTGTGAGTTTTCCTAAGCTCTACCAAGGTACAGGCCTTAGTTATTCTAATTGACCTCTCACCTGCATTTGAACACTTCCTCCTTGAATTTCCTGTTCATTTTCCATGACTCCACCTTCTCCTGCATCTCCTCTTTGCTCTGTGACCACTCTCCTTTGCTGGCTGTACTCTCTTTGGGCTTTCCTGACCATTCCTGAACATCCTTCTGTATACAACCTGTGTCACGCTGTCACGTTCCCACGATGTCAAGTACTGCCCATATCCAGAGGAATCCCAAATCTTGACTTCCAGTCCCCAAGTGGCAGGCCTAAACACTCATTCTGGTCATTCCACAGGTCCATCAAGCTCACCAAATCTAAAACCTTATCCCCAAACCCACTTTTCCTCCTGGCTTTTCATCAAATCATCCAAACTAGAAATCTAAGAGTCATCCACCACTCTTCCTGCCTCATCCCCTTACTCCACATCTCATCAATTTTCCCTCCTAAATGACTTTTAAATCTGCACCCTACTATTTCTTAGCCAATTCTTTTTGTTGTTGTTTGACATGGAGTCTAGCTCTATCACCCAGGCTGGAGTACAATGGTGTAATCTTGGCTCACTGCAACCTCCGCCTCCCAGGTTCAAGCAGTTCTCCTGCCTCAGCCTCCTGAGTAGCTGGGATTACAGGTACGTGCCACCACATCCAGCTAATTTTTGCATATTTAGTAGAGACAGGGTTTCACCATGTCTGTCAGGCTGGTCTCGAACTCCTGACCTCATGATCTGCCCACCTCAGTCTCCCAAAGTACTGAGATTTTTCTTTATCATCTCTCCTCATCTTATCAATAACTTCTTAGCTAATGTTCCAGCCTCTACTTCTCCACTGCTCCATGGTTGTCTTTCTATAATGCAAATTTGAATTTGTCCTTAAAATTCTCCAAGGGCTGCATAAGCATAAGCCTCTTTGGCATGGCATTGAAGTTCTCTCTAATCTATCTGCTCCCATTGCCATTTTCCACCACCCTCCACCCAAATGCACCTTATATTTCAGTTCTCACAAACCAAGACTGCCATACCTCTGCATGTTTCCTTGCTTTCTCCGATTCTCCTATCCCTGGCTTCCTAGCTAATACTGACTGAGGGCTTTCCATGTGTCTGATACATGGAAAGCCCATGACACATACTAATTTATGTAATCCTCACTGCGACACATACTAACTCATATAATTCTCACTTCTACCCTATGAGCATGCCCAGTTATCATGCCCATCCTACAAAGGGGAAAATGGAAGCACAGAGAGATTCAACAATATGCCTAAGATTCCCTAGCTAGGCCAGGCGCAGTGGCTCATGCCTGTAATCCCAGCACTTTGGGAGGCCAAGGCGGGCAGATAAATTCAGGAGTTCAAGACCAGCATGGCCAACATGGCGAAACCCCGTCTCTACTAAAAGTACAAAAATTAACCGGGCATGGTTATGCATGCCTGTAATTCCAGCTACTCAGGAGGCTGAGGCAGGAGAATTGTTTGAACCCTGGAGGCGGAGGTTGTAATGAGCTGAGATCGCGCCACTGCACTCCAGCCTGGGCAACAAGAGTGAGACTCTGCCTCAAAGAAAAAAAAAAAAAAAAAGATTCCATAATTAGCAAGTAGTAGAGCTGGGATTTGAAATCCCGGAGTCTGGCTACAGAGTCTGTTCTCTTGACTGCCACATTATATTTCCCACCAAGATGTCAGTACTCAACTCAAAGACCATCTTCTCTATGATTGTCTCCTGACCTGATCCTTGGATTCCAGCAGTTAGGCAAGTTTCTCTCCCTGCATTTCTCTTGACACCTTACATGTACTTCTGTTATACTTATGATATCATATGATAAGCATTTGCCTACATGACCATCTCCCCTGCCGGACTGCACTGCTTAAGGTCAGAGGCCTGGTTGCACAATTCTTTGGGTTTTCAGTGTCAAAGTGAGTGCCCGACATATATGTGCTGCATAGTCAGAGTGGGATAAATTAATGAAAAGAAAGAGTTATGTAACTGATGTCTGTCTTAAGACAGTGCCTATATTGTTTGTTATTGTAAAGGAATGCTTGTCCTCCTTGGCAGATGTATGTTATACCATATGGTCAGATGGTAAATGTAGTAGCAACTGTATCCATTACTGTACTTCCTGGCTCAGTACTGAATATGAAATGGAGAATTATTACTCAATCGTCGTGATTGGGTGAGATAAACGTATTTGTTAAAATTGTCCTGATTATTTTTTAAGTGGAAAAGCATCCTGAAGATAAAGCATAAATTACAATATTTAACAAAATAATATTAACTAATATGCTCATATTACTTGTTTGTCATGTTTCAGATATTTAAATTAAGGCTTTGAGTTTTTTCAAGTACAGGAGTTCTAATGACTTTTCCATAGTAACAATCTCAGTACAATAATAAGAAATAAGATGGAAACATCTAGCCAAAATTGACTATCTTGTCTCTCTATCTCTCCTCTTCTCTCTACCCCCTCCCACCCCCAACACATACACACACACGCCCTCTCACTGTATACCTAGAATGATGAAAAAATTAATACAGCACTCATAAATATGTAAATACTTGTTGCCACAGAAGCTTAAAATTTCATATTAAGACATAATATTCACTGATAAAATAGTTGCAGTTCTGCTCAAGGAAACATGTAAAAGTGAGGATTTCATACTTCTAGAATCTGTCTTTAGCAGAAAGAGCAGAAGTAATCTGAAAAGACAGATTGCTAACATTTCTGGTAGTTCATCTAGCTAAAATTAAGCCTGCAGGGTGACTATACACAGACACAGTTCAAAGCCACTAGTCTGAGATACACAGCCACCACCCTCCCACACTTAACTTGGGTGCTCTCAATTTTGCCCAACATTTACACTAATGTCCTTATTGGATTCAAGCTTGCTGATTTATAAATACCTAAGGGTAAATGCGATTGACTGATGGAGCCTGTTTTGTTTTCAGTAAAACATGGCATTTAGATCTTATGAATTCAGAATTATAACCATGTTTTAAAGGGTAAAGCAGACAGGATTAGGCCTCAGTCAGAGTGGGCCCTAGTGAAGCCACAGGAAGTCTAACATGAAAGCCACGGTTTCAAAGCTCATACCAAACTTATCAGTGGAGGCTAGAAGCAGAAGAACCTTTTGGCTCACCCGCCAGTGTTACTGGTGATGCCAAAGGAATGACTGCATGAGCCTCTTTCCTCCATGTTAAGAACCATTCTAAGGCCAGACGCGGTGGCTCACACCTGTAATCCCAGCACTTTCGGAGGCCGAGGTGGGCGGATCACCTGAGGTCGGGAGTTCGAGACCAGCCTGACCAACATGGAGAAACCCTGTCTCTACTAAAAATACAAATTTAGCTGGGTATGGTGGCACATGCCTGTAATCCCAGCTACTTGGGAGGCTGAGGCAGGAGAATCGCTTGAACACGGGAGGCAGAGGTTGCAGTGAGCCAAGATTGTGCCATTGCACTTCAGCCTGGTCAACAAGAGCAAAACTTTGTCTCAGAAAATAAAAAATAAAATTAAAAGTAAATAAATAAGAACCATTATAAAAGGGATTCTTAATCAGGATGAAGGGGTACACCTCAAGAACTGCCCCTAGGAAATTGGGCACCATTACTCCTTTCATACAAAAGAACCAACAAAAGCAGTATTTCAGTGGGTCAACTTCTAAATAGGAAAATGGGAATATTCACCAGAGCCAGTCTGTCGCCTCAAGGTACATGTGGATCTGTGGATTTTAACTCCTCCACCCTCATGGTAGAGGCATGGGCTTACAGTAACAGCTAGGACTGGAGACCCAGCAATGAGAAACTGTCCAAGACCACCAATGATGATGTCACAATGTCCCACTGTCCCAGAGCGTCTACCCTGGACCTCCCTGCCCCAGCTGAGGTGAGGCCACTCCTAGATGAGACCAAGGCTCAGCCTGGGGTGTTTGTCCTTGACAGCTCCAGTCAGTTGCAGAGAATGAATTCATTGAAACCATAATGAGTGAAACAGTTCCACAGGTAGCAAGCTAGAGGGTCCTCTAGAATCCTGGACATTTGTCCCTGGATACTTTTGGAAATCCTCACTGAGACATTTTCCACCGATGATGACAGAGGGATGGTGGTATTGAATCACCCCCCGCTTTCCTGTCTATTCCATGGATAGTATATAAAGCATGAACATATCTCTGAGCCTCAGCATTCTCAATTACAAAATGAGATGGAGTTGAATTACAATAAATTTCCGTCAAACCGTAACTTTGTTTGATTCCTTCCTGGTAGACTATTGTGAGCTGCCCTCAAAGATCAGAAAAGTATAGCCAGTTGCATTTTTTCACTCATTCATTCACTATAAATATATGAAGTGCTGAGACCAGCACTGTCTGGCAAATATGATGTAAGCGACAAATACCGGGCAAATAAAGTTTACCTTTCCTTGTAGTGTCATTTTACAAAGTGAGGAGCATCCTGATTGCTGAACACGTGGAGGTGCCTGCAGAGCGTCACCCCGGAGAGAGCATGAAAGCTCTGCACCTTCTCCCACAACGCCTTGCCCTGTGCTTCTCTTCATCTAAATTGTCTTCTGTATCCTTTATTATGTACTTTAAATAAACTAGCAAATGGGCCGGGCGCAGTGGCTCACGCCTGTAATCCCAGCACTTTGGGAGGCCGAGGCTGGTGGATCACCCGAGGTCAGGAGTTTGAGACCAGCCTGGCCAACATGGCAAAATGCTGTCTCTACTAAAAATATACAAATGAGCCAGACATGGTGGCGGGTGCCTATAATCCCAGCTACTCAGGAGGCTGAGGCAAAAGAATTGCTTGAACCCGGAGGGTGGAGGTTGCAGTGAGCCGAGATCATGCCAATTCGCTCCAGCCTGGGTGAAAGAGCGAAACTTGGTTTCAAAAAAATAAATAAATAAACTAGCAAATGTAAAATAAATGTAAAAAGAAACAACAGGCTTCACCTGTTTTGTTTCTAGCATCTCTCTTTTTTTTTTTTTTAATTTTTTTAATATTTGAGACAGTGTCTCTCTCTGTTGCCCAGGCTGGAGTGCAGTGGTTCGGTCTCAGCTCACTGCAACCTCTGCCTCTCAGGTTCAAGTGATTCTCCCGCCTCAGTCTCCCAAGTAGCTGGGATTACAGGCGCCCACCAACACGCCCGGCTAATTTCTGTATTCTTAGTAGAGAAGGAGTTTCGCCACGTTGGCCAGGCTGTTCTCGAACTCCTGACCTCAAGTGATCTGTCCACCTTGGCCTCCCAAAGTGCTGGGATTACAAGCATGAGCCACTGCACCCGGCCTGTTTATAGCATCTTATTTGACCCAAGATCTCCAAAATATCAGCATTTCAACATGTGCTTAATATAAAATATCAATGACATATATTATATTCTTTTTGCAAGTATGTCTTTGAAATTTGATGTGTATATTATTATGCCTAACGTATATCTTAATTTGGACGAGCCATATTTCAAGTGTTGCCTCAGTTGGTAGTGGCTACCATATTGACCAGCATGTGCCTCAGCAGTGGCTGTGCTGGAGTAGATGCTCAACAATTGAGAGTAATAAGTACTCTTAACTTCAAGAAATAAGTGAAAACCGAAACAAACCTGAAATATTTATATATAACCAAGAGTAAGCACAGAAATATTTAGTATTTGGAAAGTTAGCATAGTTCAACTGCAAAAAAGCATGTGGTAAGGGGAAATAATAATTATTCTTAAAAAATAAATATCTCTTGGATGAATGTTTTCAGTGTAGATAGCAAACTAGGAAAACCACATACACATTTATAAAATCTTCCAAGCACCTATAATTTGCTTGACCCTGAGCATGTCATCCTGTTCAATGTAGTTTCTGCACAGGGATTTTTCAATCAAAATAAGACATATGAAACTCAGAAACACATTTCACAAGCACTTTAGAGTTTCGAGGTGTTTTTTGTGGGGCTATACAGTAAATAAATGTCGTTTTCTCCATTGCCTTCGTGATATGTCACACTTTTAAAAGAAATTATTTGGGCTGGATGAAGAGAGAAGAGTTTGGAGAAAGGGAAGGTTTTTGTACAAATATAATAAAACCAAAAAAGGTTAGTATCAGGGTCAGGTTAGCCTATAGCACTGTGAAAGAGAATTAAAAAAAAAAAAGAAAACAATAAAAATAACACAATGCTAATATTGTGAGATGAGCATTCTGAGAATGTATGCACCAAAAGAAATCAATGAAGGGGCCGGGCATGGTGGCTCAAGCCTGTAATCTCGGCACTTTGGGAGGCCGAGGCGGGTGGATCATGAGGTCAGGAGTTCAAGACCAGCCTGGACAACATAGTGAAACACCATCTCTACTAGAAATAAAAATTTAAAACAATTAGCTGGGTATGATGGCAGGCACCTGTAATCCCAGCTACTTGGGAGGCTGAGGCAGGAGAATCGCTTGAACCTGGGAGGGACAGGTTGCAGTGAGCCGAGATCACGCCACTGCACTCCAGCCTGGGCAACGGTGTGAGACTCTGTCTCAAAAAAAAAAAAAGAAATCAATGAGAGAATCTAAAGGTCTCACACACACACACACACACACACACACACACACACACACAAACGCACAAATAAAGGTGCAGCCCAAACAGCTTAATCTGTTGTGGGAGAGAGAGACTCCTTCAGGACATTTGAGCAGGGAGATGACAGGGCAAAGGTCTTTAGAGATCAAATGTGGCCCAGTGCGGTGGCTCACGCCTGTAATCCTAGCACTTCGGGACGCCAAGGCGGGCGGATGAAGAGGTCAGGAGTTCGAGACCAGCCTGACCAACATGGTGAAACCCCATCTCTACTAAAAATACAAAAATTAACTGGGCATGGTGGTGCACGCCTGTAATCCCAGCTACTCAGGACGCTGAAGCAGGAGAATCACCTGAACCCTGGAGGCAGAGGTTGCAGTGAGCTGAAACTACGCCACTGCACTCCAGCCTGAGCAACAGAGCAAGACTCCATCTCAAAAAAAAAAAAAAAAAAAAAAAATAGAGAGAGAGAATAGAGATCAAATGTAACATAGCAGCTCTTAATTGACCAAAGGTATAAAAGAGAGGAAAATGCTGTGGCCACAGATCACCACATTGAAGCAAAATAATTTTGTGGACAGCCTGGCCACAGAAGGGAGATGCAGGGGATGGGAGCTGAGGAGAGAGGAGGAGGCAGAAAGGTCCATGTCAAGCCTGCCAGGGTGAGCTCTGGGGAGGTGTTGGTGACAGCACAATAGGCAGATCAGGTCTAGCTGGAAAGAACTGCCACCACGTGGGAAGGGTTAAGAGAGAGGAAGGGATTATTTTCATTCTTGATCAATAGGATACAGCCCTACAGAGTAACAGCATAGCTGTGAAATGTGTAAGAGAATCCCTCGCTCAGTCTGTGCAAGTGTGGTGGAGCAACATACCTTGGGTGAAGTCTATGGCACAGAGCCCAGCTTCCTAGTTCACCACCAATGAGCCAGCTGTTTTATTGGGTTGGTTGTTTTTGTGCCTGAGAAGGATCTACAGGTTGATCCCAATCCTTCAGATGGATGATTTTTTTTTTTTCTTTTTTTTTAAGACGAAGTCTCACTCTGTCGCCCAGACTGGAGAGCAGTGGCGCAATCTCGGCTCACTGCAAGTTCCGCCTCCCGGGTTCACGCCATTCTCCTGCCTCAGCCTCCCGAGTGAGTAGCTGGGACTACAGGCGCCCGCCACCGCGCCCGGCTAATTTTTTGTATTTTTAATAGAGATAGGGTTTCACCGTGTTAGCCAGGATGGTCTTGATCTCCTGACGTGATCCGCCCACCTCGGCCTCCCAAAGTGCTGGGATTACAGGCGTGAGCCACTGCGCCCAGCCGGATGATTTGACTTCATCAAAATTGGAAATTTTGCACTTTAAAAGACATCATTTAAAAAGTCAAATAACAGCTGGGCGCGGTGGCTCACGCTTGTAATCCCAGCACTTTGGGAGGCCGAGGCGGCAGGATTACAAGGTCGAGAGATTGAGACCATCCTGGCCAACATGGTGAAACTCGTCTCTATTAAAACTACAAAAATTAGCTGCGCGTGGTGGCAGATGCCTGTAGTCCTAGCTACTCGGGAGGCTGAAGCAGGAGACTCGGTTGAACCCGGGAGGCAGAGGTTGCAGTGAGCCGAGATCGCACCACTGCACTCCAGCCTGGACAACATAGTGAGATTCCGTCTAAAAAAAAAAAAAAGAGAGAGAGAGAGAAAAAAAAAACCAAGCCAGACAATGAATCATATAACTGATAAAGGACCTATATCCAGAATATGTTAAAGACTTTAAAAACTCAATAGTAAGACAAGAAATCCAATTTTATTTTATTTTATTCATTTTATTTTTAAAATTTCTTTTCCAAGCAATACTACAATGATTATTTTTAGTCATACATCCTGGAATGCCTGTGTGGATATATCTGTACAAAAAAACTCTTCAAGGCCGGGTGCAGTGGCTCACCCCTGTAATCCCAGCACTTTGGGAGGCCAAGGCAGGCGGATCACGAGGTCAGGAGATCAAGACCATCCTGGCTAACACGGTGAAACCCCGTCTCTACTAAAAATACAAAAAAAATAGCTGGGCATGGTGGCAGGTGCCTGTGGTCCCAGCTACTCGGGAGGCTGAGGCAGGAGAATGGCGTAAACCCGCGAAGCGGAGGTTGACCACTGCACTCCAGCCTGGGCAACAGCGAGAATCTGTCTCAAAAAAACAAACAACAACAACAAAAAACCTCTTTAGAGAGGAATGACTGAATTAAGGGATATTTTAACACATATTAATGCTTTACCAAATTGACCGTCAAAAAAGTTATGCCAATTTGTACTCCCATTACCAGTGTGTGTGATTGTACATTTCCTACAAATCTTGCCAAATCCATATTTTTGTAATCCCCTTTACTTATTGCCAATCTAATAGGTAAAAATAACAATATCCTGCTGTTTTAATTTACATTTTTAAAAATTTAGCTGTTGTGTTCAAGGGTATAGGTTTGTTATACAGGTAAACTTGTATCATGGGTTGTTGGGTTTTTTTTTTTTTTTGGTGATTGTTGTTGTTGTTGTTGTTGTTGTTGTTTTGAGATGGAGTCTGGCTCTGTCACCCAGGCTGGAGTGGAGTGGCAGGATCTCGGCTCACTGCAACCTGCGGGTCCCGGATTCAAGCAATTCTCCTGCCTCAGCCTCCCGAGTAGCTGGGATTACAAGTAGAGACAAGGTTTCACCATGTTGGCCAGGCTGGTCTCGAACTCCTGACCTCAGGTAATCTGCCTGCCTAAGCCTCCCAAAGTGCTGGGATTACAGGTGTGAGCCACCTCGCCACAGGGGCTTGTTGTACAGATAATTTAATCACCCAGGTACTAAGCCTAGTACCCATTTGTTATTTTTCCTGATCCTCTCCCTCCTCCAAGACTCCACTCTCTGATAGGGCCCAGTGTGTGCTGCTCACCTCCATGTGTCCATGTGTTCTCATCATTTAGCTCCCACTTATAAGTAAGAACATGGAGTATTTGGTTTTCTGTTCCTGTGTTAGTTTGCTAAGCATAATGGCCTCCAGCTGCATCCATGTTCCTGCAAAGGACATGATCTCATTTTTTTTTAACGGCTGCATAGTATTCCATGGTATATATGTACCATGTTTTCTTTATCCAGTCTACCATTGATGGACATTTAGGTTGATTCCATGTCTTTGCAATTGTGAATAGTGTTGCCATAAACATACGTGTGCATGTGTCTTTATGATAGAGTGATTTATATTGCTTTGGGTGTATGCCCAATGATAGGATTACTGGATGGGATGTGATTTCTATTTTAGGTCTTTGAGGAATCATCACACTGCTTTCCACAATGATTGAACTAATTTACACTTTCAACAACCGTGCATAAGCATTTATTTTTTTCTATTTACTCACCAGCATCTGTTATTTTTTGACTTTTCATTAATAGCTATTCTGACTGATGTAAGATGGTATCTCATTGTGGTTTTGATTTGCATTTCCCTAATGATCAGTGATGCTGAGCTTTTCTTCATATGACTATTGGCTGCATGTGTGTCTTCTTTTAAAAAGTGTTCATGTCCTTTGCCCACTTTTTAATGGGTTTGGATTTTTTTTTTTCTTGTAAATTTAAGTGTCTTATAGATGCTGGATATTAGACCTTTGTCAGACGCGTAATTTGCAAGAATTTTCTCCCATTCTGTTGTCTGTTCACTCTGTTGATAGTATCCTTGGCTGTGCAGAAGCTCTTTAATTTTATTAGATCCCATTTGTCAATTTTTGCTTTTGTCACATTGCTTTTGGCATCTTTGTCGTGAAATCTTTGCCCGTTCCTACGCCCAGAACGGTGTTGCCTAGGTTGTCTTTCAGATTTTTATAGTTTTGGGTTTTATGTTCAAGTGTTTAATCCATCTTGAGTTAATTTTTGTATATAGTATAAGGAAGAGGTCTAGTTTCAATCTTCTGCTTATGACTAGCCAGTAATCCCAACACCATTTATTGAATAGGGAATCATTTCCCCATTGCTTGTTTTTGTCAAGTTTATTGAAGATCAGATAGTTATAGGCTTGCGGTCTTATTTCTGGGCTTCCTATTCTTTTCTATTGGTCTATGTTTCTGTTTTTGTAACAGTACCATGCTGTTTTGATTACTATAGCTGTAGTATAGTTTGAAGATTGTTAACTTGATGCCTCCAGTTTTGTTCTTCTTATTTATTTATTTATTTATTTATTTATTTATTTATTTATTTTTTGGAGTGTGGTGGCGCAGTCTCAGCCCACTGCAACCTCCCAGGCTGGAGTACAGTGGCATGATCTTGGTTCACTGCAACCTCCACCTCCCAGGTTCAAGCGATTCACCTGCCTCAGCTTCCTGAGTAGCTAGGACTACAGGCGTGCACCACCATGACCAGCTAATTTTTTATTTTTAGTAGAGACAAGGTTTCACCATGTTGGCCAGGCTGGTCTCGAACTCCTGACCTCAGGTGATCCACCCGCCTCGGCCTCCCAAAGTGGTGGGATTACAGGAGTGAGCCCCCACACCCGACCCAGTTTTGTTCTTTTTGGTTAGGATTGCCTTGTCTATTTGGGCTCTTTTTTTGGTTCCATATGAATTTTAAAATAGTTTTTTCTAGTGTTTTTTTTGTTTGTTTGTTTGTTTTTTGAGAGAGTCTCACTCTGTCACCCAGGCTGGAGTGCAGCGGCACTATTTTGGCTCACTGCAACCTCTACTTCCTGGGTTCAAGCGATTCTCTTGCCTCAGCCTCCCAAGTAGCCAGGGCTACTGGTGCATGTTACCATGCCTGGTTAGTTTTTCCTAGTTCTGCAAAGAATGTCAATGGTAATTTAATAGGAATAGCGTTGAATCTATAAATTGCTTTATACAGTATGGTCATTTTAAGGATATTGATTCTTCCTATCCATGAGCATGGAATATTTTTCTCTTTGTATCATCTCTGGTTTCTTTGAGCAGTGTTTTGTAGTTCTCCTTGTAGAGATTTTTCACCTCCCTGGTTAGCTGTATTCCTAGGTATTTTATATTTTTTTGTGGCAGTTGTGAATGGAATTGCATTTCTTATTTGGCTCTCAGCTTCACTGTTATTAATGTATAGGAATGTTAGTGATTTTGCACATTTATTTTGTATCCTGAGACTTTGCTGAAGTTTTTTGTTTGTTTTTTGTTTTTTGTTTTTAATCAGCTTAAGGAGCTTTTGGGCTGAGACTATGTAGTTTTCTAGGTATAGGATCATGTCATCTGCAAACAGGGATAATTTGACTTCCTGTCTTCCTATTTGGATGTCCTTTATTTCTTTCTCTTGCCTGATTGCCCTGCACAGAAATTCCAATACTATGTTGAATACAATTGGTGAGAGAGGGCATTCTTATGCCAGTTTTCAGGGGGATTGCTTCCAGCTTTTGCCCATACAGTATGATGTTGGCTATGGGTTTGTCATAGATGGCTCTTATTATTTTGAGGTATGTTCCTTCATTACCTAGTTTATTGAGAGTTTTAATATGAATGGGTGTTGAATTTTATTGAAAGCCTTTTCTCCACCTATTGAGATAATCATGTGGTTTTTGTCTTTGGTTCTGTTTATGTGATGAATTGCATTTATTGATTTGAATAATATTGAACCAACCTTGCATCCCAGGGATAAAGTCTACTTGATTGTGGTGGATAAGCTTTTCAATGTGCTGCTGGATTCAGTTTGCCAGCATTTTGTTGAGGATTTTTACATCAATGTTCATCAAGGATATTGGCCTGAAGTTTTATTTTTTTGTTGTGTCTCTGCTAGGTTTTGGTATCAGGATGCTGCTGGCCTCAAAGAATGAGTTAGGGAGGAGCGCCCCTCGTCAATTCTCTCTCTCTCTTTTTTTTTTTCTTTTGAGATGGAGTCTCCCTCTGTCACCCAGGCTGGAGTACAGTGGCGTGATCTCAGCTCACTGCAACCTCCACCTGCAGGGTTCAAGCAATTCTCCTGCCTCAGCCTCCCAGGTAGCTGGGATTACAGGCACGTGCCACCATGCCCAGCTACTTTTTGTGTTTTTAGTAGAGACAGGGTTTCACCATGCTGGCCAGGCTGGTCTCGAACTCCTGACCTTGTGATCCGCCTGCCTCGGCCTCCCAAAGTGCCGGGATTACAGGTGTGAGCCACCGCACCTGGCCCTCAATTCTTCGGAATAGTTTCAGCAGGAATGGTACCAGCTCTTCTTTGTACATCTGGTAGCATCTAGCTGTGAATCCATCTGATCTGGGCTTTTTATGGTTGGTAGGCTATTCATTCCTGACTCAATTTCAGAGCTTGTTATTGGTCTGTTCAGGAATTCAGTTTCCTCCTGATTCAGTCTTAGGAAGCTGTATGTGTCCAGGAATTTATCCATTTCTTCTAGATTTTCTAGTTTATGTGCACGTAGGTGTTCATAATATTCTCTGATGGTTATTTGTATTTCTGTGGGGTCAGTGGTAATATCCTCTTTGACATTTCTGATTATGTTTGTTTGTTTTTTGAGACAGAGTCCCACTCTGTTGCCCAGGCTAGAGTGCAGTGGCATGACCTTGGCTCACTGCAACCTCCATCTCCCAGCTTCAAGTGATTCTCCTGCTTCATCCTCCCAAGTAGCTGGGATTACAGGCATGTGCCACCACGCCCAGCTAATTTTTGTATTTTTATAAGAGATGGGGTTTCACCACATTGGCCAGGCTGGTCTGAACTCCTGACCTCAAGTGATCCACCTGCTTTGGCCTCCCAAAGTGCTGGGATTACAGGCGTGAGTCACCATGCCTGACCCTGATTGTGTTTATTTGAATCTTCTCTCTTTTCTTCTTTATTAGTCTAGCTAGTGGTCTATTTTAATTTTTTCCAAAAAAAAAGCTCCCGGATTCATTGATCTTTTGAGTGTTTTTCATGCCTCAGTCTCATTCAGTTTAGCTCTGAGTTTGGTTCTTCGTCTTCTGCTGGCTTTGGGATTGGTGGACTCTTGGCCTCTAGTTCTTTTAGCCGTGATGCTACGTTGTCAAATTGAGATCTTTCTAACTTTTTGATATGGGCATTTAGTTCTTGTTTTTGTTGTTGTTGTTTGTTTGTTTGTTTTGAGACGGAGTCTCTCACTCTGTTGCCCAGGCTAGAGTGCAGTGGCATAATCTCTGCTCACTGCAACCTGTGCCTGCCAGGTTCAAGTGATTCTCCTGCCTCAGCCTCCTGAGTAACTGGGACTACAGGCACGCACCACCATGCCCCGTTAGTTTTCTGTATTTTTAGTAGAGACAGGGTTCACCATGTTGGTCAGGCTGGTCTTGAGCTCAAGTGATCTGCCTGCCTCAGCCTCCCAAAATGCTGGGATTATTAGCATAAGCCACCATGCTCAGCCTGATTAGTTCTATAAATTTAGTTCTATTAATTTAGTTCTATAGATTTCCCTTTTAACATTGCCTTATCTGTGTCTCAGAGATTCTGGCATGTTGTATCTTTGTTCTCATTAGTTTCAAAGAACTTCTTGATTTCTGCCTTGATTTCATTCTTTACCCAGAAGTCATTCAGGAGCAGGTTATTCAAATACCGTGGAACTACATGGTTTTGAGTGAATTTCTTAGCCTTGATTTATAATTCAATTGCACCGTGGTCTGAGAAATTGGTTATTATGACGTCAGTTCTTTTTTATTTCCCGAGGAGTGTTTTACTTCTGATTATTTGATGATTTTAGAGTATGTGCCATGTGGTGGCGATGAGAAGAATGTATATTCAGTTGGTTTTGGTGGAGAGTTCTGTAGACGTCTATCAACTCCATTTGGTCCAGTGCCGAGTTCAGATCCTAAATATCTTGGTTAATTTTCTGTCTCAATGATCTGTCTAATATTGTCAGCAGGGTTTAAAGTCTCCCACTATTATTATGAGGAAGTTCAAGGCTATTTGAAGACCTCTAAGTACTTGTTTTATGAATCTGGGTGCTCCTGTGTTGGCTGCATATATATTTAGGATAGTTAGATCTCCTTGTTGAACTGAACCTTTTACCATCATGTAATGTCCTTCTTTGTCTTTTTTTGTCTTTGTTGGTTTAAAGTCTGTTTTGTCTGAAACTAGGATTGCAACCCCTGCTTTTTTTCTGTTTTCCATTTGCTTGGTAGTTTTCTGCATCCTTTTATTTTGAGCCTATGCACGTCATTACATGTGAGATGGGTCTCTTGAAGACAGCATGCCAATGAGTCTTGATTCTTTATCCAGCTTGCCATGCTGCACCTTTTAATTGGGACATTTGGTCCATTTACATTCAAGGTTAATATCTATATGTGTGGATTTGATTCTCTTATCATGATGTTAGCTGGTTATTTTGCAGACTTGTTTATGTGGTTCCTTTATAGTGTCACTGGTCTGTGTACTTCAGTGTGTTTTTGTAGTGGCTGGTAATGGTCTTTCCTTTCCATATTCAGTGCTTCCTTCAGGAGCTCTTGTAAGGCAGGTCTGGTGGTAACAAATTCCCTCAGCATCTGCATGTCTGAAAAGGTGTCCAAAAAGGATCTTATTTTTCCTTTGCTTATGAAGCTTAGTTTGGCAAGATATGAAACGCTGGGTTGGAATTTCTTTTCTTTAAGAATGTTGAATATTGGTCCCCAGTCTCCTCTGGCTTATAAGGTTTCTGCTGAGAGGTCTGCTGTTAATCTGATAGGCTTCCCCTTGTAGGTAACCTGGCCTTTCTCTTTACCTGCCTTTAACATTTTTTCTTTCATTCCAGCCTTAGAGAATCTGATGATTATGTGTGTTCGGGATGAACTTCTTGTGAAGTATCTCACTGGAGTTTTCTGCATTTCCTAAATTTGAATGTTGGCCTCTCTAGCTGGGTTGGGGAAGTTCTCATGAATGATATCTTGAAATATGTTTTCCAAGTTGGTTCTATTCTCCCCATCTCTTTCAGGGACAACAATGAGTCATAGATTTGGTCTCTTTTACATAATCTTACATAAGATTACGTAAACTAAACCTAAACATGAGGGTTAGTTCATTCCTTTTCATTCCTTTTTCTCTATTCTTGTCTGACTATCTTATTTCAGAAAGCCAGTCTTCGAGCTCTGAGATTCTTTCCTCTGCTTTGTCTATTCTGCTATTAATACTTGTGATTGCATTATGAAATTCTTGTATTATGTTTTTCAGTTCTATCGGATGGGTTATTTTCTTTTCTATACTGGCTATTTTTTCTGTCAACTCCTGCATTGTTTTATCATGATTTTTAGCTTTCTTGGATTGGGTTTCAACATATTCCTGCAGCTCAATGATCTTCATTCTTTTCCATATTCTGAATTCTATTTCTGACATTTCAGCCATCTCAGCCTTGTTTAGAACCCTTGCTGAAGAGGGGATGCAGTCATTTGGAGGAAAGAAAGTACTCTGGCTTTCTGAGCTGTCTTGCACTAATTCTTTCTCATATTTGTGGCCGCATCTTCATTCAATCTTTGAGGTTGCTGACCTTTGTATATAATTTTTTCTTTTATCCTATTTGATGACCCTGAGGATTTGATTGTGGTATAAGGTGGATTCCACTGACTGGTTTTGTTTCTGGAAGATTTTAGGGGTCCAGCACTCAGCCCTCAACTCCTGGACTGTATGCTCTAACTCTAGGGAACTTGTATTGGGCCCTGACTTTGTTCTCTGACTCCTCAAGGTTAGGAATCCACTGCACTGTAAGGGGGTGGAGTGAGGTGCTCCTGGACTGCTGGTCACTACACTCTGATGGATGGTGTCAGCCAAAGCATTTAGTAGTGCAGTGACAGCAGATCCATCCTCATTTGCACATGCCAGTGGCAGTGGTAGTGGCAGCTGTGGCAAAGAGCTAGCAGGTGGCAGGGTATCTGCCTCCCTGCAGGTATTCACCACAGTGGTGGAGGCAACAAAGCTGGGGATGTGCAGGGGTCCTCTGCTGGTGACTGTGCATGTGATCGTGCTGGAGGTGGTGTTGGCTTGGGGGCAGAGTGCTGGCAAGTGCAGGTCTGGGTACCTTCTCTGTGTCCCACAAACAGGAGTGGTCACCTAGGGTGAAGGGTAGGATGCTGACAGGGGCTGGGCTGGCCGACTCTGTTTGCCAAGGCTCCATCTGCAATGTTGATCAGTGGGGGAATGGGGGTGGTTGCATTCCCATACTGGCAGGTCAAGGATTGCAAAACCCACCCAGGCAGATGCGTGCCAACAAAGTGATGTGGGGAGCTGCTATGGACCCCGGGGAAGCTGCAGTTTGGGGAGGGAGTGTGTGGGCTTGTGTGTGGCTGTAGGGGCCACCCCTCTGGAGCTCTCCACCAGTCACACACAGTCCACCAGCACAGAAGCTATGGTGTGGGACTCCAGGGCACCTGAAGCTGACTTGCAAGCAGACATAGCCAGGCTGGGGCCCGTCAGACAGTGCCAGCAGACCAAGGGGTGCTCAGGTCCAACTGGCCCTGTCTGTTGGACAAGACCACCCTGCAGAATTCAGGTCCATCAGTTCCCCTAGGGCAGAAGTCTCTTATGGGAGCAAGTTGAATCTAGGGGGATTGACATCCCTGGCTGTGCTCTGCTACAGATGCTCCCACGTGACATCTTCTGGGCTCCACATCCACTGGTGTGCTGCCGCTATCACTTCTCTAAGCAGCTCTCCCTGCCAAATTGAGTGTCTGTTGTGGTCCAGGGGTCTCTTCCTGACAGGGTTCCAGAGGCCGATGGTGAGAGTGGATTGCTCCTTGCCAGTTCAACTCTCCCATTCCCCCGGAGCTCTTGGGGGCCAGGAAGGAGCCCAGGTGTGCTTAGCCTTGTGTAGGCTTCCCAGCTTTCTCCTGCTTCAGCCCAGCTTTTGTATTTTCCTCCACCCACTTGGTGCCTTCCCTCACAGTAAGGGTTTTCAATTGCTATTATTGAGTGTCACAAAACATGATAAATGTCCATTTGTATCCTCTCCTTCAGGACCCTGTTTAGGGTCACAAACTTGGGATGTTGACCCAGTTTAAATGTTCTAGGCTTAAAAAATGGAGGGACAAAGGCAATGTCAAGGGCAGGAATACTTTGTGTGTAGATCTGCTCTTATCCCCCAAACACACAAAAGCAAGCTTTGCATACTAGACCCAGCAGCAAAATTTCTAGTCATTGCTCTGCCTCTTCCTTTTCCACATGAGCCTTCCAGATCGTCTAGCTACCCCTCACTTGAAATATATACAGGGCACCAGAACCAGGCCCTCCAGTCTGTCCTATTCACCACTGCAATCTTGTCACCCAGGCCACGGTGCAGTGGCACAGTAACAGCTCACTGCAGCCTCAAACTCTTAGGCTCAAGTGATCCTCACACTTCAGCCTCCCAAGTAGCTGGGACTTCAGGAACGCACCCCTACTCCCAGCTAATTTTTAAATTGTTTGTAGAGATAGTGTCTCCCTAAGTTGCCCAGGCTAGTTTTGAACTCCTGGGTCTTGAACTCCTGGGCTCAAGCAATCCTCCCACCTCAGCCTCCCAGAGTGCTGGGATTACGGGCATGAGCCTCCATGCCCAGCCTCACTCATGTCGCTTCTGGCTCAAAAAAGATTTCAGTGGCCACTCATTGTCCATATCAACCAAACTTTTTTTTTTTTTTTTTTTTTGAGACGGAGTTTCGCTCTTGTTGCCCAGGCTGGAGGGCAATGGCATGATCTTGGCTCACTGCAACCTATGCCTCCCAGGTTGGAGGGCAATGGCATGATCTTGGCTCACTGCAACCTATGCCTCCCAGGTTCAAGTGATTCTCCTGCCTCAGCCTTCTGAGTAGCTGGGATTACAGGCATGCATCACCAAGCCCAGCTAATTTTGTATTTTTAGTAGAGACGGAGTTTCACCATGTTAGTCAGGCTGGTCTCGAACTCCTGACCTCAGGTGATCCACCCGCCTTGGCCTCCCAGGTGGAATTACAGGCATGAGCCACTGTGCCCAGCCCAACCAAACTCTTTAGCTTGATTTTCAGGAACTTTATAGTCTGAACACAACTCGTGCTGGCTTGGAATGCATCTCAACTATATTTCCCTGTATTCCTTTCCTTGTATGTTTCCCATTAGGAAGGGCCCTGAGGAAGATTCCTGGGAGATTTGAAGGGCACAAGGGAAGCAGCAGCCAAGCCTGAAATTTCTTTCCCTTGGATCTTCCTTTAGCTTCTCCAACTCTTAGGACAGGTTTAAGTGTTCAGTTCTTTGACAAAGGCCCTAGCTTCTGCAGAATAGCCTTGACACCAAGATCAGAGACAAGAAGAACTGACACGTCTTTTAGTTAGTTCATCCTTGTAGGTTTCTCTCATCCAAGAGAATTCAGGATTTCACTGGCCTCTGAGGAAACTCATAAGATGAACTATTTCTGTTTTATTCCTAAATAAGTGGAGATTTTAAAGTTCAGGCAAGAGTCAAGCAATCAGTTTCTCACTAACCAAACCATTGTCATTATATCCCTCCAGGGTACATGCTTCTGAGAACCACAGGACAGATACTGAGACCTGTATAGAAGCAATGGAGGAAACAAGAGGCAGGCTTGCTGGGATCTTAAAGTTGAGAGAGCTTCAAATGGTGATGGCAAATCACTGAGGCTCCAGTAATATTTAGTGTTTCCATTTCACAATGAAAGAAAGATTAAATAAGGTGTAATAATTTTTATGCTAAAAGTTTATAAACGTATCCAAAAGTAGACTGAATGGTTTCCTATCCATGTACCCATCACCTGACTTCTACAATTATCAACTCAAGGCCAGTCTCATCTCATCTATACCGCATTCATTCCCCATGAGCTGCTTTTTTTTTTTTTTTTTTTTTTTTTTTGAGAAAGGGTCTTGCTCTGTTGCCCAGGCTAGAGTGCAGTGGCTTGATCACAGCTCACTACTGCCTCAACTTTCTGGACTCAAGTGATCCTCCCACCCCAGCCTCCCAAAGTGCTGGGATTACAGGTGTAAGTCACCGCACCCAGTCAATCTGCATAATTTTGATGCAAATCTCAGATATCATAACATTTGATTTGTAATATTTCAGGATATGTCCTGAAAAGAAGGTGGCTCTAGGGGGAGAACTTACAATACCGTTAACTCATCTACAAAATTAAGAATAATTCCTGAGGTCGGGCGTGGCGGCTGTCGCCTGTAATCCCAGCACTTTGGGAGGTGCAGGCGGGTGGATCACGAGGTCAGGAGATCGAGACCATCCTGGCTAACATGGTGAAACCCCGTCTCTGCTAAAAACATAAAAAATTAGCCGGGCGAGGTGGCGGGCGCCTGTAGTCCCAGCTACTTGGGAGGCTGAGGCAGGAGAATGGCGGGAACCTGGGAGGCGGAGCTTGCAGTGAGCCGAGATTGCATCAGAGCGAGACTCAAAAAAAAAAAAAAAAAAAAGGAATCATTCCTGAATGTCTTCAAATATCTAGTTTGTATTTATATTTCCCTGGATGTTTTATACATTTTTTTAAGAACATAAACTTTATTTAGCAAGTTAATTGATTCAGGTTTATGTTTCTGATTTCCTAGTAAATTATTAAGTGCTTGAGCCAAGGGACTGTTTTGTTTATGCCTCCTTCTGAGTGCTTTGCCCCCGTATGTATGCCCAGACTTCACAACAAAGGTAATTAATTAAACGTATAATAAAATAGCTCTTTAATAAGGTTTTACGTAACTACACATTCACAAATTAGGAAAAATTATCACACTACCTGTTCAGATTTTGATATTGAAAACAGGGATAATATAGATCCTTAATTTCTTGAATTAAATAGGAATGAAAATGGAGCATGTAGTATAATTAGGTAATTGCAGATCTGAAAGCTCTGGCTATTAAAAATCTCTCATGTAGCTATCCTAATTTCTGACTACTTGAGAAATTGATTTTCCAAAGAGTGAGTGATGTACTCCGTCAGTTTGGGCACAATATCGATCATCACCAAAGAAAAGTAGGAGAACATTTCTTTTAGGAGAAAGATGCATTTTATAAATTGTAATAAAAAATTGAAGATTTGCCTTGGATTAACTCAAGATAAATAACTTCAAATATCTACACATGATGGATGTTCCCTTTTGTACCTCCCTCTACCTGTTTCTCTTGTCCATTTTGCCTCCAATCCTAGTTCCTTATTAGAGTGGACAAATATGGGTTTGTAGGATAAAAAAAATAGAGGGCCAGGCACAATGGCTCATTCCTGAAATCCCAGCAATTTGGGAGGCCGAAGTGGATGGATCACTTGAGCCCAGGCATTTGAGACCAGCCTGGGCAATGAGGCAAAACCCCATCTCTACAAAAAATGCAAAAAATAGCCGGGTTTGGTGGTGCACACCTGTAATAGTCACAATTACTAGGGAGGCTAAGGTGGGAGAATCGCTAACCCCAGGAGGCAGAGGTTGCAGTGAACCATGATCACACCACTGCACTCTAGCCTGGGTGACAGAGACCCTGTCCCCCGCAAGAAAAGGCAAAATGAAGTAAAATATAATTTTCTCTCATTAAATCTTACTTTTCTTTTTGCTTAAAATAATATACTATACTATAATAATACTATAACTTTTGGTTTTTTTTTTGAGACAGAGTCTTGCTCTGTCACCCAGGCTAGAGTGCAGTGGCGCGATCTCGGCTCACTGCAAGCTCCACCTCCTGGGTTCACACCATTCTCCTGCCTCAGCCTCCCAAGTAGCTGGGGCTACAGGCGCCTGCCACCACGCCCGGCTAATTTTTTGTATTTTTTAGTAGAGATGAGTTTTCACTGTGTTAGCCAGGATGGTCTCGATCTCCTAACCTCGTGATCTTCCCGCCTCAGCCTCCCAAAGTGCTGGGATTACGGGCGTGAGCCACTGCACCCAGTCTTTTTTTTTTTTTTTTTTTTTAGATGTAGTTTCACTCTTGTTGCCCAGGCTAGAGTGCAATGGTGCTATCTCAGCTCATTGCAACCTCCACCTTCTGGCTTCAAGTGATTCTCCTGCCTCAGCCTCCCCAGTAGCTGGGCTTACAGGTGCACACCACCACGCCCTGCTAATTTTTGTATTTTTAGTGAGATTGGGTTTCACCATGTTGGCCAGGCTGGTCTCAAACTCCTGACCTCAGGTGATCTCTTTCCTCAGCTTCCCAAAGCGCTGGGACTACAGGTGTGAGCCGCCACACCCAGCCACTATAAAATATTTAATAACATGTCCTTACACATTTAGGCCTTTACTATATATTTTCTGAATATATTTGAAAATTATTCGTTCATTAGCTCATTCAACAAGTATTTATTGAAGACCTACTTCATCCAATGAGTATTTTCCCTAACTTAGAAAAGGGCCAAATGATTTCTTAAATTATGAAATATAACAAGTATACATAAAAGTGCAAAAAGTCCAGGCACCTTGGCTCATGCCTGTAATCTCAGCACTTTGGGAGGCCGAGGCAGGCGGACCACCTGAGGTCAGGAGTTCGAGAGCAGCCTGGCCAACATGGTGAAACCCCATCTCTTTTAAAAATACCCAAAATCAGCTGGCCGTAGTGGCAGGTGCCTGTAACCCCAGCTACTCAGGAGGCTGAGATTGGAGAATCACTTGAACCTGGGAGGCAGAAGTTACAGTGAGCTGAGGTTGCACCATTGCACTCCAGCCTGGGCAACAAGAGCGAAACTCCATCTCAAAAAAAAAGCAAAAACCCAAGTGGGCAGTTTAACAGATTGTTGTGAAATTACCCACTGTGTAGTCACCTTCCTACCTAGGTCAAGACACGGAACATCACCAGCTTCCCAGAGCACCAACACTTTCATTCTGGACACTACCCCTCCCAGCCCTCCAGTGGTCACCAGGACACAGGCTGATGTTCCAGGATACTTAGGAACCTCCAGGACCCCTGCTTGTATGGGCCCCTTCCAAGTCTCTAGTCATCTGATTTTTGTAAAATTTTAGAAGTAAACATTCTACCACATTTGGCTAAGACTGCCGTGTACTTTCAAAACTATTTTTGTATATGTCATTTCACACTCTTTTTCTTAAATAAGTTCTCCCCAAATTGTGTAAGCTTCAGGACCTGCAAAACCTGGATCTGCCTCTGGAATTACTTTCCTGTTAAGTATTCTTTGCTTCTAGAGGGATTACACAATCTGAAACTTCATTTTCCAACATGAAGTGTTCCAACAATTTCCATGGGTGCTAACCCTCGGCTGATCAGTTTGCTACTTGGACAGAGGAGCTGACTTACCTTTCATGGGGCCTGGAAAGTAATTGGTGGTTGGGTTTCCCAGCACTGGACCACCAGTGCTGGGCGATACCTCAGCTTGCCTGGCTTCTTTGTTTGCATTTTCCTGATCTCCCCCTTCATCCTATGCACCTTTCCCATCCTTTCTGTGTAATTAATTGAGGAAGGCAAAGAGTAGTAGTCTCTGTAGAAACCTGTTTGGAGGCTTTGTAGTTTCCACAGCATGTTAGATGGCATGGAATCTCAGATACTACTCTGGATTTAATTTGACAACAATGAAATACTCAATGGTGTTTTGAAAGCAAAGGACCTGCCAGGTGTGGCGGCTCACGCCTGTAATCCCAGCACTTTGAGAGGCCAAGGTGGAAGGATCACGAGGTCAAGAGATCGAGACCATCCTGGCCAATGTTGTGAAACCCTGTCTCTGCTAAAAATATGAAGATTAGCCGGGTGTGGGGGTGCGTGTCTGTAGTCCCAGCTAGTCGGAAGGCTGAGGCAGGAGAATCACTTGAACCCGGGAGGCGGAGGTTACAGTGACCCGAGATCACGCCACTGTAAGCCAGCCTGGGGGACAGAGTGAGACTATGTCTCAAAAAACAAAAACAAACAAAAAACAGAAAGCAAAGGACTCCTGGGGAAAGTGTCCAAGGGAGAGAAGGGAACTCTCATATGTAAATTAATTCTTATGAAAACCCCAGAAGTAAGTAATAGTGTTGTGGGAAAGGGGTCTCAATCCAGTCCCCAAGAGAGGGTTCTTGGATCTCACGCAAGAAAGAATTCAGGACGAATCTATAAAGTGAAAGCAAGTTTATTAAGAAAGTAAAGAAACAAAAGAACCACTACTCCATAGGCAGAGCAGCCTTGGCTTGCTTCTTTGTGAGGGTGACCCATGGAGGGGCAGCAAGGCTGGTGAATCATCTCCCCAGCTAGTTCCTCCAAGGCAGAGCTGCCGACCAAGGCCAACTTGGTTAGGCACACGGAATATTTACCATGAATCTAAGAGTTGGCCAAAATTTCAAAATCAGGAGATTTCACGCAAAAAGTTGGAAGATGTGACCGCCCTGAGCCCACATTCCCGCCTAGCCTGGCACTAGCTGGGTGGGGCTGAGGAGTAGCTGCTCTCCAAGGTCCAAAGCTCACCAAACCTCTCCTCCCCTTTACCCCATGCTGCCTCACTCACTGCTGTCTGTGTGCTTGTCCCTTTCCCATTTGCATTTGCAAAGCCTGTTCTAACCTAACGCGGTTTCCGTAGTGATCTTTAAACATTAAATTTGAAGCCAACAAGGAACAGTTTCCCCCAAAATACCCCAAGATGACTTTCTTGCCAATATTCCCTGAACTCTTTACGAAGGGGCTAGCAAGGCACCTCCCCAAGTGGAGTTAAACTACGTAAATGTACACAAAACGAATAAGATTAGAAATATTCAAAGGTTTATCTCCAGTGAAATAACTTTCCAGCCAGAAGCAGTAAGAAGCAGCTAAGCCTAACTAACTACAGATCTGATCTGTGGTTCTTGATTTTTCATATGTATAAAAATCTCTCCAGACGTCTTGCTCAGCCTCACCCGCGAGATTCTGATGCCGGAGATGTAGGGTGGGGCTGAGAATTTGCATTTCTAATAACTTCCCAGGTAGTGCTGCTGCTGCTGGCCCTGGACCACCTTTTGAGAATCACTGATGCATGTCCCTCAAAATGCAGTCCTCGGGCTGGGCGCGGTGGCTCATACTTGTAATCCTAGCATTTTGGGAGGCTGAGGCGGGCGGATTACCTGAGGTCGGGAGTTCGGACTGACCAACATGGAGAAACCCTGTCTCTACTAAAAATACAAAATCAGCTGGGGATGGTGGCGCATGCTTGTAATCCCAGCTACTCGGGAGGCTAAGGCAGCAGAATCGGTTAAACCTAGGAGGCGGAGGTTGCAGTGAGCCGAGATCACACCATTGCCCTCCAACCTGGGCAACAAGAGCAAAACTCCCTCTCAAAATAAAATAAACGCAGTCCTCGGGCTGCAAGCCTGGCAGCTTGTTAGAAATGGAGACTCTCTCAGCCCTTCTCCACACCAGTGGAATCGGTAGCTGCAGGTGATTAGTAGGAATGTTAAATTTTGAGATGCACTAGACCAACTCATTGTTCCCAAACCTTCCTGGTCAGAACAACTTGGGGCATTTGTTAAGTATACAGAATGCCAGGCCTTTCCCTTAGAGATTCTAATTCAGAAATCTACTTTTGGCAAGCACTCCAGGTGATTCCTGTCATCAGACAATTTTAGGGAAAACAGGCTAATGGTATTAATACATCTAAAGAAAGAATATGTCAACAAAATGGAGATGAGCAAGTGAAGGAGAAAAATGGGAACTCTGCAGGGAGAGAACTCCTAGCATGTATCTTCAACCTGTAGCCCCCGTATGCATTCCTTTTGTGGAGAGACATGTATCAAATTGTCATATCCTCTGCAGAACAAAACCATGCACCATCTTCCTTTTATTTGGGTCCCTGCTCATCAAGAAACCTCATCATTATAATTTGGCTTCCATCCTCTTTTCACTCAGGAGAAACACACAAGTCAGATCAATATAAATATTCTGATCTGAACGAGAGGTACATTTCTCGCTGTGAAGTCATAAAAAGGCCAGGCACAATGGCTCATGCCTGTAATCTCAACACTTTGGGAGTCCGAGGTGGGAGCATCGCTTGAGACCCAGAGTTCAAGACCAGCCTGGTCAAAAAAGTGAGACTACAAAAATAAATAATAAATAAATAAAAAATAGCTGGGCATGGTAGTGCATGCCTGTGGTTTCAGCTACTTGTGGGGCTGAGGTGGGAGGGCCACTTGAGCCCAGGAGGCTGAGGCTGATGTAAGCTGTGATGATGACCATTGCACTCTAGCCTGGGTGACAGAGCAAGATCCTGTCTAAAAATATATATATATAAAAGAAGAAATCATAACTAAAGTGTTGATACATTATACTGTTTGTTTTATTAGTGTATCTAAGAAATCAAGTCACTTTGTTTTAACAGCAACATGAAATTTCTGTTTGAGGAAGAGACAAATATTTCTGCTCATAAAGGAGTTTCCTAAATGTGGATTCCACTGTGCAGTTTTTAACTTCTTTAAACATTCACTTAAGCAAGTCAGATTTTTTTTTGGAAAGGAGAATTACATTAGCAAATAATAAAAATGTGCAAAAAATACAAGAATAAAAACATCTGAAAAAGCAGGGTTGATGATAAGAGTTTCTAAACTGGTATATTCTTTCAGTGTTTATAAATGTAATATTACCCTTGGTGAGTCACATCTTTCTCATTAATCCATCTCCCTGATGTTCTAGGAGGAGGGTGAAATTTTGTCCTTGTGTATATAAGACCTAAACTGTCACAGACCCCACCTCCTAAGTACATTTCTCCAAATTTCAGATACTTCCAAAGCCCTTTCATGAAATGCAAACCTCTGAATGTTGGCCCTCACTGCCTGTTTCTCTACTCACCACCTAATCCCAGAATTTTCATCTGGGAAGTTAACAAATTCCTCAGCAATGTTGAAACATATTATTTCTATTAAGGTTTCAAGTGATTAGTCGTCTTCTGTAAGTTAAGCAATCAGAGGATCAGTTAGTCTGGAGAAATGTTTTAATATAAACTCCCATTCTAAATAGATTTTTATTTATTTTTTTTTTTTTTGGCAGAGTTTCGCTCTGTCGCTCAGTGGCGCGATCACGGCTCACCGCAGCCTCAAACTCCTAAGTTCAGCCAATCCTCCTACTTCAGCTTCCCAAGTAGCTGATACCACAGGTGCCTGCCACTATGCTTAGTTAATTTTTTAAATTATTTGTAGGGATAGGGTCTCCCTACCAGGCTGGTCTCTAACTCCTGAACTCCTGGGCTCAAGCAATCCTCCTGCCTCCTCCTTCCAAAGTTCTGGGATTACAGGCGTGAGCCACTGCTCCTAGCCTGGCGGTTTCACCTTCTTATCATTTATGTGTTCACTGGAGTAGCACTTTTAACTGCCTGCTTTCAATAATGGAAAAAAACCATAATACTTTTATGACATAGTTGGTAATGATAAAGGAATAACTGGGAAGAGGGAGAAGTCCCAAATTACCCTGTTTTTGTTAGTGGATTTTTGTTTCTGGGGGAGGCTGGTTTTGGACTAAGAATTATGTCTAATCTAATCTAACAGTTTAGCAAAATGGTAATGAGGGGTGGTATACATACAGAGAATGCCATCAGCCATTCTTAGCAGGGAGGGAGCTGACGTCTGTGCTGTGGCTTGGAGGTGGCAGAGGAGAGTGCACACTTCACTTGGAACTCGCTGCAGGAGACTGAGCCAGTTAGAGGCACCAAGGCATTTTGAGTCCCCAGGGATCCAGCAAATGGGAGACAAATGTCAGGGTGACAAGGTAATCATCGGTATCAGGGGTATAATCTCCTCAAGGCCCAGGCACCATCCAGAAGGAATGGTGTCGCCAGGGACATTCCCAGGGGTTGGGGGAGGATGGGCAAGAGTGTTTCCACTCCGCCTGCGGCAGAGAGCTGAGAGCTGCGGGCAGGGCCTCTTGGGATGCCCTATACTCCCAGTCTGGTGGGGAAAAACTACTAACCTCTAGGGGCAGCACCCTGGGGTCAGCCCTCAGGGAACAGTGTTTTATTAGCAGGAGGAGACTGGTACCCTAAGGTTCTTTGTACTAAGCAAGGAGTAAAGCATCTGGGGACAGCCATCTCTTCTACCACACAGTTTAAATCGCATTTTCCTCTTCCGGGGTATTTTGAAGCCTAGTGTGAAAATCTAGAAGTGTGGTTTTTTTTTTTTTTTTTTTTTGAGACAAAGTCTTGCTCTGTCACCCAGGCTGGAGTGCAGTGGCACAACCTAGGCTCACGGCAACCTCCGCCTCCCAGGCTCAAGCAATTCTCCTGCCTCAGCCTCCCAAGTAGCTGGGACTACAGGCGCCCCCCCCCCCCCCCCCCGCCACCATGCCCGGCTAATTTTCGTATCTTTTTTTTAGTAGAGACAGGATTTCACCATATCAGCCAGGTTGGTCTCGAACTCCTGACCTCAGGTGAAACGCCCACCTTGGCCTCCCAAAGTGCTGGAATTACAGACGTGAGCCACCACTCCCCGCCTAGAAGTGCTTTTTTGAGATCTTCTGATGAAAGATGTAATAGACATGCAAACATTACTGTCAACACTGTAAATACTTTCATGACAACAGCAGAAGAGCCCTGGCTAGGCAGGGCACAGATGCACATTTCACCTTCTAATATTCCTAAGAGGACTAGTTGAGGGTTAACAGTAAGTGTGCAGGAGTGAGAAGTCGATTGTGGAGGAGGAAAAGGGGGAAAGAGTTCAGCTAAATGAAAGACCGCCCTACTCTGCTGCCCAGCAGCAAGTGTGATGCCTGCCCACACTGAGGCGCAAGCCAGACACAGGCTTCCTCTCCAGCACCAGCTACACACATGTGACAACTGATGGTGGCAGGTGGAGCAAGTCCAGACCCAGCCTTCATGCAAGTGAGTTGTTCCAAGTGAGTTGTTCCTCAGTTGACCCAGCCTTCATGCAAATGGGTGGGCTGCTGTCCCACCAGCACACAGTTCTACCTACTGACGGAGGCTTCCCCCGACAGTCCGGCAGCAACACAGTCTGTCAGTGGTTGACAGGTTCCTGGGTCACACTGGAGCAGGCTACAGCTGGGGAAGGGAGGGGAGAGAGGGGTCAGGGTGATGCATGTCCAAGCAGGATTTTTCACCATCCTGGGACCTGGGATTTTTCCTGGCAAGAGTAACCAGCTAGGCTGAATTTACGGCAGTTTCTTAATTGCTCCCTAGCAAGAACCAGAGTTGGCAATAACTACCAGGCAAGTATAAATGATTTTCCAGGTACAATGCTAAAGGCAACCTCTACATTTTCTCCTTTAATCTCCAAAACAAGCCTGTGAGGTAGTGCTGCCACCTCAGATTTTACAAATAAAGCTGAGAGAGGTTAAATGACTTGCCCAAGGCAATACAGCTAATTAGTGACAAAGCTAGGGTCTGAATGCAAGAATTTTAACTGCTGTATTTCAACTACAATGCTATGTGTTCTCCCCTGTGATCAAAAAGCAATCATTGGGGTTCTTAAATGTTGTTCTTCTCTTGGTTATTAAATATCTGAGCCACGCTGCTATCAAAGAGAAGGTAGTTAGCTGCTTTTTTCCAACCAATGACTGTTTTGGTCCATGCCTGTAATGGGTCTTATCCAAGGGAGAAGTACTTTTAAGTCACGATGTGCACCATAGTCTGTTTTCCCCACCCTGACCTGTACTTTTTCTTTTTCTTTTTGAGACAGGGTCTCACTCTATTGTCCAGGCTGGAGTGCAGTGACGTGTGATCATAGAGCAATGTAACCTCGAACTCCTGGGCTCACGCAATCCTCCCACCCCAGCCTCCCAAGTAGCTGGGACTACAGGGATGCGCCACCATGCCTAATTTTTAAATTTTTTGTAGAGACCTGGGGCAGGCGGTGTGGGGTTGGTCTCCAACTCCTGGTGTCAAGTGATCCTCCAGACTCTGCCTCCCAAAGTGCTGGGATTATAGGCTTGAGCCGCTGCAGCCAGCCTGGCCCACATACCTGGTGTCTGGGACTGTCTCCAGCCTCTCTTCACTTTCCAGCCTGTACTCCAGACTGTGGACATTATACAACTTGAAAAACTCAAGTTGGTTGAAAATCTCCAGCAGCTCCTCACTGCCTCCAGAATGAAGTCCTCTGGGACAAGAGAAGGCCTTTTACTGCTAGGCAGCTGCATCCTTTGCTTGCCCTTCTCTGCCTAGTGGCCTGAGCCATCCACTCTGTGCCCCCAACACGTTGCATGCCTTCATGCCTTACTGTCCTAGACCTTGTGAGTCCCTCTGCCTGCAACGGCCTGGACTCACCACCTTTCTCCATCTGGCAAACGGCTATCCTCCAAAGCCCAGTTCAAACATCACTGCCTCTCCCTCAGCCTCCTGACCCAAAGCAGAATTTAGTACCTCACTCACCTGACCGCACATGGCACCTAGTAGACAGGTATATTATACCACTTATTGTCAATTATATTACTTTTTTTTTTTGAGATGGAGTCTCACTCCATTGCCCAGGCTGGAGTGCAGTGGCACGATCTTGGCTCGCTGCCATCTCTGCCTCCAGGGTTCAAGCAATTCTCCTGCCTCAGCCTTCTGCGTAGCTGGGACCACAGGCATGTGCCACCATGCCCGACTAATTTTAGTAATTTTACTAAGGATGGGGTTTCACCATGTTGGCCAGGCTGGTCTCCAACTCCTGACCTCAGGTGATCCACCTGCCTCGGTCTCCCAAAGTGCTGGGATTACAGATGTGAGCCACCATGCCTGGCCTATATTACATTTTTCTATGCAGCTGGATCCTGTTTCCCATTAGATAGGGCAAGGGCAGAGGTCATTTATTACCATCTTTGTTTCCAGAGGCCCTAGTATACAGCAAATGCTCTGTAAGTGTCTGTAGCAGAAACAGATGCATTCATGTGCAAAACAACTCTGCTCACACAGCACCAGACCTGGCAAAGATCCTAAAGAAAGAATTCTACCAATATGTGGGTAATTGGGCAGGCTGGCTTCGAATTCCTTCAATACACATATCCCCAACACAGTCACTTAACAATGCAACAGTGAACTCAACCATGTTCCACTGAAGGATACAAACAGCATTCTCCAAAAGGGGGCAAACAGCAATGTGAAATTTCCATCACATCACCTTTGCTTTTCCGTCTTTTTTTTTGGAGACAGAGTCTCACTCTGTTACCAGGCTGGAGTGCAGTGGCACGATCTCAGCTCACTGCAACCTCCAACTCCCTGGTTCAAGCAATTCTCCTGCCTCAGCTTCCCGAGTAGCTGGGACTACAGGCGCGCACCATCATGCCCAGTTAATCTTTGTATTTTCAGTAGAGACGCGTTTCACCATGTTGGCCAGGATGGTCTCGATCTCTTGACCTCGTGATCTGCCCACCTCGGCCTCCCAAAGTGCTGGGATTACAAGCATGAGTCACTGTGCCCAGCCGCTTTTCTGTCTCTTAAACAGAGAAAATTTTGTTTGGAAAGGGGAAAAGGCTCCCTTGCTAAAACTGTAACTTCTGACATTGTCATGCTCTGTTTTGCATTGCTAAAACAGAGTATCACAGACTGGATAATTTATGAAGAAATTTATTTCTTACAGTTATGAAGTCTGGGAAGTTCAAGATCAAGGGACCAGTGTCTGCTGAGGGACTTTTTCCTGTGTCATAACATGGTATAGGGCATCACATGGCAAGAGGGCAAGAGCAAGCCAGCTCAGGTCTCTCTTTCTCTTTTAAAGCCACCAGTCCCATCATGGGGGCCCCACCCTGATGACCATATCCAATCCTAATTACTTCCCGAAGGTCCTACCTGTAATCAACACACGAACTTGGGGATTAAGTTTTTAACACGTGAAATATAGGGCACACATTCTCATCATAGCAGACATGATTATGTTTTACTTTCCCAATTATAGGCATCTTAAAGTACGGAGACCATCTTTTATATTTCTCTGTATTTTCCACAACATTTAGCATAGTCTTATGTATTCAACAAGAACTCAATTCAACAAATATTTAACACTTCAATGAATATATAAAAATGCAAAAGGCTGCACATCTGTTAGTAAAAGTAACACGGAATCTAGACAAAAGTAAACTGAATGGTTTTTCTTCATAATGAAAAAAGTATTTCTAAAAAAAAAGTATTCAGCAGGCTCAGGCTTTTAATTCTTATCTTTTTCTGTAAAATTATGCTTTTCAAATTTACCAAACATTTATATTAATATATTTTAGCATGTAATAGATATAAAATACATGTATTTTTATAAGCTTAGAAAGTACAATAAAGGCAGAGGCAACCTAGATAGAAACTTTCTAATCACAAACACTAGAAACAATATCCATGTCTTTCCTTATTTATATTTATATATTTGTTTTGAGATGGAGTCTCACTTTGTCACCCAGGTTGAAGTGCAGTGGTGCGGTCTTGACTTACCTCAACCTCTGCCTCCCAGGTTCAAGCGATTCTCCCGCCTCAGCCTCCCAAATAGCTGGGGCTACAGGTGTACACCACCACACCCGGCTTATTTTTTGTAGAGACGGGGTTTCACTATATTGGCCAGGCTGGTCTTGAACTCCTGAACTCAAGTGATCCGCCTGCCTCAGCCTCCCAAAGTGCTGGGATTACAGATGAAAGCCACTGTGCCCAGCTAATATCCATGTATTTTAAACTACCTAGTAAGTTACTTTTTGGCCAGACAAAACCTTAGTTGTTGAACTCCAGGGCATCTCTGAAACATGTTACTGCCCGTTTTCTTCATAACAGCAACTGGAAAGTAATTCATTTAATTAAATGTCCCTTTCTCTTCCTCCCTTCCTAAAAGAGACTACAGTGTATAAAATTTGAGGCAGAAATAAACATTGGTTTCCAATAAAAAAGAATAATTCAACTTTATTAGTATGAAATATTTTGAGATAATTTATTATATTTGTGATCCAAATGCATGATTCTCAAATATGAAAGGCATTCAGCACAAGCACACAATCATTTAGTAAAACTGCTTTTTATGAGACCCCGAGAAAAGCAGGAGGCACTTTCTCTTTTTGGTGGAGAGAGAAGACACTACTTAATTGGCCATTTCCTTGCTGGAGTTTATTCTGATTCCCTTTTGTCTGACTCTTCCTCCTCAAACTCCACTAAAGGAGTGTGTCTGTTGGCCTGAGCACCTTCTCTGTAGAACACTTTCTTTATTGTGCCATCCTTTGGAGCCTTTATGGTATGCTGCAGAGACACAAGACAGGACAAAAGACAGCTGCAATACTAATGAGGACAGTATACACCAAGTCAAGAAAGGGAGACCAAAAATGACAACTGTAGCCAACTTTGATGTTTTGTTGTCTCTCAGTGCTTTCCAACACTTTGTTGTTGTTGTTTTTATTTTTAACATCACAGCACACAGGGAGAACGGTAACAAGTTGAGAGGAATTAACACTAGGACACAGCAGTGACCATTCAACGATATGACTGGGAAGCTCTGGTGTAGCTCTCAGTTCTCAACTTGAGCTTCATGTTAGAATTGCACCTAGGAAGCTTTCAACAGTTGTTCTTGTTTTTTTTGTTGTTGTTGTTTGTTTTTTTAAATTGAGACAGAGTCTTGCTCTGTCACCCAGGCTGGAGTGCAGTGGCAAGATCTCAGCTCACTGCAACTTCTGCCTCCCAGGTTCAAGCAATTCTCCTGCCTCAGCCTCCCGAGTAGCTGGGATTACAGGCATGCACCACCATGCCCAGCTAATTTTTGTATTTTTAATAGAGATGGGGTCTCACCATGTTGGCCAAGCTGGTTGTGAACTCCTGACCTCAAATGATCCACCTGCCTCGGCCTCCCAAAGTGCTGGGATTACAGGCATGAGCCACTGTGCCCGGCCTTTCAAAAGTATTGATCCTTGGGCTTTATCCTGGAGATCGCAATTCAATGGGTCTGGGGAAGCAGTTTTTAAAATCTCCCCTGGTGACTGTACACATGCTCCTTGACTTACAATGGGGTCAGGTCCAGATAAATTCAATGTAAGTTGAGGAGTACATTCAACGTGTATGGTTTTACACTATTGTCAAGCTAAAAAATCCTTAATTGAACCACTCTAAGTTAAGGACTGCAACATTCAGCCTAAGAATCACTGACCTACCATTTGAACCGGCTAAAAACCTAAACAGCTAATTTAATTTGATTCAGGTTTTCACTTTGAAACTGATGCCTGGTATCCTTGATTCGGCCTTAGAAAACACCAACAGTTAACATTCAGTTGGGTTACTACCTGATTCCAAGCTATTGATAATTTCATTAATTTCAGAATCAGAAATGACAGGTACAATTTCACAAAATTAAAATAAAAATCTTTTTACAAGAAAGATAGTTTGGTTTTGTTTCCTACAATTAATGCTTTGTCAATTCATTGCTCTTCATATTTAAGGTGGTATTAAGTTACAAAATAAGCCAAAGGAACAATTAGGTCTGATTGCTCCCGAAGTCCTCTTAGCAACTGAACTCATAATTTCCTTACCTCCATCTTCATGGCGATCATAACCATGAGGGAATCTCCCGCTTTCACTTTGTCTCCAGCTTTGACAAACACCTTGAGATTCAGTGTGACAGGTTAATATTTGAAAACACAGAGGTCCTAGATATGTTAATCTGCTTCATTACAGTAACCATTTTACTGTCTATATGTACTCACAACATGTTGTAAACCACGAATATACACAATAATACATCAATTAAAAGAAAAAAAAAAAAAAACACACACAGAGGTCCTTTGTGGTCCATAGAGTTGTTATATAAACTTACAGGCAGAAGTAGTATGTGGTTGTGCTATCTGCCAAATGTACTGGTCGAATCAGAGGCCTACAGCCCAAATGTACTGGTCAAATCAAAGGCCTGCAGCCCAAATGTACTAGTCAAATCAGAGGCCTGCAGATCAAATGTACTGGTCAAATCAGAGGCCTGCAGGTCAAATGTACTGGTCAAATCAGAGGCCTGCAGGTCAAATGTACTGGTCAAATCAGAGGCCTGCAGGTCAAATGTACTGGTCAAATCAGAGGCCTACAGGTCAATGTGGCATTGCTGGCACTGTCGTTGACGGGTAGCACTGCTTAGTCCCCTGTCCCCACCCCCAAAACCACTTAGTTTTGCTTGAATCACATGAATATACTCCATATATTTTGATATCCTTTCATTTTTTTCAAGAATGTAGAAACAAGACACATTGCCTACTGTAGGGAAGGACTAATATACTTAAATGTCTTCACCAGACAGGGAAGAGGGATGAGGGTCTTGACTGGTTTTCTTGTTTTGGGGTTGTCTAGGGCCAAGTATAGTAAGTGTGTCTGAAGTCTTCAGAGTCCTGTGTAGTAAATGTGAAAACAACCTTCATGCAACAGAATTAAACTTATTAGCGACCCCAGAAAGCGATTTCTGTTTTCCTTTGTATACATATGAGTGGACTCATAGATCCTGTATGGTCTCACTTTCATTGTGGTTAACATGGCTACTAAGTGGGAGACTAACAGAGTTGTGCAGAGATGCCTACACTATGAGAGGCCATGGGAATGAAATCCAATGAGCTAACGGCAGATCCAGGTCTCCTAGCTCATACCCACTTGGGGTAAATATGTCCAAAGGAGAATGGTGGCTGAAATCACCCACGCTATTTAAGTAGTTATTTTCTTCTTCTTCTTTTTTTTGTTTCAAGCATATACAGTTGAGTTTTTATGACTTAAATGGATTTGAGGAGACTCTACTGTATTCAAGTATATAAAAGGAGACAACGGATACTGATCTATCACCAGTTGATGTTATATCAATACGTGCTACGGTATAAATGTCTATATCCCCCCAGAATTCATTTGTTGAAATCCTGACCTCCAGGATGATGGTATTTGGAGGTGGGGCCTTTAGAAGGTGATTAGGTCATGAGGGATCTGACCTCATGAATGACATTAGTGCCCTTATGAAAGAGGCCTGAAGAGAGGTCCCTTGTCCTTTCCACCACGTGAGGACACAGAGAAAAAATGGCTGTATATGAAATCGGTAAGTAGAATCTCACCAGACACCTAATCTGCTGGTGCTTTGATGGATTTCCCAGCCTCTAGCATCGTGAGAAATAAACTTCTATTGTTTAAAAGTCACCCAGTCTATGGTATTCTGTTCTAGCAGCCCGAACTGACTTAGACAGTATGGATTGCAACTGTGAATTATACACTGCATTCAACACAAAACCGTATCGTTCTTCACCGATACCAGCCTTTTACATTAACACAGATGCAACTATGTACACTAAAGAAAATGTCACTATTTCATGAAAAATTTGTTGCTATTAAATTTAACATTCAAAACCAGCTTTTTTGAATAATGCTTAATGAATGCTCAGTTTTAATCATAAAAAGACAATTTAGATTATTTGTACTTTGATGCAAATGCCTGCCTTCAAAAACAGCAGTCTTTTTCATAAATGAGGTAAATGGGTATTTTCAGAGAGGACTGTGATAAAACATTTGAATCTGTAATAGATCCTCTTGTTTTTGTGAAGTGGATGCTTGCCAGTGGGCAAGGTTTAGAAAGGGAAAAGGCCATAAATGACAAAGTTCAACAAAGCCACGTATTAAAACTTACTGAACACTCTACAGATGCTATGTCATTACCTTTTCAATGGTTCCAGTCATAGGAGCTAGGGGGCCTCCCTGAGTTCCTTCTGAGCTCACAGAAGATAAGTATTTGGGGACTGGAATGTCAATCTCAATACTTCCTTCCTAGAAACAGAAAACAAACTGAAAATGGAATCAAGATCCTATCACTATATTTTTACTAACATACCTGAGGTAATTGTTTCCCACTATTTGTTAAATATTAGTCATCATGGCTGGGCGCAGTGGCTCACACTTGTAATCCCAGCACTTTGGGAGGCCAAGGCAGGCAGATAGCTTGAGTCCAGGAGTTTGAGACAAGCCTGGGCAACATAGCAAAACCTCATCTCTACAAAAAATACAAAAATCAGCCCAGTGTGGTGGTACGCGCCTATAGTCCCAGCTATTCGGGAGCTGAGGCAGGAGGATCACTTGAACCTGGGAGGTAGAGGCTGTAGTGAGCTGAGACTACGCCACTACACTCCAGCCTGGGTGACAGAGACTCTGACTCACACATACACACACAAAAATTAGTCACCATTAATACCAGGGTTCTAATCTAGCTTTATGACCTTGAGCAAATTATTAAACCCCTCTCAGCCTTGGTTTCCAACTGTAAAGAGGTAACGGTATACATGCCTCACAGTATATTAAAAGATTTAGGCCAGGTGCCGTGGCTCACGCCTGTAATCCCAGCACTTTAGGAGGCCGAGGCGGGTGGATCATGAGGTCAGGAGATCAAGACTATCCTGGCTAACACGGTGAAACCCCGTCTCTACTAAAAAATACAAACAATTAGCCGGGCGACGTGGCAGGCGCCCGCAGTCTCAACTACTCGGGAGGCCGAGGCAGGAGAATGCAGTGAACCTGGGAGGTGGAGCTTGCAGTGAGCCGAGATTGCGCCACTGCACTCCAGCCTGGGTGTCAGAGCGAGACTCCATCTCAAAAAATAAAATAAAAATAAAGCATTAACTGTAGACAACAAGTAGCCACTGTCTGGTAGCCATTTTCAGTAGCACCCCCACTCTCAGATGCTCAGTATGCTAGAAATTGGTTTTAACACACATATATTATATCATTAATCATCACAACAACTCTATGAGGAAGGTACTATTATTAATATTTTTTAGAGGCAGGGTCTTGCTCTGCCACCCAGGCTGGAATACAGTGGCACAATCATAGCTCACTGCAACCTTGAACTCCTAAGCCTATTAATAATCCTGCATTAGCCTCCTGGGTAGCTAGGATTACAGGCACACACCACCACGCCTGGCTAATGTTTAAAATTTTTTGTAGAGATGGGGTCTCACTATGTTACCCAGACTGGTCTCAAACTCCTGGTCTCAAGCAATCTGCTTGCCGTGGCCTCCCAAAGTGTTGGGACTACAGGCACAAGCCACTGCAACTATTATTATTACTGTTATTGCTGTTATTATTACTGTTTATAGATAGGAGAACTAAAGCCCAGAGAGTTTAACAGCCAAGGTCACACGGCTGTTAAGTGGCAAGGCCAGGATTTGAACCAAAGCATCTTCACATTTTAGAACTGTGCTCTTCACCATTCCATTATACTGCCTCTATCATCATATAACTATAGCACAATTGGCTATGGAAAGGAATGCCTGGCAAAGTGGGATCATCCTCAACTCCATATATAGTAGTTTACTTACTAGACTACCAAAGGAATCTCATCACAAAGCACTGTGAGGCCACAGCATATTTGATAATGCATTATCCTCCTCTGCCCAGGCAGAAGGTTACAGACTCACTGGCCAGCAGGCTCCTAACCAAAACCATGCAAAGCCTGCCTTGGCTCTGACTGTCAAGAGACCACCACTAATGCCATCCACCTTCCTATTGTCCACCTTCCCCACAAGGAACATCTGGTCCACAGACTCCTCTCTCAGTGGTCACCTCCTCCAAAGTCACCAGGATTCCAGTTGTCAGGGTGATGGTGGGTGGGGAAAAGTGTTCAGACATCAAAGCCCTGAGACAATAACACCCACTGAGCAGGGAGATACTCTCTGACAAAGAAAATGTAAGGATTTGTTTCAGAATTCAGGAAGAAAATGGATATGTGTCTATCAATGAGCATCTGTGTGAATGAGAGAAGTGAATGGGAAACTAGAGAGGGCAGGAATTCGGCAAAGAAACACAGAATGGCGAGGGAAACTGAGGGAAAAGGGTCACAGCAATGGTCGAAGGAAGCTGGATCTTTCTAATCTCTTTCAGTGAAATGTCTCGGGCCAAACAGTTTTTTCCCATGCCCCAGGAGTGATATTATAAAGAAGACACATTACCTTGGAAAATAGGTAAATAGTGTTTTCCAGGATAATCAACTTAGCTTTACTAGCAACTCCATTAACAGAACATTTCAGGTAAGTGCAGTCTTCCTCGCTGTAAAGATCGCCAAGGACCTGGAAAGTTTTATCTTCAATCTGAAAAAAATGAAAATAAGATCTTTAAAATAAATGAACAACCCTACAGAATTAATAAGATCAGAATCAATTCTTCACTATTGGTAGTTTTAAAACATAAAATACGTCTTAAACATATATATATATTTTAAAAAGTCATGGAACTTTTCCCCTATTCCTAACCAAGATACTTCATATAGAAATGACAGGAAGATAATTAAAAGGGGAAAAAAAGTTATATAACTTATCCATAATGCTATAGATTAAGGTTCATGTAAATATATAAAGATAGCACTAAAAATATGAAACAAAAATACAAATCAAGTTATGCAAAATTATTAAAATTCATTTGCATATATTACGTTTGTAATACAAAATTATTTCTGAGTATTTGAAGTCAAATTTAGTTTTCCTGTGCCAAAGTCAGTCACCAAAAAAAAGCCAGAACCACATAATTAGATGATATTCTTTTATCAATACATAGGCCCAATTCATGGGTTTCAGTTATGATTTAAGAACATAAATTAGCTGGAGATTGGCCATAATTTTCTCACTTTAAGAGACCATACGCCAAAGAACAAAGTTCACAATGTTTCAAGGAAGCTGATAAAAGGACATGGAACCTTTCTGTTTTAAAATTTCCCTTAGGTAAAAACTCCATTTAAATCTTCTCTCTATAGTCTTCATTTCAATTCCCATAATGCTAGTGTAGAAGTTAAATGGCTATTCTTTTCAAATATATTACGTAGACTAAGGTGAAATAGGTCATACTGCAATATTTATACATTGGTTCTCATCTATCCTAAGTTAAATATGACATTTTACTATGCTTTGTAACCTACTAAAACAGCCATTTGAATGTTTGTGGAATTCTTAGGACAAAGGTTAGATTGGAAACTGTTTTGTTTAAAGATTCATGAAAACACATTTTAAAATTGTGAATGTAGTTCCATGAGCAGATAAGAACAAATTGGCAATCTACTTTACCAGCTACCATAGGACAAGAAATTATCTCAAACCAGAGGCATTAATATGAATTATAGCCCTTATACCCAAGTAGGCAGACTTTCCATGGTTTTTCTGAATCTCAGAGAAAGAAAATCTATGTGTCTCAAAGTGTTGGGAGGTCTAATACATATCACTGACAAATCTTTTTTTTTTTTTTTTTTTTTTTTTTTGAGATGGAGTCTCGCTCTGTCACCCAGGCTGGAGTGCAGTGGCCGGATCTCAGCTCACTGCAAGCTTCGCCTCCCAGGTTTACGCCATTCTCCTGCCTCAGCCTCCCGAGTAGCTGGGACTGCAGGCGCCCGCCACCTCGCCCGGCTAGTTTTTTTGTATTTTTTAGTAGAGACGGGGTTTCACGGGGTTAGCCAGGATGGTCTCGATCTCCTGACCTTATAATCTGCCCGTCTCGGCCTCCCAAAGTGCTGGGATTACAGGCTTGAGCCACCACGCCCGGCCTCATATCACTGACAAATCTATTCTGCAGGATTTGACATCTCTTAGCTCATATTAAAAATGAGTTATTCTATTTCCTGAAGTTGTACCTTACTATAGGAATTTGATTGAATTCCCACTTTTTAAAAACCATTTAAGCATTCCATTTTGCCAATGTAATGGTCTTCTTCTAATTGAGGATTACCATGAACTTTACACTAGAGGTTCTCAAAATATGACCTGTGTGTTCCTTGGGGTCCCTAATACCCTTTTAGGGCATCCACAAATCATAACAAGACTAAGAAGGCCAGGCGTGATGGCTCATGCCCATAATCCCAGCACTTTGGGAGGCGGAGGTGGGCGGATCACCTGAGAGGTTGGGAGTTCGAGACCAGCCTGACCAATATGGTGAAACCCTGTCTCTACTGAAAACACAAAACTAGCCAGGCATGGTGGCGCATGCCTGTTATCCCAGTTACTTGGGAGGCTGAGGCAGGAGAATCACTTGAACCCGGGAGGCAGGGGTGGTGGTGAGCTGAGATCACGCCATTGCACTCCAGCCTGGGCAACAAGAGCATAACTCCATCTCCAAAAAAAAAAAAAAAAAAGATTAAGGTATTGTTTTTTATAACCTCATTCTCTCATAAGTACACAACGGAATTTTCGAGAGGCTACTGAACGTGTGATAATGTTATCACTGTGATGGCTAATGGAATGTGTACTTGTGATTAGGTTTTAAATTTTTTTCGATTTATCCTACAACTCAACAACAACGATAAAACAACCAGATTAAGAAATTGGCAGAGGACTCGAATACAGATTTTTCTAACAAGATATACAAATGGCCAATAAGTACATGAAAAGATGCTCAACATCATTAGTCATTATGGAAATGCAAGTCAAAGTCACGGTGAGATACTACTACCTCACACTCATTAGTATTGCTATTATAAAACAAAAAAATAAAACCCCAGAAAATAATAAGTAGTGGCAAGGATGTGAAAAGACTGGAGCCACTGTGTACTGTTGATGGGACTGCAAACCGCTGCAGCTGCGATGGAAAACACTATGGTGGTTTCTCAAAGAATCAGAATCACCATATGATCTAGCAATTCCACTACTGGATATATACCCAAAAGGACAAAAAACAGAGTCTTAAAGAAGTATTTGTACACCCCTGTTCATAGCAGCATTATTCACAATAGCCAAAAGCTAGAAACAACCTGAATGTTCATTAATGGCTGAATGGATAATGAATATGTGGTATATACATACAACAGAGTATTTTTCAGCCTTAAAACAAAACAAAACAAAACAAAAAAACAGGAAATTCTCACATATGCTACACCATGGAAGAACCTTGAAGATACTGTACCAAGTGAAATAAGCCAGTTACAAAAGGACAAATACCACATTATTCCGCTTTTATCAGGTACCTAGAATAGTCAAATTCATAGAGACAGAGAGTAGAATCGTGGTTCTCAGGGGATGGGGGAAGAAGGAATGGAGTGTAACTGTTTAATCAGTGAGTACAGAATTCTAGTTTCACAAGAAGAAAGAAGTTCTGGAGATGGATGGTTGTGATGGTTACATAACAACTTGAATGCACTGAATGCAAATAGTTAAAATGGTAAATTCTATATTATGTGTATTTCACCACAATTAAAAACTAATAATAAATTAGTTCTTCTCAGTTAAATTGTCTAAATGGTAAATATCAAGAGATATAATTAACACAAACAAAAGTGCTCTGGTGGGTATTTTAAAGAGTGTACAGGGTTCCTGAGACAAAAAATTTGAGAGAACTGCTGCTTTTGATGTAAATACATGCACATACTTTAGGGGCTTGTGAATGTCTGATTCAAGCTTTTACTTTTTGCCAAGTTTTTATTCTTAAAGGAATAACAGCCCAACTGAGTAAACAATCAGTTAGAAACTGTATGGGGGTAATTTCCCCAAATTGGGTCTGAAATAAAAGCATAAGTTATTCTCGTAACTACAGTCATAATAGTCAAAGGCTTAAGAGAAACCAGAGAGTGAAAAAATACCCTATTCAGTATAAAAGAGGTCAGATTCAGCTCTGCACTGTAGAACAAAACCAATAAGGCTTACCTGCATGCTATAAGACCCATCATGGTTATACGTTACAGCTATGGCTACATCTTTACGGAAAAAGGGAAAAAAATGAAGAAAAATTAGAAAACATTCATTTATTTAATAACTGAGATATAACGAATCTTATGCTCAACCTGAAGACAACCAACTATTCAAAGGAAAGTCAATATCTTTGAACTTCTTGGAAATATTTTGTTAGAAAAGCATCTGTCAAATTAGTACCAATAAAGATGAATTTCAAACTTTTCTTTTTTAAAATGGAATTTCAGGGGTTTTATTTTCATTTTTATTTATTTTTTAAGACAGAGTCTCACTCTGGCTGGAGTGCAGTGGTATAATCACGGCTCACTGCAGCCTTAATCTCCTGGGGTCAGGTGATCCCCTCACCTCAGCCTCCCAAGTAGCTGGGACTACAGGCGTGCCACTATGCCTGGCTAATTTTTTGATTTTTTTTAGAGATGAGGTTTCACCATGTTGCCCAGGCTGGTCTTGAACTCCTGGACTCAAGTGATCCACCTGCCTGGGCCTCCCAAAGTGCTGGAATTACAGGCATGAGTCACCACATCCAGCCTTGAGTTTTAGATATTTTAAGGCTGTCAAATATTTTACGTATTTTTCCCTCAACAAAAAGGCTACAGTATTATAATTTTAAAAATGCAGGCCGGGTGTGGTGGCTCATGCCTGTAATCCCAGCACTTTGGGAGGCCGAGGCAGGGGGATCATGAGATCAGGTATTTAAGACCAGCCTGACCAACATGGTGAAACCCCATCTCTACTAAAAATACAAAAATGAGCCAGGCATGGTGGCACGCGCCTGTAATCCCAGCTACTCAGGAGGCTGAGGCAGGAGAATAGCTTGAACCCGCAAGGCGGAGGTTGCAGTAATCCAAGATCGCACCACTGCACTCCAGCCTGGGCGACAGAGCAAGACTCCATCTCAAGAAAAAAAAAAAAAAAAAAAAGCAATGAATTGGTAAAGAGAAGTTTTTGGTTGAGAATGGCATCTGCCACCTGATCACCTCTGTCATCTTGACTCACTAAATCTCTGAGCCTTGATTTTTCTGAGTCATTAAATGGGTATAAAATGTAATAATTATTAAATAAATGTGAAAATGCTTTATAAATGGTAAGACTATACACACCTAATAAATTATTCATGTTACAGGCCCATCTCACTTTATTGCACTCTGCAGACATTATGTTTTTTACATACTGAGTTTGTGGCAACACCATGTCAAGCATATTTTTCCATCAGCATGTGTTCACCTTGTGTCTCTAGATCACATTCTTGTAATTCTTACAATATTTAAAACTTTTAAATTATTATATCTGTTATGGTGATCTGTGATCTCTGATATTACTACTATATAATAGTTTTACGGTGCCTCAATCTGTGCCCATGTAAGATAAAGAACTTCCTCAATCAACATTGTGTGTATTCTTACTGCTCCATTGACCAGCCATTCCCCTGTCTCTCTCCCTCTCTATGGGTCTCCCTATTCCCCGAGACACTACAATATTGAAATTAGACTAATTAGTAACCCTACAATGGCCTATAAGTGGTCAAATGAAGAGTTACATGTCTCTAACTTTAAATCAAAAGCTAGAAGTGATTAAGCTTAGCAAGGAAAGAATGTCAAAAGCTGAGATAAGCCAAAAGTTAGGCTTCTGATGCCAAACCACCAAGTTGTGAATGCAAAGAAAAGTTCTTCAAGGAAGTTAAAAGTGCTACTCCAGTGAACACATGAATGATAAAAAGGTGAAACAGCTGGGCTGGGAGCAGTGACTCATGCCTGTAATCCCAGTGCTTTGGGAGGCCAAAGCAGGACTGCTTGAGCCTGGGAGTTTGAGACCACCCTAGGAAACATAGCAAGACCCCATCTCTAAAATAATAATAATGATAATAATAAATAGTGTGAAACAGCCTTGTTGCTGATATGGAGAAAGTTTTAGTGGTCTGGATAGAAGATCAAACCAGCCACAACATTCCCTTAAGCCAAAGTCAATCCAGAGCAAGGCCCTAACTCTCTTCAATTCAATTAAGGCCAAGAGAAGTGAGGAAGCTGCAGAAAAAATACTTGAAGCTAGCAGAGGCTGGTTCATGAGGTTCAAGATAAAGCAGAAAGTGCTGATGGAGGAGCTGCAGCAAGTTATCCAGGAGATCTAGCTAAGATAATTGATAAATGTGGCTACAAAAAACAATAGACTTTTAATGGAGACAAAACAGTCTTCTATTGGAAGAAGATGTCATCTAGGACTTTCATAGCTGGAGAGGAGAAGTCAATACCTGGTTTCAAAGCTTCAAAGGACAGGCTGACTCTCTTGCTAGGGGTTAATGCAGCCAGTGACTTTAAGTTGAATTAAATGCTCATTTACCATTCTGAAAATCGTAGGGCCTTTAAGAATGATGCTAAATCAACCTATGCCCTATAAATGGAACAACAAAGCCTGAATGACAGCACTTCTGTTTACATCATGGTTTACTGAATATTTTAAGCCCACTGTTGAGACCTACTCAATAGTGCTCAGATAAAAAAGATTCCTTTCAAAATATTATCACTCAGTGACAATGCACATAGTCACCACCCAACAGCTCTGATGGAGATATACAAGGAGATTAATGCTTTCATGCCTGCTAACACAACATCCTTTTTGCAGCCCATGGATCAAGGAGTAATTTCAACTTTCAAGTCTTGTTAAGAAATATATTTTGTAAGGCAATAGCTGCCATAGATTGTGAGTCTTCTGACGGATCTGGTCAAAGTAAATTGAAAACCTTCTAGATGCCATTAAGAACATTTGTGATTCATGGCAGGAGGTTGGATTATCAACATTAACAAGAGTTTGGAAGACGTTAATGACTCATGGATGACTTTCAGGGGTTTGAAACTTTAGCGGAGGAAGTAACTGCAGATGTGGTAGAAATAGCAAGGGACCTAGGATTAGAAGTGGAGCCTGAAGTTGTGACCGAATTGCTACATCTCAACAGTACTGCATGCTGCAGAGAAATCTTCATGAAAGGAAGTCACCTGAAGCAGCAAACCTCCTTGGTGTCTTATTTTACAAAATCTACTACAGTCACCCCAAACTTCAGCAACCACCACTCTAAATCAATCACAGTAATCAACACTAAGGCAAGAGCCTTCGCCAGCAACAAGATTACAACTCACTGGAGGCTTAGATAATCATTAGTATTTTTTTTAGCCATAAAGCATTTCTTAATTAAGGTATATACATTTTTTTTTAGACATAATGTTATTGGCACACAATAAACTAAAGTATAATATAAACATAACTTTTATATGCATGAGGAAACCAAAAACTTTGACTCACTTTATTGCAGTGGTCTGGAACCAAACCTGCAATAACTCCAGAGTATGCCTAGATTACATGAGTATGGAACTGGTTGACTATCCGAGGAGATGAAAATCTAAAGTTTTGTGGAGTAGAGTATATAGATCAAAATCAATTTGTCTGCTTCTGATACTTCAGTACTCATTTTGATGCTGCCAGCTCACATCTGTTTCCAGCCCCGACGTTTCTTCTCTAGGTGACCTCTGATTATTATTATCATTACCAGCTGGATGCTCCACTGACAACTTAAGATGAACACGGCGGGGCCAACCAATCTTCTCCCTCTACCTTCTTCTCCTCCAGACCTGTGAGCTCCCTGACTGGCACCCCGATGCTCCTTGTCATCCAGGCTTAAAACCTGTCATCCTTGCCTCCTCCTCCTTTGTTTTCCACATGCAACATCCTTGCCTCATCCTCTTTGCTTTCCACATGCAACAGTCTCCACTGCTGGGTTCTGTGAAACACAGCCTCTAGTAGCAAAGTAAGAATAGCTTGCAAGTCTTGAATACTTAAAATAGTTGGTCATTCTCACTGAGGTCACTGGAAGTTGCTTCTGCTTTAGACTCATAAATGCTTCTGGCATCTTATTTTTTTCCTTTTTAAAAATTTTCATTTTATAAATAGGGACAGTTACTACAATGCTGCCAAATTCTTCCCTGTCCTATGCATCTCTTCCTTCCATTCCTACTGCTCTACCCTGCCTCGGGCCCCACTGCTTCAGGCCTGGCTGAATCTGAGGAGGTCCTCTGGGGTCTTCCTGCTTCTCATCTCAACACTCAGAGCTGATGTCCTGACCCCATTCCAAATACTTCGCCTGATATTGGAGGCCCCAACCTCTCAGTCTTATTTCCTACCATTCTCCTCCATGGACGGCCTGATGCTCCACCCAAATGGGAAAGTGGGACAATTAACATTCCCTAGGCCGTGCACGGTGGCTCACACCTGTAATCCCAGTACTTTGGGAGGCCGAGGTGGGAGGATCGCCTGAGGTCAGGAATTGGAGACCAGCCTGGCCAACATGGTGAAACCCCATCTCTACTAAAAACACAAATATTAGCTGGGCGTGGTGGCACTCACCTATAGTCCCAGCTACTTGGGAGACTAAGGCAGGAGAATCGCTTGAACGCGGGAGGCAGAGATTGCAGTAAGCTGAGATCACACCACTGCACTCCTGCCTGGGCGACAGAGCGGGCCTCTGTCTCAGAAAAAAAACCCCAAAAAACCACACACACACAAAAACATTCCCCATGTATGCCCCCAGCTTTCCCTGCACTGTGGCTCTATGCTCACACTTCTCTTTCACTACGCTGCTGGTGCCCTGCCACAGCACAGAAACCTCACTGCCCATTCACATCAGGCTCACTGTCCTTGGGAAGAGTCAGCCTGGGCAGAGTAAATTCTCCCTCCTCTGAACATTTAGCCTTCTGCATACAAAACACCCACTATGATTCTCCTCTCATCCTGGTTTATAAAGAGTGATTTTCCTCTCTATCAGTTGTTCCAGAAAAATTATCAAAATTAAAATGTTCACAAAAGTCAAATACTAAAGTACAAGAACTCCAGGGCCCACACTCTTGACCACTATGCTCTCCATCTTCTCAACATACACACTTCCAAATGGCAAATTCCTTAACAGAAAAAAAGCAGGGACAAAGACATTTCCTTCTCTTCTCCACATCACTTGGCATATCTATTTTATCAAAAACTTTGTACTGAATGTATGAATGAATAAAACTTCTCCACCCTATATCACGTTGACAGGCTTTAACTCTTCTTATCACAAAGTGCCTCCAATTACACCACAGCCATTTTCTTTGAATTTATAAAATATGACATGTATTTAACTGGCACGAATGCCAACAGATCACAGTAAAGACACTACCAAAAAAAATCCTACCCTAGGTATCTCTTGTCACCTACAAGAGAACCTTAAACATCCTCTTATACATTTAATAAGGTATGCAAGTGTGGCACTTGCAGTATTCGGTCAGCACATGGATCCTGGAGTGTGGGTTCAAATCCCAACTCCACCAATTACTTTTGGTGTAACTTTTTGGAAAATTACTCATTTCTCTGAGCCTTGACGTTGGCTTAGAGAGATTAGTAATTTATAAAGTTCACACTAATAATAACACCAATCTCATTGGCCAGTTCTGAAAATGCAAATGAAATAATCTTTGGAAAGTGTTTAATACAGTAACTGACATATACCAAATACTCAATAAATTTTAGACATTATTATCATTGAGGTTGGGCAGGGTTCTGTGAAACATGGCCTCTAGTAGCAAAGTAAGAATAGCTTGCAAGTCTTGAATACTTAAAATAGTTGGTCATTCTCACTGAGTTCACTAGAAGGTGCTTCTGCTTTTGACTCATAAATGCTTCTGGTATCTTTTTGTTGTTGTTGTTGTTTTTTGAGATGGAGTCCTGCTCTTCTGGTATCTTTTTTTTCCCCCCTTTTTAAAAATTTTTATTTTATAAATAGGGGCAGGATCTCACTATGTCACCTAGGCTGATCTCGAACTCCTGCCCTCAAGCAATCCTCCCACCTTGGCCTCCCAAAGTGCTGAGATTACAGGTGTGAGCCACTGTGGCCAGCCTGGTCTCTTAAGCTTCCTATTTCATGCATTCCATTTAATTGTGGTCATGGCTTATTAGCATTTTTTTGAGACTTAGCAATATAACATTTTCTGAAAGCTGTTACATATAGACTTGGATTATTTTCATAGAATATTGCCAAAAGGATATAGTGAACAGCAATCATGTTGGCTTTTCAATTATGTACTCATTTTTTAATGAAAACATTTTTTAATTCCAAAAAACACAGCATACTTCCAATCAGTGCTTGCTGCTTTAGTGAAGAGCCATGCCAAATAACACAGTTGGCTTATATGAATTACAATCACACATGCAATTCTTCTGTTTAATTCAGGTTGAAGAAGCCAGTGAAACTTTACCACTTTTGATACTTGTATTTAGCATATAGGAGTCTAGAGTAAGATACTTCCAGATTTGGGGGGCTGTATTTCTTAGGATGAAATGAGCATAAATGGATGGGTTAACCATTTGCAGAATGCTACTATATAAAGGATGTTTGCAAATTTTCATTATAAAGGCTTGACAATATGCCCAAGGCACTTAAGGTAATGACCATCTAGGCTCAGAATTGAAAAATAACTGAAGAGCTATAACCCAATAAACTTGTGTGAACAAAATATTTGTTACTGGCCGGGCACGGTGGCTCATGCCTGTAATCTCAGCACTTTGGGAGGCTGAGGTGGGCGGATCACGAGGTCAAGAGATAGAGACCATCCTGGCTAACACAGTGAAACCCCGTATCTACTAAAAATACAAAAAATTAGCCGGGCGTGGTGGTGGGCACCTGTAGTCCCAGCTACTCTGGAGGCTGAGGCAGGAGAATGGTGTGAACCCGGGGGGCGGAGCTTGCAGTGAGCCGACATTGTGCCACTGCACTCCAGCCTGGGCAACAGAGACTCTGTGTCAAAAAACAAAACAAAAAAATTGTTACTGAGTTAGTGTCTTCATAGAGGTGAAGTGAAAAAGATTTTCCTCTGTCCAAGGAAGAGGATTCTGTCATCAGCTGACAAAAGTATTCTGCCCTACCTGGGAGGCATATTTTTATAACAGAACTGTCACAGTTCAATGACATCTCACATTCAAGGTTAGCCAGGACTCTGAGCTCTGACTCCACCCATTGGGCTTCCCACACAAACTGTCTTACAGCAGAAGGGATACAGTGACCAGCTATAGAATTCTGGTCCTGCTGCTACACTGCTCCAGCCAGAAGTTTATAAACTTCCTTCTGGCTTAAGCATCAGCCTCTTTCGACTTCAGTTAAAGAAAGTCAGTCCCTAAGTTGAGTCAACTCAAATTAGTTGACAATCAAAAATCAATTTTCTATTGGAAAACTGGTGGAAATAGCCTAAGAGTCAATGTCACAAAGAGTGGGTGTGAATCCTAGCTCGGCCACTCACTAGCCTTGACAAAATTACTTCACTTCTGTGCCTTATCATCCATGCTTTCATCATCCATACGTGGGTATAACAGTGACTCCCCCTCATTTATGTTGTGAAGATAAAAACTTACATGAGATAAGGCACTTAATAAATTATAGCTCTGCAGTGACCCACTTCCACTTGAACCCCTGAAACACTGCCTGGGCAGTGGGTAATCGTCCCTCTCTGACATAGTTTTGAAAACTGTTTTTCTTTTTTTTTTTGTGATGGAGTCTTGCTCTGTCGCCCAGGCTGGAGTGCAGTGGTGTGATCTCAGCTCATTGCAAGCTCCGCCTCCCTGGTTCACGCCATTCTCCTGCCTCAGCCTCCTGAGTAGCTGGGACTACAGGCACCCGCCACTACGCCCCACTAATCTTTTGTATTTTTAGTAGAGACAGGGTTTCACCATGTTAGCCAGGATGGTCTCAATCTCCTGACCTCGTGATCTGCCTGCCTCAGCCTCCCAAAGTGCTGGGACCAGAGGCGTGAGCCACCGCGCCCAGCTGAAAACTGTTTTTCTTATTTAAAAGTAATACACTCTCGCTGCAGAAGAATTGCAAAGCAAGAAAAAAAGTACAAAGGAATAGGGAAAAAGAGGTGGTTTTTTTTTTTGCATATTTCTAACATTCTGGCATATTTCATTTCAGCTGTTTTGCTACGTTTATTTTATGACATATTTTTAGAATATTTACAAAATATTTAAAAAGTGCAAAGAAGAAAAGCAAATATGATCAACTCTACTACCCAGAGCCAATCAATTCTATTATTTTGGCATATTTCCTTCCAATGTTTAGCCTAGGCATTTAAAAAACGTAACTGATCATGACCAGGCTGGAATCCTCTTTTTCAGACTAATGTGATACATTTGTATGACTCACATTTCTCTTTTAATGAAACATTACTTACTGTTTTTACCATCTTTAAGAGTCATGTTTCTGGTATAAGAGATATTCAGTCTTCTTCCACTGCTAGATGAAAATGGAGAGAATTGATCTAGAAAAAATTTAAAATTCAGTAACAAATTTATGAGCATCAAGCCTATGAAATTTACACCTTACAAAAGAAAACATAAAACGCAAGTCCTGGTCAGGCACGGTGGCTCACACCTGTAATTCCACCACTTTGGGAGGCCAAGGCAGGGAGATCATGAGGTCAGGAGATCGAGACCATCCTGGTTAACACAGTGAAACCCTGTCTCTACTAAAAATACAAAAAAATTAGCCGGGCATGGTGGTGGGCGCCTATAGTCCCAGCTCCCTGGGAGGTTGAGGCAAGAGAATGGCGTGAACCTGGGAGGCGGAGCTTGCAGTGAGCCAAGATTGTGCCACCATACTGGGTGACAGGGCGAGACTCCATCTCAAAAAAAAAAAAAAGAAAGAAAAAAAAACATGCAAGTCCTAAACTGGCAGCTCAGATGTGCTGTTTTTGTTCTTCTTGTTGTTTTAAGTTTAAAGGGATACTTTTGTTTACATCTTATGAAATTTCATATGAAAAATTCTAGCTTCTACTGAAGAATCTGACTATTTGCAACCTAAACTCTAATCCTACAGTGGCATAAACGTACCATGGTCACCCCCTTTTGATGGGGCAAATTCATTCCAGGTCACTAAAGTCTCTACTGCTCACTATTTTTCTTTCACCTGGCCTCTTTTACTCTTTTATGTTGTTGGCTCAGCCCTTATAGCCTTTTTTTTTTTCTTTTTGAGACGAGTCTCATTCTGTTGCCCAGGCTGGAGAGCAGTGGCATGATCTCAGCTCACTGCAACCTCCACCTCCTGGGTTCAAGTGATTCTCCTGCCTCAGCCTCCTGAGTAGCTGGGATTACAGGTGCATGCCACCATAGCCGGTTAATTTTGTATTTTTAGTGGAGACGGGGTTTCACCATGTTGGCCAGGCTGACTTAAGGTCAAACTCCTGACCTTAAGTGATCCACCTGCCCTGGGCCTCCCAAAGTGTTGGGATTACAGGCGTGAGCCACCGTGCCTGGCCCCTTATGGGCATTTGGGTGTATATCCTCTATTGGACAATATCCAGGTGCTTCAGCATAGCTAAGCTGATGCAATTTATTCTGAACCTCATATCTGTACCAATTATAAACTTTTAAAAGGAAGGTCACAGTAAGAGAACACTCCATTCTAAAAATGTTAAGTTCAGGCTCAGGAATACCACATGGGACATATTTAGATGCATTTTCATTCAATGTAAAAGGATAAAATGAGGATAGAGCACAAATCTTCTAAAGATGTAGTTTTCAGCACTTAAAACATGTTACATTTTAAGCTTTCAAAATAGCTATCTTGAATGAATCTAAATGATATAGAAATTAAAGATTCTAATGATAGGATCGTATAATAATATAGGTTCAGTATCACTTATCCAAAATGCTTGGGACCAGAAGTGTTTTGAATTTCAGATTTTTTTTTTTTTGGATTATTTGCATTATATTTAACTGGCTTAGCATCCCTGATCTAAATATCTGGAATCTGAAATGTTCCAATGAGCATTTCCTTTGAGCATCATGTTAGCGCTGAAAAAGCTTCCGATTCTGGAGCATTTTGGATTTGGGGATTTGGGATGCTCAAACTGTATAGGGTAATACAGTAATTACCAATAAAAGAGAAAAATAGATGAGATTTTTAAAAATTCTGTTTGCTCTGAAGGTCAGAGCTAGCCTGAAATGCAAAAAGTATGTGAGAGCTGAGATTCTGTATCAATTTAAAGGGCAGAATTTTTTTTTTTAATACTTTAAGTTCTAGGGTACATGTGCACAACGTGCAGGTTTGTTACATATGTATACATGTGCCATGTTTGTGTGCTGCACCCATTAACTTGTCATTTACATTAGGCATTTCTCCTAATGCTATCTCTTCCCCTTCCCCTTCCCCCAACCCCACAACAGGCCCTGGTGTGTGATGTTCCCCACCCTGTGTCCAAGTGTTCTCATTGTTCAATTCCCACCTATGAGTGAGAACATGCGGTGTTTGGTTTAAGGGCAGAACTTTCTAATGGAGAACTGACTGAAAGTATCAACTACCCGATGAAGTAATGAACTTTTAGTTTCCCAAGGTGTTAGGAAGAAGTTGGGCAACAGCTTAGTGGGTGTGCTGGGGTAGGGATGCAATGCATGTGTGTGGTAGCCAGGATGAACCCCTGTTATGGCCCTTCCTACGCTTGGATACTATGACACTATGAAGTCTCTAGGTAGACATCCAATCACAGGATGGAAAAAGAGGAAGAAGTAATTCGACAATAAGTCATGGGTAACCCAAGAGAATCTAAGTCTCTGGTGTTCTGTCTTGAGACTCTGGGACAAAGGGAGTTCCTGCAGGTACAAAGGACATAACAAAGTAGGGCCATGAGGAGTGGTGAACAAAAGAAGTGGTAAGAAATTAGCATAGGATGTGGGGAAAACAAGTGCTTGACTGAAAAGAGATCCATTTCTTTCTTTTTTTTTTTTTTCAAGATGGAGTCTTGCCCTCTTGCCCAGGCTGGCGTGATCTCGGTTCACTGCAACCTCCGCCTCCTGGGTTCAAGCGATTCTCTTGCCTCAGTCTCCCAAGTAGCTGGGACTACAGGCGTGTGCCACCACGCCCGGCTTATTTTTTGTATTTTTAGTAGAGATGGGGTTTCACTGTGTTAGCCAGGATGGTCTTGATCTCCTGACATCATGATCCACCTGCCCTGGCCTCCCAAAGTGCTGGGATTACAGACGTAAGCCACCGTGCTCACGTCTGTAAAATAAGAGATCCATTTCTACAATGTTAGGTGATTAGTTACACTCCAGTTAACGGGTTAAATAGTGTTTATGGGTGCATCCATGGCAAGTGAAGAGCTTTCCTTCATACTAAAAAACATGTCTGCAAACTTCATACTACAAAAGAAAGAATGCAAAGAATGATGTCAGTCACTGAGAGGAGAAAAGAGAGGCAAGGGTGCCATACAGAAAGAAAAGCATGTTCAGTGATGATTTGCAAAACTTGACAAGCAGAGGAAAGAGAAAAGCCGTCCGTACCATGTGCCCGAAGAGTGAAAGCGTCGGTCATGGCTTTCTCCTTGAGGATGAGACCCAGGGCTGCCTGGCATAAAGACTCTTTGGCTGCAGCCTTCCGACTAAGCAACAATTCTTTGTGGTGTTGAGGGATGAAATCAGTGTGCACGTTCCCAGCTTCAAACTCTGGGTGGCCAGACAGATTGAGTAAGAAGTCAATGTTGGTGTGCAGTCCAATAATCTAGGAAGAGAATAAAGCCCCAGTTCCTCCTGAGTGGGAAAAACAGTATGTTCAGAAAACCATCTGCTCTTTTTATCTAAGCATTTTCTACTGTGAACAACTCTTACGAAAAATAAAAAACCTACTAAGGTACCATGTGGCAACAGGACAACTCTCAGGAAAAAAAACCACAAAAAACCATCTCACTATCACTATGTCCATCCACTATTACTATATCCATCTGGACTTGACACTCAAAATTACATTTTAATATGACAAAGAGGATACTGGAAATACCGAGGCACTTACTTGACTCAGGTTAGGAACATAATAAATGTTAAGAAACATAAATGAAATTCATTTGCAAGGTATTGAAGACTTGCTGCTCAGAACGCTTCCACAGAATAGGAAGACTGCAAACAGCAAGCTGGATTGCTATACTGAGGAGAGGATAGGATTAAATGACCTCAAAAGAGCTTCCTTCCAACAATAAAATCCAAATTTTATATACTGATACAAAAATTTTAAAAGGTATAAAATTAACCCAAATACACCAATAAATGGGATCAAAAGTAAAACCAGCTATCTGAGCTTTGGGTTCATTCATTCACTCATCCATTCCTTCATTCATTTAACAGCCATTTCCTGAGCATCTCTTAAGTGACAGGCTCTGATCCAGGCACTGGGGATAGAGTGAGGAACAAAAGGTATGAAGTCCCTGCCTTCACAGTCTCTGCTGACATTCTAGGGCAACAAGTAACAATATCTGTAAACAGGTATTGAATATAATGTCACATGCTATGAAGAAAATGAAGGCTGGCTACAAGGATAAAGAATAACAAAAGGTCATACTTTAAATGCGGCAGCCTGGGAAAGGGTTCAGAGCAGGAGAGCGGGGTAGTCAGGAGGGAGCCCTGCAATCATGTAGGGGAAGAACATTCTGGAAGATTGGACAGGAATGCATGGCTGCATGCTGAGTGAGTCTCAGAAGCGGCAAGGCAGCCAGTGTGGTTGAAGCCACAGAAACCAGAGCTTTGATCAATTATTAACACAAAACAAGTTGAATAACTGGGTGAATAAATCCTTCTATGGGCCAAATCAATGTGATATGGGACTTTCTGCACCAAGGAAATTAATGTTCTACAGAAAAATAACAAACTCTATTAAAGGGATGAAACTGAACATAATTATTTTACTTTAGAGAAAGTAAACCCAGACTGCAGGCATACTGGGTAGCGAAAACAACATTCAGGAAAACATCTGCTTTTATTTCCTAAGTATTTTCTACTGTGGACAGCTCTTAGGAAAAATAAAAAACCTACTAAGGTACCATGTATAGCTAGATTTATCTACAGAGTGAATAGGATTTCACCGAAACATAGCACTGACACTAACAATTTTATTTCTGCAATCTTTCTTTTGTAACTGAAATGAAGAAGTCCTCAAACCCTGCTCTGGCCCTTGCAAAATTCTCCCATATGAAACTATTTTGTTTGGGCAATTGATGGAAATAGAGAATACGCTGACAAGACCAAGGCCTTGCCAAAGACAAAGGCTGAACTCTGGTGCTGAGCAAACACATCAAGGTCACTGGCACGGTCTCAGATCACTCACATTGTACTGACGAAGGCTGTACCTCAGTTTTGTCAATGCTGCCTGGCGATCTGCAGCCCACACGACCAGCTTTGCAATCATGGGGTCGTAATGCACGGAAACTTCATCTCCTGAAATTGAAAACCACGATAACCTCTTCAAGTCAAAACATAAAGGAATAAAATACAACAAGCAAGACGTTTTGTTACGTACATTTCACGCTTAATCCTCATAAACCCCTGCATGATAAATAACATCGACACAAATTTATTCATAAGGACCCTGAGGTTCAGAGGGCTTTGAAAACTTGCCAGGTGTAACAAGGGTGGGTCACCCAATAGCACCAGGCCCTAATGTGGTGATTCAATGGCACACAAGCTGGCTTTCCCTCTCCTATCTTCTTCTGAAGCTTCTTTTCCCTTTTCATTTTCAAAGTCAACACAATCTTCCTCCACCCTCTCACATTCCCCTTATTTCTGCCCTTAGCATTCCCCACCCTCCACTCCTTCAGTTTCCACACCAGTCAAGCAAGTTTAATAATTCCTCTGTCCTGCAGGGTTGCTGGGAGGAGTGATAATAAAGTGACAGGTGCCATACCTGGCAAAGCTGATAAACCAATGGCAGCTATCATCACTAGGATGGTTACAGTCCTAGAGAACAAGAATCTGAACCAGGGCGCATTCCACTAGTTAGAAATGGTTCAAGTAGAAAGGATGTAGCGTGTTGTAAAGAATGTTGTTGTAGGGTCTTTCCATGATTTTGGCAGGTCACTTGACCTCTTTGAACCCCAGAGTCCTCACTGGTAAGATTAGATGCCTACAGGTGGCTCACGCCAGTACTCCCAAGACATTGGGAGGCCAAGGTGGGCAGATCACAAGGTCAGGAGTTTGAGACCAGTCTGGCCAACATAGTGAAACCCCGTCTCTACTAAAAATACAAAAAATTAGCCGGGCATGGTGGTGGGTGCCTATAATTCCAGCTACTCAGGAGGCTGAGGAAGGAGAATAATTTGAACCTGGGAAGCAGAGGTTGCAGTGAGCCAAAATTGTGCCATTGCACTCCAGCCTGGTCGACAAGAGTGAAACTCTGTCTCAAAAAAAAAAAAAAAAAAAAAAAAAAGAAGGAACCAGTGGGGCAAGCAGAGTTAAGATGCTTTGCTAAGTTAAAGAGTCTACTAACTACCAAATCTTGCTGTGGCTTATCCAGAGCTCTCAAAATGCTACCAATTTATTTTTAAGAAGACCTAAATCCTCATTTTGGCTTTCAGGACACTAGGATTTGCCTTCAACCCATGTCTCCAGCCACATATTTTCTTACTATTCTTCGAACATACCTTTCTCTCTTTTCTTCACTCTTCATTATGTTGTTAAATCTACCTATCTAAATCTATTCCAGACATCCATTTAAAAACTTGTCCTGGCCAGGCACGGTGGTTCACCCCTGTAATCCCAGCACCTTGAGAGGCCGAGGCAGGCAGATCACTTGAGGCTAGGAGTTTGAGACCAGCCTAGCCAATATAGTGAAAATCTGTCTCTACTAAAAATATAAAAAACAAAAAAAAATTAGCCAGGCATGGTGGTATACACCTGTAATCCCAGCTACTCGGGAGGCTGAGGCCGAGAATCACTTAACTCAGGGAGATAAAGGTTGTAATGAGCCAAGATCACACCACTGTACTCCAGCCTGGCCACAGAGCGAGACCATCTCAAAAACAAAACAAAAACAAACAAAAAAACAAACAAAAAAATCTGTCCTGATTATATTAGTCTAGCGTGACCTCTTACCCCTGAAAATTGCTATATCCCATCACTGTATAACTTATTCCAGCAACTGAAATTAAGATGACAGGAGAGGCTCAGAGCACTGACTCTGGAGCTAGACTGTCTGGGTCTGAATCTTGGCTCCAAGGATGACCTTGGACAAGTCACTTAACTCTTCTGTGTTCCAGTTTCCTCATCTAGAAAACAGGGATGATAATAATGTCTACTCACAGGGTAGTTCTCATGGTGAAAGGAACACATGTAGAAAAATCACCTAGAGCAGTGCCTGTAAGTAGGAAGTCCTAAATAATCACTAGTTATGACCACTCTTATTAATCATATGCTGAACTGTGATAACTCTTCCACTGTTTCTTTACTGTAATTTTTTTATTATTGTTTAGCTTACACTAAGTTTATGTATTAATTCTCCAACTTATACTTTATGTACCTTGAAGGCAGTCTGCCTTGTGCATAGCAGATATCAGTCATCTTAAATCAGTTTTGTAATGAGGCAAGGTCAAAAACAGTACGCACAAAATATTTCCTGGTTAGGTTTGACCAAATACTGCTGAATTTCAAAGAAAAGGAGTTCACTGTTTAAAAATACTCGCTATTCTTTAAAAATAACAATTCCAGAGGGAAAAAGTAATGGTTACTGAGAAATCACTTAAATTCTTTATTTTAAAATATGCTAGACAGTTCCGTAAGACTCAGGGATCAGAATTTGTCCAAAAATAATAATGTACTAAAAACTTAAAAATTGAGTGAGACTTTTCATTTTCTTTGACTTTACCTTGCCGCACTCCAGTTTCAATCCTGGTGGAAGGATCTGCTCGAGGGGTAGAGAGGTGCACTAATGGGCCAGCCCCAGGCATGAAGTTATTACTAGGATCTTCTGCATATATTCTAGCTTCGAAGGCATGGCCCTGCAGAGTTATTTCTTCCTGGCTCAAAGGAATCTTCTCTCCTGCTGCAATCTGGTAACAGAATAGCGTTTCTTATGAAATCTACCATATAGCGGCTCCCAGACTTAGGAGATCAATGGTCTTGCTTTTTTTCGAGGTAAAACGTACATCTAGGTTTTGCAATGCAGCCAAATAAAAACTATTATTTTGTCTACTCATTTGAGTATTGGGCAAAACAAAAATAAATTAAAAAACAGATGCAGCTTGGCAACAGTCTATCATTTGGGCATCAGAGTTTTTAAATGGCAAAAGCAGGCAAAGTGATGGCTAACTTACTAATATAAAAATCAGTGTTTGTTCAATATAATCAAAACCAAAATTTCTTACTGGCAACATACTCTCAGTTTTCATTGAAAACATTAGCACTCAATTCCCAAATCAATTTTTTTAAAAAATAGTACATTATTAGTGTTTACGACTAGATTCACAGCCAAGCAAAAAGTGTGGCTGGCGTTGTCATCCTATGCTGTAATCTTCATCAGCAAGTGGGTGATAAAGCAAAACAGAAAGGGGAAAATTATGGTTTTTCAATTTTGTTATGCTGATGTGTACTGTATGATACCAGATTACAAACAGGGTGATCACCACAGTTTGTTGTTACTATAATTATTACTATTTTGGCTATTATGTACCAATACAACAAATCACTCTCTTCAATTAACTAGTATAAACTGGAAATGGCTATTGGAGGACACACTGCACTTTTCTCTATTTACTCTCAAGTTTTTTTCCAAGATGAGAAAATGACAACCTAAAAAAGCAATCTAGATACAGGAAAAAAGACTCTAAGTAACTTAGCATGACATTGAACTACACCGGTTAAGTATAAAACAGAGGCAAAAGTTTCATTTTTCTGAATCTGTAAATATGAAAGATCAGGATGCACGGCAGTTAAGAATGAAAGGAAACGGAACTAAGTTAAATGCCTTTATGGCAGTATATTTTGAAAATACCTCAGGTTCTGCAGCCAGATTGCCTAGGTTCAAATTTTGTCTCTATATTTACTTTGTCATGTAGACAAGTTTCTTAAGCCTTCCATGCTTCAGAGAAAAGTGTCTGGCACACAGTAAGCATTATGTTACCTATTATCATTCCATCCTTAGGATCTAGAACCAAAAATTCCATTTGACCCAGCAATCACATTACTGGGTATACACCCAAAGGATTATAAATCATTCTACTAAAAAGATGCATGCACACGTATGTTTATTGCAGCACTGTTCACAATAGACTTGGAACAAATTCTTTAATATTTTAATAAAGAATTCTGGGCCAGGCGCAGTGGCTCATGCCTGTAATCCTAGCAATTTGGGAGGCCGAGGCAGGTGGATCACCTGAGGTCAGTAGTTCAAGACCAGCGGCCAACATGGTAAAATCCCGTCTCTACTAAAAACACAAAAATTAGCTGGGCATGGTGGTGCACGCCTGTAATCCCAGCTACACGGGAGGCTGAGGCAGGAGAATAGCTTGAACCTGGGAGGTGGAGGTTGAGGTGAGCTGAGATCACGCCATTGCACTCTAGCACACTCCAGCCTGGGCAAAAAGAGCAAAACTCCGTCTCTTATGTTCACCTTGACTTGTCTTTGCCTGTCCATTTTCCTCCAAGCTTGGCATCCACTTGAGTGTCGCTGGGTCTTTGGAGATAGTGCCATTTGAGTTCTCTCAGGCTGACATTGGCTCTCTGGAACCCCTAACCTTGACATTTTCACCAGCTTTCCCTGAACACTGTTAACTATCTGTATCTGTAGCCTGAACCCGGGACACTCACATCAGTCACTGTTCAACCCTTGTTCTAGGAAGGCTTGACTACACAGGCAGGTCCTCAAGCTTGGACTCTTGACTTGTGAGCCCCTTTGTTTTACCTCTGTTTAAAGGCCAGATGCCAAATGCCTTGAACTGTATATAAACCAGGTCCAGCAGCTTCCCTGAGTTCTAGTGTCCCTCCCCAGATGATAAAAGCTGGCTTCTCTTTCCGAAGAGCCTTGACAAGCTCTTACAAAAAATAAATGTCTGTTGGTTTCCCTAATGCCCAAAAGCTTTCTCCTTCCTTAATCCTTAGAAATCTTTTTTTCTCTTATGATTTCCAAAGTCTAAACTCTCTTGATTTACTGCTTCAGAAAAATTGTCCTCCTTTTCCTTGAATTCTGGAAATATAAACACTCTTTCCAGAAGTTTCCAAAGCCATTACAGTTTTTCTTGACACTCACTAAAACTTACTAGCTTGCTGTGCCTGGTTTTCATTAGCGCCCTAGGATATACAGCCCCAGAAGAACCTTTTGGCTCAATTAAAACCACCAATCACCCCCAAGGAACCAACAAAAGGAGTATTATATTATTATTTACAGAAGTTCTGAAAAGATAAAATTATCAAAATAATCAAGACTTTAGCATCACACCATAAAAAAACAATTTAGATTCAGGATATATAAGGAACCGAGAATCCTACAGATATCAGGAATGTCTATATTACTTAACCAACTTTTTTCATGTTAAGAAAAAGAAGGCTAAAGTAAAATCTGTTGTTCTTACGAGAACAAAAACAGACTAAGCTATTATTAATATTTGAGAAGTATGTTTTGTGGAATTCTGGTTTATACCAGTGCTTCTCAAACTATCCACAGTAAAAGAACAGTTATAACCTTACGTGTTTGAAAAATACAGTAGACATGTCATAGCAATGCCAAAATGCTTTATAAGTTTCCAAACAATTACTCTGAATGAACATTTACTCATGGGCCAGCAATAGCCATAAATCCGCACTTTACTTGGATCATTCTAGACCATCTCCTTGGCTCTTCATTCCCAACTCTGCCTTAGCTCATTTCATCTTGTCTAGCATCTGCCCTGCCTCTAAAATCGAATGATGGCCTGGCCCAGAATGCTGAGGCTTTAGGTAGACCATGAGGCTTTTCCCTTGAGGTGATGTGGTTGTGAGCAAGCCTCTGTGACAGAATCTCACCTGCTGGCTGCCCATGCCTAAGGGGAAATGAATCTGAGTCCTTAATGTGCCAAAAAAAGCTACAGCATCAAATGTGGCTTCACTTTTTATGTCCCATCTTCCTGTCCTCATCACAACCACCAAGAACTGAACCCTGTCCAAAATGACACCTGCATTAGGAGGTCAGAAGGTAGTAACCTATTCTCAAGACTGTGTTGTTGCTGTTGTTGTTTTTGGATTTTGTAAATTATAGATTCAGGTGGAACACGTGAACGTTTGCTACACGGGTATTTTGCATAATGCTGGGGTTTGAGCTCCTGGTGCACCCATCATTCAAACAGTGAACATGGAACCATTTAGGTAGTTTTTCAACCCTCGCCTCCCTCCCATCAAGACTGATTATTTTTTCTTTTCTTTTATTAAGATGGAGTCTCACTCTGTCACCCAGGCTGGAATGCAGCAGTGTGATCTCGGCTCACTGCAACCTCTGCCTCCCCAGCTCAAGCGATTCTCCTGCCTCAGCCTCCTGAGTACCAGCGACTACAGGCACCTGGCACCACGCCCAGCTAATTTTTGTATTTTTAGTAGAGACAGGGTTTCACCATGTTGGCCAGGCTGGTATTGAACTTCTGACCTCAGGTGATCCACCTGCCTTGGCCTGCCAAAGTGTTGGGACTATAGGCGTGAGCCACCACACCCAGCCAAGGCTGATCTTTAATAGAAAAAATATTCGCACTCTAAGCTGCCACTCCACCAAGTCAGTTCCTGTGATCATCTCAGTAACAGGATGTTCCACTTGCAGCCTTGTATTCATCTCCATGAAATAGAAATTATGTTTCGAGTCCATAATAAACTCCACAGTCCCTAAAAGATAAAAAACAATGGTCATATTCAATAGTGTATAATCAATCAGTAGCAAACCAAAATCTCCCATGATGCATCACATCAAGTTTTACTGCTGCCTTCATTCAATGGTAACACTTTGCATTTCATGAAGAAAACATCTCACATTTGCAGCAGCATGAGTCTTAGTCAAAAATAGAGAGCTGTATGAAATTTGGCAACGAAAAGGTATATTCGGGGTTGTGAGCAAATGGTAAGCCCAAATTATGAATCCGTTTCAGCTGCTGTAACAGTGAGAACAAGGGTGGACCACATGTTACTGCCTCAGAGCACCAAGATCCTGGGAGCCTCATAGCATGACATCCCATCTCACCTTAACCCCATGGAGAAAAAGAAAACTTTTTTTCCATGATTGTGGGCTCCAGGAATTTCCTTTTAAAGTCCTTTGTCTGGTAACCCATTGAAAGATTGTTTGGCAACTAAACCTTATGTTAATATCTATTGGCATTCTATTAAGCTCTAAAAAATTTCCCCTAACTTTATTAAGGTTCAATTTTAGACAACAAACTGTAACTATTTGAAGTGTAAGTGTGTGATTTAGCAATTGAATACAATCATAGAACCACAATGAAACTATAGAACATTTCCATTATAAAAAAAGTTCCCTTGTTCCCATTTGGAATCAGTCCCTTCACTAAACCCTGGGATCCAGGAAACCACCAATCTGCTTTCTGTCACTATAGTTTTCCTAGAATTTTATATAAATGAAATCATATAGTTTGTAGTCTTCTGTGTTTCTGTGTTTGTGTGTTTTTCTCTTAGCTTAAAGTGAACACAATGTAAAATTGTTTTTAAAAGTGTGGTCACAACCCATTAGTGGATTTTAAAATCAATTCTTTTTTTTTTTTTAAAGACGGAATCTCACTCTGTCACCCAGGCTGGGGTGCAATGGCGCGATCTCGGCTCACTGCAACCTCTGCCTCCTGGGTTCAAGCAATTCTTCTACCTCACCCTCCCTGTACATGGGAACACAGGCGCACGCCACTATGTCCGGCTAATTTTTTGTATTTTTAGTAGAGATGGGGTTTCACCATGTTGGCCAGGCTGGTCTCGAACTCCTGACCTCAAGTGATCTGCCTGCCTTGGCCTCCCAAAGTGCTGGGGTTACAGGTGTGAGCCACTGTGCCCAGCTTAAAATCAATTTGAAGACTCTTGGCATCTGATCTGGCATCAAGGAGCTTAGAAGTTGCCACTCTGTCCTATCAAGTAAAAAGCTGAACAAGCTGAAAATCAACAATTTTTAAATTTGTCAGAGAAATCAGGTCACAGGGCAAGCTGCTTGTCCACAGAACCAGAGAGACAGACAACTGACAGGCAGATACAGAGATGCCATGAGGATAAGCCTGAGCTGTAATTGACAAATTCCTGGCAGCTCAGTGTGGACAACTCTGAGAGTTAAAAACTCCAAGGCGACCCAGTTACAGGAGGACCCCACACTTCCGTGAGTTTTACCTCTAGGAGCTCTGCCAGACCTTCACAGTGAATATCAGAGAAAAATCCTCCCATGCTTCCAGCATCAGAAGAAGGGAAATGCAACCAGTTTGAAGTACACCAAAACATTCAAGGTTTGCCCTTGAGAAAAACTATTTTATCAGAGCCTAAACGATTGGGATTTTATCAGAGCCTAACCTCACTGGGGGAGGAGAAATACTCAACCCCAGCCTTTGCCAGACATCCTGTCCAATCTAAGGGGTGGAGGAGAACAAAACAAAAACATACCGGGAAGCGCTGGTGAAGTTCACACACCAGGGGCACAGGCTCAGCAAGACTGACATCCAATCATGGGACAGTAGAACACGCCCCCTCCAGCCTTATCACATTACAAAAGGCCTGTTTAGCAAAATTCTCTTTACCCAGTACACCAGGTCCATCTTTCAACAAAAAATTACAAGGCATACTAAAAGGCAAAAAACACAGTTCGAAGAGACTGAAGAAGCATCAGGTATGGCAGGAATGTTAGAATTATCAGACACAGAAATTCTAAACTGTGATTAACAGGCTAAGGGCTTTAATGAAAAAAGTAGACAACATGCAAGAACAGATGGACAATGTAAGCAGAGAAGTGAAAATTCTAAGAAAGAATAAAAAGGAAATGCTAGAATTGAAAAAAAAAAAACACCAAAACCATAACCCTAATAGAAACGAAGCATGCTTTGTGGGGGGCTCATTAGCACATTGGGTATGGCAGGGGAAAGAACCTCTGAACTTGAGGATATGACAACAGAAACTTCCAATTCTGAAAAACAATGAGAAAAAAACCTTAAACAGAACAATACCTAGCACTGTAAGCCAACTACAAAAGGTATAACTACACAGAATGAGAAAACCAGAAGGAGAAGAAAGGAAGGAACGGAAGTAATATTTGAAACAATAATAATATGTTACTGCATACTGTAGGCAACTGTAATACAGTGGTAAGTATTTGTATATCTAAATATATCTAAACCTAAAAAAAGTAATGCATTGTACTATAATGTTGCAGTGGCCACAATGTCACTAGATAGGAATTTTTCAGCTGCATTTCAATCTTACGGAACCACTGTTATATTGAACAAAATGGTGTTATGCAGCATATGACCATACTTGATATGCTAAAACAGGAGAGGAAATTGGATCATATAAGATGCTCAATTAAAACCATGAAAGGCAGAAAAAGTCTGAAAGATAAAAATAGGAAAAAGGGGAATAAACAGAAAACAATAATAAATATGGTAAATATTAATCAAAGTATATTAACAATCACTTTAAATGTTGAGGTCTGAATATACCAATTAAAGGACAGAGGTTGTTCGAGCAGATAAAAAAGCAACAGACAAATATATGTTATCTACAAGAAATCCACTTTAAATATAAAGACTTGTAGATTTAAAGTAAAACAGAGAAAGATAGAATATGCTAACACCAAAGAGAGTGGGAGTAGCCATCTTAATTTTAGAGCAAATTTCAGAGCAGGAAAAGTTATCAGGGATGAGGGGTATTAAACAATGATAAAGGGGTAGACATAACAATTTTTAACATGCATGTACCTAACAACAGAGCATAAAATATATGTGGCAAAAAAGAATTGTAAGGAGAAATAGATTAATTCACTATTATAGTTAATTCACTATTATAGTTGGAGACTTTAACACCTATCTGTTATTAAATAAATATGGATGATCCAGCAGGCAGAAAGTCAATAAGGACATAGTTGAACTCAACAGCACCATCAATCAACTGGATACAACTGTCATCTATAGACTATTTCATCCAACAACAGCAGAACACATTCTCAAACTAGAAAGGAATATTCACCAGGATAGACCACATTCTGTAACATAAACCACGTCTTAACAAATTTAAAAGAATAGAAATCATACAGTGTCTGCACTCAGAACATAACAGAATTAAACTAGAAATCACTAACAGAAGGATATCCGGAAAATCCTAAGATATTTGGATATTAAACAACACACTTCTAAATGACACCTGAATCAATAAAGAAATCTCAAGAAAAAATTTAAAATATTTTGAATTAAATAAAAATACAACTTTCAAAATATGAAGAATGTATCAAAAGCAGTGCATAGTGGGAAATTTATAGCATTGAATGTATATATTAGAAAAGAAGAAAATACCAAAATCGATAATCTAAGCTTATATTTTAATTAATGAGAACAGCAAATTAAATCCAAAGTAAGCAGAAGGAATAATAAAAGTTAAAGCAAAAATTAATGAAATTGAAAATGGAAAATCAATAGAAAAAAATCACCAAAACCCAAATTGGTTCCTTGAAAAGATCAATAAAATCAATAACGTTGGCTGCGGTGGGCAGATCACGAGGTCAAGAGATCAAGACCATCCTGGCCAAGATGGTGAAACCCCGTTTCTACTAAAAATACAAAAACTGAGCTGGGTGTGGTGGTGCGCGCCTGTAGTCCCAGCTACTCAGGAGGCTGAGGCAGGAGAATCACTTGAACCCCAGTGGGTGGAGGTTGCAGTGAGCCAAGATCTCGCCACTGCACTCCAGCCTGGTGACAGAGTGAGAATCTGTTTCAAAAACAAAACAAAACAAAAACACAGTAACCTTTAGCCAGGTTAACCAAGAAAAAAAGAAGAGAGAAAACACAAATTGCTAGTAACGGAACAAAAAGAGAGCTATCACTACAGATCCCATGGACATTAAAATGATAATAAAGAAATACGAATAATTCTATGCCCACAAATGTGATAACCTAGATGAAATGAACTGATTCCTTCAAAGACACAATCTGTCAAAACTCATACAAGAAAGAGAGAACCTAGGGCCAGCTCATGTGTGTAATCCCAACACTTTGGGAGGCCAAGGTGGGAGGAATGCTTGAGCTCAGGGGTTTGAGACCAGCCTTGGCAATATGGGGGGACCCTGTCTCTACTAAAAGTTTAAAAATTAGCTGAGTGTTGTGGCACATGCCTGTAGTTCCAGCTACTTGGGAGGCTGAGGTGGGAAGACTGCTCGAGTTCAGGAAGTGGAGGTTGCAGTGAGGATAGGCCAGCATGGTGGCTCATGCCTATAATCCCAGCACTTTGGGAGGCTAAGGCAGGAGGATCTCTTGAGGCCAAGAGTCTAAGACCAGCCTGGGCAATATAATGAGACCCTGTCTCTATAAAGAGAAATAATCTGAATAGCTATGTTTATTAAAGAGATTGAATCAATAATTAATAACCTTTCAAAAGAGCACAAGGCCAGCCGAGTATAATATAACCTAGACAAGCTTGAATATGGTGATGACTTTTTATATACAACACCAAAGGCATGATCTACAAATAATTGATATGCTGGACTTCATTAAAACTTAAAACTTCTGCTCTGTGAAAAGAAAGTCAGCCGGGTGTGGTGGCTCATGCCTGTAATCCCAGCACTTTGGGAGGCCAAGGTGGGCGAATCACCTGAGGTCAAGAGTTCAAGATCAGCCTGGCTCACGTGGTGAAACTCTATCTCTACCTAAAATGCAAAAAAGTAGCTGGGTGTGTGATGGCGCATGCCCATAATCGCAGCTACTTGGGGGGCTGGGATAGGAGAATAGCTTGAACCTGGGAGATGGAGGTTGCAGTGAGCTGAGATCGCGCCACTACACTCCAGCCTGGGAGACAGAGTGAGACTCTCTCTCAAAAAAAAAAAAAAAAAAAAGAAAAGAAAAAAAAGAAAGGGAAAGTCAAGAGAAGTGAAGACAAGCCTCAGACGGACAGGTTTGAAAAGGCACATCTGATAAATAACTGTTATTCAAAATATACAAAGAACTCTTAAAACTCAACAATAGGAAAACAAACTACCTGATTAAAAATGGGTGAAAGACCTGAACAGACACTTTATTAAAGAAGATATACAGATGGCAAGTATGCATATGAAAATATGTTCAATATTGTATGTCATTAGCGAAATGCAAATTAAAACAATGAGATACCAAATGACCCGAATCCAAAACACTGACATCACCAAAAGCTGTTGAGGATTTGGAGCAACAGGAAACCTCTTTTGTAGCTGGTAGGAATGCAAAATAGTACAGTCACTCTAGAAGACAGTTTGTCAGTTTCTTCCAAAACTAAACATTCTCTCACCATATGACCCAGTAGCACGCTCCTTAGTATTCACCCAAATAAACTAAAAAATTATGTCCATACAAAAGCCTGTTTGTTTCCAGGGCGTTTATAGCAGCTTTATTCATAATTGCCAAAACTTGGAAGCAACCAACACGTCCTTCAGTAGCTGAATGGATAATAAACTCTGGGACATCGAGACAACAAAATATTATTCAGCATAAAAAAGAAATGAACTATCAAGCCGTGAAAAGACATGGAGGAAACTTAAATGCATATTATAAAGAAACCAATCTGAAAAGGCTAAATACTGTAGGATTCCAGCTATATGACATTCTTGAAAAGGCAAAACTAGGGAGGCAGTAAAAACATGAATGGCTGCCGGGGTTTAGGGGGAATGGAGGGATGAATAGACAGAGCACAGAGGATATTTAGGGCACTGAAACTATTCTATACCATAGTACAATGGCGGATACATTTCATTACATTTCATACATTTCATGTCAAAACTCACAGAATGTACACCACCAAGAGTGAGCCCTAATGTCAACTACGGACTTGGGTGATAATGATATGTCACTGTAGGGTCACTGACTTTAACAAACGTTACCACTCTGGTACAGGGATGCTGATACTGTGGGAGCTTGTGTGTTGGGAAGTGTCAGCGGGGGACGGGGGTATATGGGAACTCTCTGTACTTTTTGCTCAATTTTGCTGTAGGCTTAAAACTGCTCTAAAAAATAAAGTTTATTAACTATAAAGAAGTAAAAAAAAATCAATCAATCTAGTGATTTTAAAATAGAATACAAAATATCAAAACTCATATAATTAAGACAGGTACTGTTTAATGAAACATTTGTTTCAAATATATATGTATGTAAAAATAAACATTTATGTGTACATACCAGTCTCAATATCAAACGTATTTCTTACTGTGAATATGGTCAAAACAGCTTGAAAGCGACTGATTTAAAACTTGTGTTTCTCTTGCCTTCTAAAACATAAATTAATCACTGTTAATGTCTCTTCCATTAGAAGCAAATCTTAACATACCTGCTCCAACATAATTTACAGCTTTAGCAGCTCTGACTGCAGCTTCTCCCAGCTTTTTTCTTACTTCAGGTTTAATACCAGGCTATGAAAAAGATATTTAAATAAATCTCCATTAGTAGCTTGCCTTACTAGAAATTCCATTAAAATTCAATTCAGTCAGGTGTCACGTAATGATGTTTCTCAGTCAACGACAGATCACACATACAACAGTTGTCCCATAAGATTATAATGGAGCTGAAAAATCCCTATCACCTAGTGACACTGTAGGTGCCATAACATCACAGCACAGTCATTAGTCATGTGTTTTGTGGTGAGGCTGGTGTAAACAAAACGACTTCACTGCCAGTATACAAAAGTATAGCACATTCGGCCGGCCACAGTGGCTCACGCCTATAATCCCAGCACTTTGGGAGGTTGAGGCAGGCAGATCATGAGGTCAGGAGATCCAGACCATCCTGGCTAACACGGTGAAACCCTGTCTCTACTAAAAATACAAAGAAAATTAGCCGAGTGTGGTGGCGGGCGCCTGTTGTCCCAGCTACTCGGGAGGCTGAGGCAGGAAAATGATGTGAACCCAGGAGGTGGAGCTTGCAGTGAGCAGAGATCGTGCCACTGCATTCTAGCCTGGGTGACAGAGCGAGATTCCGTCTCAAAAAAAAAAAAAAAGTATAGCACAATGATGCGCTGCATATAATACTTTATAATACAACTACTTTTTTTTTTTTTAATTTACTATACTATACAATTCTAATAGTTACTTTAAAGTGTATCCCTTTTACTGAAAAAAATAAGTCACCTGTAAAACAGCCTCAGGCAGGTCCTTCAGGAGGTATTTCAGAAGGCGGCATTGTTATCATAGAATATGACAGCTCCAAAGATGTTATTGATCCTGAAAACTTTTAGTGGGACAAGATGTGGAGAAAAGAAAGTGACATTGATGATCCTGACTCTGTTTAGGTCTAATGGGTGTGATTGTGTCTTCATTTTTAATAGAAAAGTTTAAAAAGTTAAAACAGGCCAGGTGTGGTGGCTCACCCCTGTAATCCCAACATTTTGGGAGGCCGAGATGGGTGAAGCACTTGAGCCCAGGAGACTGATAACAGCCTGGCGAGAATCAAACCATAGAGCAACACGGTAAGCCCTCGTCTCTAAAAAATAAAAAAAATTGGCCAGGCATGATAGCACACCCCTATAGTTTCAGTCACTCAGGAGGCTGAGGTGGGAGGATCACTTGAGCCCAAGACGTCAGGGGTCTAGTGAGCCATGTTTGTGCCACTGCACTCCATCCAGCCTGGGTGACACAGCAAGACCCTGTCTTGAAAAAATTTAATTTAATTTAATTTAAAAATTTTAAAATAGGGGCCGGGTGCAGTGGCTTACGCCTGTAATCCCAGTACTTTGGGAGGCTGAGGTGGGCGGATCATGACGTCAAGAGTTCGAGACCAGCCTGGCCAACATAGTGAAACCCCGTATCTAATAAAAATACAAAAATTAGCCGGGTGTGATGGCCAGTGCCAGTAGTCCCAGCTACTCTGGAGGCTGAGGCACGAGAATCACTTGAACTCAGGAGGCAGAGGCTGCACTGAGTCAAGACTGTACCACTGCACTCCAGCCTAGGCTACAGAGTGAGACTCTGTCTCAAAAAAAAAAAAAAAAAAAATTAAAAAACAGGAAAAAGGTTATAGAATAAGGCTATAAATAATTTTTTTTTTTTTTTTTTTTTTTTTTTTTGAGATGGAGTCTCACTCTGTTGCCCAGGCTGGAGTGCAGTGGTGTGATCTCGGCTCATTGTAACCTCTGCCTCCTGGGTTTTTTAAAGCAATTCTGTCTCAGCCTCCTGAGCAGCTGGGATTACAGGTGCCTGCTACCACACCCAGATAATTCTTATATTTTTAGTAAATACAGGGTTTCAGCATGTTGGCCAGGCTGGTCTCAAACTCCTGACCTCAAGTGACCCACCCGTCTCAGCCTCCTAGAGCCCTGGGATTACAGGTATGAGCCACCACACCTAGCCAAGAAAGAATATTTTTGTATGTCTGTATAATGTGTTTGTGTTTTAAGCTAAGTATTATGAAAAAAGAGTCAGAAAGTGAAAAAAAAATTTGAAAGTTTATAAAGTAAAAAAGTTACAGTAAGTTAAGGCTAATTTATTAAATATTTTTTATAAATTTAATTGAGTGTAAGTGTACAGTGTTTACCAAGTGTACAGTGATGTACTAGGTCTTCACATTCACTCACTGTCCCACCCAGAGCAACTGAAAATCTTGCAGGCTCAATTCATGGTAAGTATTCCATACAGGTGTATCATTTTAATAATCTTTTATACTGTATTTTTACTGTACCTTTTCTATGTTTATATATGTTTAGATACACAAATACTTACCACTGTGTTACAACTGCCTACAGTATTCAGTACAGTAACATGCTGTATAGGTTTGTAACCTAGGAGCAATGGGCTCTACTAGCAGCCTAGGTGTGTGGTAGGCTTTGCTATTTAGGTTTAAATACACTCTATGATGTTCACACGATTACAAAATAACCTAAGGACGCATTTCTCAGAATGTATTCCTATTGTTAAGCAATGCATGACTGTATTATATTTCTATGTATCAAATTCTGCATGAAAAAGGATAAAAAGTTGGCCGGGTGCGGTGGCTCACGCCTGTAATCCCAGCACTTTGGGAGGTCAAGGTGGGTTGATCATGAGGTTAGGAGTTCAAGATCAGCCTGGCCAAGATGGTGAAACCCTGTCTCTATTAAAAAATACAAAACAAAAATTAGCCGAGTGTGGTGGTGGGTGCCTGTAATCCCAGCTACTTGGGAGGCTGAGGCAGAGAACTGCTTAAACCCACGAGGCGGAGGATGCAGTGAGCCAAGGTAGCGCCACTGCACTCCAGCCTGGGTGATAGAGCAAAACTCCGTCTCAAAAAAAAAAAAAAAAGAAGGATAAAAAGCTAATATTATATACTTCATCAAGAACTGTCCTATGCTAGTTTAACTATCAATATACCAAAGTTTAATGATTCTGCTACTAATTTCTATGCATTGCAGATATTACTCAGCATAATTACATATCTTTGTCCATTGTATCTACATGACAGCTTTTATAGCTATATGTCCACTTAAAATTATGTCTCAGGCTGAGCACAGTGGCTCGGGCCTGTAATCCAAGTGCTTGGGAGGCTGAGGTTAAAGGATCACTTGAAGCCAGAAGTTTGACACCAGCATGGTCAACACAGTAAGACCCCATCTCTACAATAAATTTAAAAAAAATTAGCCAGGCATGGTGGCATGCGCTTGTAGTCCCAAGTACTCTGGAGGCTGAGGGGAGGACAGCTTGAGCCCAGGAGTTGGAGACTGCAATAAGCTATGATCACGCCACTGCACTCCAGCCTGGATGACAAAGCCAGACCTTGTCTCAAAAAAACAAAACAAAACTATATGTATCAATATGGTAACTTTTAACAGTCCTTATTTTGTTTCAGGATGATAAGCAATCTGAGTGATGTGCCTAATGATTACCTTAAAATAATGGGAAACCTTGAGATTCCAAGTTAATAAGAAAGGTACATAAAAAGAAATATATGTCAAGAAGTAAACAAAGTTTTTAACTTTTTAAAAACAGTGCTATACAGATATAAATTTAAGTAATCACCACTTGAAAATAAGGCTTTACTGCAATTTCTATTGACATTTAATATGTCAATATTCATGGCACAACATATTCTGGTATAATATAGAATGGTATAATATATTCTACAACAGAAGTTAATATATTCTGCAACATAAATTAAAATTTGAATATGGTATAAGAATAATGTACTGATTAACCAGAAACCTCTGATCCCTGACTTTTTGGAAATAAATATATATTTAAAAAAACATCTATATAACATTGAACAAGAATCCATGGCAGTAGCAATCTCCACAGAAATGTAAATCCAAAATTAGGTAGTCCTAGTTGCAGGCTTTGACCCAGGTAATCACCTCAACCAATCAGGGGTAAGGCTCAAAGAGATGTAAACAAATAATGTTAAGCGAGCAAGCGCTGCCAAATGAGAGACCCTCTCATCTCTATAATATAACCAATAAGGCAGGAAAATCTCTCACATATTTTGGGAACATATAAAATGGTAATTAAAAAAGCCTTCTCCACAAAAAATACATTCAATTAACCAGACCATTCCATTGCAGTAAGTAATTCTAGTTCATTACGATTTTCTGTATTTTTTTTTTTTGAGACGGAGTTTTGCTCATTGCCCAGGCTGGAGTGCAATGGCGTGATCTCGGCTCACCGCAACCTCCGCCTCCCAGGTTCAAGCAATTCTCCTGCCTCAGCCTTCACGAGTAGCTGGGATTATAGGCACACGCCACCAAACCTGGCTAATTTTGTATTTTTAGTAGAGATGGGGGTTTCTCCATGTGGGTCTAGCTGGTCTTGAACTCCCGACCTCAGGTGATCCACGCACCTTGGCCTCCCAAAGTGCTGGGAATACAGGCGTGAGCCACCACACCCAGCCGTTCATTACAATTTAAAATGTGCACTGAAACCTCACTATACAGCTTTTCACTGTAAATCAGATAGGTGAATCAGAGTAGATTTTCCCATATTTTATCCAGAAGGAACACGGCCCTGTTGTGTCTATCCCCAGAACATCAGTCTCCTCCTCATCCCCAATACCGCAGGAGGTCTTTTCATTACACCGCTATTAGGAAACAGCTGTCCAGCAGGAGTTTGAGGGGTGAGAGACACCAGATTCGCAGACTTCTGATGTGAAAATCAGAGTAAGATTCACATTATAGAGAAGCTTAGAAATTTCTTTCCAAGGTGCTTACCGCTGGGGCCTCCTCAATGATCTTCTGATGTCGTCTCTGCACACTACAGTCTCTTTCAAACAAGTACACAGCATTGCCATGGTGGTCACCAAACACCTGGACTTCTACATGCCTATATAAAAGCAAACACATGTTAATATATTTGTTAGGGGTGATAAATATCACATTCGTTAAGCTAAACTGTTAGGTACAATCACCAGGATTTCTCCACTTTTATTTTATTTAAGTAAGATCTGATATTTTGACCTCAAATTAGAGGTTATAGACTTAGAAAAAAACCACAGGTCAAATGAGATGGCTTACGCCTGTAATCCCAGCACTTCAGTGCCAAGGCAGGCAGAATGCTCGAGCCCAGGAGTTCAAGATGAGCCTGGGCAACATGGTGAAACCCCAATCTCTACAAAAAAAAACTAGCCAGGCATGGTAGCACATGCCTGCAGTCCCAGCTACCCAGGAGGCTGCGGTGGGAGGATCATCTGAGCCCAGAAGGTTGTGGCTGCAGTAAGCTGAGATTGTGCCACAGCACTCCAACGTAGGTGACAGAGTGAGAGACCCTGTCAAAACAAAGAAACTGTAATCTTGTAAAACTCAGTGAAAACATTACCATTTGCAGGATGAATATTAAAGAGAAAAAAATCTCACTACATAAAATGGCAAATAATAAAAGACATTTCTCCAACCTGAAGGAGAATGAATAAATGAATGAATATTTTTAAAGGACAGAAAATAGAGACTAAAGTAGGGATACGTAACAAAAAGAACAAACTGTCAAAGAAAAGACTGATAAGTTTGACTACATTAATATTACAAATTATAGTCACTTCATATATTGTCAAAAGACCAATGAAAAATTTTTGTGACCTTTTGTTTTTAAGCAACTCTTACAGTTAAATTTTATGAAAATAGAAGACTGAAATTAAAATGGCTCATCCAGAAAAGTTAAATATATTAAATTAATATGGACCATTAGTATCTTAGAAACATACTAATAAAAAATCATAATAAAACCCAAAAAAGGGCCGGGCACAGTGCCTCACACTTATAAATCCCAGCACTTTGGGAGGCCGAGGCAGGAGGACTGCTTGAACCCAGGAGTTCAAGACCAGCCTGGGCAACATAGTGAGACTGTTTCTTAAAAAAATTTTTTAAAAAATAAATTAGCCAGGCATGGTGGTACATGCTTGTAGTCCTAGCCACTCAGGAGGCTCAGGCGGGAGGATTCCTCAAGCCCAGGAATTCAAGGCGGCAGTGAGCTACGATTGTGCCACTGCATTCCAGCCTGGCTGATAAAGTCAGACCCCATCTCTAAGGAAAAAACAACAACAACCAACAAAGGTACTTACATGTTGATTATAAAATAGTAAAATTATGATAAATCATATTAAGAGTGAATGTACATAACCTTTGTGGAAATAAGGCTAATACGGTCTATTTGGTGAACATGGAAGCATTCTTCTCGGTACATTTGTGATACGGTCACACTGTAGTTCACTTCACCTATTCACTATCATAATACAGGGGTGATCAGCAAATATGTTTTCCTGTTGATTTTTTAAAATAAAAACTGTCAAACATAGAAGAGGCAAAAAAAAAAAAAAAAAAAAAAAAAAAGGCCAGAAAGTCGTATAAATGTATTGCTTCAGTACAATAGGTCATTTCTATTCTTGTTTACTTCATGAAGTATGTTATTTAACCACTTCAAAGAATTTCTCTTCTTGTTGGGCACGGTTGGTGCACACTTGTAATCCCAGCACTTTGGGAAGCCAAGGCGGGCAGATCACCTGAGGCCAGGAGTTCGAGACCAGCTGGGCAACATGGTGAAATCCCGTCTCTACTAAAAATACAAAAATTAGCCAGGTGTGGTAGTGCACACCTGTAATCCCAGCTAATCAGGAGGCTGAGGCATGAGAATCACTTGAACCTGGGAGGTGGAGGCTGCAGAGGGCCGAAATCGTGCCATTGCACTCCAGTCTGGGTGACAGAGTAAAACTCTGTCTCAAAAATAAAAAAAAAATTTATCTTCTTGATATATCAACTTTTCTGAAAGTTCCCGTTTTGAATTTTCTAACCTGTCCAATACATTCTCTTAATAAAATTCTTGGAGCTGATTTTTTTGTTTTGGATTTCTTGCCTTGTTGACTTTTCCTCTTTATCCATAAGCTATATAATCACCAAATACATTGTTGCCATTATTTTGAACAAACTGTTATCTGTTAAATCCATTCAGAATAGGAAAATATTCCTATGTTAGAACAGGAAAATATTTTACTTCCACCTATTCCTTCTCTAATTCTTTTCTATTCTTTATGTAGCTCCAAGTTTCTGACCAAAAACATTTTATTTCACTCTAAAGAACATCTACTAATATGTCCTGCAAGGCAGGTCTACTGGTGACAAATTCTCTTAATTTCTGTTTGTCTAAGAAAGTCTTTATTGCTCCTTCATACTTGAAGCATAATTTCATTGGATACAGAAGACTAGCTTAGTTGTTTTTCTCTGAACACTTTATATGTCACTCCACTCTGTTCTTGCATGGTTTCTGGTAAGATTTCTTATCTTTATTCCTCTAGTATTGTCCTTCCTTGTGGTTTCTTTCAGTATTTTCTATTTGTCTTTCTTTTCCTGCATTTGAAGATGATGTGCATAGGTGTACATATCTTGGTATTTATTCTTCTTGGTGTCCTCTAAGCTTCCTGGTTCTGTAGTTTTGCATCTGTCACTAATTTTGGAAAATTCTTGGCCATTACTACTTTAAATATCTCTCCTGCTGCTAATTCTTGTGGTATTCAAATAACGTGTTACATCCTTTTAAATTGTCCCAGAGTTCTTGGACATTCTGTCCTTTTTACTTTCATTTTCGTTTCTCCTTGCATGTCCGTTTGGGAAAGTTCTATTTATCTATGTTCAGGATCACTGATTCTTTTTGTAGCTGTGTCTAATCCACTGATGAGCCCAACAAAGGCATTCTTCATTTCTATTACAGTGTTTTTTATTTCTAGCATTTTCTTTTGATTCATTTTCAGTGTTCCCATCTCTCTGCCTGCATTATGCATCTGTTCTTGCAGGTTGTCTATTTGTTCTATTACAGCTTTTAATATATTAATCAGTTACTTTAAATTCCTTATCTGATAATTCCTAAATTTGTATCATATCCGTCTAGTACTGCTTACTTTGTTTTAGTCCGTTTTTTTCCCTTGCCTTTTAGCATGCTTTGTAATTGCTAAAAGTAGAACATGATGTATTAGGTAATAGGATCTGAGGTAAACAGTCTTTTAAAGTGAGGCCTTAGGGCAATCTGGCTAGAAAGGAGGCTGTGTTTAATGTCTGCAGTAGTTGTAGATGCCAGATGTTTCCGTTTCCTCTAGTGTCCTTGTTGTGTTTTGTTTTTAATACCAGTGCCTCTGGTTTCCCTAAGAACTCCTTATTACATAGTTACAGCTCCTCCATTTGTAATCCATTGTTACTATATGGGAGTCTTGAAGACATGTGTCTTAGTCTTTTTATGCTGCTATAACAGAATACCTTAAATTGTGTAACTTATAAACAACAGAAAATTATGTCTTACAGTTTTCAGGCTGAGAAATCCAAGATCAAGGTACTGGCAGATTCAGTGTCTGGTGAGGGTCCGTTCCTCATAGATGGCATCATGTTGCTGTGTCCTCACATGGAGGAAGAGGGAAGGGGCAAATAGGTTCCTCAAGCTCTTTTATTGGGGGAACTAATTCCATTCATCAGGGCAGAACACTCAGGACCTAACACCCACCAAAGGCCCCACCTCTTAATACATTAGGGATGGGGGTTAGGTTTCAACATGTAAATTTTGGAGGGATACAAACATTTAGACCATTGCAACCTGGTAGTGGGGTGTGGGGCAGGGAAGCACTCTATAAACTTATGATTAAATCTCAAGTCTTTTAGTGGTTCTGTGTTTGTGCTGTGAAGTGTTTCTAAGTTGTTGTTTTTTTTTCCCTCCCCTTAGGTGAAATGGGAAGGCTAAATGTGGTTGGCTAACTACCTTCCCCCTGAACAAAAAAGGCTCTGGCAACATCTCCTTGGAGTTACGATTTCTTTTGTTATGGAGAATAGAATGCTCTATATCTCTTTCAGATTGGTTACTTTTCCCTTCTCAATGCTGTAAAACACGAGGGATTTTTTTTCTTCTTGGATTTTTACTGTGGGAAGCTGATGAGGTTCTTGGAGGCAAACCCCATGAAAGTAAGAGGTTCCTCTAAGACTGGGTCCCAAGGAGTTTCTCCCTTCCACACTGGCCCACACTTAGCCTCAGCCATTTTTCAAAATTCCCACGTAAGTGTTAGGGCTCCAGCAGCTTCTGCTCCAGGTAAACTGATCTGGCTGTGACTCACTGTACTTGCATGCTTGTCCAGATTTTAGAGTGAAGGCTTGTCCCATGGCCTCGATTCTCTGATGGTTCTAAAGCCACAGACTTTCATTTTGGTTAGCCTTTTTCTTGCTTTTTGGATGTGACTGATGACTTTCAAGCTCTTTACATGTTAGAGCTGAAATGTCTGTTTTTCTAATTCCAATTGTAAAATTCTACCATGATATGGTTTGGCTGTGTCCCCACGCAAATCTCATCTTGAATTGTAGCTCCCCATAATCCCCATGTGTGGTGGGTAGGACCTGGTGGGAGGTAACTGAATCATGGGGGTAGGTTTTTCCCATGTTGTTCTCGTGATAGTAAGTCTCATGAGATCTGATGGTTTTATAAATGGTAGTTTCCCTGCACAGGCTCTCTTGCTTGCTGTCATGTAAGACATGCCTTTGCTCCTCCTTTGCCTCCTGCCATGATTGTGAGGCCTCCCCAGCCATGTGGAACTGTGAGTCCATTAAACCTCTTTCCTTTAATAAATTACCCAGTCACAGGTATGTCTTTATAACAGCATGAGAACAGACTAACACATACCACTTCTGACTCTCCCTCATCTTTTAGCTGTTCCAGGTAAGAGGAAACACTACAGTAGGGATTCCAGGTTATGAAGGGAATGTGTGGGGGCCACATCAAGAGCACAGAGCAATTCTTGCCTGAGTTTTGTTTTGTTTTGTTTTGAGATGGAGTCTCACTCTGCTACCCAGGCTGGAGTGTAATGGTGCGATCTCGGCTCGCTGCAACCTCCACCTTCCAGGTTCAAGCGATTCTCCTGCCTCAGCCTTCCGAGTAGCTGGGACTACAAGCGCATGCCGCCATGCCTGGCTAATTTTTTGTATTTCAGTAGAGACGGGGTTTCACTGTGTTGCCCAGGCTGGTCTCGAACTCCTGAGCTCAGGCAATCCACCCTCCTTGAACTCCCAAAGTGCTGGGATTACAGGCATAAGCCATCGTGGTCAGCCTTGTCTGAGGTCTTAGAAGTTGGAAACACTTTTCCTTTGGCTGCTTATAAGGGAAGTTCAATGAAGATCTGTGTTCTGTTAAGATTTCTGTAGTTATTAAATCAGTCTTATTTACCTTTTTCTGATTGACCCTTTTCTGTGCAGCTTTATCTAACTTAGAGTTTCTGGAGCACAGCGTCTAGAAGTGTCTGAGAACCAGGCAGTGCATCAAATCCCAGCTGCCCTAATTCAGCCACTGTCAGAGTATGGCCAAAGAGACAGACAGATGCAGCTGAGTCCTATCATGAGCGCCTTGATATTTTCTAAGAGTCTTAACATTTTCATTTTCATATTTATTTTATTTATTTATTTATTTTTAAGACGGAGTCTTGCTCCGTCGCCCAGGCTATAGTGCAATGGTGTGATCTTGGCTCACTGAAAGCTCCGCCTCCTGGGTTCATGCCATTCTCCTGCCTCAGCCTCCCGAGTATCTGGGACTACACGTGCCCAACACCACACCTCGCTAATTTTTTGTATTTTTAGTAGAGACGGGGTTTCACTGTGTTAGCCAAGATGGTCTTGATCTCCTGACCTCGTGATCCGCCCACCTCGGCCTCCTGAAGTGCTGTGATTACAGGCGTAAGCCACCGTGCCTGGCCCCTATTTACATTTTTAATCCATCTAGAATATGTATTATATATGAACTGAGGAAGAAATCTGATTTCTGTTTTTTCTTCCCAAATAGTATACTTCAAAGGTGGTTTCTTATCCCAGTCTTTAAGATGTATTAAACAGTTTTGATAAGATTTGTGAAATATCTTGATATCACTCTTCTCCGTTATCAGCACCATTTTGACAATCTTCTGGCACTGCATTAGTTCAACAGGTAATTATTTAGCAGGACATAAAGGACACACGGTATGATTATCAGGATATTTAAATGTTATTACTAGAGGCTATTCTCTCTATGGAGTAGCCATTCTTTATTCCTTTACTTTCTTAATAAACTTGTTTTCACTTTACCGTATGAACTCACCCTGAATTCCTTCTTGTGTGAGAGCCAAGAATCCTCTCTTGGGGTCTGGATCAGGACCCCTGTCTGGTAACATCTTTCTGGTGACCACAGAAGGAACAATACTAAGGAAATCCTGACCCAAAGGCTAACTTTGGGTAAGTACTGGGGTCTGGTAACGTCTTTCTGATGAACCATGGAAGGGATGATACTGAGGAGACCCTCCAACCCAAAGACTGCAGCACTGATTGGCCAACTGTGGGTAAGTGGGGTGCATATACCTGGGTAAAGAATGGGATTGGGTTACAGGCTCAACTTAGTGGAGTTAAAGTCTCTCCTAAGACAGAGTGGGTTAAAGGCCCCTCTCAATAAAAGGCAAGGATGCTTGACTGAACTTGGGTTTGAAGCCCAACTTAGGAAGGTTAGATTCCTTCCTAAGATTTAGGGGGTTAGAGTCCCAACTTAGGAAGGTTAGATTCCTTCCTAAGATTTAGAGGGTTAGAGGCTCCTCTCAGTAAAATTTCTCTTGGCTAAGAATGGGTTTGGCACTACGGATGTTAACTGCTATTCTGTTTGTATTAATCTGCCTTGCACTCTTTGCTGATGGTGGTAGGTGACAGGATTAGGCATGTACAGGATGGTGGGATATGGGGAGCTTTTACCTCCCCAAAAGGAGAAACTTGAGAACTGAAGGAACTGCTAGAAAAGATCCCTTCTTAACTGACAAATGGCCACCTGAACTTTTGATTTAGTGTCAGTTGCAATGGGTGGGTCTTTCTCTGGCCTCTCTGAGCACCTTGCCTTTCCCGTCCTGCCACAAAGCAATGCTTTTCTTCTTTCCCTTCCCTTTCTCTTTCTGTGCAAACTGATTGAATGAATGGCAAAAATCACTGTTTATCTCCTCTGTAAAGTTTTGATTAATAAAAAAAGGATTTGTGAGGCTAGTCTTAAGCTGTAGTGAATCTGGTGTGCTTTGTGTGTCTTTCTGTATTGTTCTGTCATAGAGATGGGTACCTTAGGATAAAACACAGGCTTAGAGCCCCATAAGCCCACTGTTTAAGATGGCCCAGCAAACTAGTCAGTTATAAACTTTGCTGCAGGTCCCTGGGAAAAAAACTGGATGAGGTTTCCCTCTTGTCTTCTATGTCCTTGGGACATGTAACCATGTAACCATGTGGCCTAGCTTTGTCTTTTCACAATGGTGGTCTGGGTTCAGGGTTCAATTCCTGGCTTAGGGAATGAGTCCTTTTTTTCTGTTTGTCTTTGTATTTATATGTGTTGTATGTGTAATATGAAAGAGCTTTGATTAACTGGTTTAAAAATAAGTGCTTATATCAATTATTTTGTCAGAAAAGCAAAAAGTATAATGTCTTTTAGTTTACGTGATTTAAGTAATTTTTGAGAAATTGAAACAATTCTACACGTAAGGTGTGTATAGAAAGTGAAATGCGTTTTTGGTAAAAGATTATAAGAAGGCATAGGAATGTGGATTTTTTTTTTGTCTAGATTAAAAAGTTAAAGGATTGTTTTAAGTTAGATAAGATAAAGCTTAAGGTTTAAGCAAGTTGTGGAAGGTTTGCAAAAAATTAATCTTTGTAAAAGAAATTGTGTGTGTGAACATATTGTCTAAAGTTAAAGGGGTATTCAGGTTTTCTGTAAATTGAACATTGGAATAAAAGCACAACAGGTTTTTCTTAGAGCACTAATCTGCTCTTTAACAAAAATTTGTAAAGGGTTATAAAAGGTTTATGAGAACCTCACTTTATGGTCAAACATTAAAATTGGGTAGATATGTCTATAAGGTTTTATTGAAAATTGGGTTTAACATTAACAGTACAGTTATGTAAAGGTGAAATATGGCATAAAAGTCATACAGGAAGCAGTGTCAAATGTGAAACAGTGTTTAGCTTTCCTCGGGCTATATTTGTATAAATATGTTATTAGTATGTGTTCCAAAATAATGGGAAACTCCTATAATTCTGATATGACTTAGTGCACCTTATCAGTATAATTATAATTGTTACACAAAACCATTGTATGCAACAGAGGTAACCAAATTTCTTTGTCAATTGTGTTTTTAACTGTGGCTGTCCTAAAACTTTTTGTTATCCATAGACAATTATTTTGTTTTGATCCTCTTCAAAAGGAGATTATTATTATTATTATTATTATTATTATTATTATTATTTTGAGAGTGAGTCTCACTCTGTTGCCCAAGCTGGAATGCAGTGGTACAATCTCAGTTCACTGCAACCTCTGCCTCCCAGGTTCAAGCAATTCTCGTGCCTCAGCCTCCCAAGTAGCTGGGATTACAGGAGCGTGCCACCATGCCTGGCTAATTTTTGTGTTTTTATTAGAGACAGTGTTTCACCATGTTGGTCAGGCTCCTGACCTCAAGTGATCCACTTGCCTCAGTCTCCCAAAGTGCTGGGATTACAGGCATGAGCCACCAAGCCCCAAAAGGTGATTTATAATCAACTATACAACTCTAATAGGTGTTCTTGAATGCAGGTTTCATTTAACTTTGGAGATTGTGACATTAGAAAAGGGAAAGAGAAACTTTCAGGACTGTCATGGAAAGTTGAAATGTTCATGTATGTCAAGCAAAACAGAAGTTAACCATATGGACTAAACTAATAGAAGTCTGAAGTAACCTTTTTTGACTTGTTGCTTAAAACATTGCTGATCCTGTTTTGTTCTTCAGAGTCAAGGAAACTTTTAAGTTATTCACAGCTTTTTAAACAAGTAATGTACATACTCATAAACAAAATTTGGAGCATATTTGTTCCTCTCTGATTTCTCCAGAATTTGGAAATTACTTATGAGTATCTTAACTTATGGCAATATAGTTATTTGCATAAATGCAGTAAGAATCTGCTTTCCTTTGCAACGGGGCACAATTGGAGAAACTACTGGTTATTTTGCCAAGGCTTTGACTGGAATGGCATGCTTTCCTTTAAGGAATCAAACTTGACTTGTAAAGCTAATAAAAGCCCCTGGGGAAAACTGGCCTCGTACCTTGTCTACACAGTCTCTATACAGGGTTCCTAACCTGTAGTAAGTAAAGAATGTCACTTTCTGACAGACTCAGGAGCCCCAAGTTATCATGAGACCTCAAGAGGAGAGAAATTTACCCAACTCATAGGTATTTGAGGGTATAAATCCATGGCTGGGCTTGGCTTAAAAAAAAAAAAGGTCTTCTCTAAGGTTTCTTATGGAAGAGTTCTATCAAAACTAATTTTAAAAGCCTATATGGCAATTATTCTTGCTGCACTTTGTACAAATAATCAGGCCATGTATAATAAAGCAAATCAGCCTTACCATGATTTGTCTTTAGTAAAAATGGGAAACTGGAGAGAGAAAAATTGTGTTTCAAGAACTATGGTACATTTGTTATTGAATTCTGGTTTCATCAGTTGTTTTTGAGATTTCCTGCAATTTAGACTAACCCTGCTTATTCCTGTGGACCAACCAGTGATCTCTGGATGCTACTGAGAAGAAACAGGAGGGATTGGTAAAGCAAAAATCTGGATCAATATTCTAATCCTGGGCGTGTATTGGAATCACCTAGCAACCCCATATCAGCTTGGTTCCAATAGTTGCCCAGTTCGTGGAAAGTCTTCTAATTTAGTTAACTTGGGATAATCTTGCTTATTTTGCTTTACTGTTGTGGAATATATTACTGTTGTACTCTTTGTGTAGAAATGCAGGATAAGCTTACCAAATGTTTTTTTAAAAAACATGCATTAATCTTCCAGACATCACCTTTTGTTGGAACTCAAGAGTTATGAGTGGCTCTCGACATACTGATGCTTTCTAACTAAGCTCCTCTCTATCCTGAACACAAGAGATCCTAATAGTTAGGCAGGAATATCATCGCCCCATTCAGCCTGAAGAAGTTACAGAAGATGGATCTTTGTCCCTCTGCAACCCTTAGGATTAAGCGTTCTCTTACAAAAGGGAATGGGGAAATGTCAGAGGCATTTGAACTGGAGCAACTCCCATCTTGAATAGGAGCTGGGTAAAATAAGGCTAAGACCTGCTGGGCTGCATTCCCAGTGGCAAGTTAAGGCATTTTTAATCACAGAAAGAGATAGAAGGTCAGCAAAAGATACAGGTCATATGGACCTTGCAGATAAAACAGGTTGTGGTAAAGAAGTTGGTTAAATCCCACTAAAACCAAGATGGTAACGACAGTGACCTCTGGTCGTCTTCACTGCTACACTCCCACCAGCGCCATGACAGTTTACAAATGCCATGGCAACGTCAGGAAGGTACCCTATACGGTCTAAAAAGGGGAGGCATGAATACTCCACCCCTTGTTTCGCATATCATCAAGAAATAACCATAAAAATGGGCAACCAGCAGCCCTTGGGGCTCCTCTGTCTATGGAGTAGCCATTCTTTATTCCTTTACTTTCTTAATAAACTTGCTTTTAATTAAAAAAAATTATTAATAGAAATACAGAATAGAAATAGAGTCACACAATGTGCCACACAATGACATTCAGTCAATGCCAGACTGCATATATAATGGTGATTTCATAAGATTATGATGGAGCTGAAAAATTCCTATCATTTAGTGACATAATAGCACAATACATTACCTTTCCTATGTTTTGAGATGTTTAGATACATAAATACTTACCACTGTGTTACAAATGCCTACAGTATTCAATACAGAAACCTGTTGTACAGGTTTGTAGCTCAGGAGCAACAGGCTATACCACAGCTTAGGTGTGTAGTTGGCTATACTATCGCAGTTTGTGTAAGTACACTCTATGATGTATGCACAACAATGAAATTGCCTAACAATGCATTTCTCAGAATGTATCTTGTCATTAAGCAACATGACTGTATATAGAAATATTAATAATTATTAGGAGAATACAATTATGGGCTATTTTCCATCTTCTGCCTTTTCCAAAAGTTTGTAATGTATTCATATTATTTCTACAGTTCAAAAAATATTACTGATGCCTGTTACAAGGAAAGTGGTATGCCAGGCAATACATACAAAAAAGTAAAAATGTATATACTACCAGGTCTTTGATTCCCAGGGGCTTTCCAGCTATTGGGGAAATAAATTACAATGTGAGGCAATGTATGGCTAACATTTCATAAGTAAAGAACTTACATATTCAAAAAATGTTGCAGGCATTGAGTTACATAGTTACTGAAATAAGCTATTGATATCTCCACAATTCTAACTTAAGAGCATACTAATTTGGATGGCTAGCCTATTCCTTCTTGAAAGGAAGCCTTCAATTTACCTCAGAAATGCCTTTTTTTTGTCTTACTTCCCAATAACAGATGGCATAGGCTGTGTTCTCCTCATCAATTTACCCATTTTAAGACTGACTTCTTTTTTTTTTTTTTTTACTATCAAATTCTAATCGAATTTCATTTACTATGCCATGCTCAGGACAGTTCTCAGTTTTATAGGGCCTGAAACGAAAAACAATTTGGGGGTCTCCTTCAAGGAGAAGAATACAAAACTGCAAATACAAAATTAGGTCAGGGTCTTAGAAGAGGTTAATGCCAAAGAAGGGCCTGAAAGCTTCAAGTCTGTTACCTTTAAGGTAAATCTCTTTCCAGTCACGGTTCCCAAATGAATTATTCTTTTCATTTGACTTACAGGTCAAAAAAAAAAAAAAATATATATATATATATATATATATATATATATGAAATTTTTTTAACAACTGTCATAAAAATCTATGAAATAAGAAACTTTATAATCAGCATCTTAAACAACAAACATGAAAATAAAATTCCAGAAAAAAAAATAGGGATTCACATTGCATTTGCTATAGTGGTACCCAGAGAAGTAGCTTAGTGCAGTGGCTTAGATATGAACTCTGGAGTCAAACTGCCTGGGTTCAAATCTCAGCTTTACTACTTAACAGCTGAATGACCTCAGACAAGTAACACAACACAACTACTCTGTAGCTTAGTGTCCTCACCTGTAAAATGAAAACAGTACTTACCTAATGAGATTGTTGTAAGAATTATATTAGAATTATAAGGACAGCAAGATTATTTAGCATGTGTAAAATACTTAAAATCTGGCACATGGTAAGTGCAATATAAGTGTTAGCTCCTATTATTATTAGTATATCACTTATAATTCAATTTAGAAAATTACTTCCATTTCCTGAGCATCTCAACTGACAGAGTTCTATAAATATAGCTGAATTTATTACAATAATTTGCTAATATTGAAAAAACTCTAAATTTCATCAACAAGAAACATACTGAATGAATTAATGGTATATTAAGATCATAGAACCACTAGGTCACCAACAAAAAGAATGAGGCTGATCTATAATTACTGACATGGAAAGATGTCTGTGATAATAGTATTAGTAAATAATATTAGTGTATAAGATTCTATTCACTGGCCGGGCATGGTGGCTCACGCCTGTAATCTCAGCATTTTGGGAGGCTGAGGCAGGCAAATCACAAGGTCAGGAGTTTGAGACCTGCCTGACCAACATGGTAAAATCCCATCTCTACTAAAAACACACAAATTAGCCAGGCATGGTGGTGTGTGCCTGTGATTCCAGCTACTTAGGAGGTTGAGGCAGGATGACCACTTGAACTTGGGAGGCAGAGGTTGCAATGAGTCGAGATCATGCTACTGCACTCCAGCCTGGGCAACAGAATGAGAGACTCCATCTCAAAAAAAAAAAAAAAGAAAAAGAAAGATTCTATTCACTGTTCTCAAGTATGTATTTTGTTTGCTGTATGTGTATATATATATATATATAGGTTTCCTTTTTTTTTTTTTTTTTTGAGATGGAGTCTCCCTCTGTCGCCCAGGCTGGAGTGCAGTGGCCAGATCTCAGCTCACTGCAAGCTCCGCCTCCCGGGTTTACGCCATTCTCCTGCCTCAGCCTCCCGAGTAGCTGGGACTACAGGCGCCCGCCACCTCACCCGGCTAATTTTTTGTATTTTTTTTGATAGAGATGGGGTTTCACTGTGTTAGCCAGGATGGTCTCGATCTCCTGACCTCGTGATCCGCCCGTCTCGGCCTCCCAAAGTGCTGGGATTACAGGCTTGAGCCACTGTGCCCGGCCACTATAGGTTTCTATTCATATAGAAAATGCCTGGAAGAATGCATACCGTCCTACAATCAGTGGTTACATCACAGGACAGAACTGGGAAACTTATAATAATAATCTTATATACTATTATAGTTTTATATTTTATAGAACGTGCATGCATTATTTTTATAATTTAATTTTTCAACTCTGAGTCAGAAAAATAAGGTCAGCCCACCTCGGTGTGTCTACAAACTTCTCGATCAGCACAGCATCATCATTGAAAGACTTCTTAGCTTCTCTCCGCGCTGATTCTAACTGTTCTTGAAATTCTTGCTCCGATCTAACGATCCTCATTCCCTAAGAGAGAAAAGATGATTATGACCACAACATAAATAAAACAAAGAAGAGGAGCCTGAATTGGCAAACACAAGCATGCACAGTCTTACTTTTCCTCCTCCACCCCGGACGGCTTTAATCATGACAGGATAGCCAATTCTCCCGGCGTGTTCCTTCAGGCACTGATCTGATTGGTCCTCACCATGATAACCCTCCACAACAGGTACTCCAGCAGCAGCCATTATGGATTTGGATGTGCTTTAGAGTGGGAAAGCAAACAACATGCCCCAAATTCTATAAACTGTTTCATTCAAGAGAAACACAAATATAGCCCAGTCTATAAATTACGATGGAACCCTTTAAAGAAAACATCAAGTCTGAGATGACAAAATAATACAAATTCAAGATGTCTATTAGTTAGTTTCCCCCAATTCATGTGGTAGCTCATCTCACCCTATTTTTAATCCCAAAATACTAATATATTGATTAGAAACATTAAGTATTTTCTGTAACTCAATGGAATTTCCCTGTCGCAGATAAATAACTTACGCCTATGACAACAGAAGGGTAGAATTAAAATATCTATTATGGGTAAAACAAGCTATTTTTTTTTTTAAGAGACAGGGTCTCACAATGTTGCCCATGCCAGAGTGCAGTGGTGCAATTACACCTCACTACAGCCTTAAACTCCTGAGCTCAAGTGATCCTTCTGCCTCAGCCTCCTAAGCAGCTGGGACTACAGGTGTGTGTCACCACACCCAGCTGAAATCTTTTTTTTTTTTGAGATGGGGTCTTACTCTGTCGCCCAGACTGAAGTATGATGGTGTGATCACAGCTCACCGCAGCCTTGATTTCCTGGGCTCAACCAATCCTCCTACCTTAGCATCCCAAGATGTTGGACCCACAGGCATGTGCCACCAAGCCTGGAATTTTTAAAAAATGTTGTAGAGACAAGGTCTCCCTATGTTGCCCAGGCTGGTCTTAAACTTTTGGGCTCAAGCGATCCTCCCACCTTTTCCTCCCAAAGTGCTAGATTACAGGTGTGAGCCACTGTGCCCAGGCCTGGCTGAATTAAAAAAAAAAATTTAGAGACAAGGTCTCAATATGTTGCCCAGGCTGGTCTTGAATTCCTGGCCTCAAGCTATCCTCCTGCCTCAGTCTCCCAAAACACTGATATTACAGGCATAGCCACCATGCCTGGCCCAAACTATTTCAACTGACCTTTACACAGTTATATTTTAAAAGATATAAACTCATACCTCTTTATACCCATGTCTCTAATTGCAGATGGAGGAGGGCCTATAAAAATAATTCCTTCTTGCTTACAAAGTTCAGCAAATTCCATGTTTTCTGAAAGAAAACCATATCCTGGATGGATAGCCTAGAAATGAGAAATAAAATAAAAAACTTACTCATTAGTGCTCAACTGGCAACACCTTAATGCAGGTGAAGCTGTCTTCCTCTGGGAGGCCTCTCCCTACACTGCTAATAGTATGATTTCTATTAAAATCTGTTTCCAAAGAAATATCTGAAATATTCATGTGAAAGCTCTGAAGCCTTACCTAAACCAGATGAATCTATATTCTTTTTATTGTGATAATATATACATAGCAAAACATTGACCATTTTAGTTACTTTTAAGTATGTAATTCAGTGGCATTAAGTACGCTCACAATGTTGGGCAATTGTCATTACCATCCATCCTCAGGATGTTTTAATCTCCAAACATAATTCTCCGTTCCCTCCCTTTCCTTAGTGCCTGGTAACCAGCATTTTACTTTCTGTGTTTATGAATTTGTCTAGCCAAAGTACCTCATGTAAGTGGAAGTGTATAATAATTTGTCTGAGTTTGGCTTATTTCACCTGCATAATGTTTTCAAGGTTCATTCATGTAACATGTATCAGAATTCCATTTGTTTTTAAGGTCGAATAATATCCAGTTTGTATACATATTGTTTACCCATTCATCTCTTGATGGACATTGTTATTTCTACACATTGTGCATACTGCTGCTATGAAAAACAAGTATTGGTATACAAGTATCTGTTTGAGTCCCCGCTTTAAATTCTTCTAGTTGTATACCAAAAGTGGAATTGCTAGATCATATGGTACAGAAGTTTCTGTATACTTAAATTTAAAACAACACTGCAATTACGGTAGAATGTCAAGGAGTAAAGAGCTTCAGAGTGGTAAGGGAAATTTGTCTATTCTGTCTCTGTAAAACTGGCCTAGAATTAAAATCATGGCATCCAAAAATCCCAAAGAGAACACTAGCTCAATAAATACCTCACTTATCTTCAGGTCACTATCTATCAATGTCATCTTTCCAGAAAAAAGCTAAGAAGCAAATGAAAGTCATGTATTAAAGTCTATAGGAGTGCCCTTTATCCAGGGGGGATATATTCCAAGATCCCTAGTGGATGCCTGAAACTATGAATACTACAGAACTGGACTGATAACAATTGGACCATGATTCTGTTCATGTCTTCTAAACACAAATTTAATGCCTTTCCCATCTTAACTAAGCACTTGCCATGCACTGTGGCCGTAACTTTTGCAGTTTGAGGTGCAACAGGAAAATAACATGAATTTGTTTTTTCTTCTTCACAATTTCACAGATAGAAACTTGGTCCTTACCAAGAACCAAGAAATCTCAACATACATATATATATTTTTCTTTCCTTGAGAATGTTCACCTTTTCACTTAGAAGAAGCATTTTACGGCTTCTCTTTGGCATAAGTGAATTGCTACCATCATTACTCTTGCATTTTGAGGCCATGATTTAAATAAAATAAGGGTGGCTTGAACACAAGCATGGTGGTACCATGACAGTCGATTTGATAACCTAGATGGCTCCTGAGTGACTATGTTGGGGAGTGTAGACAGCGTGGAGACACCGGACAAAGGGACGATTCGCATCCTGGGAGGGACAAAGCAGACCGTGCAAGATCTCACTGTGCAATTCAGAATGGCGTGCAATTTAAAACTTATCAATTGTTGATTACTGGAATTTTCCATTTAATATTTTCAAACCATAGTAGACTGCAGGCAACTGAAACCACTCAAAGAGAAACCTTGGATAAAGGGGGACAACTGTATGTGTACTTTTAGTGAAAAGGGCATCCCTCAGACTTCAGCCTAGTTACTTCTAATGTACTCAGAATTTTAACGAACATACTTACTCGGTTGTTAGCCCACAGAACAGGAAATTCAGTAACTGAAGGACAGCAAGATTTCTAAGAGCAAACACACTGACAGCAAAAAGGGAAGAAACAGAAGAAGGCAAAAGGCAGAGTGGGCTTGGATGATTTCATGAGTGATGAAGTCACTCCCTCTCCAGTATCAGTAGCCCTGAGGGGATTTGTTCTTCTAACATGTATTATAATTATGACCAAAACAATATAAAAAGACAAACGCTTCGCCAATACTATTTGAAAATAGTTACACTCAAAGAACATTTCAAAATTAAAGGGGCAAGCTTCAGATATCTGGGAAACTCATACGAATAGAAAAACCCACATCCTAGTGACAGGAAACAATAAAATGCCAGATACAGATAAAATGCTGGATAGTCACAAGTTGCAGCCAGTGTGGAGTTTTATTTCTTTTAAACCAAAGTTCAATTTTATTTTATTAACTTTTATTTTAGGTTTGGGGTGCATGTGAAGATTACACAGGTGAATACATGTCACAGAGGTTTGTTGTACAGATTATTTCATCATCCAGGTATTAAGCCTAGTACTCAATAGTTATCTTTTCAGCTCCTCTCCCTCCCACCTTCCCCACTCAAGTATACCCTAATGTCTTTTGTTTCCTTCTTTGTGTTCATAACTTCTTACTATTCAGCTCCCACTTCTAAGTGAGAACATGCAGTATTTGATTTTCTTTTCCTGTGTGAGTTTGCTAAGGATAATAGCTTCCAGCTCCATCCATGTTCCTGCAAAAGATGTGATCTCATGCTTTATTATGGCTGCATAGTATTCCGTGGTGTTTATGTACCAACTTTTCTTTATCCAATCTGTCACTCATGGGCATTTAGGCTGATTCAATGACTTTGCTATTGTGAATGATGCAATGAACATACATGCACATGTGTCTTTATGGCAGAATGATTTACATTCCTCTGGGTATACAACCAGTAATGGGATTGCTGCATTGAACGGCAGTTTTGCTTTTAGCTCTCTGAGGTATCACCCTGCTGCTTTCCACAATGGTTGAACTAATTTACATTCCCACCAACAGCATATAAATGTTACCTTTTCTCCACAACCTCCTGGCATCTATTATTTTTCTGACTTCTTAATAATAGCCATTCTGACTGGTGTGAGATGGTATCTCACTGTGGTTTTGATTTGCATTTCTTAATGATCAGTGATATTGAGCTTTCTTTCATATGTTTGTTGGTTGCATGTATGTCTTCTTTTGAGAAGTGCCTGTTCATGTCCTTTGCCCACTTTTTTTTTTTTTTTTTTTTTTTAGACGGAGTCTTGCTCTGTTGCCCAGGCTGGAGTGCAGTGGCGTGATCTCAGCTCACTGCAACCTCCACCTCCCAGGTTCACGCCATTCTCCTGCCTCAGCCTCCCAAGTAGCTGGGACTACAGGCGCCCGCCACCACGCCCTGCTAATTTTTTTGTGTTTTTAGTAGAGACAGGGTTTCACCATGTCAGCCAGGATGGTCTCGATCTCCTGACCTTGTGATCCCCCTGCCTCAGCCTCCCAAAGTTATGGGATTACAGGCATGAGCCATCGTGCCCACCTGTCCTTTGCCCACTTTTTAATGGGGTTGTTTTTCTCTTGTACATCTGTTTAAGTTCCTTATAGATACTAGATATTAGACTTTTGTCAGATGCAAAGTTTGCAAATATTTTCTCTCACAATTTGGGTATTTTGTATAAAATGGTCAAACATCTACACTATGAAAACGAACAGGTCTATGTCCTAGTCCTCCCTGGTTTGGGTTTTCTTTTGAGATATGATTTATAATACATAGCATTCATTCATTTATAGTTTGGTGAATTTAGTAAATCTATACAATTGTGCAACTATCACTACAATCCAGTTTGAGAACACTTGCATCACTAGAAAAAGTTCCCATGTGCCCACCTGCAATCTGTTCCCACACCCAAGCAACAACTGAGTTGCTGTCTCTAAGGTTTTGCCTTTAAAAAAATTCATATAAACAGAATCATACAGTATTATGTGTCTGGCTTCTTCAACTGCACATAATTTTTCAAGGTTTATTCATGTTGTGGAGTGTGTCAGTAGATGATTTCTTTTTATAATATGGATTCTGTTATATGGATATACCACATTTTGTTTACCCATTCATTTGAATTGTTTTCCAGTTTGTGGTTATTATGAATAACGGTGTTATAAACATTCACAGACAAGTCTGTGTGAAAATATTTTTCATTTCTCTTGGGAAAATACCCAGGAGTGCAATTGTTTGTCATAATATGGTAAGAATACATTTAACTTTTCTAAAGGGATGATATTATTTTGCATTTCCACCAGCAATTTATGATGCTTTCAAGGATATCCATATCCCTGCCCACATATTGTATTGTCAGTCTTTTTGATTTTGGCCAATCTAGTGGGTGCATAGTGTTACTGCACTTTTTAAACATAGTTGTTGAGATACAATTCATATACCGTAAAACTCGGCCAACCCAATGATTTGTAGTATACTCATAGTTGCACAATTATCACTATAATCTAAAATACCAAGATCTAATAATGTAAGTTTTTAACACTGCAAAAAGAAATCCTGTGCCTATTAGCCATTTCTCATTCCCCATAAACCCCCAGCCCTAGGCAACTGTGAATCTACTTTCTGTCTCTATAGATTTACCTATATGAACATTTCATATAAATGGAATCATATAATATATGCAGTCTTTTGTGACCAGCTCTGTCACTGAACATAATGTTTTCAAGGTTCAGCCATTTTTTTTTTTAACACAAATCAGTAATCCATTCCTTTTTGATGGCAAAATAATACTCCATTGTATGGCTATGCTGCATTTTATTTATGCATTCATCAGTTGATAGACATTTGCGTTGCTCCTACTTTTTTGGCTACTATAAATAATGCTGCTATGAACGTTGAGGCATAAATTTCTGTGCGGATGTGTTTTCATTTCTTTTGGATACATACTGAAGAAGTAGAGTTACTAGTTCATAAAGTAACTCTACGTTTAACATTTTGAGAAACTGCAAAACTGTTTTCCAAAGTGGCTGCTCCAGGTTACATTCCCATCAATAACATAGAAGGGTTCCAATTTCTCTAAATCCTCACCAATACTTGTTATCATCTCTTTTTGATTATAGCATCCTAGTGAGTATGAAGTGGTATCTCATTGAGGTTTTGATTTGTATTTCCCTAACAGCTAATATGTTGAACATCTTTTAATGGGCTTTCTGGTAATTTGTGTACCTTCTTTGGTGCAGGATCTATTCAAATATTTTGTTCATTTTTTAAAAATTGGGTTTCTTAGCAACAGTTTCAAGCTTTGAAGTCAATTTACCATATTTTTTATTTCACGAACCTTTCTTATAGTATTATGTCTAAGAAATCTTTGCCTAATCAAGGTCTCAAAGATTTTCTCCTATGTTTTCGTCTAGAAGTTTTAGTTTTAGTTCTCACATTTAGGTCTATGATATATTGTAAGTTAATTTTTTTGTTTAAGATGTAAGAATCTAGGGCCTAGGCTTCAGGTTCATCTTTTTACAAAGAGATATCAAATTACTCCAGCAACATTTGTTTAAAAAACTCTCCTCTATTGAACTACTTTAGCATCTTTATTCAAAAATCAATTGACTACATATGTGTGAGTTTATTTTTGGATTTTCTATCCTGTTCTACTGACCTATGTTTTTATCCTTATACAAATACCACACTGTTTTGGTTATTGTAGATACATTTATTGATTGATTGATTGATTGATTGAGATAGAGCCTTGTTCTGTCACCCAGGCTGGAGTACAATGCCACGATCTTGGCTCACTGCAACCTCCATCTCCTGGGTTCCAGCAATTCTCCTGCCTCAGCTTCCCAAGTAGCTGGGATTACAGGCACCTGCTGCCATGCCTGGCTAATTTTTGTATTTTTAGTAGAGACAAGGTTTCACCATGTTGGCCAGGCTGGTCTTGAACTCCTGACCTCAAGTGATCTGCCCACCTTGGCCTCCCAAAATGCTGGGATTACAGGCATGAGCCACTGCACCCGGCATAATGAGTTCTGAGACAGTCTAAACCCTACAAATGAGTTAAGCTTTTCAAAAATTGTTTTAGGTATATATTAGGCTCTTGAGCTATTTTAGGATTAGCTTGTCAATTTCTACTTTAAAAAAAAAAGAAGCCTTCTGGGATTTTTATAAAGATTGCATTAAATATATAATGCCACCTGAATAATATTGAGTGTTCTGATGAAATATGTTTCTTTAGAATTTCTTTAGTATCTCTCAGCAATGTTTTACAGTTTTCAGTAAATATGTCTTGAACTGCTTTTGCTAACTTTTTTCCTAAGTATTTGATTGCTATTGTGAATGTAACCGTTTCCTTAATTTCATTTCCAGAGTATGTATTACTACTAGTCTCCTTTCTTTTTAACAGATACTGAATTCGATGGAATTTTTTGGTACACTAGATAAATGTTCTCCTTTCATAACTGTATTAGTCTGTTTTCACACTGCTGATAAAGACATATCCAAGACTGGGCAATTTATAAAAGAAAGAAGTTTATTGGACTCACAGTTCCACATGGCTGGGGAGGCCTCACAATCATGGCAGAAGGTAGGGAGGAGGAATTCATGTCTTACATGGATAGCGGCAGGCCAAGAGAGCTTGTGCAGGGAAACTCCCATTTTTAAAACCATCAGATCTCATGAGACTCATTCACTACTATGAGAACAGTGCAGGAAAGACCTGTCCCCATAATTCAATTACCTCCCACTGGGTTCCTCCCACGATACGTGGGAATTATAAGAGTTACAATTGAAGATGAGATGTGGGTGGGGACACAGAGCCAAACCATATCATTTTGCTCTGGGCCCCTCCCAAATCTCAAGTCTTCACATTTCAAAACCAATCATGCCTTCCCACAGCCCCCCAAAGTCTTAACTCATTTTAGCATTAACTCAAAAGTCCACAGTCCAACGTCTCATCTGAGACAAGGCAAGTCCCCTCCACTTAAGAGCCTGTAAAATCAAAAGCAAGCTATTTACTTCCCAGATACAATGGGGGTATAGGCATTGGGTAAATACAGCCATTCCACATGTGAGAAACTGGCTAAAACATAAGGGCTACAGGCTCCATGCCAGTCTGAAATCCAGCAGGGCAGTCAAATCTTAAAGCTCCAAAATGATCTCCTTTGATCCCATGTCTTGCATCTGGATCACATGGATGCAAGAGGTAGGTTCCCATGGTCTTGGGCAGCTCCACCCTGTGGCTTTGCAGGGTAGAGCCCCTCTCCTGGCTACTTTCACAGGCTGGTGTTGAGTGTCTGTGGCTTTTCCAGGTACATGGCGCAAGCTGTCAGTGGACCTACCATTCTGGGGTCTGGAGGATGGTGGACCTCTTCTCACAGCTCCACTAGGCAGTGCCCCAAAAGGGACTGTGTGTGGGAGCTCTGACCCCACATTTCCCTTCTGCACTGCCCTAACAGAGGTTCTCCATGAGGGATCCACTCCTGCAGCAAACTTCTGCCTGGACATCCTCTGAAATCTAGGCGGAGGTTCTCAAACCTCAATTCTTGACTTTTGTGCACCCACAGGCTCCACAACACGTGGAAGCTGCCAAGGCTTGGGGCTTTCACCCTCTGAAGCAACATCCCAAGTAATACCTTGGCCCTTTTTAGTCACAGCTGGAGCAGCTGGGACTGAGGGTACCAAATTCCTAGACTGCACACAGCAGTCTAGCCTGGCCCAAGGAACCATTTTTTCCCTCCTGGGCCTCCGGGCCTGTGATGGGAGGGGCTGCCACGAAGACCTCTGACATGCCCTGGAGACATTTTCCCCATTGTCTTGGGGATTAACATTTGGCTTTTTGTTACTTACGCAAATTTCTGCAGCCAGCTTGAATTTCTCCTCAAAAAATGGGATTTTCTTTTCTATCACATTGTCAGGCTGCACATTTTCTGAACTTTTATGCTCTGCTTCCCTTATAAAACTGAATCCCTTTAATAGCATCCAGTTGAATGCTTTGCTGCTTAGAAATTTCTTCTGCTAGATTCCCTAAATCATCTCTCTCAAGTTTGAAGGTCCACAAATCTCTAGGGCAGGAGCAAAATGCTGCCAGTCTCTTTGCTAAAACATAACAAGAGTCACCTTTGCTCCAGTTCCTAACAAGTTTCTCATCTCCGTCTGAGACCACCTCAGCCTGGACTTCACTGTCCACACTGCTATCAGCATTTTGGGCAAAGCCATTCAACAAGTCTCTAGGAAGTTCCAAACTTTACTACGTTTTCCTGTCTTCTTCTGAGCCCTCCAAACTGTTTCAATGTCTGCCTGTTACCCAGTTCCAAAGTCACTTGCACAGTTTTAAGTATCTTTTCAGCAGCACCCCACTCTACTAGAACCAATTTTCTGTATTAGTCTGTTTTCATGCTGCTGATAAAGATATACCTGACACTGGGCAATTTACAAAAGAAAGAGGTTTAGGCCTCACAACCATGGTGGAAAGGCAAGGAGGAGCAAGTCACAACTTACATGGATGGCGGCAGGCAAAGAGCTTGTGCAGGGAAACTCCTGTTTCTTAAAACCATCAGACCTCATGAGACTCATTCACTATCATGAGAACAGCACAGTAAAGATCCACCCCCATAATTTAATCACCTCCTACCGGGTTCCTCCCATGATATGTCAGAATTGTAGGAGTTGCAATTCAAGATGAGATTTGGGTGGGGACACAGCAAAACCATATCAATAACTAAAAACAAAAGGAGCTATCTCCTTGCGAAGATAAAATTCAGTCGTACACTCTGGGAACAGCCTTAAGAAGTTTAACTAATTTCTCTTAGGAAGAAAAATTTAATATACCCAAACCATGATGTTCTTGAGCATCTGAATGGATTAAAAGGGAAAACAACAGCACCACTACTATTACCAGTGGGCTAATTCCCTTGCTTCAGGCATGTATTGAGCTGCCACTTCACCCTGGTGGGTCACAGGATTGCAAACCTGTTGAGATTGTTCATTGCACAGTACTAACATGTCTTTATTAGTAAACACAGAAAACTATTATCTCTTGTCCTCCTTAAATCTCTGCCAAAATAATTTCTTCCAAACTTTTAGTTTGTATTTACTTTGCTCTGTAACTTGTTCAAGAAGACACATACAAGCAAAGTTGCTGGTTCTACCCTCAAGCAGAGTTTGCCAAAAACTTCAAGCAAAAATGAGAAGTGTCCTTTCCATGGTGAAGCGGACAAGTCATGGTCTTTAAATTCTTATTACCAAGTGTAAGGTACATGGATGTGCTCTGGTCAAGGAATAGGCTGAGGTGGATATCCAGGCCTGCATGACTCAGCAAATTTACAGCGCAGGCACATACTGCACTTGTTATATAACTGTTTGTGTAAGCTCATACTTGGCTTTATGCCACTATTGTCTGTAAAAGGTATAATTGCCTGGCTAACGCTGTTCAGGGGCTCTTGGGGCTCAGCTCGGCTCAACATGGCTTGACATGGTGGGAGTGTTGGCGCCCAGAGAGAGAGAGAGAGAGAGAGAGAGAGAGAGAGAGAGAGAGAGAGAGAGGGGGAGAGCCAAAGTTGTCCGTCTTGCAGCCGGACAGGTGGGAGCCAGGACACAGCTTGGCTTGCTCATGCCCAGAGAGAAAAAGAGTTAAGCTGCTGACCCTGAAGGCAAGGGAGAGCCAGCTATGCAGCAGCAAGCATGGGAGTGGCAGGAGCCACAGAGCCAGAGCAGACAGCTAAGATAAAGGTGAACAGTGTGAGAGAGCTGGTGTAACTAAGCTGCTAATAAGAGCCACTGCTGAATAAAACCATGTTCACCTGCCTATGGCCCCCTAAGTCTTTTTTCTGCTCATCCACCCACTCTCCTCAGACTTCAGCATGGGTTGGACAGACCCTGAGACCTGACACCAAGAATTTCCTACCTTCATCTGTGATACTTAAAACATATGGGCTTCCTTTTGGTCAACCACAGAGTACCTGTATTTAGTAAATAACTTGCTATATGCATTTAAGTTACTTGTCACCGATTTTCTAGTACCTGTAATAAAGTTCCTAACTCTTGGTAGCACAGAAAAAAAAAAATGGAGCACTTTTATAAAACATTCATGCTCAGGAGCTACTTCAGATAACTGAGGGGACTAAAGTATAATATACATATAGAAAACTGCATTTGCCTTAAGTGTACAGCTCTTATGTCCACAGTTTACTTAAACTGAATACACCTGTGCAGCCAGTACTCAGCTCAAGCATCAGAACATCACAAGCATTCCAGAGACCGCTTTATGCTCCTTTGCAGTTACTACAGACCTCTTCTACAAGGCAGTACAACAGTCTCTTTAAAAGCTCAGGTGGTTCTAACCTGCAGACAGGGTTAACTACGGCCTCTTTCCCAACCAGAGAAGACTGAAGACAACCGGCAATCGAGAGAACTAGTGTGGCCAGAGTGGTGGCTCACGTCGGTAACCCCAACACGTTGGGAGGCCAAGAGGGAAGGATCACTTGAGCCCAGGAGTTTGAGACCAGCCTGGGAAACATAGTGAGACTTTGTTTCAAAAACAAACAAATAAACAAAAAATTAGCTGGGCATAGTGACGTGTGCCTACAGTCCCATCACAGCTACTTGGGAGGCTGAGGTGGCAGGATCACTTGAATCTGTGAGTTCAAGGCTGCAGTGAGCCATGATCATAACACTGCACTCCAGCCTGGGAGACAGAGTGAGACATCATCTTAAAAAAAAAAAAAAAAAAAGCACTAGCCTAAAACATATTTACATCTTCTTGAGTTTCTCATTATAGCTATATCACCAGGCATCACCAGAAATTTAGCTGACTTGTAAACTTTAATTTCTATAAAAGTGCTTATGTCAAAATGGCCACATTAAGAACAATTCTAGAGTTTTAGAAAACTTCTTTCAAATCACTGTACAAGTGTTATTCAATGTCCTTTACTAGATGGCCAATAAGTTTCTTCTTTAAAGTCGACATTAAAGGAAGGTTTGCTCTCCTAATTGGCAAGTATCTTTTTATTAGAGGAGAACTTTGTAAATTATAACCCATCAAATTTCCTTTCTGATCAGGTCTGTCCCAAAGAGCTAAATAGCTTTACTTAGGCTAAATTTTCTGATTTAATTCCAATGTTCACTCACTCATGTTACTTGGCTTCTGTTCTTTTATCCTTTGTTTTCACCACTAATTTTTGCAAGACACTCCAAATCTTCAATATTCAGGCAAAATGAATATTTTTTGAAAATATTTTATTCTTTTAAAAATACTGTCTAAAAATATTTTATTATTTTTAAATATTCTTTGGAACATACTTCAAAATAAGTATTATTCCTTTCTCATTGTTTGTGTTATAGCAACTAACATGATACTATTCTAAATAGGTACAAGCTTGATAAAGTCCCTGGAATTAGAATATCATATATTTGCTAGAGGGTTGTTATTTAAACTAAAAAAATGGTCTCAGAAAAATGGCCATTAAAAAGAAAGTGGATTTTCAACTCTTGAGGAGGCAGCTTAGAAGAGAAAGCAATAATAAAATAAAAAGGAAGCTCACTGACCTACAAGAAGTAATTTTTAATTAATAAAAATTTCTAATTAAACAACACCTTCCCTTTTTCCAAAATGCTGGGCAAGAAAGTTCTACTGCTCAGTCTGGTCCAATGAATAGGGAATAGGGCTGGGAGTCAGAATACTCTTGTTTAATCCTTTTCTCTTTCAGTGATTAGACACGTTTTGATATCAGATCACTGGGGTATCTTGATAAAAATGCAAATTTTGCATAAAATGCAAATTACAGTGGGTTTAGGGTAGGACTTAAAGGCTGTTATTGTTTTTTATTTAGAGATGGGGTCTTGCTATCTTCTACCGGCTGGCCTCAAACTCCTGGGTTCAAGCAATCCTCCTGCCTCAGCCTTCTGAGTAGCTGGGATTACAGATGTGAGCCACTGTGCCCAGTTTAAAAGTCTGAATTTCCGACAAGTTCACGAGTAATGTCAAACCTGCTGTCCATGGACCACACTTTGACGCAAGATTTAGATGATCTGGAATAACATCATGCAACCTTCTGTGCATTAGATGTTATGCCCATAAGATGAAGGTAATAATACCATGGCATTTATGCTTAAACACATGATAAATACATAAAGTGATGTTTATGTTAAAGGGCCTGAATGCCTAAGGACATGTGAGAGAGATATATATATGTATCTCCATGTATTATTATCATCTTCTTACCCTCCTAAGGACCTTTTACTTCAAGCTATAACCAAAAAAGCTTTATAAACAAGCATATTTTAAATATGCATTTGTATAAATTAATACCTATTCAGTTTAAGAACTCTATTTTAAAGTAGAGAACACTGATTTAGGGACACATCAATACAAAACAACTATACATATTCACTAATTTGAGTTAAGGACTTGGCTGGGTGCAGTAGATTACACTTGTAATCCCAACACTTTGGGAGGCTGAGGTGGGAGGATGACTTGAGGCCAGGAGTTTGAGACCAGTCTGGGCAACATAGGGAGGCTCCATCTCTACAAAAATTTAAAAAATCAGCTGGGCATGGTGATGCAAGCCTGTAGCTCTAGTTACTTGGGGGGCTGAGGTGGGGGGATCGCTTGAACCCTCACTGCTGCACTCCAACCTGGATAAGTGAACCCCTGTCTTAAAAAACAAAAATAAAAACAAATTGAGGACTGTGTACAAGCTCACTGGGTTGCTAGGAGGTATGCTAAAAAAAACGGTGTAAGATATGAGTTCTTCCCTTAGGAGAGCACAAAGGAGTTATGGAGGAGCCAATATCTATATTAAACTTGTTAAACAAAGCACTAATTAAGTATAAATATGACTAGAACAGGAAATCAAATGCTGAATGATCAATGTGCTAGAGGAGACAACGAAGAATTTCTAAGGAGCAGGAATTCAGGTGAGGGTGATGGGCAACACTATAGCAATTTACTTTTAATTGTTTTGCCTTCTTTCAATGTTGCTGTCCCTACCTTTGCCCCCACTCCAATCATCCATTTCCCTGCCCAGAAGCCACAATGATTTTATTAAAAAGTAAAGCCGATGGCTTTACTCCTCAGCTTTAAAAAACCCCCCAATGGCTACTCAGAATGAAATACGAACTCCTTATCAAGACCTATAATGTTCTCACTTTGGGAGGCTGAGGCAGGCAGAACGCTTGAGCCCAGAAGTTCAAGACCAGCCTGGGCAACAGGCAGAAAGCCCATTCCCTATAAAAAATAAAAAATTAGCCAGGTGTGGTGGTGTGCACCTGTGGTCCCAGATACTTGGGAGGCTGAAGTGGGAGCCTGGGAGTTGGAAGCTGCAGTGAGCCATGATTGTGCCACTGCACTGCAGCCTGGGCAGCAGAGCAAAGACCCTGTCAAAAACAAGCAAACAACACTTGTAATGCTCTAAATGATGCTGCATCATCTCCTACCACTTTCTTCCTGTAAGCTGGTTCTCCCAGCTGCAAACCCAACCTTCTACCTGGTGCCTTGTGAAGGAGCTCTGCCTGTTTGCCAGTGGGCTTCCTGTTAGGTTTCGCCAGTAGGGGTCACTGTAGGCAAACCTGAACAAGGAAGCTTTCCTACTCCTTGACGCCAGGAAGCGGCGATTGGTTCCAGTCTTCAGGTTCTTTTGGAACTCCAAGAACTAGCCTCATTAAGCCCCCTGCAGCCAGGTAGGGCCCCTCCACAGATCTCAGAACAGCTGCAGAAGGTCCCTCCACCAGTCTCTCCTACAGCCCAAAGGGTGGTTGTCAATTTCTGTTATTATTATGGGGCAATTTCAACATCCCCGGCCTGCCTTCAGCTCTCTAACACTAGTGGAACTAATTCCTCAACTAAGTTCCTTCTGCTGAAATGTCAAATGGAATTTTGGTTTTACTGACTATACCTGAATGACACAGCCCCTTACTGCCTTCACTCCAACCACACTGAACACTTTTCTCCCTTGAACGCCAGCTTGTTTTCATCTCAGAGTCTTGGCAATTCCATTTGCCTGAACCGTCTTCCTTAAGTTCCCCATGTGGCCCTAGAATGAGACTGGGAAGTTGGGGTAGAAAAATATTTCTTTCTTGCTTATATTTTACCTTGTAATTTAGAGCCCTACCTACCTATTTCTCCCAAAGGATTTGAGCATGTAGTTTTGAAGACAGAAGAGCTGAATTCTCTCCTAATTTTAACTTATAATTTAGACCCTCTTTCCACCTATTTCCCAAAGTATCTAAAGTACACAGGAGCCAGTAAAAAGGCAGACTGGCTGAGAAATGAGATGGGACATACCTAGTTTACAATGATAATCCAATAATCAAATGTAAAGATCTTGCGAAGGGCTAAAAATAGAAAATTTCTATAAGTAACTGCATCAGTTGCACAAAACGTATTCCTTTTGCACTGCAAATCTCTTCACAACCCTCACCTGTGCAGCAGAGGTCTTGGCCACTTGAATGATTTTCTCCATAGATAGGTAGCTCTGCTGGGAGGGAGCAGGACCGATGGAATATGCTTCATCTGCCTGTTTAAGAAACATCACATGTTTAAAAGACTTTGTGGCTAGTACATACTCATACACTATACAGAACTGCTTTGGGGTCATTTTATTATTGTAAATAAAAATGCCACTCCCTCAAAAACAGTGCAAGAATTGAAAAACTGAAGTACCAGCATATGTCTATGCTATAAAAATAAGCCAGTCTTAGAATCTTTTGCAGGAAGAGGGTAACAAAACTTTGTTTTCATGCACAAGCCACACACTGGTGTGAAACTAAAGTGTCTCAGGATAGAAAGCAACAGACATTAGTCATGATATTATTACAAAAACAATAATAACCTTAAATGTATTCAATGCCAAAAATTTATATTTGGTAATAGAAACAAAATATGTGACAGATGTACACAAAGAAACAAGCTTACAAAGTTGATTAAAGTTTATATAATTATCAGAGTATGATGATAATGCTCCTTTCATACATCTGTGAATTATTTTATATCATTCCTTAAAACTTTCACATAATCATAGCATCCCTTGAAGTAGACCACTTACAGCACATCATTCATTCATCCCAAGACTTACTGAAGGCCTACTATGTGCCACACTTTGAGGTGGGAGCTGCCTGTACCATAGTGAACAAATGTCCCTGTCTAGGGAGAGAGACAGACATTAAACATACACTCACACACTTAATGACAACTGTGATGAACGTCATGGAGGAAAAACCAAGGGCATAAAGGCTACAGGAGGAATGCCTGATCTGGTCTGAAGGTGGTCAGGAAATGCCTAGGAGGGAAGTCAGGGGAGGCTCCTCAAGGATGATCAAGATTTTGCCTGGCAAACAGATCAAGAATGTGGAGTTGGGAACAGGAATGGAGCTGAGGTTGAGGCTCTCAGGCAGAGAAAACAACCTACAAAAAGGTGGGAGGAAAACTGGTCCATTTGAGCGACCGAAGAAAGGTTTGTGTGGCTGGAACACAATGAGCAAGGGGTCCAGAGGCCAGAGAGGATGCTGGACAGAAAGCTGGGCACAGGTTTCAAAGGGCCTATAAGACGTTAAAAAGCTTTGGGCTTTCTCCTAAGTAAGCACACAAAGAGACCATTTTAAATGTTTTTTTTGTTGTTGTTGCTGTTTTATGTTTTTTTTTTTTTTTTTTTTTTTGAGGTAAGTCTTGCTCTGTCGCCCAGGCTGGAGTGTAGTGGTGCAATCTCGGCTAACTGCAACCTCTGCCTCCCGGGTTCAAGTGATTCTCTTGCCTCAGCCTCCCGAGTAGCTGGGATTACAGGTGCATGCCACCACACCCAGTTAATTTTTGTATTTGTAGAGACAGAGCCTCACCATGTTAGCCACGACCTCAGGTGATCTGCCTGCCTGGGCCTCTCAAAGTGCTGGGATTACAGGCATGAGCCACGGCACCCAGCCTGTTTTTTACTTTTAACTCCACAAAACACAAATCTATTCTCATTCTAAAGAACGCGAATTATAATACAAATGCAAAGTAGCCCTTTTGTACTCCCCCCACTGCAGTCTCCTTCCAGATAGAACATCCACTATAATCAACTTGAGACATATTGTTCCATATCCATATTCCTAACTAGTCATATATGTTTATATAAACACATGCAGTTTTAGTTCTTGTTTTTACATAAATAGGATCATACTATATAATTATCTTCTGCAACTGCTTTTTCCATTAACAGTATGTCTTGGGAGCTCTTTTTCTTGCTAGTACACATGTCTATACCTTATTTTGTATAACATTTGCAAAATATTCCATAGTATGGCGGTATTACAGTTCATTTAATCATGTAGCTCTTAATGCGCACCTAGGTTATAACAGCAAAAAACTGGATGTGGGCAAGGCTAAAGCAGACATTCCCGTACACACTTCTCTTAGCACATATATGTGAGCATGCCTGAAGGACAGAAACCTACAAGAATGTTTGCAGGGTTGGGTTGAAGGATATGCATAGTTTAATAACTTCTGGTTAATCAGCCTTGAAATGGTTTTATCAATATATATATTTCCATCAACATACCAGTTTCTAACCACCCTCATCAACAATGAATATTATCCACCTTTTAAATTACTGATAAGCTGGTGGACCATATAAAGGTTTAAAGCATTTAAGAAGAGGAGTAACTTAAGTACATTTTTATTTCATACTCTCAGTCTGACTGAAAAGCAGAAAACAGATTGTTGGCTGGGGATGGGGGACAGTTAAGAGTGGAGGTAGAGAGGCTACTTAGGAGGCTGCAGCATTTGGTCAAGCAAGGGGTGATAAGTGGGGCCGGGCATGGTGGCTTATGCCTATAATCCCTATAATCCCAGCACTTTGGGACAACATAGTGAGACATTATCTCTACAAAAAAATTTTAAAAATTAGCCGGCCATGGTAGCAAGTGCCTGTAGTTCAAGCTACTCAGGAGGCTGAGGTGGGAGGATTGCTTGAGTCTGGGGGGTTGAGACTGCAGTGAGCTGTGATTGTGCCACTGCACTTCAGCCTAAGTGACAGAGTGAGACCCTGGCTCAAAAAAAAAGAAGGTGATTGTGGCTTTGAGTTAAGTTATAGGTGGGACAGGGTGGAAAGAAGTGGAAAGAAATGTTTGGGAAATACAATTAACAGTACTTGGTCATTTACTAGATGAGGGGGGAAGGATGTAGAGTGCAAAAGAAGACAGAAAAATGTTCAAAGACTTCTAGATCTTTGACATTATTGTTTTTATTAGCAATGGTGTTGTCCGCTACGGGGTTAGGGAATTCTGTAAGAAATGCAGGTTCAGTACAGGTGAAGGGTCATGAGTTCAATTTCAGTCACACTAGTTTGGTATCTGTGACAATAGCAAAGTGGAGATGTTGAATGGGCAGTTGGATATACATGTATCATGCTCAAAAGAAAGTCTGGGCTACAAATAGAAATTTGTTTCTCAAAGCGACAGGAGTATTTAAAATGATCCAGAATGAGAGTATACACTGAGAAAAGAGGGCCAAGGACCAAGTCCCAAGAAACTTCAACATAAGGTTCTGGTAGATGGGTAGGGTCCAGAGAAAGGATACTGAGAGAACACAAGAAGGCAAGAAGCTGAGAAAGCCATGAGAACTTATTTCTAAAAGAAGGGAGCAGTGTACAAGTTGTTAAATGCTGCTGAGGGGTAGAGTCAGCTCAGTCCTGGAGACTCCACTGGATTTTGGGACACGGATATTATCAGTCTAGTAGAGAGTGGTTGAAGACCCATCATTGAAAAATGGAAGATCCTTTTCTTTTTGACATAGGAATGTCTCCTTTTGCTTTATGTTTTATTAATACTGTTAATTGATAAATCATAATTGTATGCATTTATGGGGTACAATGTGATGTTTTGCCACATGCAATGTGGAATGATTGAATCAAGCCAATTAACCTAGCCATCATCTCACTTACCTACTATTTTTCACGGTAATACACTTAAAATTTACTCTCTTATTTTGGGAAATTTTTTTTCTTTGACATGGAGTTTCACTCTTGTTGCCCAGGCTGGAGTGCAATGATACGATCTCAGTTCACTGCAACCTCCGCCTCCCGGGTTCAAGCGATTCTCCTGCCTCAGCCTCCCAAGTAGCTGGGATTACAGGCATGTGACACCATGCCCAGCTAATTTTGTATTTTTAGTAGAGACGGGATTTCTCCATGTTGGTCAGGCTGGTCTCGAACTCCTGACCTCAGGTGATTCACCTGCCTTGGCTTCCCAAAGTGCTGGGATTACAGGCGTGAGCCACTGTGCCCAGCGGGGGAAATTCTTAAAAAGACAAGAGAAGGGATCCAGAGGGACTGACCTTCGATGGGAAAAGATGGATGCAGATGTAACTAAGTCAGCAGATTCTGTGTCAGGAAGCTCAATTTTATTTTCTCTGTGAAATCAAGATCATCTGCTGCAAGTAGGTGGGTGGAGGGAGAATTGGAGGTTGGAATGAAGAGAAACACGTTTGAAATACTCATTGGACAGAATGAGAAAAAAAGTGGCTAGAGAGCCACAAGGGCCTGCTGTACAGTGATAAAAGCCCGGGTGAGGCTGCTCATCATGAATTGATGCTAGTGCTTGGAGTCTTGCTGCAGGCATAATGAAGGCCAACAGTTGAATTCACCCATACTTGGAGTTATTTCTGGTGGATAAAAGCTAGTGATAGGCTGGGCGCAGCGGCTCACACCTGTAACTCAGCACTCTGGGAGGCCAAGGTGGGTGGATCATTTGAGGCCAGGAGTTCGAGACCATTTTGGCCAATGTGGCGAAATCCTGTCTCTACTAAAAATACAAAAAATTAGCCGGGCATGGTGGTGCATGTCTGTAATCCAGCTACTCAGGAGGCTGAGGCATGAGAATCACTTGAACCTGGGAGGTGGAGGTTGCAGTGAGCCAAGAACACCCCACTACACTCCAGCCTGGGCAATAGAGTGAGACTCTGTCAAAAACAAAAACAAAACGAAAAAAAACTAGTAATAACTCACTCATAACATTCACGAACTTCAGGGAGTTGGGTCTTTTTAGTTATAATTTTACAGATGAAGCAAAGCTGAGAAACATGAAGTGACTTGGCTAAGATCACTCAGCCAGTAAGTAGCAGTTGCTAAGAACAGAGCCTGGATTGGCCGGGTGTGGTGGCTCACGCCTGTAATCCCAGCACTTTGGGAGGCTGAGGCGGGCGGATCATGAGGTCAGCAGATCAAGACCATCCTGACTAACATGGTGAAATCCTGTCTCTACTAAAAATACAAAAAATTAGCTGGTCATGGTGGTGGGTGCCTATAGTCCCAGCTACTCAAGAGGTTGAGGCAGGAGAATGGAGGCAAGAGAATCGCTTGAACCTGAGAGGTGGAGCTTGCAGTGAGCTGAGATCAGGCCACTGCACTCCAGCCTGGGCAAAAGAGCAAGACTCAGTCACAAAAAAAAAAAAAAAAGGAATAGAGCCTGGATCTTTCTCCTTGTATATAGGGAATGTGGACATGAGCTACTCAAAGTGTAATCAGTGGATCATGTATCTGAAAAATGTTCCCAAGAATTATCAGTGAGAGTTTGAACTTACCTACTTCAACCCTGTTAACACTAGCAAATATCAACTGTCATCATAAAGAACTGAAATACTGACACAGTAAATGAATAAACGTAAGACGTGGCTTCCAATTTTTAACACATACCATATCTACATGCATGGAATTCCTGTCAGCCTCACTATAAACTGCCACAGACTGTACACCCAGTTTTCTGGCTGTGCGCATCACCCTGCAGGCAATTTCTCCTCTGTTTGCAATGAGGACCTTGGTAATGTTTCTTCCTGTTTAAAACACCATGAAAATCACACAGAAATGTTACTGGAGAGCAAAGAACGAGAATGAGAATACGATATTAACTGGCTAATAAGGACTCGAACTGGTAAGTTCAGACTTTTTGGTAAAACTAGTATAACTGAGCCCAAAATGACCATTTTAACTAATATTAAACAGTGCACTTCAACAGTACACTTCTTTTCACTGAAATTCAAGGTACTCATTAACATAAATTACTCAGCCTTTTTAACTTAAAATACAAAGCAACACAAAATAAAATTAAAAGATGCTTTGTTATGCCAAGGATCAAATTATAATAGTGCTAAAAAATATCATTAATAATAACGAATCTTTATTTTATTTATTTATTTATTTATTTATTTTTTATTTATTTTTGAGACAGTGTTTTGCTCTTGTCCCCCAGGCTGGAGTGCAATGGTGCGATCTTAGCTCACTGCAACCCCCACCTCCCAGGGTCAAGCAATTCTCCTGCTTCAGCCTCCTGAGTAGCTGAAATTACAAGTGCCCACCACCACGCCCAGCTAATTTTTATATTTTTAGTAGAGATAGGGTTTCACCATATTGGCCAGGCTGGTCTTGAACTCCTGACCTCAGGTGATCCACCCGCCTTGGCCTCCCAAAGTGCTGGGATTACAGGTGTGAGCCACCACACCCGGCCAATAATAACTAATCTTCAATAAGCACTTTCTGTGCCTCAGGTCCTGTGCTAAAGACTCAACATTGACTTAAATTTTTACAATAATCCTAATGAAATAGATACTATCATTGTTATCTCAATTTTAAAGATGAAGAAACTAATGCTAAAAGAGTTATTATTTTCCCAAAATTACACAGCTAAAGGAAGAATTCAGGATTTCAACCTAGATCTGCGTCACTCCAGAATTTAAGGTCTCAGTTACTCTGCTTCTCTGCCTCTACCCCTGTGTACACAGGTGTGTGTGGTTCTCCTGCAACACAAGTGACTCTTGTACCAGTCTACTGGCATGGCACCATAATGACAAGCTACTGCATATATAAAATGTACTTCTAATATCACACATGAAATAAATGTTCTTTGACAGTTCATAATAAAGTTATTTATTAAATAGAATCCATAGGCTCAACATAATAAAGTTATTTCTTCTTTAAAAAAAAAATAAGGTTGCACCTAATTCAAAAGTGTTTTTCCATGGGGCTCTATAGAGCCCAAGAGTTGTCACAGGGGCTGATAGATGACATATGTATGACTGTGGGCAGGGGAGGGAGAGCAGGGTAGGGAAAGGGTTATACCCAATCAGCTGGAAGTTATACTTTATTACACTTTTATATGTTTTATAGTTGGGAATTTCATGTTAAAGTTTATTTGGAAAAAAACGTTTTGCTACTTAAAACAGCTTTTCCAAAGCACTGCTTTAGACCATCGTAGTTATGATTTTCCAATGCAATACACTAAGAGGGTCAAACAGACAGAAAGAACAACACGAATATAAAATGTTCTCCATTATTGCCCTCTGTATTTTATTTATTTATTTATTTTACGTTTTTTTTTTGAGACGGAGTCTTGCACTGTCACCCAGGCTGGAATGCAGTGGCATGATCTTGGCTCACTGCAACTGACGCCTCCCGGGTTCAAGTGATTCTCCTGCCTCAGCCTCCCAAGTAGCTGGGATTACAGGCACCCCCCACCACACCTGGCTAATTTTTGTATTTTGTAGTAGACACAGGGTTTCGCCATGTTGTCCAGGCTGGTCTCGAACTCCTGACCTCAGGTGATCCACCCACCTCAGCCTCCCAAAGTGCTGGGATACAGGCATGAGCCACTGCACCCGGCTGCCCTCTGTATTTTAGACTTAAGAGCAAGAGAGATTTGATATAAAAGAGGTGAAAACCATGACTTAACACTTCCTAGAAAACTATCATGAAAATCCAAATTTTATGATAACTAATTCTACTATGCACATATTAAGGGATTAAACAGTTCCCTTTCTTAAACACTTCCAATCTGAAGCAAAATCAAATAGAACAACAAAGTCTGTCAGTACCTGTGGTTGTTGTGTACTTCATGGTTCTTTGCCTCCACACCCATGTCCTATAACATAAATCCACAAGGAATTATAATTAAACAGAATAGGCAACGCAATTGTTCTTTCAAAAGAATTTCAGTTTCTTAAAACACGAAACCTTAAGTCAACTAACAGTGCTTTAGTAAGGCTTTCTTAGTGGGTAGAAAACTAATCTAGAACTCAAGAGTTAGAGATCTGGCTGTTTTCCCTCGTACTACCTGTCCTTGAATGAGTCACCTAGCTGCTTGTTCCTGAAGCTGGCATAAGACCACAGAGTCAGAGATGATTAAACAACCAAGGTATACTAACATCATCTAGTTTAGTTTTTTTGAAACCTTTTTGGCTACTACTCACAATACAAACCACCAAGGACACACACTTAATGAAAACAGATGTTTTGTTAAAAATGACTTATTCTGCCTTTTGGCACTTTCAGTTGTATCCTATTTTATTAAAATACGTTGGTCAATCTACAGTTGGAAAAATACCAATCAAGTTGAAACATGAGACATGTTTAAAAAGTAAGACCAGAGAAATAAACGGAAGTTAAACAGGGGCAGCAGAAAGAATGTTGGCTGTGGGACCAGAAGAGCTGCGTTCTCATCCGAGTCCCTCCAATGACCAGCTTGCCCAGAGTCGAGTCACTTTACATCAGTGTTTCTCAAACTTTTTTTCATTATTACTCTCCTAATGAGAAAACTTGTAAAAGATTTTATTCCTTGCAGGAAGGGTGGGGTAAGGTTGAGCTTAGGTAAGCCGTAAACCATGAAAAAAATGTAAGATTTTCTGGCTCTCCCAAGAATCAATTTCTACCCTTCAGCGGTGATATCATCCCAGTTGAGGATGCAAGATTTAATATCTTAGGCTTCAGTGTTCTCACACACGAGATGAGACTGTAAGAGGTGATCTTGAAGGTACCTCTCAGTTCTACAAGGATTATACAATGCTATTCCAAGTCCTTGTACTAAAATGAAATGAAGAAATGGGGAGACAAGATGACTTGAGGTGTCTCAACGAGGTAGAAATCTCAACAATTTTTAAGTTTCATGATACCTGTTTATAAAATAAGGTAAAAATGAACCATTAACCAAGAGCTGACAGAAAACAGGCCAGATTCACTTTAGGAACAAAAAAGTATAACGTCTATTAAGTTTCAGCTAAAGAGGATAAGCGGGCTGGGCGCGGTGGCTCACGCCTGTAATCTCACCACTTTGGGAGGCTGAGGCTGGGGGATCACCTGAGGTCAGGAGTTCGAGACCAGCCTAGTCAATATGGTGAAACCCCATCTCTACTAACAACACAAAAATTAGCCAGGTGTGGTGGTGTGTGCCTGTAATCCCAGCTACTTGGGAGGCTGAGGTAGGAGAATCACTTGAACTTGGGAGGCAGGGGTTGCAGTGAGTGAAGATCACACCACTACACTCTAGCCTGGGCGACAGAGTTAGACTCTGTTTCAAAAATAAATAAATAAATAAAAATTTAAAAAATTTAAAAAAGCATAGGCAGGGAAACCAACAAATTACAGATGCAATTCCACCTATCTTTTTGTCTATACCTGGAAGATGTGGTTATAAAGGACTAACTAACCATTTTAGATTATTCACAAAGCACAAGATAAAAGCACAGCATGTGCATTAGAAACTATGTAACTAGGCAGTAGTATATACATACTATGTACATGACTATGTAGTTGAGCAGGACTAGTATTTCACTGGAGCCAAGATGTGGGAGACACCTACACATCTATATGCATCTATACACTCACTGCCCTACAATGCACACTTAGATGCTGCCATCCATGAGGAGCTGCTGGGAAGACCCACAGCTTTGGCAGGAGAGTTCCATGAGCTGGCTTCCTCAGGAGGCTGCTGCTTTCCCATAGCTTTCCATTTGAGCTGACCTTACTTTCTTGATCATGAAGGAGGGGGATCATCTTTTCTGATCTTTATGAGGTATTTTCTAGCTCATAGCATCATCTTCCCTTCACATTCTTCAGATAGGCTTCTGATACGTTTCAAGGCCTATTCTGGGCAGATTTATCTATTAAATCGTTGTTGGTTGGTAAAGGTAGCTTAAGACTGATTAAGTTTCAAGGCTACTGTTGACCTAAAGCTTTCTTTTGCAATCTTCTAGTGAAGACAGAAGAAGGGAGGCAGTGAGAAAGAGGGGGAGGGAGGGAGGAGGAGGGGGGTGGGAGAGAGAGAGAGAGAGAGAGAGAAAAAGAGAGAGAGAGAGAGAGAGAGAGAGAGCCCACTTAACTATTATCCTCTATCCCAACAATGTTCTGATCATCTATTCCATTTTTCACAATTATCTAAGTTGCAACTTAAAAACAATGGCTTAAACAAGATTAAGAAGCTGCTTCCCTGATTCAAGGTGGCTCTATACCAGCTTATTGTCATGTAATTCTGCCACTAGAAATTATTTTCTCTGAGCTACTAGAGATTCATAACATAAAAATAGTGTAAACTATCTGCACTATTAAGATTTTTTTTTTTTGAGATGGGATGTTACCCAGGATGGAGTACAGTGGTGTGATCATGGCTCGCTATGGCCTGGAACCCCTGGGCTCAAGCCATCCTTGCCCTCCTCATCTTCCCAAGTAGCTGTGGCTACAAGTGTGTGCCACTATGCCTGACTAATTTTTTAACGTTTTGTAGAGATGAAGCCTCACTATGTTGCCCAGGCTCGTCTTGAACTCTTGAGCTCAAGCAATCCTCCCACCTTGGATCTCACAGTGCTGAGAAAGTGCTAAGAATACAGGCATGAACCAACTCTCCTGGTGAAGAGTTTTACTTCTATAAGCCATTAACAACTCTAACACTCTCCACAGTGACATACTTGAGGACAGTTCTATAGACAATAGCTAAGCTTTGAAAGGGAAGAGAGAAAATGGGTCTATGGTACTAACCTGAAGAGCCCTGGAAACCTAAGAAAAGAAAAACCAGAAGAACAAGAACATTAACATTACTTTCACCAACTTTTTTGTTTGTTTGTTTGTTTTAGATGGAGTCTCACTCTGTCGCCCAGGCTGGAGTACAGTGGCGCGATCTCAGCTCACTGCAAGCTCCGCCTCCTGGGTTCACGCCATTCCCCTGCCTCAGCCTCCTGAGTAGCTGGGACTACAGGCGGGGCTACAGGACTACAGGCGCGCACCACCACGACCGGCTAATTTTTTTGTTTTTGTTTTTGTTTTTGTTTTTTTTAGTAGAGACGGGGTTTCACCGTGTTAGCCAGGATGGTCTTGATCTCCTGACCTTGTGATCTGCCCGTCTCGGCCTCCCAAAGTGCTGGGATTACAGGCGTGAGCCACTGCGCCCAGCCAACTTGCCACAACTTTCTTATGTTTCTCCTGAGCACTCCTAAAATTAAGTAACTAAAAAGGGTATCTACAATATTTCTGGAAAAAGCAAGCAAATGTTCATTTAAATGGTTGAGTTTGCGTTTATAGACTGATTTTATGTACGAGATTGTGCTTAAATCTCATTCCATGAGTTAATTCATTTAATTTTCACAACCCAAGGTACTAGTATCATCTCCAAGGTGAGAAAACTAAAGAAGAAATATTGAGTAACTTACCCAAAGTCACACACCTACTGAGTAGCTAACTAAGCTAAGACCCCAGCCTTGACTGCAGAGTCTGTGCCGTTGAACACTAAACTGTCAATCTTTCCAGAATGATGGAGGATGATAACCATGAAGCAAAAGAAGACAAAGAAGCAAGCTATCTACAAGCCTGAGGGTGTTTCCACTGCCAGAGTAATTGCCACCAAAGCTTAGAGCTCAAAATTTGAAACAGAGCTGGAGTCAGGTGAGCTAGACTGTGTCATCTAATAGTGTTGTTCAAACTTGGGTACAAGAGTTTTTGACAAAATAATTTCCCAGCTCTGTGGAAGGTACATTTGCTCTTCTTGACAACTTCATTCCTTCTAACAATGAGAATGAACTCCAAGAGTCTTTCTCTGAACTGGACACCTGATGGGGCACAACTGAACTGAAAAACGCTTTGAGGGCATCCTGGCCCCATTTCTTAATAGCTGTGTTCCACTGAGCAAGTCGTTGAGCCCTTCGGGCTTCCCCGGAACCGGATTATAACAACACTCCCACCTAAGAGGTGCTGCGAAAGCCCGATGCAAACGGCTACGAGCTGCAGCGACGGCGAGGTGAGCCTGGAGGATGGTGGGCCCAGTCCTCAGAAATGGAAAACCGAAGCCAACGGCGCGCTGAAGCGTGGATGTGCGGAAGCGGGGAGAAAGGGAAGGACTGGTGGGGATGTCTTCCTCCCGACGCCGTGACTGCCAGCAGACCCGCCCCCCGAAAGTGGCTGGGGTTTTTCTACCGTCCTCCCCACCCCGACCCTGGGTCCTGCCGCACCTCCCACCGCTCACTCGGGTCAGTGCACCCTCGCTCCCGCTTCTGCCCACTGCGCCACGGCCCCTCCACCCACCTCGGCGGCAGGAGCAGGCTCGGGAGACGATGCCACCGGTTCCTCTCCGCCGCCACCAGCAGCACCGACACCGCAGAGGCTGCCGCCATGTCCCTGGAGCCCGGCCGCGCAGCGACTCCCCAGCACAGAGGCGGCTGCGTCCCACAAGCCAAACCCTCCTCTTCACTCCGAAGCCTCGTGACCCCCACCGGCCACCGTCGGAGTCTGAGCCTAGCTTTGGGCTGATCCAAGAATGTGAGGGAGTCTCCAGGAACACCAATCAAAGACCAGAGCCCAGCTTCAGTAGCGACGATTGGACAGTCTGGCCACGTGCTCGTGGGGGTGTGGCCTTTATTTCTGCGCCCCGTGGGGCCTGGGCCGACTTAGGCAAGGGTGTTCACCGTCCTCCGCCTCCTGGTGCCCTGTCACTGTTTCTTACTGCAGCCCGTGTAGTTCTTTTCTCTCGTCAGCTTCTGGAAGAAGAACCCTGGGGAAGAAGCCAAATGCGGATGGAGAGCAGGATACACAATTCTCTAGTGCTCTCGGGGATGAAAAAATAAATAAATAAGCTAAAGTGAAAATCTTTAAACCACCTGAGCTTAAAACAGGTGTTCTAACGGACTATTGGGAAAAAAAGGACGTCAAAGAGCAAACTGAGGAATATCGAGAGAATAAAGAAACTGTAAACACTACATGCAGATGCTTCATGAGGAAAGCAGGAGGGAGAAATTAGGGAAGATAAATGAAGAAATAAATGAATTCAGGAAACCGATTTCAAAGGACTAGTAAACCCACAGGTTCACAAAAAATAAAATAGTTATCTAATCAGAAATAGAGAAAAATGTACATTTGACATGATTTAAAAAACATAAGCGGGGTAAAATCACAGACATAGAAAACAAATTATAGACTTGTAAGATGCTAATTTTGCTTAACTTCAAGTGAACTTAAAACTCTGGATGACCGAGGCGGGAGGATCACGAGATCAGGAGATCGAGACCATCCTGGCTAACATGGTGAAACCCCGTCTCTATTAAAAATACAAAAAATTAGCCGGGCTTGGTGGCAGGCGCCTGTAGTCCCAGCTACTCAGGAGGCTGAGGTGAGAGAATGGCGGGAACCCGGGAGGCGGAGCTTGCAGTGAGTCGAGATCGCGCCACTGCACTCCAGCCTGGGCGACAGAGCCAGACTCCGTCTCAAAAAAAAAAACAAGAGAAAAAGAAAAATAGGAAAAAAAAAACTCTGGATGAAATGGATGATGTTACAAGAAAATACAATTTATCGACCGGGCGCGGTGGTTCACGCCTGTAATCCCAGCACTTTGGGAGGCCAAGGGGGGTGGATCACGAGGTCAGGAGATCGAGACCATCCTGGTGAACACAGTGAAACCCCGTCTCTACTAAAAATACAAAAATTAGCCGGGCGTGGTGACGGGCGCCTATAGTCCCAGCTACTCGGGAGGCTGAGGCAGGAGAATGACCTGAACCCGGGAGGCAGAGGTTGCAGTGAGCCAAGATCGCGTCACTGCGCTCCAGCCTGGGCGACAGAGCCAGACTCCGTCTCAAAAAAATAAATAAATAAATAAATAAAATAAAAATACAATTTATCAAAATAGATCCTGGAAGAGACAAAATTTAAGCAAACCATTACCATAGAAAAAATAGAGAAGTTTATCAAAGAACTATCCTTGCTACCACCACGACCCACTTTCACTTTCACCTTCACCCCTAAAAGTTACAAAAGCCCTCCATGTCTTGCAAGAAAATTCCACACAAATGAGTAGTTGACTAAAATGCTATTAATTCTGTCAGAGCACAAAAAAGATGGAAGTCTTCCAAATTCTTTTAAAAAAGTAAACATAACTTTGATACCAAAATCAACAAAGATACCATGCACACACACACGACAGACCAGTTTCACTTGTAAGTATCAGTGGAAAAATTCTAAATAAAATATTAACTGCTCTGGGTGCTGTGGCTTATGTCTTGTAACCCCATCACTTTGGGAAGCCAAGGTGGGAGGACTGCTTAAGCCTAAGAGTTTGAGACCAGCCTGGGCAACATAGTGAGACCCCCATCTGTACAAGAAATTTTTTTAAAAACTGGGCGTGATGAGGCACACCTGTAGTCCCAGCTACTCGGGAGACTGAGGCAGGATCAATTGAGCCCAGGAGTTTGAAGCTGCAATGAGCTCTTATCATGCCACTATACTCCAGCCTGGGTAACAGAGTGAGAGAACATCTCTAAAAAAAAAGCAAAAAAATTAACTGAAGTATCCTGTAGCGTATGAAAAGAATAACACACTGTAAATAGGCAAGGTTTATTCCAGAAGTGTAAGGATGATTCACTATTAAGAAATCAATTAATAAAATGAATCATATTAATAGTTTAAAAGAGAAAAAAATCTTATTATATTCACAGATGCTTAACAGATCATTGACAAAATCCGACATTCATTCTAGATTTTAAAACTCAGTAACTCAAAAAGTGATTGGGACCAGTGATTAGCCCTTTGGGAAAAAAAGTTGGATCCCTACTCACTTCTTACGCCTAACACCAAAATACTCCAAGTGGATAAAAGATTAAATATAAAAGGTGAAAGCATAAAAGTGCTAGAAGACATTATGGGCGGTCTTAGAGCAGAGAAAGTTTTTCCTCTTCTTCTTCTTCTTTTTTTTTTTTTTTTTTTTTGAGAGTGTCGCCCAGGTTGGAGTGCAATGGCATGATCTCGGCTCTCTGCAACCTCCACCTCCCAAGTTCAAATCATTCTCCTGTCTCAGCCTCCCGAATAACTAGGATTACAGGCATCCGCCACCATGCCTAGCTAATTTTTTGTATTTTTAGTAGAGACGGGGTTTCACCATGTTGGCCAGGCTGGTCTCGAACTCCTGACTTCAAGTGATCCACCTGCCTTGGCCTCCCAAAGTGCTGGGATTACAGGCATGAGCCACTATGCCCAGCCAGAGAAAGCTTCTCTAAATATAACACAATACTCGGAGGCTATAATGGAAAAAAAAGGAAGGATAACTTCAACTACATGAAAAAGTTTTAAAATCTGCACAGCAAAACATACACATAAAGTCAAACAGCAAACAGAATAATTCTGCAACTCTTATCACAGATGAAAGGCTACTTTCCTTAATATATAAAGAACTATAAATCAATAAGAAAAAATCTATAATGAAAGAGAAAATGGTCAAAGAATATGAGGAATTCACAGAATAGAAAAAGTAAGTAAATATAAAACCCACTTAATCTCATACCATAAAAGAGAAATACAAAATAAAACTATAATGATACACCACACTTCACCTATCATATTAGCAGATAACATAAAGTTAAGCACACTGTAATTAGTGAGGGGTGTGGGAATATTATTACACTTTACTGTTGCAAGTAAAATTTGGCACAACCATTCTGCATAGCACTTTTACAATATTTATCAAAAATGCAAATTCACAAACTCTTTGATCTAGCAAAAGTATTTCTTGGAATTCACCTACAGTTATACCCATAGATGTTTGAAATGATATATGATTAAGGAAATTTTTTATAGCGTTGTTGGAAATAGCAAACTAATTAAAGAAACTAGTTACATAATGTATATGCAGGCCAGGCATAGTGGCTCACGCCTGTAATCCCAGCACTTTGGGAGGCTAAGGTAGGCGAATCACCTGAGGTCAGGAGTTCGAGACCATCCTGACCAACATGGAGAAACCCCATCTCTAGTAAAAATACAAAATTAGCTGGGCGTGGTGGCGCATGCCTGTAATCCCAGCTACTCGGGAGGCTGAGGCAGGAGAATTGCTTGAACTCGGGAGGCGAAAGTTGTGGTGAGGTGAGATCATGCCATTGCCCTCCAGCCTGGGCAACAAGAGCAAAATTCCATTTCAAAAAAAAAAAAGTACATGCAGAAAAACAATGAATTACTATGCAGTAATTGAAAAAGAATGAGAGAGCAATATGTACTCATAAAACACTGATGAGTGAAAAAAGCAAAATAAAAAACTGTGATTATTATTTCATCGTTTATGTAAAAGTAGGAGAAAGAAAATTCCCATATGCTTATACATGTGGAAATATCCTCTAGGCAAGAAAAGTTGTTGTCTTGAGGACAGAAATGATGGAGGTGAACATTTACTGTACACATTTTTGCATCTTTTGCATTTCGTACCTTAGGCCTGTATTAGCTATTGTGAAAGTTGTCATAATCAAAATGGAGTCACTAATGGTAAAAAGAAAAAAGAAAAAAAAAAAAAAAAAAAAAACTCTTACAAATAGAGCTGGGGAAGGCTACGAAGAGAGTGTTTTCATGCTTGTATTCCTGATAACAAAAAGTGTCACAAAAGACCGCCAAAACTGGCCTGGCGTGGTGGCTAACGCCTGTAATCCAAGCACTTTGGGAGTCTCAGGTAGGTGGATCACCTGAGGTCCGGAGTTCAAGACCAGCCTGACCAATATGGTGAAACCCTGTCTCTACTAAATACAAAAATTAGCCGGGTATGGTGACGGGTGCTCATAATCCCAGCTACTTGGGAGGTTGAGGCAGGAGAATAACTTGAACCTGGGAGGTGGAGGTTGCAGTGAGCTGAGATCGCGCCATTGCACTCCAGTCTGAGCAACAGAGTGAGACTCTGTCTCATTAAAAAAAAAAAAAAAAAAAAAAAAAGACTGCCAAAAACCACAACCTTGCACAAAGGCCATCACAACCTTACACAAAAATTACTTCTGCAAGAACATGTGTCCAGCAACTGCCTATGAAACCCTGGACTGGCATTACCCATGTTATTCATCTTTGTAGCCGAGGATAATTATTTCAAAACAATTACATAATACTCTTCATGTTTTCCTTTAAAACGCTTACTCCCATTGCAATGGCTTATTCCAAAATAAATCTTTTTCTTTTATAAAACCTCTCTCTGTTCCTTATTTAGGCTGATACTATAGAAAAATACATAATTTTAAAATGTTTTGTTTTGCTATAACTTCAAACTTACAGAAAAGCTGCAAGAATAGTACCCTTCACCTAGATTTCCCAAATGTTTCTTTTTTCTTTTCTTTCTTTTTTTTTTCGTTCGAAACAGAGTCTTGCTCTGTCGCCCAGGCTGGAGTGCAGTGGTGCAATCTCGGCTCACTGCAACCTCAGCCTCCCAAGTTCAAGCAATTCTCCTGCCTCAGCCTCCTGAGTAGCTGGGATTGCAGGCGAGTGCCACCATGCCAGGCTAAATTTTGTATTTTTAGTAGAGGTGGAGTTTCACCATGTTGGCCAGGCTGGTCTCGAACTCCTGACCTCAGGTGATCCACCCGCTGTAGCCTCCCAAAGTGCTGGGATTACAGGCGTGAGCCACCACGCCCAACCCAAATGTTTCTATTTTATCGCATTTGCTTTATCTTTCTCTCTCTCTCCCTCTCCTCATACAGATATATATATGTGTACATATACACACTCACACATGCATATACTCACATTTTCTTTTGGAACCATTTGAAAGCAAGCTGCAGACATGATGCCTTTTTTTTTTTTTTTTTTACCTCTAACTATGTCACTGCATATTTCCTAAAACAAGGAAATTTTATCATTTGCCTGCAGAATATTTTTGAAGATTGTGAAGTTAACACTGATACATACTATTATTTATTCTACAGACCTACTTCGACTTTCAACAATTGTTCCAAAAGAAAACATTGTAGTGGCTGGGTGCGGTGGCTCATGCCTGTAATCCCAGCACTTTGGGAGGCTGAGGCAGATGGATCATTTGAGGTCAGGAGTTTGAGACCAGCCTGGCCAACATGGTAAAATCCCATCTCTACTAAAAATACAAAAAAATAAAAAAGTAGCCTGGCATGGTGGCACTCACCTGTAGTCCCAGCCACTGGGGAGGCTGGGGCAGGAGAATCGCTTGAACCCAGGAGATGGAGGTTGCAGTGAGCTGAGATGGTGCCATTGCACTCCAGCCTAGGCAACAAGAGCGAAACTCCATCTCAAAAAAAAAAAAGAAAGAAAGAAAAAGAAAACACTGTAGTACATATTGCATTGACTCTTAGGTCACTTAATTTGGAATGATTCCTCTGTTTTGTTTTTATTATTATTATTATTATTTGTTGTTGTTGTTGTTGAAATGAAGTCTCACTGTGTCTCCCAGGCTGGAGTTCAGTGGCGTAATCTCGGCTTACTGCAACCTCTGCCTCCTGTATTCAAGTGATTCTCGTGCCTCAGCCTCTCGAGTAGCTGGGATTGCAGGCACACACCACCAAGCCTAGCTAATTTTTTTTTCTTTTCTTTTTTTTTTTTTTGTAGAAACGGGGGTTTCACCATGTTGGCCAGGCTGGTCTCAAACTCCTGACCTCAAGTGATCTACCCGCCTCAGCCTCCCAAAGTGCTGGGATTACAGATGTGAGTCACTGCACCCAGTCTGATTCCTTCGTTTTTAAAAAGATGCTCATGATGCTGACATTTTTTATGAGCACAGGCCGGTTGTTTTGTACAATATCCTTGAATTTGGGTTTGTCTAAAATAAAATCAGATCAAATTTAAATTTTTAAAAAGATTATTGAGCATACAAAACAACAGTTCCCCAACTAGAGAGCTCTGTGCAGCTTCCTAAATGAGGAAGTACATTGATCTCTGTTGTGCAAATAAAGCTGCATAAACTTGTTTGTATTGGCTTAATGTTATTATACTGACAAGGAGGAAAAAGTGTGTTATGGTTAGAGCTAGCATTTTCAGGGAAATTAGGATAGTTTAATTTTTGACTATACATGGCTGTGGGTTGTTGGCCTAGGGAAATATCCAAACTGTGGCCTCTAATTTTATTTTTCTTTAACAGGTTCATCTGGTATTTCTTCATGATTCGATTAGGTAATTAGATTCCTCCCTTTGGGCAGGAACACCACAGAAGTGACATCATACCCATTTCAGTGCATCGTATCTGGAGGTACATAATGTGAGTTTGTTCCATCACTGCTGATGTTCACTTTATCACTTGATTAAATTGGTGTCTGCCAGGTTTCCTCACTGTAAATATATATATATTTTTACATTCCATATGGTTTTGTCTCTGAGAGGTAGAATTGTGTTTCATTCTCTACCACTCCTTCTCAACATTACTTCTTAATAATCTTCTGCACTTTGCAAAGTTCCACAAGAAACAGACATGACTTTAATAACAAGTAATGTTTAAATCTGATTGAAGAAAATATTGGTGGGAAGGAAGCAGAAGTGGAGGTACAGAGTTAGAAGCTGGTGTGCTGTTCTCTCTATAACTCCACCCACTGGTCCTGTTTTAGAGCAAGTATGATTATTTCCAATTTCTGGGGCAAGGGCAGTGATATTAATCCGTCATCCTCACAATTGCTCCAACAGAAGTGTAGAACAGCCCGAGTAGCCTCTTGGGTGTTCAATAGGTGTATCTGGGATAAAACTAAAGCCCAAAGGAATAACCCATTATACCATCAGATGTATTGAAGGACTTTGCATGCTGTTTTTTTTTTTTTAATTTTTATTTTAGGTTTTGGGGTACACGTGCAAGTTTGCGGTTTTCTGTTTTGTTTTGCTTTGTTTTGTTTTGTTTTTTGAGACGAAGCTTCTCTCTTTGTTGCCCAGGCTGGAGTGCAGTGGTGCGATCTCTGCTCACTACAACCTCCGCCTCCTGGGTCCAAATGATTCTTCTGTCTCAGCTTCCCAAGTAGCTGGGATTACAGGCACTGGCCACCGTGCCCAGCTAATTTTTGTATTTTTAGTAGAGGCTGGGTTTCACCATTTTGTCCAGGCTGGTCTCGAACTCTTGACCTCAGGTGACCTGCCCGCCTCAGCCTCCCAAAGTGCTAGGATTACAGGCGTGAGCCACCGTGCTTGGCCACGTGTAGGTTTTTTATATGGGTATATTGCATGTTGCTGAGGTTTAGTGTACAAATGATCCCGTCACCCAAGTGAGCATAGTACCTGATAGTTCTTCAACTATTGCCTCCCTCCCACCATCTCTCCTCTAGTGGTACCCAGTGTCTATTGTTCTAATGTCTGTATAGATGTGTACTCAACGTTTACCTCCCACTTGTACATGAGAACATGTGGTATTTGGTTTTCTGTTCCTGTGTTAATTCGCTTAGGATAATGGCCTCTAGCTGCATCCATGTTGCTGCAAAGGACATGATTTCTTTCTTTTTTGATGGTTGTGTAGTATTCCATAGTATATGTGTATCACATTTTCTCTTCCAGTCCACTGTTGATGGGCATCTAGGTTGACTCCATGTCTTTGCTATTGTGAATAGTGCTATGATGAACATACTAGTGTGTGTGTCTCTTTGGTAGAATGATTTATATTCCTTTGGGTATATGCCCAGTAATGGGATTGGTGGGTCATATGGTAGTTCTGTTTTAAGTTCTTTGAGAAATCTCCAAACTGCTTTCCACAGTGGCTGAACTAATTTACATTTCCACTAGCAGTGTATAAACATTCTCTTTTCTCTACAACCTCACTGTCTGTTATGTTTTTGACTTTTTAATAATAGCCATTCTGATTGGTACAAGATGGATCTCATTGTGATTTTGATTTGTATTTCTCTAATGATTAGTGACATTGAGAATTTTTTTCATATGTTTGTTGGCTGCATGTATGTCCTCTTTTGAGAAGTGTCTGTTCATGTCCTTTGCCCATTTTTAATAGGATTATTTGTCTTTTGCTTGTTGAATTAAGTTCCCTATAGATTCTGGGTACTAGACCTTTGTCAGATGCATAATTTGCAAATATTTTCTCCCATTCTGTAGGTTATCTGTGCATTCTGTTGATGGTTTATTTTGCTGTGTGGAAGCTCTGTAGCTTAATTAGGTCCCAACTGTTGATTTTTGGTTTTGCTGCCATTGCTTTTGGAGACCTAGTCACAAATTTTTTACCAAGGCTGATGTTCAGAATGGTATTTTCTAGGTATTTTTCTAGGACTTTTAGGACTTTTATAGTTTTAGATCCCTTTAGTCACAATTTTTTTTTTTTTCTTTTTGAGACAGAGTCTCACTCTGTTGCCCAGGCTGGAGTGTAGTGCCACGATCTCGGCTCACTGCAAGCTCCTCCTACCAGGTTCACGCCATTCTCCTGCCTCAGCCTCCCGAGTAGCTGGGACAACAGGCTCCCGCCACCATGCCCGGCTAACTTTTTTGTATTTTTTAGTGTAGATGGGGTTTCACCGTGTTAACCAGGATGGTCTCGATCTCCTGACCTCGTGATGTACCTGCCTCAGCCTCCCAAAGTGTTGGGATTACAGGCGTGAGCCACGACACCCGGCATAGTCACAAATTTTTTGGCAAGGCTGATGTTCAGAATGGTATTTTCTAGGTAGTCTTCTAGGACTTTTATAGTTATAGATCTTATATTTAAGTTTTTAATCCATCTTGGGTTAATTTTTGTATATGGAGAAAGGTAGGGATCTAGTTTCAATCTTCTGCATCTGGCTAGCCGGTTATCAGCACCATTTATTGAATAGGGAGTTCTTTCCCCAATGCTTATTATTATCAACTCTGTTGAAGATCAGATGATTGTAGGTGTGTAGCTTTATTTCCAGATTCTCTATTCTGCTCCATTGGTCTATGCGTCTTGTTTTTGTACCAGTACCATTTGACATGCTTTTTAATGGTGATAAAGATGTTTACATATGTATTATATCACAGGACTGCTCTTTGCTTGTGTCTCTTTGGGAAAATTCCATAAAAGTTCCTTATTCTCCTGAAACAGGCAAACTCAGGACAGGATACACAGCATGGTAAGTCGAGTACAAGTCTGGATTTTGGCTTCCATCAACCCCCTCGGCTGGGAACCCCAGTGCAATAAGCAGCACCCTGTATTTCTGTTACCTCAAAGGGTCATTGTGAAGATTAAATAAGTTATGTCAAATGACCTTTTTTTTTCTTTTGAGATGGAGTCTCGCTCTGTCGCTCAGGCTGGAGTGCAGTGGCGTGATCTCGGTTCACTGCAAACTTTGCCTCCCAGGCTCAAGTGATTCTCCTGCCTCAGTCTCCCGAGTAGCTGGGATTATAGGTGCCTACCACCACGCCTGGCTAATTTTGGTATTTTTAGTAGAGACGGAGTTTTGCCATGTTGGCCAGGCTGGTTTTGAACTCCTGACCTCAGGTGATCTGCCCACCTTGGCATCTCAAAGTGCTAGGATTACAGGTGTGAGCCACCACGCCCGGCCTTCAAATGACCTTTGAAGACTGTAAAGTGATACATACATGTGAGTTATTCTTAGGCCTATTGCAGGAAAGACCAGGAGGTCCAGGAGGGCTGTCAACCCAGACTTTGCACTTAAAAAGGGTTTTAAATTTAAACCTTCTCCGAATGAAGTCATTCATGTAGTCCCAGCAACACAGTGATCAGACGGACAGAAATTTGAACCTGTGCCTCAGTGCGGGACCACACTCCCTACACTGTGCCATGAATTGATATTTTATTTTTGTCTTATAATTATCCTATGAATAGCCACAACTTTGCGTTGTAATTTTTGTGTTAAAATGTTATTTTGTTATATGTCAACATGTAAAATATACCATCATTTTTGAAACATTGTTTTGGCTTTCCTAAATTAAAAAAATACATTGCTCAATAAATGGAAGTGCTCCGAGTCTCTCCGGTCTTCTGAAAATCCATTTTGTAAAACAGAGCAAGGCTCAGTGGTTCTGAAAACAAATGTATGCCAGCTCAGCTTTCTAATACCTAAAAAGGGCCCAGGCGTTTTCCTTATCATCAATCTCATTATTTTAAATGAAACTCTATGACTCCGTTAGTCCTACAAATTTCTTGTTGTTCCCCATGTCAGTTAAGATGTTTTTGCCTGTAACTCACAGAACATCCAACTGAAAATGAGGGAAACTTATTTCACACAACAAGGATAGAAGGTAGGGTGTTTCCAGGACTGGTTAACTCAATAGCTCAATGTTATCACCAAGGATGTGGCCATGTGCTTTCTATCCTGCTCTGCCATTTTCAGCAAGTGTCAAAAGAAGGCTGCAGTGGCTCCTGCCATCACAGCAGACACAACATCAAGCAAAGAAAAGACATTTTCTCTCATGCATATGAGTTTTTCTCCCCCGGTTTAAAAAACCTTTTATTATGGAAAAGCTTTACTATTACAAGAGTGGGTAGAATTATAGAATTATATAATAAATCCCTGTACCCATTACACAATTTTAAAAATTATCAACTCACGATTAACCTTTTTCATCTATATCCCACCTATCACCACTTCCTATAGATCTTTCTGAGGCAAATTTCAACCATCATTTAATTTCATCCATAAATATTTCAGCATATATATATTCAAAAGTAATAACTCTTTAAAAAATAATCAAGGCTAGATATGGCTCACATCTGTAATCCTAGCACTTTGGGAAGCCAAGACAGGAGGATCACTTGAGGCCAGGAGTTCAAACCAGCCTGGACAACATAGTGAGACCCTGTCTCTACAAAAAATTTTTAAAGATTAGCCAGGTGTGGTGTTCACCTGTAATCCCAGTTACTAGGGAGGCTGAGGTGAGAGGATCACTTGAGCTCAAGAGGTCAAGGCTGCAGTGAACCATGATCACACAACTGCACTCCAGCCTGGGTGACAGAGTGAGACCCTGTCTCTAAAAAAAAAAAAAAAAAATCATAATCACACCTAAAAGTATTAACAATAATTGCTTAATATTATAAAATATACTTAGTTTTTGCATTTCCCTAATTGCCTTATGAATACTCTTTTTTAATTTATATATATATATATTTTTTGAGACAGAGTCTCACTCTATAGCCCAGGCTGGAAGGCAGTGGCATGATCATGGTACACTATAACCTGATGGTACACTTGATCCTGGGCTCAAGTGATCCTCCTCCATCAACCTCCCAAAGTATTGGAATTATCGGCATGAGCCACCCCAACTGGACTATTTTTTTCTTTCTTTTTAACTGTATAAAATGTATTATTTGCAGTTTCTTTGAACCGCCTTCCAAAAAAGTTTCAAACTTTACAGTCGGTGGGTGAATTTCTTGTGATTCTCCCAATCTATAGGTTCTTCTGTCTCATTTTCTTTTTTGAGACAGAGTCTTGCTCTGTTGCCCAAGCTGGAGTGCAGTGGCACGACCTTTGCTCACTGCAACCTCCATCTCCCAGGTTCAGGCGATTCTCCTGCCATAGCCTCCTGAGTAGCTGGGATTACAGGTGTGTGCCACCACACCCGGCTAATCTTTGTATTTTTAGTAGAGACAGGATTTCACCATGTTGACCAGGCTGGTCTCAAACTCCTGACCTCATGATCCCCCTGCCTCGGCCTCCCAAAGTGCTGGGATTACAGGTGTGAGCCACTGCACCCAGCTCTTCTATCTCTCTTTTAATTCCCTTGACTACTTTTTCTAAAGAATTTAAATTGTTCTCTAGTTCCCTGAAGTTCAGATTTTGCTACTGTCTCCTCTTGGTCTCTTTGAATATGATCATCTGTTCTTTGCATTTCCCATAAATTGGTGGTTGTACCAGCCAGCGCCTGCTGGGTCAGACTGCAGACGCATGAGTGCACCTGGCCAAGATCAGAAATACAGCCTTTGCTGGTTAACATTAGGTGTCAGCCTGACTAGATTAAAGAACACCTAGATAACTGGTAAAGCATTATGCATTAGTCAGGGTTCTCTAGAGGGACAGAACTAGTGGAATATACATATATTATAAATATGTATTTATATATATATAAAGGAAATTTTATTAAGTATTCACTCACATGGTCACAAGGTCCCACAAAAGTCTGTCTGTCTGTCTGTAGGCTGAGGAGCAAGGAGAGCCAGTCCGAGTTCCAAAACTGAAGAACTTGGAGTCTGATGTGCAAGGGCAGAAGCATCCAGCATGGGAGAAAGATGTAGGCTGGGAGGCTAAGCCAGTCTCTCTTTCCACATTTTTCTGCCTGCTTATATTCTAGCTGTGCTGGCAGCTGATTAGATGGTGCCCACCCATATTAAGGGTGGGTCTGCCTTTCCCAGCCCACAGACTCAAATGTTAATCTCCTTTGGCAACACCCTCACAGACACGCCCAGGATCAATATTTTGTACCCTTCAATCCAGTCAAGTTGACACTCAGTATTAGCCGTCACACATTATTTTGGGGTGTGTCTATGAGGGTGTTTCCAGAGGAGATTGGCATGTGGGTCTCAGTGGACTAAGTGAGGAAGATCCACCTCAACTATCCAATCCACCGGGAACCCAGAGAGAACAAAAACAGAGGAAAAGCTAGTTGGTCTCTCTTTCTCCTGGAGCTGGTATACACACTTCTCCTGCCCTGGGACATGAGAACTCCAGGCTCTCCTGTCTTTGGACTCGAGGACTTACATCAGTCTCCTCTCATCCCCTGCACTCTCGCCCTGGGCTCTTAGGCCTTTGGACTTGGACTGACCCATGCCATGAAGCATCCTGGGGTCCTCTCCAGCTTGCAGACAGACTGCCATGGGACTTGTCAGTCTCTATAATCACATGAGCCAATTTTAATAAATCCCTTCTCATATATCTATATATATCCTATTGGTTTTGTCTCTGGAGAACGCTGACTAATACATAACCTAGCAAACCCAGACCATATTGCTGACCGACAGAATCATGAACTGAATAAATAGCTGTTATTTTAAGCCACTAAGTTTTGGGGTGATTTGCTATACAGCAAAAGATAACTGATACACAGAATGAACTCTTTTGTGGTGGACTTGTTTAACTTAACATAACGTCTGAATTTTATTCATGTTTTTGTATTTGTTACATGAAAATACCACAATTGACCTGGCATGGTGACTCACGCCTGTAATCCCAGCACTTCGGGAGGCAAGGTGGGTGGATCACTTGAGGTTAGGAGTTTGAGATCGACCTGGCCAACATGGTGAACCCTAGTCTCGACTAAAAAAAAACTTAGCCAGCCATGGTGGTGGGCACCCATAATCCCAGCTACTTGGGAGGTTGAGGCAGGAGACTCATTTGAACCTGGGAGGCAGAGGTTGCAGTGAGCCAGATCACAGCACTTCACTCCACTCCAGCTTGGGTGACAGAACGAGACTTCGTCTAAAAAAAAAAAAGAAAAGAAAAAGAAAAGAAGAGAAAATACCATAATTTGTTCTCCTGATGATACACCTTTGGATTGCTTCCAGGTTTGGATGATTTTGAATAAAGCTACTATGAGTATTTTTTGCCTCCTTCTGTGAACATACGTACCCATTTATTGTGCATGTATACCTAGCTGTTGAATTTCTAGGTAAGAGAACAGCAAACTAGAGCTCATAGCCCAGCTACCTTCTTTTTTTTTTTTTTGAGATGGAGTCTCACTCTGTCACCCAGGCTGGAGTGCAGTGGCATGATCTCGGCTCACTGCAACCTCCGCCTCCCAGGTTCAAGCGATTCTCCTGCCTCAGCCTCCTGAGTAGCTGGGATTACAGGTGCGTGCCACCACGCCTGGGTAATTTTCGTATTTTTAGTAGAGATGGGGTTTCACCATGTTGGTCAGGCTGGTCTCGAACTCCTGACCTTGTGATCTGCCCGCCTCAGTCTCCCAAAGTGTTGGGATTACAGGCATGAGCCACTGCGCCCAGCCCACCTACCTATTTTTATAAATTAAGTTTTCTGAATATGGAATATAGACAAGCCTATATTTTTACTTGTTGTCTGTAGTTGCTTTTCATGCTACAACAGCTGAGTAGAATAGTTGCCATAGAAACCATCTGGCCCACAAAACCTAAAATGTTTACTATCTTTCCCTTTACAGGAAAGTGTTGGGACAGTTATATGTTTAAGTTTACAAGAAACTGCCAAAAACTTTTTCTATAATGATTGTATCTTTTTTCTACCAGCAATAAATAGCATTTCCTCATCAATACTTGGTATTGCCCGTCTTTTAAATTGTATCAATTTTGGAGGTTGTGGAATGATGTCTCACTGTGGTTTTAATTTGCAATAGCTAGACTGGCCTTGGCAAGTGGGAAGTCATGCCACCATGTTCACCTATTCACACGCGCATTGTGCAAACACTGTTGTCATTTATGACAAAGCCTAGCTAACTCACTGGCTGAGTTAATTTGTTGACTTGTTTAGGCCAAGTGTGGTGGCTCACACCTGTAATCTTGCACTTTGTCAGGCCAAGATGGGAGGATTACTCGAGTCCAGGATTTTGAGACCAGCCTGGGCAACACGGTAAGATCCCATCTCTACAAAATTAAAAAAATTAGATGGGGGCGGGCACAGTGGCTTATGCCTGTAATCCCAGCACTTTGGGAGGCAGAGATGGGCCAATCACCTGAGGTCAAGAGCTCAAGACCAGCCTGACCAACATGGTGAAACCCCATCTCTACTAAAAATACAAAAATTAGCCGGCATGGTGGTGGGTGCCTGTAATCCCAGCCACTTGGGAGGCTGAGGCAGAAGAATGGCTTGAACCTGGGAGGCAGAAGTTGCGGTGAGCTGAGATCACGCCACTGCACTCCAGCCTGAGCAACAGAGTGAGACTCCATCTCAAAACAAAACAAAACAAAACAAATTAGCCGGGTGTGGTGGTGCATGCCTGTGTGTGGTCACAGCTACTCAGGAGGCTGAGGCAGGAGGATCACTTCCATCCAGGAGTTTGAGGCTGCAGTAAGCTATATTCATACCATTGCACTCCAGCCTGGGTGACACAGTGAGAACTTGTCTCAAAAAAAAAAAAAATTGCTGACTTGTTTGTTCAGTGACTCTTTTATGGTGGATACTTTCTCGTGGACATTAACATGTGATGCAAAAATATTTACACTTTATAGCTGCCCTAATATGTCCATCCACATACCTCTACCCCAGACCTCCTTGTCTCTGATGTTCCAGTCTCTTTCTCCAGACCCTTGGCCAGATGACCAGGCCACAGCACTGTCCAAGAATTTGTGTCTTTTCTCATCCCGCGCCACTTTTCCTGCAGTGTCCTGCTTGCTACTCTGCCCATTGGGAAGATTTTCTTTCCCCACTGTGTTTCAGGGGCATCTCTGAATGTGACTGTAATACAGCTGCTGCCCACTTTTGGCTTATACCCACAAACCAAGCCAACTTGTGTGTAAACCAATGTGTGCTTTTCCTCCGTTTTCAACTTCTTACCTGTTCCCTCCTGCTGGCCCCTAATAAAATTGATGCAAGCTAGGGGAGGGGCACTGCTGGGTGACATGGGGGCTGGACTGCCTTCTCAAGAAACCTATTCATGCCCTCTGGTCCTGCATGTACTTGATACTGGATGTACCATTTCCTTCTCACAGTTGACTACTGCTGAACCCACCTGACTTTATTACTCAGTGGGTTTGACAGAATCTACCTCAAAACGGGCAGTGCTCCAGGACCCAGTCACATGTCAACAGCAATTTCTCAAAAGTATATATCTCTGTCTGCTACAAATGGCAGCATGGCCTCGACCTTGCTCAAAACATCTGGGGTCTGTGTTATGATTCTTCCGCTGGAGTTTGCCAAATATTCCATACTGCACCTTTTCTCACCACTGACACCTTCAACACTGTAAGGTCTGCCTACCTGGCTCAGGCAGCAGGGCTGACTGCACCGTGGCCTGGACCTGCTGTACTGCTCTTTCCTAACTCTGGCCACATCAAAAGTGGTAACTTTCTATGTCACCTGGTAAATGAACCAGAGGAATTTTCCCAGGTATGAAACGTAGCCTCCAGAGCCTAAAGAGGCCTACCATCCTCTGGTGCTTCCTTCCTTGTGGAAGGGATGCAAGATGCAAAAAATATGTACTTTAATTTTGGGGGGGATATTCTGGAAAGCCTCTGACCTCCTGGGCCCCTAAAAACATCACAGAAACAGTCAATCCCTGAATCTTCTACCTCCTGGAACATATGTATCTCACCAAGGCCTCCGGCATACTAACCACTTCTTCCTTATCTGTCCAGTTAGCATAATGTCAATGTCATGGATCAGAGTACTGTCCCTATGGGATGCCTGTGTGGTGCCAATCTCTTTGGACTATATGATAGAGGGCAGGAGAGTTAACAAAGCTCTGAGGCAAAACTGCAGATGAATACTGCTGTCCATTCCATGTGAATGAGAACTGGTTTTGATGCTTTTTTTAGCTGGAATGGAAAAGAGCATATTTTCTAAATCAATGGCTGCATACCATGTACCAGAGGCCTTCGTAATCTGCTCCAGCAATGATACCACATCAGACACAGCAGCTGCAATCAGTCTGCTATTTAAGTTTGTAGGAATCTACAAACTGAGATTCATCCTGTTTCCACAGGGCCTAGACTAATGAATATGGAGAGATGACTGAGAATTCTCTAGGTCTTTAATGGTGATACCGATTCCAACCATCGTGTTCCAGAATATTATATTATTTTTTCATTTACTGTCTTGGTGGAGACAAGGAAGAAGGCATTTCAGTGATTCCCACTTGGCCTTTCCTACAATAGTAGCTCTTACTCTACAGACTGGGCACCCAATATGAAGGTTACTCCAACTGCCAAATGTATTAATCCTTGTTGCTCATTGATACTGTGGAAATGACCACTGAATAGGTCCACGGAACCCATGGACCTATTCTTGGGGTCCAAGGAGCCCACTACGAGCCAGACTTTAGCCAGGACTCCGTTTTTTTCTTTTTCTTTCTTTTTTTTTTTGAGATGGAGTCTTGCTCTGGTGGCCAGGCTGGAGTGCAGTGGTGTGATCTCGGCTCACTGTAACCTCTGCCTCCCAGGTTCAAGCGATTCTCCTGCCTCAGCCTCCCGAGTAGCTGGGATTACAGGCACGCACCACTATGCCTGGTTAACTTTTGTATTTTTAGTAGAGATGGGGTTTCACCATGTTGGCAGTCTGGTCTGGAACTCCTGAACTCATGATCTACCCACCTCAGCCTCCCAAAGTACTGGGATTACAGGCGTGAGCCACTGTGCCTGGTCTGAGGACTCCATTTTCTACTTGGTTCCTATAAGCCCGGAATTTATCAGGAGTGTCATGATGACAGTTTGGGTCTCTGGGAATCAATGTCAGCTCAGACCCTGTATCCAATAGTGCCTGAAACACGTGGTTCTTTCCTTCTCCTGGTGTACCGTCAGTCAATAAATGGCCATAGGTCATGCAATACTGTGAAATATATATCACCCTTTGTCCCTGTTTCCTGGCATACAACTCCTGAAATCCTTAGGATCTCCACAGTGACAGTTTATTGTATGCTAATGAGCTGACTGATGGCTGGCCCCCGCTAGGTAGCTCCAGGATGGGGGCTGGTCACTGGAAGAACCGAGGCAGGATTAGAAGAAGGTCAGGACTTTGGGTCTCTCTTGCTTAGAGTTTCGATTAGCCTAATCGTGCCAACTCCCACAGGGGTACCCAAGAGGTTTCACAGTGACTCAATGGCCACTTAAGTGATTACGAATTCACAGTTTATTGCAAGTTTCACACACCAACAGTCATGCAAATATACTTGGCACACACACATGCAGTAATAACAGAGAGTGGGAGGAACCACAGCAAGTAGCTCAGGAGACCAGCAGGCTGACTTACAACGCTTGGGGCTGGTTTTTCTCAGAATGTCGCCAGGGTGGGGTCCATTGCCTCATGGAAAAGAGGCCTCAGAGTTCTCATCGGCAGAGCTTCTGCAGGCATCTTAGCCATGGTCAGTTTCTTTGCAGTTTTTATGGTCCTCCACAGGAGTGTCCTTAACTGTTAACTCAGCGGTCTTTTAGCTCCGCTTTCTTGTCAGGTCTCAGGGGTGCCTGGCCACACAGGCATCTTCACCTCAGAACACCATGCATATGCTTAGGGGTCAGCAGTTTCATGGTAGGCTGAGTAACCTGTCACAAGTGATTCCATTTTGAGACATTTAGAGTCACAAAACTTTATTATAAATCACAGTCCCACCCCGCAACCCCCAGGGAGGGAGGGGGCTGAAGGTTAAGCTGATCATCAATGGCCAATGTTAATTAATCATGTCTACACAAGAAAGTTTTTGTAAAAATACAACAGGGACAAGGTTTGGGAGCTTGCAGCTAGCCAAACATATACGGGCTTACGCATCTGTGTGCCCAGAGGGTGGTGCGCCCCAACTCCATGGAGACAAAAGCTCCTGCATTCTGGACCCTTCCGACTTTGCCCTATGTATCTCTTCATCTGTCTGTGTATTTGTATCCTTTAAAACATCCTTTGAAGGCTGGGCGCATTGGCTCACACCTGTAATCTCAGCACTTTGGGAGCTGAGACAGGAGGATTGCTTGAGACCAGAAGTTGGAGACCAGCCTGGCAATGTAGTGAGACCCCATCTTAAAAAAAAAAAAAAAAAAAAATTGGCCGGGCACGGTGGCTCACACCTGTAATCCCACCCCTTTGGGAGGCCAAGGGGGGCGAATCACGAGGTCCAGAGATAGAGACCATCCTGACTAAGATGGTGAAACTCCGTCTCTACTAAAAATACAAAAATTAGCCGGGCATGGTGGCAGGTGCCTGTAATCCCAGCTACTCAGGAGGCTGAGGCAGGAGAATCGCTTGAACCCAGAAGGGGAGGTTGCAGTGAGCCAAGATGGCGCCACTGCACTCCAACCTGGTGACAGAGTGAGACTCCGTCTAAAAAAATAAAAGAAAGAAAAAAATTAGCTGGGCTTAGTGGTGCGAGCCTATGGTTCCAGCTACTTAGAAAGCTGAGGTGGGGAAAAAAAAAAAAAAAAAGAATGAAAGCAAGCTGAGGTGGGAGGTTCCCTCGAGTCCAGGAGGTCAAGGCTGCAAGGAGCTGTGGTCACACCACTGTGGTCCAACCTGGATGACAGAAGAAGACTCTGTCTTTAAAAAAAAATGTCCTTTATAATAAACTGGTAAAAGTGTTTCCCTGAGTTCTGGAAGCCACTCTAGCAAATTAATAGAACCCGAGGAGGGAGGGAGTTGTGGAAACCCTGATTTTTAGCCGGTGGGTCAAAAGCATAGGCAAAATAGCCCAGGGCTTACAATTGGCATTGGAAGTGCAGAGAGGGTGGGGAGCAGTCTTGGGGAGTGAGTCCTCAACCCGTGGGATCTGATGCTGCCTCCAGGTAGTGTCAGAATTGAACTGAAGGAACCCATGTGGTGTCCACTGCAGAACAGATGGCTTGCTTGGTATTTGGGGGTGGGGAGAAACATACACATTTGGTCACAGCAGTTTTCCATGTTGATTGTTGTGGTGTAAAAGAAGACGTAAAACAGTTTTTTCCTCTCAAGTCCCTTTGGGGGAAGAAGGGGAAGAATCTTCATAGGCTCTTCCTCTTAGAGCCAAGCCACTTCTTCAGGCAGTGGGCTCCAGATCTAAAAATTGCCTTGGTTCTGGAAACCGAGCAAGGATTCGTGGTATTTTATTGGAGTGACCACCCTTAGCCTCCTGCCTCTCCACTGTCTGTTGTCATTGCTGTTGCTTTAGATGTTAAGCAGGACCCGTGCTGGCTGGCCCTCTATTTTGCTCCTTGGGATTCCCTACTCCATTAACCACATCCACGAACGCTGCAAACCGTGCTCCTTTGGATGTCCCTCTACCTTGCCAGTTGTTATGGTAATGACAGTCTCCCAGCTTGTGGTGGCTAAATCTGCCACCTGGCTTTGTTTCAGGGGACCCATAGTCCCAGCTTTGGGACCTCTCTCCTACCATCTGTGTTACAAAAGAGCCACACCAATGTGCTCAGGAATGCTGGCACCCCTCTGACGGCCTTAGTAAAAGATGTATCCTGAGCCCTCTCATGGAAAACAATCCTCTAGCGTGTCTTCTGACCTTATTAAAATACATCTACTCAACACTCTCCTCAACCTCCTTATTCCTTCCTCTGCTGTCTGCCAGGGCCACTCAGGCATCTCCGCTTTGCTTAGAATTGGATATCATTTCTTCCAGGCTTCTCAGAGCCATCTCATAGCAAGTGTCCATTCCCTGGAATACTTGCTGGGTGTTAAATACCATGTTCAAGAATCTACCCTCAGGTCAGTGAATTCTTGCTTACCCAGATTTACCTTCTGGCTCTATTGATCAAGCACCTTCAAAATCCAGCCCCAGGAGTATTCACCTGGGTCCAGCCTGTCCGTGCCAGCGGATTCTTGCCGTTTTGTGTGTGTGTAGTCTCTTTCCCCACTTATCATGTTACCAGATAGAAGGTCCTAAATGTGGCCAGGCAAAGTGGCCCATGCCCATAATACCAGCACTTTGGGAGGTCGAGGTGGGTGGATCACCTGAGGTCAGGAGTTCGAGACAAGCCTGGCCAACACGGTGAAACCCCGTCTCTACTAAAATTACAAAAATTAGCTGGACGTGGTGTGGGACACCTGTAATCCCAGCTACTCAAGAGGCTGAGGAAGAAGAATCGCTTGAACCCTGGAGGCGAAGGTTGCAGTGAGCTAAGATCGTGCCATTGCACTCCAGCCTAAGCGACAAGGATAAGACTCTATCTCAAAAAAAAAAAAAAAAAAAAAAAAAAAGTCCTAATTGTGATGTCCAGGTTCTTGGCATATTGGACAAAGAATTGAACACAACGCCACGGAGTGGGCACAGATTTATCGAAGACAATTCACAGAGTGGGAGCAGGCTTAAGCAAGCAGCTGCTGAAGAGCCCCCTCAGTTAGGGTTTTTATTCAGCTAGAAAGAACCCAGCAAAACCCCTAGGAAACCCTTAGAGGCCTCCAATTGGCCACATCCCATGAAGGACTGGCCGGTGGCCAATCGGGGGCTGAAGTGGCTTGTCACAGAGACAAGGATGTGACCTATATGCTGCACCTGCAGCTCTCCTGCTCATGCGCACTGGCTGCACCTGCTGCTCCCCTGCCCGTGCGGACTGGCTGCACCCGCTGTTCCCCTGCCCATGCTGACTGGCTGCACTTGCTGAAACCCTGCTAACCCCAGCTTCCCTATTCTCCTGCCTCAATCAGGCCAAGCATGTGTTCAGTTGCATTTTAATCCTAGTTCTCAGCCTGGCAAGGAGGAGAGGAGGGGGGTCACCTCTTGCCTTGTGAGAGAGGCTTCAGTAGCATCTTCCAGAAAACTGACTTGCTAGCACCAAGTAGGGAAGGCTGGGCTACATCTGAAATCCCAGATGTTCTGGGCTTTTGCAGAGTCAAATATCACTGGTGGAATCCATCTCAGTGCCCCTGCGCTGTGGTTCAGGATCCCAGATTTCCCCACCAGGGCCCTGCACTTTCTATACCGGACCTGCGTGCACCGGACACTCAAATCTCTTTGAAGCTCTGTAGACTTGCAATCTTTTTTTTTTTTTTTTGAGACAAGGTCTTGCTCTGTCAGCCAGGCTAGAGTGCAGTGGTGAGATCACTGCTCACTGCAGCCTTGACCTCCTGGGCTCAAGCTATCCTCCCATCCCAGCCTCCCGAATAGCTGGGACCATAGGTGAGCACGAGCATGCCCAGCTAATTTTTTAAATTTTTGTAGAGACAGGAGTCTCTCTATGTTGCCACACTGGTCTCAAACTCCTGGGCTCAAGCAGTCCTCCCACCTCGGCCACCCAAGGTGCTGGTATTACAGGCATGAGCCATCAAGCCCAGCTTGCAATTAGATTTTTGACCGGCTGTTAAAAACTGAGTCTATCTTGCCACTACGGAAGATAATGCCTGTTATGTAAGCTACCTCTAGGCTCTCCTACTCTCATACTTGGTGATTCACTGCTTGTTAACAGCCCTCAGTCTCTGTTATTCCCCTGAAGGGCTATCAACACAATTTAGTAGGACAGCCCATTTTGCTATGGTAGGCATTGTTCTCCCATATTGTTAAATGCTTGTGAAATCACACCTGCCACAACATTCCCCTCCAACAGCATCTTTTCTCAGGTCACCACCAATGAAATCTTTAGCAACTGAGCTGCCACCCAGGGCCAGGGACTATCTGTGCCTACCTATCAACCAGGACAACATCCCCTCTGTCTGCTGGGTGATGGGTGAGCCAGTTCCAAATCCCCTTCTTACTGCCTCTTTTCTTGGGCCACTTTCAGCACCACTTACGTTAGTCCGGGACTTTTAAGAAAAAGATGCCAAGATGGGATTAACCATACCAGATTTTATCAGGGGAAAAGTCTGTGGGAGAAAATGGCGAGGGAGCCAAGGTGCTGGAGAGTTTTTAGACCATGATGCCAGCTTGAATCTGCATGAAGGGGAAAGTGAAGGAGCACTGGGCAGAAGCATTTCTGTCGTGCAGTCTAAGGAAGGTCTGGCAGTTGAGAAGTCCTCAAGCCAAAGTCAGCTATCAGATCAGCTCTGTGTGTCCTGGGAATGGTTTCACCTTAGTATCCCTGCACGCTCAGTCCTTGTCTGGGAGCTGCCTGTGGAAGATGCTTGTGGCTTTGGGGCAAACGTGGCAATAGCTCTGTCTCTTTTTTTGAGATGGAGTCTTGCTCTGTCACCAAGGCTGGAGTGCAGTGGCACTATCTTGACTCACTGCAACCTCCGCCTCCCAGGTTCAAGCAATTCTCCTGCCTCAGCCTCCTGAGTAGCTAGGATTACAGGTGTGCACCACCATGCCTGGCTAATTTTATTTTATTTTATTATTTTTTTTTTTGAGATGGAGTCTCGCTCTGTCATCAGGCTGGAGTGCAGTGGTGCGATCTCAGCTCACTGCAACCTCTGCCTCCCGGGTTCAAGAGATTCTCCTGCCTCAGCCTCCCAAGTAGCTGGGACTACAGGCACACACCACCACACTTGGATAATTTTTGTATTTTTAGTAGTGATGGGGTTTCACCATGTTGGCCAGGCTGGTCTTGAACTCCTGACCTGGTGATCTGCCCACCTCGGCCTCCCAAAGTGCTGGGATTATAGGCGTGAGCCACTGTGGCTGGCCAGTAATAGCTTTCAAAGCACAGCAGCTGGGGCCTTTGGCCAATGACACGTCCTGTAGTTGGAGGTCTGTATGGCACATTCTCACAGCCACCACAGGCTGAAACATGCCACTCCCCTGTGCTGCCTCCATCTGCCCGTCATGAAACGTACAGGACAGTTGGGCGGCAGAAAAGAGACAAGATCCTTTCCATTAGGGATTGAGTGTATGATGAAAATGAGCAGGGTAGTAAGACAAGAGTGACCAGGCACACGGGGTGGGTCTACTTTAGGTAGGGAAACCCCAGAAAGCCTCTCTGTGTTGTCCCCTGAATGAAAAGGAGTGAGACGTAATATCTGGAGAAGTTAACGTCGAGGACCAGAAGCAAGTTGGCGTGGCTTGCCTGTGGTGAGTCAAGGGGAGGGAAGCAGGACCCACGAGGAGGGAGGAATATGGGGACCAGACAGGCGGGTCTCTGAAGGCCAAAGTAGGAGGCCATCAAAAGGGGTTTTACCAGAAGGGCAATGTGATCTGACCTATGTTTCAATGAGTGGACTCAGTGAGCCAGAAGAGAGGACTGCTAGCCTCCTGTAGCCTGGGAGAGAGGCTTTGACTGCAGCAGTAGTGGTAGAGATAGTAAGAAGTGATTGGTACGGCTGGGCATGGTGGCTCACGCCTGTAATCCCAGCACTTTGGGAGGCCGAGGCGGGTGGATCACGAGGTCAGGAGATCAAGACAATCCTGGCTAACATGACGAAACCCCGTCTCTACTAAAAATACAAAAAATTAGCTGGGCGTGATGGCGCATGCCTGTAATCCCAGCTACTCGGGAGGCTGAGGCAGGAGAATTGCTTGAACCAGGGAGGTGGAGGTTGCAGTGAGCCGAGATCATGCCACTGCACTCCAGCCTTCGTGACAGAGTAAGACTCCATTTCAAAAAAAAAAAAAAAGAAGTGATTGGATTCTGGTCTGGATATATTTTAAAGGCAACACTGACAAGACTTGCTGATGGACTGTGTACAGAAGGTGAGGGAAAGAGAAGGATCAAGGATACCTGCAAAGTTTTTGAAATCAAAACTAGAGGCTTGCCTAGCACAGTGGCTCACACCTTTAATCCCAGCTACTTGGGGAATCAGGAAGATCTCTGGAGACCAGCAGCTGGAGACCAACCTGGGCAATATAGCAAGACCTCGTCTCTAATAAAATGAGGGGAAAAGTAGCCAGGCATGGTGGCAAGTGCATGTAATCCCCGCTACTCGGGAAGGCTGAGGCAGGAGGATCACTTGAGCCCAGAAATTCCAGGCTTCAATGAACTATGATGGCACCACTGCATACCACTCCAGCCTGGGTGACAGAGGGAGGACTATCTCTAAAAAACAAAGCAATAGATTAGGCGTGGGGACTCATGACTGTAATCCCAGCACTTTGGGAGGTCGAGGTGGGCAGCCTGTTTGAGACCAGCCTGGCCAACATAGTGAAACCCCATCTCTACTAAAAATACAAAAAATTAGCCAGGCATTGTGGCACATGCCTGTAGTCCTAGCTACTCAGGAGGCTGAGGCAGGAGAATTGTTTGAACCCGGGAGACAGAGGTTGCAGCAAGCCAAGATAGCGCCTGGATGACAGAGCAAGACTCCATCTCAAAAAAAAAAAAAAAAAAAAAAAAAATATATATATATATATATATATATATATATATATATAAAACAAAGAAACAAAAAATCACAAGAGGCTTTGATATGGGAGGAAGGAGCTGATTTGAGGGTCTGGTGGGTGAAAGGTGGGGATTCATACTTTGTTTTCAGTTGGTTAGGTTTGAGATCTGTCTGCTCCACTTCCATGTGGGTCACGGAGGGAGAAGATTTTGAGAAAAAGTGGCTAAGGAGAGAATTAGGGGGAAAGTCTATGTTTTGTTTCCCCCAAAGCATGTGTAGTTTTATGTGTCAACTTGACTAGGCTATCGCATGCAGTTATTTAATCAAACACTATTTGAGGTGTTACTATGAAAATATTTTGTAGAAGCTGGGCGTGGTGGCTCACGCCTGAAATCCCAGCACTTTGGGAGGCTGGGGTGTGCAGATCACCTGAGGTCAGGAGTTCAACACCACCCTGGCCAACAGGGCGAAACCCCATCTCTACTAAAAAACACAAAAATTAGCCGAGCGTGGTGGCATGCACCTGTAATCCCAGCTACTGAGGAGGCCGAGGCAGGAGAATTGCTTGAACTTGTGAGGCGGAGGTTGCAGTGAGCTGAGATTGTGCCACTGGACTCCAGCCTGGACAATAGAGCGAGACTCCATCTCAAATTATATATATATATATATATGTTTTGTAGATGTGGTTAATATCTACAGTCGGTTGGCTTTAAGTAAAGGAGACTCTCCTTGATAAGGTGAATGGGCCTTGTCAAAATAAGTGAAGGCCTTAGAGCAAAACCGGAGGGTTTACAGAGAAAAGGTGATTCTACCTCAAGACTGCAATATTAATTCCTGCCGGAGATTCCAGACCTAATCACACACGCGCGCGCACGTGCACACACACACACACACACACATGTCTCCTATCGGTTCTGTTTCTCTGGAGAACCCTGAGTGCTACAGCCTATATTTAAGGAATCGGAGGAAAGCAGAAGAGCCAAGAAAGATGACAGCAGAGGAGGGCTGCGCAGTGCGAAGTGGAGACTTTGGAGTGTGATGGATCAGAGTTCATGGATAAGAGTTTCAAGAAAATATTTATTTATTTATTTATTGAGACAGAGTCTTGCTCTGTCGCCCAGGCTGGAGTGCAGTGGCGCTATCTTGGCTCATTGCAACCTCTGTCTCCCAGGTTCACGGGATTCTCCTGCCTCAGCCTCCTGAGTAGCCAGGACTACAAGCGTGTGCCACCATGCCAGGCTAATTTTTGTATTTTCAGTAGAGACAGGGTTTCGCCATGTCGTCCAGGCTCGTCTCAAACTCCTGACCTCAAGTGATCTACCTGCCTAAGCCTCTCAAAGTGCTGAGATTATAGGTTGAGCCACCACAGCCAGTTGAGTTTCAAGGAAATCTTAATAAACAGTTTCAAATCATAAGTCAAACAAGATGGAAAGTCTGATCTTAAAAAAATTCTGCATTCTGGCTAGGTGTGGTGTGGTTCACACCCGTGATCTCAGTGGTTTGGGAGGCCAAAGTGAGTGAATTGCTTGAGGACAGGAATTTAAGACCAGCCTGGGCAACACAGCAAGACCCTGTCCCTACAGAAAGAAAGCTGGGTGTGGTGGGGCATGCCTGTAGTTCCAACTACTTGGGAGGTTGAGATGGGAGGATCACTTGAGCCCAAGAATTCAAGGTTACAGTAAGCCATAAGCACGCCACTTTACTCCAGCCTGGGCAACAGGGCCACACCCCATCTTAAAACAAAATTCTGTATTCAAATATCTGCATATCATCTGGATATCTATTATTTACAACTCACCTATTTCTGGAAGAAAATTGGAGGTAATGTCTTTTTTTTTTTTTTTTTTTTTTTTTTTTTTTTTTTTTTTGAGATGGAGTCTTGCTCTGTCACCTAGGCTGGAGTGCAGTGGCTCAATCTTGGCTCACTGCAACCTCCACCTCCCGAGTTCAAGTTATTCTCCCGCCTCAGCCTTCCAAGCAGCTGAGATTATAGGTGCCCGCCACCATGCCTGGCTAATTTTTATATTTGTAGTAGAGACAGGGTCTCAACCATGTTGGCCAAGATGGTCTCGAACTCCTGACCTCAAATGATCCGCCATCCTCGGCCTCCCAAAGTGCTGGGGTTATAGGCGTGAGCCACTCTGCTCAGCCGGTAATGTCTTTTAAAACTGTCCAATTAAAAGTGTCCATCCAGTAGCTAGTGAAGCTACAGAGGCATGTCAATATAAAACAAGCTTACTATCAGAGCTGTCTTAACAGGAAGTGTGGGTAGGGACTCCTGGCAGGTGCTGAGAATAGATGGAGGCCAGGAGATCCTGCTGCCTTGAAAGATTCCTCTTGCAAATCTTGTGCTCAGGCCTAAAACCTCAAACATAAAGCTTTATGCCTTTGTTTTCGTTGTTGATGTTGTTTGAGACAGAGTCTCACTCTGTCACCCAGGCTGGAGTGCAGTGGTGCCATCTCAACTCACTGTAACCTCCGCCTCTTGGGTTCAAGCGATTCTCATGCCCCCCCATCCCGAGTAGCTGGGACTACAGGCGCGTGTCACCATGCCCAGCCAATTTTTGTATTTTTAGTAGAGATGGGGTTTTGCCATATTGGCCAGGCTGGTTTCGGACTCCTGGCCTCAAATGATCTGCCTGCGCTGGCCTCCCAAAGTGCTGGGATTACAGGTATGAGCCATTGCACCCAGCTGAAGCTTTATGCCTTTGGATTAAGGTAATGTCTTTTGACAAAATACATGTGGCTTTGGGAGAGATAAAAGACAACTCCACAATGGGTCACTAACACACGATAATGAGCCAGGAGTGGTGCTTCATGCTTGTAATCCCAGCACTTTGGGAGGCAGAGGTGAGTGGATCACTTGAGCCCAGAAATTTAGACCAACTGGGGCAACATAGCAAGACCCCATATGTATAGAAAAATAAAATAAAAATTAGTTGGGTGTGATAGCACACACCTATAGTCCTAGCTACCTTTGAGGCTGAAGTGGGAGGGTCACCGGAGCCTGGGAAGTTGAAGCTACAGTAAGCCATGATCACATCACCGCATTCCAGCGTGGGTGACAGAGGAAGACCCTGTCTCAAAAAAAAAAAAAAAAATGACTGGGTGCAGTGGCTCATGCTTGTAATCACAGCACGCTGCGAGGCTGAGGAGGGCGGGTCACGTGAGGTCAGGAGCTTGAAACTACCTTGGCCAATATGGAAAAACCCCATCTCCACAAAGAATACAAAATTAGCCGGGCATGGTGGTGCATGTGCAATCCCAGCAACTCGGGAGGCTGAGGCAGGAGAATTGCTTGAACCCAGGAGACAGAGGTTGCAGTGAGCCGAGACAGTGCCATTGCACTCCAGTCTGGGTGACAGAGTGAGACTCCGTTAAAAAAAAAAATGGTATTGAGTGAGTGAATAAAATTGCGGGGATCAGCTGAAGTATGTTGGGGTGGGGTGGTGGGGCTGGTGGAGATATGAGGAAGTTAGAATACATGAGCACTTAAGAAGAAAGTTTGCCAAGACAGCATGAGGGAATATCTGGAAAGCAAAAGAGATTTTAGAATTTTGACAACAGAATTTATTTCACAAATTTATCCATACTCAATCTTGGTTTTAATACAGAACTAGTTAAGTTAAAAACAAAATAAAACATCTTTTTTCTTTTCTTTTTTTTTTTTTTTGAGACAGAGTCTCACTCTGTTGCCCAGGCTAGAGTGCAGTGCTGCCATCTTGGCTCACTGCAACCTCTGCCTTCCAGGTTCAAATGATTCTCCTGCCTCAGCCTTCCAAATAGCTGGGATTACAGGCGCCCGCCACCATGTCTGGCTAATTTTTATATTTTTAGTAGAGATGGGGTTTCACGATATTGGCCAGGCTGGTCTCAAACTCCTGACCTCAGGTGATCCAACGGCCTCAGCCTCCCAAAGTGCTGGGATTACAGGTGTAAGCCATGGTGCCTAGCCTAAACATCTCTTCTTCATGCCTGCCAACACTTGACCAAAATTGGCATCTCTTGGAGGCACTAAGGTGGGGTGAAGGGACTTGTTGATGAGGGAGGGGTCGGAGTATTATAAAATGAAACTCTTTTTTCATTGGCAGAGATTCTTCTTCAATCCCTTTTTATCGTTTATACTTCTCTTACTTAGTGGGCAGAGGGAAACCTCACAGCAAATCATCCTAGAGAACCAAGTCCCGGGCCAGGAAGGAGTGGCTCATGTATTTGTGTCCTCAGACCTTCCTGGCCTTCAAGCTTAGAGCCCCAAACAGGAGTCCAGAGGAGGATCTAGGACCTTACAAAGCAAGAAAGTGTGAGAAGAACAAAGGTGGGGCAGATTGGGTAGGAGCTGGAGCCATCCTGGGTACTTGCTTTGAGGAAGGTGAAACCGTGACGTCAGTGCTATAGACAAATGGGTCAACACCAGCCCCTGTGGTCGATGGACCTTCATCACCAGGGTCGGGAGGCTGTGCTCCTGAGGAGGTGCTACACCTGGGGTAGGTTTGGAAGCAGGCTGGAAAGGGCCTTGCTCTCATCGTCCCTTGTATATGTTCCTATTAATCCACTTCTCTTAGTATGTATACTGGAATTAATTTACCCAAGTTCTCTCCAAAAAGTAAACCACTAATTCCACAATGTGCACCTTAACGGTAGGCACCTGGGGTAGGCAGCACCCACAATGCCTCCAGGAGTTCCTCCCTTTCCTGGCGCTGTGGTTTGCAGATGTCCCCTAAACCATATGTTGGAAACTTAATGTACAATTCAAAAGTGTGAATGAAACTTAATCTATGATGCGACAGTGTTGAGGAGTGGAACTTTTCAGAGGCAATGAGGTCATGACGGCTCTGCCCTCATGGATGGACTAATGCTATTATTACAAGTGTGGGCCCCTCTTGCTCTCTCTTCTGTGTCCTCGCATCATGTGATGCCTTAACCATCTTACAATGCAGCAAGAAGACGCACATCAGATTTGGCCCTTCCATCTTGGACTTCCCAGCCTCCAGAACCATGACCAAATCAACTTCTATTGCTTGTAAGTTATCCCAAAATCTGTGGTATTCTGTGATAACAGCACAAAATGGACTAAGAAATCTGGTATTCAAGCCCTTGTGTAGTCCCCTTCCAAAGCGTACCAGGGATGTTCTATGTGAACCATAAAAAAAACAGAGAAATGATAGTATGTTTCTTCTGTGATTAGGTTTTAAAGGATATGACAGCTTTCATCTTGGTCAGTCTCTCTCTCTCTCTCTCTCTCTCTCTCTCTTTTTTTTTTTTGAGACGGAGTCTTGCTCTGTCGCCCACGCTGGAGTGCAGTGGCAGAATCTCGGCCCACTGCAACCTCCACCTCCCGGGTTCAAGCGATTCTTCTGCCTCAGGCTCCCCAGTAGCTGGGACTACAGGGGCGCACCACCATGCCCAGCTAATTTGTTTGTATTTTTAATAGAGACAGAGTTTCACCATATTGGCCAGGCTGGTCTCAAACTCCTGACCTCGTGACCTGCCCGCCTTGGCCTCCCAAAGTGCTGGGATTACAAGCGTGAGCCACCGCGCCCGGCCCTCTCTCTCTCTTTCTCTCTGATCACTGTAGGTAACTAATACAGGACCTCTTACTCATCTCAGCTCCTACAAGAGTATCTGACATTTAGCAAATTCTTAATCAATGGTGATGAAATGAATGAATGAACAAATGTGGCTACACTTAAGTAAACTAGCAATGCAGTCAGTCTAAGCTAAGAGTTGAGACATTTCATATGTAACTTTAATGTGGTTTATCTTCTTAGGAATTCCTACCAAGTGATAATGTGGCAATGGAGAATAGAATAAACTATAGAAAGATGATTTAACTTATTGATCTGAGCAAAAATCTAAGATGATTGTAAACAAAATTTTATACAGCACAAAAATGAATCCTAAAAAATAAATGACATGCACAAATCTCCAAAGTAAGTTTTTATTACAAAAACTTTTAATACAATTCAATGTTTTATTAAGGTTAAAGTCAGGACCTTGACAACCTACTGAGTTGTAAGGAAACACATGAGGAAAGTCAACATGTCTCTAGGCTGACTTGAATTATTCCTTGACTAAAAATTCTAGGGTTATGTGGACTTTTCTGTTATCCTGACTTAACTCCTTTCTTTAACAGCAAAAAAAACCCAGCAGGAATAAAATTCTTGGCAGACTGCTCTACAGAATAAAGTGAACAACAGAAAATATAGATATGAAGTGCAGAAGCAGCAAGTTACCACAAGAGGGGGCTATACACTCAAGAAAGAATAGTTGGTTAGCGAAGTTTCTCTATTATCGGAAAAAATTAAAAATACTTTGAGAAGTTTATTCCATGCCTTCATCTTTATAGCCCAGCTAAATAATCCCACAAAAATGAGAAACTAATGTTTTACAAAGCCCCTCAGTCTCCTTCAAGAGAGTGGAGGATTTATTAAGGATAGGCTATTTTGTTGTCTGCAAAGCTCTCCTTTCATCTACCCTAATGCCTCAAGATGCAAAGCTCTCCTTTAATCTACTCTAAAGTCTCAAGATGCTGGATAAAGCCATTTCCCCGTAAGGTGAGCATATGCTTGCAGGCAGGTGTGAGCCTTCAGGCAGAGTGTGCTGTCATTGTTTTTGTAGGCAACTTGGTGTATTGAGAAGACCAAAGACCTTGGTGTCAGACCAACATGAGTTCAAGCTCTGGCTCTGCCATCAGTCAGGCAGGTGACATTTAAGTGATTTAGTTCCCTTCAGTCTCAGTTTACTCATTCACCTATAAGTTGTGAGAATGAAATGAGATGTAGGTAAAGTGCTTAGCCTAGAGTCTGGCGCTTATGTTAACAATTAAGGGCCATTATTATTGTCTCTTATTTATTATTTAGTTCTATCATCTGTAGCCACCTAATTCTTAGTCTAGCAATTGTGGAGCAGGAGTCATCAAGATAAAAAATGTAATCTGATTTGTTCTTTTTGTTGGTTTTACTAAAAAACCTTAGATAACCTGAGATATGTTGTTCTTTTTGATGATTAAAAAAAAAACATTTAAGGCCGGGCACGATGGCTCATGCCTATAATCCTAGCACTTTGGGAGCTGAGGTGGGTGGATCACCTGAGGTCAGGAGTTCAAGACCAGCCTGGCCAACATGGTGAAACCCCATCTCTACTAAAAACACAAAAATTAGCCAGGCACGGTGGGGTGTGCCTGTAGTCCCAGCTACTTGGGAAGTTGAAGCAGGAGAATCACTTGAACCTGGGAGGCAGAGGTTGCCGTGAGCCAAGATTGCACCATTGTACTCCAGCGTGGGTGACAAGAGTGAAACTCCGTCTCAAAAAACAAAAACAAAAAATGTAAAGTGGAAAAAGAGAGATAAGTGCTACACCAGGAATATGCATGTTACATGAAACCATAAAACACAGATAGTAAAAGCACTGAAAGTCCATTTGATAAACAAAGCAAGGGCATTTGTTTTAAGATCAAGGGTAAAATAAAATCTTCAATGCAAACACAGGTAATATTAGTTACAACTGACCCTTGGTTTATAATTTGAAGGCTTATTCTACTTTACATGTATTATGCTAATTCAACATACCTCAAATGTTGACTTTGAGTGGTTAAAATATTCTAAAGGAAACTAGAAAATAAACAGCTTACTACATCTTTCATAAAATAAACAAAAAGTATTTAGAAATTGATAGGCTGCCTGAACTTAAATCACACATGACTCACTTGGTTTGAGTAGAAGATGGTGGTTTACATTGTCTGAAGGACCCACACTCTAAGGGAACTTCCCAACATCCATCCTGGAAGTGATGAAATAATTCTCTAAATTCCATTATTTTCATTTCCCCTGGGCAACAATTAGATTCTCTGGTATCCAGATGATTGACACCTGAGGCGGATTTTATAGACACCCATACCCACAAGGCAGAGACCAACCACGATGGCCCCAATCACAGGAAGCACAATTGTGTAGTCAGACGAGCACTCATCCACTAAGAGAGAAAACAAATACAATACAGTGGGTAAGGTTTGGTGATGCAGTCCAGAAAGTAGGCTAGAGGGGAAAGAAGATGAGCTTTGGCATCAAACAAAGCTTGACTTTTAACTCCACCATTAACTAGCTTTGTGACCTTGGACAGGTAATTTACCTTTGCAATTTCCTAATTTATAAAGTCAGCAAATAATATGTAAGACTGTTAGAAGATTAAATAACCATATTTTCTCAGTAATTAACATTCAATAATCATAATCCTCATTTCCTGAACTGAGTAAGAAGTCACTCCAGGCATACTGCCTGCTAAGTGGGATATGCTTACAAAAAAGAGACCAGCTGGGCGCGGTGGCTCATGCCTGCAATCCCAGCACTTTGGGAGGCTGAGGTGGGCAGATCACCTGAGGTCAGGAGTTAGAGACCAGCCTGACCAACTTGGAGAAACCCCATCTCTACTAAGAATACAAAATTAGCCGGGCACGTGACACATGTGTAATCCCAGCTACTCGGGAGGCTGAGGCAGGAGAATCGCTTGAACCCGGGAGGCAGAGGTTGTGGTAAGCCGAGATCACACCATTGCACTCCAGCCTGGGCAACAAGAATGAAACTCCATCTCAAAAAAACAAAAACAAAAACAAAAAACAAAAACAAAACAAAGACCATTTGGTGACCAGTGACCAGATTACAGATGATCTCTTGAGAAACATGATTTTTATCCATTTTATAAAACAATTTTGTCACTCCTAAGGTTTTATTGTATTACTTTTAGCTAATATTAGAAAACAGATCAAATTATTTATGAGAGCTTAAAAGTGAGAGTTTACAAACTTATCAAAACTGTTTTTTCTTTATACCATTAGAAAGCGCTTACTCAATTCATCTAAATGTAATTGATTGAGTCAGAGACTAATAAATCTCAACTGAGGAAAGACGGAGGGGTCTGGGGAAAAGGGGGAAGTTGATAGAATAATGAAGAGACTGGGAGAAAAGGGCAAATAAATGAAGAACCATGTGTTAGTCATAGATAGCTAAAAAGATACATGTGTGAGGTCGTTGTATGAACCAACACTGAAATTATGTCCTGAACCAAGGATCGCCATCAACGCAATTCAGTGTACCTGAGATCCAAGAATAAAAGGATCAGAAGAGGTCAGAGAAGACAGAGTGGCAATCAGAGATTCCAGGAAAAAGAAAATTGGACAGGAAAGAAACTGTGCTTGTAGTACACTACTCGGCTTGACAGCAGCCAATATTTATAAAACTATAATAATGCATGCCTTAATACCTTACTGATTTAACCAAAAATAGTTGTGTAACCACAAATCTTTATGTGCCATAGCAGGAAGTCTAAAATGGATCAATTAGGAACTATCATGATAAACCTTTTACTTTTTAGAGTTATGGAGATGGCAATCAGAAGAAACTGTTAAAATTAGTTAAATGTATTTTGTATCTTGGGGCAGGGAGGCAGGGGGACAGAGATATGTTGCTTTCCATGATAAGACCTTTTGGAGTACATGAAACTTTGTTACTTATATATGCTTCTCTTTTTTTGCAGCCTGGAACTCCTGAGTTCAAGCCATCCTCCCACCCTGTCCTCCTGAGTAGCTGGGACTAGGGGTGTGTGCCACCATGCCGGGTTAATTTTTTATTTTTTAGAGATGAGGTCTTGCTATGTGGCCCAGGCTGGTTTCAAACTCCTGGGCTCACACAGTCCTTGACTTCCCAAAGTGCTGGGATTACAGGCATAAACCACCATGCCTGGCCTATATTTCTTAAATAAAAAAAGAACTTTGACAAGTTTTAAGGAATTAAAATGAGTGGGAAAAAATACAAAAAGTTAAAACAAAAGGTAAAGCACACAACTGTTGACCCAATAATTCCATCTCTAGGAAATTATCCCAAAGATATATTTGCACAACTATGCAAAGATATATTACAGCACTGCTCATTTTATGAGAGACAATTTAAATATACGTAAAAACTAAAATAGTGTTCAGACAATAGAAAATAATATGGCCATTAAAAAAGAACGTGGCAGGTCTCCGCGTTCTATAACAGAAGTTCCCTAAGATCCATGAAGCATCGTGTGAACCCAAACCCATGTGCTGGTGGGTCCGGTGTGCAAAGATACACCAAAAACTGGGAGGAGGACTGGGAGGGAAGTGGAGGGCAACTTTTACTGTCTATACAGTTTTGTTAAATGATTAAATTATTTAACATTGTTTAAACATTTCTAAAATGCAAAAGAGTACACAAAGAAAAGTAGTGACTGATCCAATCACCACATTTCTTCTATTTGAATCAATCACTATAAACCTTTTTGGGCATGTGGTTCCCCTGTGAATATGTGTGTGTGTGTGCGCGCGTGCACGCGCACATGTGCAAACTCACGTGCGTGCTTAAAGCAAAATCACTCTATTTTAAATAGTCTATGCTCATTATAACTAAAATAGTAGAGAAAATCACAAACAAAAAAGTGAAACCAGTTACCCCAGGGCCATCCACCCAGAAATGTCATTGCTAACATGGAGAAACATTATTTCAGGCATCTTTCTTTGAACTACAAGGATAGATAGGTTAGAAAAATAAATAGAAATACTTTTATTAAGATAGGATCATACAAGTACTATTTTAATACATTTGTTAATTTCAATTTTACTTGCACTTAATAGAAGAAAAAAACTTAAACTGAAGGAATTATCACACACCAATGTCATGGGAAATATTGGTTCATAAGGGGCCCCTTTAAAGTTGTAGAAAGAGATTCTGAAGTATGCATTAAACAATTATAAAAGACATTAAGAGGTTATGAAGTAAATTGGACTTGTGCTTGCTAAACCTTGTTTCCAGTTTAAACATTATCTATTGATACTGTTTTGAACGACTAGCACTAACAGATTCCCTTGCATCTCCCCTCTCTTCAACTCCAAAAAAAATTTTTTTTTTGAGACACAGTCTTGCTCTGTTGCCCAGGCTGGGGTGCAGTGGTATAATCATAGCTCACTGAAGCCTCAAACTCCTGAGGTCAGCCATCCTCCCACCTCAACTTCTCAAGTAACTAGTAGTACAGGCAAATGCCACCCCACTCAGCAAGTTTTTAAATTTTTTGGAGAGATGGGGTCTTACTATGTTGCCTAGGCTGGTCTTGAACTCCTGGCCTCAAGTGATCCTTCAACCTCAGCCTCCCAAAATTTCAGGCGTGAGACACTGTGCCCAGACAACTCCAAATTTTGAATAGTTATGTTACTGTTTTTAACATTGTCTGGGTTTGTTTCATTTTGTTTTATTTTTTTACAAAGTAAACTGATTTTATTGTGAAATTCTCACAGACAGAAAATTAAATCAAATATTTATTCTGTCCATTTCATTTTACAATAACCTTATCACTTATTTTTGTACCATGCATTTCAATTGCCTGCTAAGTAAAAAATGTTTTAAAAACTATTAATTTTTGAAGTTTTTAGCTTAAATTTTATCATCAAGAAGCCCACAATAAAATACGTTGCCAGCAGCCACCCACCAAGCCCCTGTGTGAAGAATGTTTTGGTTGCTATTTCAACTTAAGGAAACAATCTTTGACCTTGATCCATTGTATAGGTTTATAACACTTCAATTCTATTTGATAACTATCATTCCTGTAATCTTTAAAAATATGTTCTGACTGGCTGGGCATGGGCTCACGCTTGTAATCCCAGCACTTTGGGAGGCCGAGGTGGACGGATCATGAGATCAGGAAATCGAGACCATTCTGGCTAACATGGTGAAACCCCGTCTCTACTAAAAATACGAAATAAATAAATAAATAAATAACCAGGCCTGGTGGCGGGCACCTGTAGTCCCAGCTACTCGGGAGGCCGAGGCAGGAGAATGGCGTGAACCCGGGAGGGGGAGCTTGCAGTGAGCCGAGATTGTGCCACTGCACTCCAGCCTGGGCGACAGAGCAAGACTCTGTCTCAAAAAAAAAAAAAAAAAAAAAAAAAAAAGTGTTCTGACTATTTAACACATTCATATGATTTAAAAAGTCAAAATAATAAAAGATGCTGTACATTGAGAAGTTTCACTTCCACCCTTGCCCCTTCTTCTTAGTTCTTCCTGTCCCCTATTAGATAATTATTTTCCTTAGTTCTTGTTTATATTTCTGATGTTTCTTTGTGCAGATAGGACAATAATGAATATACTATTATGCACTATACTTTTTTGATATAATATATTTTGGAACTCTTTCCTTAAACATACATAGCATCCTCATTCTTCTTGAAGCTGTTTAAGGATTCCATTGTGGGATGAATCAGTTTTAAAATCTGGCCCCTACTGATGGACCCTTGGCTTGTTTTCATTTTTTTGCTATTACAAATAATGTTGTAATGAATAACCATGTACAAATATCATTTCATATATGAGAAAGTGTGTTTGTATTCCCAGACCCATAATTGTTTGGTACATTTTATATGTAAACGGATCCACTATTCACCAGCATCAGTCTTTTTTTTCCACTTATTTTATTTGTTGATTTAGAGACAGGGTCTCACTCTGTCACCCAGGCTGGAGTGCAGTGGCGATCGCAGCTCACTGCAGCCTGGACCTCCTAGGCTCGAGTCATCCTCCCATCTCAGCCTTCCAAGTAGTTTGGAACTACAGTCATGCACCACCATGCCCAGCTAATTTTTGTATTTTTTGTAGAGATGGGGTTTTGCTATGTTGCCTAGGCTGGTCTTAAACTCCTTGGCTCAAGCAATCCTCCTGCCTCAGTCTCCCAAAGAGTTGGGATTACAGGTATGAGCTGCTACACCAGGCCTACTGTGACTTTTCTATTCCTAAAGGCTGCTTATTTCCTTGTTTATATTGCGACTCATTTCCTCTCTCAGTGAATTTCATTGTCAAGCAATATTTTTTAGAAGGGCTTACTTGTGCTGTATCCTTTGAATTATTTCATAGTTAAGAATATCTAAGAAGAAGAGGCGAGAACGACCCCCGGACCGACCAAAGCCCGCGCGCGCTGCATCCCGCGTCCAGCACCTACGTCCCGCCGCCACCATGCCCAAGAGAAAGGCTGAAGGGGATGCTAAAGGAGATAAAGCCAAGGTGAAGGACGAACCACAGAGAAGATCCGCGAGGTTGTCTGCTAAACCTGCTCCTCCAAAGCTAGAGCCCAAGCCTAAAAAGGCCCCTGCAAAGAAGGGAGAGAAGGTACCCAAAGGGAAAAAGGGAAAAGCTGATGCTGGCAAGGAGGGGAATAACCCTGCAGAAAACGGAGATGCCAAAACAGACCAGGCACAGAAAGCTGAAGGTGCTGGAGATGCCAAGTGAAGTGTGTGCATTTTTGATAACTGTGTACTTCTGGTGACTGTACAGTTTGAAATACTATTTTTTATCAAGTTTTATAAAAATGCAGAATTTTATTTTACTTTTTTTTTTTTTTTTTTTTTTAAGCTATGTTGTTAGCACACAGAACACTTCATTGTTGTTTTTGGGGGAAGGGGCATATGTCACTAACAGAATGTCACTGAAGCTGGATTGATGTGGGGAAAACACCGTTCCTTCCTAGTTTTGAGAGACTTCCTCTTGGCTCCCAGGAGGAGGGAGTCCCTGACTTTGACACACATGGCCACCTTGGCACAAAAGCCTTGTGGTATGGAAAAACAAATTTGTTTTTATGTCCTCTTCTCCCTTTCCATCTTTCAGCATAGACTTAACTCCCTTAAGCCCAGACATCTGTTGGGACCTGACCCGTAGTCATTGGTTACCAGTGTGTCAGGCAATCTGGACTTTCCAGTGATGCCACTGAGATGGCACCTGTCAAAACAGCATTGGTTCCATTTCTAGATTGTGGATCTTCAGATAAATTCTGCCATTTTCATTTCACTTCCTGAAAGTCAGGGTCGGCTTGTGAAAAGTTGTTAAACAACATGCTAAATGTGAAATGTCAACCCTCACTCTAAACTTTCCCTGTTCAGAGCATCAGATGAAGACTTCATTGGGTTTTATAGTGGCTTTCTGATTTTTGGTAGTCCATTGAAGAAGGGAGTTTGAAAGTTGTTGTATACTGTTAACGATTGTCTGCCCATGTCCTGCCTGAAATACCATGATTGTTTATGGAAAGTATCTTTAATAAAGCTGGATACAGTTTGGCTTGGAAAAAAAAAAAAAAAAAAAGAATATCTGCCTGGTGACAGAGCAAGACTGTCTCAAAACAAACAAACAAACAAAAGAATATCTGCCTATTGTCTTTATACTTGATATTTTTGGGTCATACTTTTTTTTCTTAGATCATTGTAGAAATTATTTGCTGGTTTTAAATGTTGTTGTGAAGAAATTGGAGGTCAACTTTAACTTTCCTGTTTACAGGTGATTTTATTTTATTTTCCATAAAGGCCTAAAGACTTCTTTATGTTTGAAGTTTTATAGCTTGTTTCTGATATGTCCCAGTGTTAAACTTTTGGTATCAATTCTTTTTTGGGACATGCTCTTTTAATCCCAACTTCAATGATTTATCTCAAGGAAATGTCCTTAAATCTTCAAATATATTGTCATTCTATTTTTGAGGTCTCTATGTCAGAGTAGCTTGTATATCTAGTAGCTTCCCTGTAATGCTTTAATCATAAGGTTTATCTGTATTACCTGTAATGATCTCAGTCATTCTCTCTATGAAAATAATATAATTTCCTCCCTATTTATTCTGCCTCTTACTGTTTCTATACATTATGTAGTGTATTGCTTTGACATTCCTCTTGTTTTCTTACTCTTTCATTTTAACATCTTATCTTTAAACTCTGATTATCTGGAATTCACATTAAGTGATTCTCAGCATCAAGCAATTGTCAGGAATTTCTTTCTGTTCCTTGAATTATGTTTTCTTTGTATTTTACTATTTTCATTTCTAACTTTCTGTTATGGACTAAATTGTCTCCCCTCCCTTCCCCCAAATTTACATGGTGAAGTCCTAACTTCCAGGAGCACAGAACATGTATTAGGACACAGGGTGTCTCAAGAAGTCAATAAGTGAAAATGAGGTCAATAGGGTGGGCCTCTACCCAATATGAATGGTATCCTTACACAAAGAGGACACATGGATACAGACAGGTACAGAAGGAAGACCACATGAAGACACAGGCCATCTACAGCCAAGGAGAGAAGTTTCAGAAAAACCAATGCTGTGGACACCTTGACCTTGAATTTCTAGCCTCCAGAACTGTGGGAATACACATTTCTGTTATTTAAGGCATCCAGACTGTAGTATGTTCCTAAGATAGTCTTAGCAAACTAATACACCCTCACTCCTTTTCTTAATTTATTTATTTATTTATTTTTTGAGACAGAGTCTTGCTCTGTCGCCCAGGCTGGGGTGCAGTGGTCGGATCTCAGCTCACTGCAAGCTCCGCCTCCCGGGTTTAGACCATTCTCCTGCCTCAGCCTCCCGAGTAGCTGGGACTACAGGCGCCCGCCACCTCGCCCGGCTAGTTTTTTGTATTTTTTTAGTAGAGACGGGGTTTCACCGTGTTAGCCAGGATGGTCTCGATCTCCTGACCTCTTGATCCGCCCGTCTCGGCCTCCCAAAGTGCTGGGATTACAGGCTTGAGCCACCGCGCCCGGCCTCCTTTTCTTAATTTAATTTCATACTATTCTGATTTTGCTGCAGTATTTTGGCACAGTGACCATGCAGTTGGTTTTCATTTTGCTTATGCTTGAGCATGTCAGTCCAAATACTCCATTTCCTATGATGCCATTTGGGTGAATTACGGTCTTTCTTTCCATGGCATCTGACTTCAGTTGATGTTTCCCTTTGGGCTAGATATTTGGATTCTATTCTCTTTTTTGTAGCATGGAAACTAGCTGCAGCCTGGAGCGATCTTCAGCCCTGGGGTTGCTTCCCCAGTTCGCCGCCACCAGTCCCTACCTTTACTCTTCCCAGTCTTCCTGGGAGCCATTTTCACTATCCTAGGTTAGTAAAGGAAGAAGATAAAGCAACCCACTCTTTTTTTTTCCTCCAGATTTAGTAACGGAGGAGTTCACCGAATTTTTTTTCCCTCTCATCACAGGCTTCTTAGGGTGGATGTGTGAGTGGTAAGGAGGGGAGGCAGATGAGGAGCCCATCTCGGCTGCCCCTCTCCTCTCCACCTGGAAAGTGGGCAGGACTGTGAGTAAATCACACATCCAAGCGTTTATTTACTGGCCAGTCCAATGAAACCTTTGCTTTTTGTGTTACCAGAATGCCAATTCAAATTAATTCTACGAATAACTGGTACTGGGGTGGGGGGAATAGATAGCAGGAGTCCAAGCAGTGGCCATCATCCAAAAGAACTCCCTGAAGAAGGTAGGAAGGAAAATTAAATTTAAGTGAATGGTCATATCCCTCTACACTTGATTTTAAATTCTGCTTCTGTTTCATCTGCGAGGGGAGGGATTTCCACATGCTAGAAGGTAAATCTTACATTAATCATTCTGCAGAAGGGTGAGTGGCCGGTGAATAAACACCTTGTCCTCTGCCCTACAGAACTTTCAAGTGCCCTTAACACTGGACACAGGGGAGCCTGGAGCAGGAGACAGTTTAAAGGAGGAGGTGGAAGGAGATCGCAGCTCTCCAAAGCCAAGCTCTTGCTGTTAAGCCTGAGTCACTTGGGGGAACTCCTGGGTCCTCATATCAGATTGTCATCAACGTCTCCTGTTTTAAGAGGGCAACAGACATTTCCTGACACTCTGGATGTCTTCAGGGGCTCTTAGCGCTCTTTTGAAGCTGCGGTGTTCCCTCGCCCACAGCCCCACTTCTAAGAAAACAAGGAGAGCAAAAATGCCTCCTGGGGAGTCAGTACATTTCCCAAATAAGCAGTAGTTTTAGAGTTGTCAAATTTCATAAACGTCATGTTAAAAATAATGAATGGCACCTCTGGAAAATTTGGAAAAACAAGAAAACTTCCAGTCAGTAGAATCAATTAAGAACATTCCTCTCCCCTCTCTCTGAATCAATTAAGAACATTCCTCTCCCTTTTCTCTGAACCCCCATCAATGTAATAGGAAACCATGAATAACATCCTAAGCCATATTTTAATAGCATTTTTCCTCAGATATCAACCGTCCGCCATCAGGAATGTACTGCTTTTGGTGAATGTTTGCATAAAAGGGAAGTGAGTGATCCTGCAGGCGGGTCTACCTCTTCCTGCTTGCCATTCCGGATTGTTTCCCTGCTCTGCCTCCCTCCTCTCCTGCAATGGTCCAAATGGACACATTTACAAGAATAAAACAGCATCAAAGAAAAGCCGACAAACCAGGAAAAAAGTAGCTAAGAAGGCAGACAACACATGAAGCTGAAGGAACAGAAGAGCTAATATTTATTGAGCTCCTCCTTTTTTGCCATGATCTTTGATATGTGCTTCAAATTAAAAAAATGAAATAGGCAGTTACCTAATTTTTTAAACGGATAATACATTACCATAGAGTAGGATATGCTTTTTAAAAAAATAATAGTATACTAAGATCATCTATAATTTAAGTAAACCAAATGTTGGTAAAATCCAGGAGTTTAAAATCATTTTGTAACCAACTTTGAAATGCATTGATTTTTTTAAAAGTAATGTTTTTGAAAACTGAAAATCAGGACTCTTGAAAATGTCTAAGAAAAAATCAGTCAATTTGCAAATGTCTTCGCCACGATTCTCCCTCCAGGTTTTTGCTGCCTCCCTTCTCACAAGCACCCCGCTCATGTCTCTGCCTATTGCCTCTAATTCCGGAAGCCAGCACTGGTATATTCAGGTGTGGCAGAGGGTGTCAAGCACACCTGGCATGGCCTCCCCAAGGTAACAGGAGGAAGTGGGGAGGTGCCGTTTCCTAGCCCTGGGGTAGCCCTTTGGTGGGAAGTTAGGTTTCCTAATCAGCTCTGGAGGGTGCAACAAGCAACGAGACAGATCAATCCTTTCACTTCAGGCTGAATATGAGGCCGGAATTCCCAAGACCTTAACCTTGCACGTTTTGAAGAAAGTGGGGCTTTACATGCGTTCATATCCTCTACTGGGCCTCTTTCTGGCCACCAGACATGCGGTTAGCAAAATGACAAGCAGTCCTGTGATACTCAGGCCCATGGCCACAGGGATTTCTCTCCTGTTTCTGTCACTGAAGCATTCATCCGCTGTAATTGAAGTCAGAGTAACAAGTGTTACAGACTGGCCACAAATGCTGGGAAGTGGCACTGCCACATCTGCCTCAGCTTTGGAGAGGAGACTGAGGGAGAGATGGAGCTGCCGGGGCTCAGACCACAGTGGGTGAAAATGAGAGGGAAAGAGATCTTTCCTTCTCAGATCCTCTCAGAGCCACAGTGGCTCTGACATGTGTAGCACTGGTAATTAGTTAGGGAGCTTATTAAATTGCAGATCTCCAGACACATGCCCAGGAAATTATAATTCAGTGGTCTGAGCTGGGGCCGGTGGGATTCTGATGCTGCTTCCAGGCAGATCCAGCTTTGAGAAAATATGCTAGTTTGGCCTAGAGGGTTGTGATCAGAGTTATGTCTTGATTCTCAACTTAGAGTAATTCCTGGAGCCATATTGTCCAACTCTAGTAATAGTTTGAGACAGAGTCCCACTGTGTCACCCAGGCCAGAATGCAGTGACACAATCTCGGCTCACTGCAACCTCTGCCTCCTGGTTTCAAGTGATTCTCATCCCTCAGCCTCCCGAGTAGCTGGGATTACAGGCATATGCCACCATGCCGGGCTAATTTTTTGTATGTTTAGTAGAGATGGGGTTTTGCTATGTTGGCCAGGCTGGTCTCAAAGTCCTGGCCTCAAGTGATCTGCCTGCCTTGACCTCCCAAAGTGCTGGGATTACAGGAGTCAACCAACACACCTGGCCCTAACTCTGTGTTTCTTAAAGGGGCTGCTCAGATAGCTTGGGGCTGCTAAAACAGCATAATAAACAGCCAAAGGAAAGGACAGCAAAAACCCTAAAACTCAATAAACAAAAAACAATGTATGCAGGCTCCAGGATTTTAGGGAGGAGGGGATTTTAGGATTTAGGAGTCTACTGTTTGGGATGACCATTATCTTTTACAAGTCTCAGCTTTGACACTTGCTGGATTCCTCTCCAGTTCTTCAAGCCCCTGTTTAAAAATCGCCCATCAGTCAAGACTTCTTTAGTCCACCCTCTCATCAGCAATGCTGTCAATCACAGCTTCCTCTGGGCTCCCATAACCCTCTGCACATGTATCTTTTAAACACCATATGGTATGGTAACCTGCTCCTCTTTTCCCCCTTCTCTTACTCTCTGCTAGAAAATCCTATTTACAGAATGACATGCCTCTTTGCATTTGAGCATCTTTAGTGAAATTTGAAGTGCAAACACTAGGAAGATGGCATTGAGTTGACAGGGTGACAGTGGGAGAACAAGGGGAACATTTTGGAAGTGGAATTGTTAGGGCTTTGTGACTATTTGTATGAGAGGCTGCTGGAGGGAAAGGAGTTAAGGAGAACTCTGAAGTCTGTTGTTTGGAAAACTATCCAATTAATGATGCTTTTAAGGAAAAAAAATGTAAAGACAAGAGAGCTTTTCTATGCATCCCTGTGAACACTGCTAATAGGAGGCCAGGCACGTCCTGCTGAAAGGTTTTATTTCCCACCTCTGCCACTAAGAGATTTCCCAGACCTGATCACTTCCTGCTTCACAGAGCTTCTGAAGGGGAAGAAGAGCAAGTGTGTACCTTTTTTTTAGGATCACACGATTACAGAAGTTTTTCAAACCTTCATAATGATTGTAAAAGAAAGAAATAGTTTTCTAACACTAGAAGTTTTGAGAGTGGATGACAAATGGGGGCAACCCCTACTGGCAAATTTTCATATGACTGTGGGACTCCGACAAAGCCTACAGAAACCAGGGGACCCAAGGCAAGCAACGCCCAGTCCTTCCTCTGCCAAATGCCTCCCACTGAGTACCTGCGGAGAAGTTTTCTGCTACACGCATCTGCCATTTCATGATGGAACCCAAAGCAAAATCAGATTCATATTGTAGACATTTAAAAGATGGCTAAACTTCTAGCTAAATCTATTTTTGATAACTGGGAAGGTGTGAGCACATTTTTTAGTTATTATGAGAGGGATGTTTTAGAAATTGAAGTACATGACCCTCCTGGGCATATGTAGAAATCCTCGTAACACTGTGTTCCTGGGAGGGAGAAGAGGGCTGTTCTGGAAAGTCACCCTGGTCGGCTCCTGGCCCTGGCCCAGGGATCTGTTTTCCTCCAGGGCAGTCATCAGGCAAGCTCTGCCTGTGATGGTCAGAACTCAAAGCAGAATTTAGAGGGAAACTAAAACCAACTCTGAGGAAACACTGTTGGGTGCAACAGCTTGTAATTGAGATGAGGGGTTCCAACAGCTTGTAATTGAGAAGAGGGGGTTTCCTTCTATCTTGAATTGCTCCATTTTGCTCTTTTCCCTCTGCGGTGGGAAAGAAACTATCCTCAAATCTTGATTTTAGACATTACTGATACTGAGGATCTTTAAAGTGTTCTCCAAACATATCTGAATTTACACCCACCAGGACATAAAGGGAAGTCGTAGGTGGTATTTTCTGTTTTGATTGAGCGCATGAGTGTTTAAATGAATGAGAATGTGTGAGAGTCTAAGAGAATGTAATCTGCTGTAGGACAGCCGTGACTGGGTGGGTGCAGGTGCCTGATTCTGAGGTGGCCAGAGGAGCCTGGCCCTGTGAGCTGTGTGGAATCATACTGTCCCAGGAAGCTCATGACATGCTGGCTCCTTGGACATCTGCAGACAGAAAACCATTTGGATCTACCCTGGGGACTCTAAAGTGTATGTTTGCAACCCAATCCATCTTTAACTTACCATTTCCGAAGTGGTCATCTTCAAAATCAAAGGCTTGAAGTTGGACATTGGTTGTTTTCAGCTGCAGGTGGGCTGACAGCTGGAGGCTCTGTTCACTCACGCACTTGAAGGAATGCCCGACCACTGTCTGGAACATCACCACTGCATGCTTCATTCCTTGGTAAATTGTCTCTGAAAAGGTGACATATAGATTTCTTAAGAGTCCTGATAGGCATCCACCGAGCTCCAGCTGTGGCTGGGCTGCCCATGTGCAGCTAAATGGACTTCCTTCTGAGTGGCTCTCTGGGGGTTCTGCCACCTTCTCCCCATGAAAAAACACCCTGGTGCGGTTTGGAGACTTTTTCAGCTGCTCTGTTTGGGGTATAAGGGAGACACCTCACATAAACTGGAATGCGCAAACACTGAAATGAGAACTTTTGAGAATGTGTTCTTTGGTTATTTTAAATCACTGGGGACAGAGTGGGTGGGAACTAGTCAGTACTTGGGGGCTACAGAGAGGTGCCTCCAAAATTTTAGAGGTAAGAGAAGATTGCTTTCTGAGACTTAGAAAGTCACAGAACCCTTAATGAATCAGTGAAGGGACACACAGTCAGCAAATGCAGCACTTGCCTATCGCCAGGCTGAATGTATTAGACGAGCAGGGTCAAGAACTCATTAAGGGTCGGGCACAGTGGCTCTTGCCTGTAATCTCAGCACTTTGGGAGGCCGAGGCAGGCGGATCACCTAAGGTCGGGAGTTCAAGACCAGCCTGACCAACATGGAGAAACCCCGTCTCTACTAAGACTACAAAATTAGCCAGGCGTGGTGGCACATGCCTGTAATCCCAGCTACTTGGGAGGCTGACACAGGAGAATCGCTTGAACCCAGGAGGTGGAGGTTGTGGTGAGCCGAGATTGCGCCATCGCACTCCAGCCTGGGCAACAAGAGTGAAATTTCATCTCAAAAAAAAAAAAAAGAACTCATTAGGAGGAGTTGTTGCATCCATCCACAGAAACAGAGAGAAGGGAGAGGCCCATCTCTTCCCATCTGAGTGCCGTCTGGGTAGAGGAACCTGCTCAAGGACTGGCCCTGTCTTATGACAGGTACACCCTGCTCAAGGAAGTGGAGGCTTCATCAGCAGATGAAGTTAAACATTTTAATTATTGAGGCCAGGCATGGTGGTACGTGCCTGTGGTCCCAAGCACTTGGGAGGCTGAAGTGGGAGGATCATCTGAGCCCAGGAGTTCAAGGTTGCAATGACCTATGATTACGCCACTGCACTCCAGCCTGGGACACAGAGTAAGACTGTCTCTAAAATAAATAAATAAATAAATAAATAGGCTGGGCATGGTGGTTCACGCCTGTAATTCCAGCATTTTGGGAGGCTGAGCTGGGCAGATCACTTGAGGTCTGGAGTTTGAAACCAGTCTGGCCAACATGGTGAAACACTGTCTCTACTAAAAATACAAAAATTAGCCAGGCGTGGAAGTGGGTGCATGTAATCCCAGCTACTCAGGGAGGCTGAGGCAGGAGAATTGCTTGAACCCGAAAGGTGGAGGTTACAGTAAGGTGAGATCGTGCCACTGCACTCCAGCCTGGGCAATGGAGCGAGACTCTGTCTCAAAAATAAATAGATAATAATAATAAAAGAAAAATAATTAATCATACAATGAACTCCATTTTCTCTAATTCCATGCTTACTAAGCACTCTTCTGACTACACTATAGCTTCTTGAATGGTAGAAATTTCACTGGTCAGAGGACCCAACTGTCTGGTCCGCTTAGTAGTTACAGTAAGGAATAGTCCCAGGATGAATTAACAAGGTGGCATTAATGCCAGTGTCTGTACATGCAAATGCCCTAGACAACATACTGAATTCTCTGTGTACACGACCGTATCATGTGTTATATCCTGGGATAGTCTGCTACTACCATCCCCACTAACATTACAACTGTCACTACTGTAATTACAACTGATTACTATTCTTAATACCCCCATTAACATGAAAATCATCATTACTGTGACTCCTTAAGCTCCTGCTCAGCCATTAGGATCAGGACCTAGAATTGATTTTCCCACACCCTCAGCTCTAAATTAATTTTTGATCAGTCTTTCACTTCCCCTGTCTTTTTTTTTTTTTTTTTTTGAGACGGAGTCTCACTCTATTGCCCAGGCTGGAGTGCAGTGGTGCGATCTTGGATCACTGCGACCTCTGCCTTCTAGGTTCAAGCAATTCTTCTGCCTCAAACTCCTGAATAGCTGGGATTACAGGCGATCGCCATCACGCCCGGCTAATTTTTTTTGTATTTCTAGTAGAGACGGGATTTAGCCATGTTGGCCAGGCTGGTCTTGAACCCTGACCTCAGGTGATCTGCCTGCCTCAGCCTCCCAAAGTGCTAGTATTACAGGCGTGAACCCCTGCACCCAGCCTCCCTTGCCTCTTAAGAGATTGCTACTCTATTGCTGGCTAAAATCTGGTCCATACCTAGTGATAATATTAGCTAACTGATGTTAGCACTCACAATATTTATTCTCTATCCTAAATGAGACAGGTCTAAGTGAATTAACATATATGAAAATGAGTTGTCAACTATGCTATCTTACTTACATTTAACAATCATTGGCAAATCTCCCTGAACATACCAATACAATGTAGCTGATATTTTAAGTAGATATTACTCCACATTTTCAATTCTTGGCAAGTTTCTTCGGCATAAATTCCTTAACTGGTAAAATAATGTTTAAGCTAGTCAAAGGATAGAGCTTTGAAAAGGAGAAAACAGACATGAAAACTCTTAGTACAGTACCTGGCACAGGGGGATACAAGAAAATAAAAGTTATTTAACTTTGCAGGGAAACATTTGATGCCTCTGAGAGACATCTAGTGTGAGCGGGAGCTTTGCTTCTCTGGAAGTGAACACTGTAGGAGTTCTCTGAATTTACCCCACTAGAGTCATTGTCCATATAGCAACCAAAGTGAACCTTTATAAATGTAAATCTGAGGTATCATTTTCCTCTCTCCCCCAGACCCCCTGGTGGCATCCTTTCACACTTTAGAATACAGTCCAAAGTCCTGACCCTTGCCTTGCCCACTGGCCCTACATGCTCTGGCCTGGCTGTCTGTCCCTTGACCACATTTGCTGCTTGTTCTCTCTCCGGGCACACTGGCACCCTGCAGGTCCTTGAACACACTAGCCAGCTCACCCCTTAGGGCCTGTGCATCTGTTCTTCTGGCCATCTGGAAAGAGCTTCCCTAGGCCCAGATATCCCCAAAGAGGTGAATCTCTCTTCTCAAACTTCACCTCTTCAAAGGGCCTTTCTCCCCTGAGGGCTTCCCTAAGATATAAGGGATAGACTCACCTAAAATAGCTTTCAATTCCTCTCCACTCCTCCTGCTTGTGTTTGTTCATAGAATTTATCACTACTGGGCCGGGTGCAGTGGCTCATGCCTGTAATCCCAGCACTCTGGGAGGCCGAGGTGCATGGATCACCTGAGGTCAGGTGCTCGAAACCAGCCTGGCCAACGTGGAGAAACCCCATCTTTACTAAAAATACAAAAATTAGCCAGGTGTGGTGACAGGTGCCTGTAATCCCAGCTACTGAGGAGCCTGAAGCAGGAGAATCGCTTGAACCTGGGAGGCAGAGATTGCAGTGAGCCAAGACCAAGCCACTGCACTCCAGCCTGGGCAACAGAGCGAGACTGTCTCAAAAAAAAAAGAAATGATCACTACTTAACAGAGCACAGGAGTCCCCCTTATCCTTGGGGGATACATCCCAAGACCCCCAGTGTACCAGTGTATGCCTGAAGCCATGGATAGTACTGAACTCTAGATATACTATGTTTTTTCCTGCATATACATATATACCTGTGATGAAGTTTAATGTATAAATTGGTCACAGTAAGATATTAAAAACAATAACTAATGATAACATAGAAAAATTGTCACACCATAACAAAAGTGATGTGCATGCGATCTCTCTCTCTCAGAAACTCTAACTGTACTGTACTCACCTGTTTTTGCACCAACCATGAAAGGTGAAACCGTGAATAAGGTGGGGGGGGGGGTTACTGTATTATCATTTAACGTGTTGTTGCACTCTTCCTCTTCTAGAATGTAAACTCCATGAGGGTAAGATCTATTAGTCTGAAATATTATGGATCCGCAATGCCTAATACAGGGCTTAGCACCTAGCAGGCACTAACTACATTTTAGTAGAGTGAATGTATGATTCCCAGAGTATAGAATCAGCTGCACTATCAACAGCAGATCTGTCAAAAAGCCACTAAACTCTTTATTGTTGCCAATCATGATCTCTGACATCATACTAGTCTAGCCTCATTTACGAGCAGATGGGCAAATTACAAGCACACAGAGGCATAGTAAAGTCCCCCAAAATCACATTGCTGGCTGCTTTCTTAGCCTATTCCTTAAAAGCAGCATTGGCTGGGTGCAGTGGCTCACACTTGTAATCCCAGCACTGTGTGGGACCGAGGTGGACGAATCGCCTGAGGTCAGGAGTTGGAGACCAGTCTCGGCAATGTGGTGAAATCCCATCTCTACTAAAAATACAAAAATTACTGGGTGTGGTAGCACACATCTGTAATCCCAGCTACTTAGGAGGCTGAGACAGGATAATGGCTTGAACCCAGGAGGCAGAGGTTGTAGTGAGCCAAGATGGTGCCACTACACTCCAGCCTGAGAAATAGAGCAGACTCTATCTCAAAAAAAAAAAAAAAAAAAAAACAACAACAACAACAAAAAAGCAGCATCAAACATGAGCAGATTCAATAGCATGAAAGGTGAGCTAACCAGAAACAGTGTCATGGCTGGTAGAACGGGCATTCTGTAATTACTAACCTGGATCCGAGACAGTCAAACAGGCTCCCACTTCACTGATATAATATGATCCTTCATCCTGTAAAACAGCAGGGTGTTAACCTTTGGTTCATCTCTATTCATATGTTTACAATCTTGGTTTATAACCTTTGTTTAGGATTCCAGCTATTAAATCTAGATATAAGGGCTGGGGAGTTACTTGATACTGGGTCATAATTGTGTATAAAAATTCCAAAAAAGTAAACATACCACAAATAAATAAATAATAACTAACAGTTTTCCCCTGGCCCCAAATTTCCATACTGCATACTAGTTGCTAGGGCCTGATATTCAAATTCCACCAGTATAATCTGAGTCCCTTGGTTGGGCCAAATTTCTCCCTGTTACAATGCAAGTCCATCAGGAAGGTGGAGGAGCAGGAGCGTATAGTAAGCTTTTACTAGCAATTAATATCTAAGGGTAGGAATTCTTATCCTGAGACCACGCATCCTTTCCTTTTATTTTTAAGACCATCCATCTGGTTTAGAAGGCTCATCCTTAAGGATACCATGGGAGGACCTCCCGGGGTCCATAAACCCTCTGGGAAAAACAATGTATACAAAATGGTGTCTACATGTTCCTACATAGGGTGTCAATGGCTTTACACAGCTTAATGGGTCTATGTCTTCAAAATGGCTAAATGGGGCCACTGGGAGGGATTATGGGAAGAAATGCCTTACCCTGAGATCCTGGGTATCCTCTAGAAGAGAACCCCAAGTGGTTGTATTTAAACACAAAGCAGTACCCCCACATTTCATCTAGGAATTATCTTTCCAGAAAAACAAAAACAAACTACAAAACAGCCCTATAAAAACGAAGGGCATGAAACCTTCTAGGGAACTGAATTGGGGTATAGAAGGGTAAGTTGAAAAGGGAGTTTCCATTTTTTAATTGAGGTGATCCACAGTGTTCTCAGTTTTAAACATCCCTTAGAAAACCATCTATAAGTAAGAGGTGCAAAAATGGCAGAGCAACCCAAATCAGAACATGAAATTGAATTACTTTTAGAGGTTTCAAATATAGTCATTAGAGAAACTTAACAATACTAATCTTGACCACATTATAGTTCATTTGTGTATTGTTAGTGGATAAAATGTTGATTCATTATACAATAAAAGGGTTCCATAAATACAAACTGTTTTAGTAAGATCATTGATACTGATACACTGAGCCCTAGATCCTACAATTCATTGAATAGCACCTGCCACACAATAGCTTCCTACCCTGTGTCAGGCACTGTCGCGGGCACTTCCATGCACTTGCCTTATTTAATCCTCACCATAATCATGAGGGAAAATGAGGCTGGGTGACTTGCTCCATGTCACAGTCCTAAGAGGTGGCAGGGGAAGATACGACCTCCAGCTCTGCTTGCCTCCAAGTCTAGTCTTTAGCGTCTCTTTCATACCCACTCCATGCCGGGGACTGTTCTAGGTCATGGGAGAGGACCTGGTTGCCTCCGTCAAGGTGCTCAGTCTCTTGGGTCTTGAAGGCAAGTTGAACAATGCCCTTAGACCATCCATTTGCCTTAGGGAGAAATGTCTCTTTTAAAAAGACACCAACTTGGCCAGCCGCGGTGGCTCAAGCCTGTAATCCCAGCACTTTGGGAGGCCGAGACGGGCGGATCACAAGGTCAGGAGATCGAGAGCATCCTGGCTAACACGGTGAAACCCCGTCTCTACTAAAAAATACAAAAACAAAAACTAGCCGGGTGAGGTGGTGGGCGCCTGTAGTCCCAGCTACTCGGGAGGCTGAGGCAGGAGAATGGCGTAAACCTGGGAGGCGGAGCTTGCAGTGAGCTGAGATCAAGCCACTGCACTCCAGTCCAGGTGACAGAGCCAGACTCCATCTCAAAAAAAAAAAAAAAAAAAAAGAAGACACCAACTATGTGTTGCTTTTATATACCATTTATTCCGGGCATTTTTAAAATTTGGAGCCTCTTTTAATCTAAGAGAGACTTATATTTCAGGGTCCACAGTCAGGGTTACAAGACCCCCGCCCCATCCCTAAGGGCAAAGAGGGCCCATTGAAGGGTTTTAAGCAGGGCAGTGACATGAGCATAGCTTTGATTTTGGAAATGGCTCGGGCTGCACTGTGAGACTGATTTGAGGAGCAGCAGAATAGTAATGAGGTCAGCTCAGACTCCTCAGAGGCCTCTTGGAATCTTCCCTTTGGTGTCTGACCTGTCCACCTAAGGAAAGAATGCGTGGCATTTCTGTGAGAGTTTCACCATTTGCCACATGCATGTTTTCACTGACATTGCCTCACTTGATCCTTACAATGACCCCCTGAGACCAGAATCGATATTATCAGACCATTTTACAGCTGAGAACAAAGAGGCTCTGAAGAGTTAAGCATCTACCGCAGATGCACATAGCTTGTAGGTGAGACAAAGCAAGATCCTGCCCTGCGTTTTCCTCCATGGGATGTGTGGGTATAGGACAAAAATTCATTATGTGAGAATTTACTTTCACATTCCCTGAAAGGCAGCTGAAACCTATAACCATTGATGGGAAGCAGGACTGGCTACATAATGAATTTTTGGGGCTCAGTAAAAAATGAAAGTGTGGGGCCACGTGTTCAAAACTCAAGAATTTCATGGGGCAACAGCAAAGCATGAAAACAAGCCTGAGCCCTTCCAGATGCACAAGCGGAACACCTGGGAACCCGTTCCTGATGGGCAGGGCCACTGCCGCTCCACAAGAATCCACGCTTTCTAGGACTAATCAAAACCTGAGGCCTTCCACAAGCAGAGTGCTTACATTCACTGTGAGTTCATCTTAAGGGCACAACAGGACAGAGTCTGGAAACTGTACTCAGATTTCTTTCCATTTTGACTGAATCAAGATTAGTCAAACGTTGACTAGGACTAAGCTGATGTCTAGCTTTTTTTTTTTTTTTTTGAGTCGGGGTCTCCCTCTGTTGCCCAGGCTGGTGTGCAGTGGCAAGATCTTGGCTCACTGCAGCCTCAACCTGCCAGGCTCAAGTGAGCCTCCTGCCTGAGCATCCCAAGTAGCTGGAACTAGAAGCACGTGCCACCACAGCCAGCATTTTTTTTTTTAATTTTATAGAGATGGGATCTCACTATGATGCCCAGGCTAGTCTTCAACTCCAGGCCTCAAGAGATCCTCCCTACTTGGCCTCTCAAAGTGTTAGGATTACAAGGAATGAGGCTTGAGGTATGAGCTACTATGCCTAGCCATGATGTCTATCTTTAGGGTAAAGGAAAAGTATCTGTTAGGTGGATTCATGTCAACAAAAGGGCAAGGGGATATTTAGTTTTCTTAAGATTCCAAGTTTGACTTGACATGATCATACTTCAATCGTCCTGCACATCTCTTCTGACTCACCCTTTCCATATGGTATTTAAGCCCCGGGCCTCAGGGTTAATGGCATGGGGATATACCATCTTGTCTCTCCACCATTCAAGACAGACATGGCTTCTGTTCATACATCCCTATTCAGTATTTCTTTTCAAGAAAAAAAAAAGATTCCAAGTTTTACATAATTTATGCTCTGGAATGAGGCTTAGTTAGACAATTGTGCCACTTTATTTTGTAGAGTTATAGTGTTACTGGATATTCTTAAAGGAAACAAAATCATCTTTGGTAAACTTTTTTCCAGAAATATTTTAGGCTCTGTGGTCCTTTGTTAATCCGTCAAGAATCTTAACATCCTCCTTAGCAAAACTGAGGGTCCACCAACATGTCTACCTTTGTACAGACATACGGGGGTCTGGCACCAACCAGCCAATTCATCCTGCCCAGGACGCCAGCATGCCAATAACCGCGGGGCCCTAAGGTTCCCCCGTCCACTTCAGCAAAACACACCATGGAAGCTTCACAGTCCCTAGCTGTTCAGGATGTGGATTTTGTCTTCAGCATCGATCACGTCTTTTTTGCTCAGCACTGTTGTGACTAAATCAAGAAAGTTTTGTTCTGGACATAGCAAAAGGAACCTGTGATCTACTTTTTGGCACTTTGACCCAGAGTTCTCTGCAAAATTTAGATTTTCTCCTTCATTGATTCATTTGTTTATCAAATGTTTGCTAAAGATACACTATAGATGAAGTCCGGGAGGGTACTAGGGAAGAGAAGTGAAGGAGCCATAGACTTTGCCTTGGGGATGGTGAAATGTGTGACCAGTGCATTGATGAAGTTTGGGGAACAATGACTAGAGATTCAGGGAACTAAGAAGAGGAAGTCTCTCATTTTACCTGAAACGGAAGTGGGGAAGGGGGAATTTCACAGGATGATGATATTTGAGTTATTTTAAGGATGGATGCTAAAGGAGCTGAGGGGTGGGAAGGGCCTTCCAGGCAGAGGGAAAAGTACCAGGGGAAACAGGGTGTGGAAAGTACAGGTTACCTGGGGGGTTCTAAGCGGTGCACTGTGAGGGTGTTAACATTTGAACATTGGTCACGGTCCTCAGAAGCCCAGCTCGTAGGCCAAGAGGGTTCCAAATGCCCCTCAAAGGCTCTGGAGAACAGTTTGAGCAACATAATTAAAACCCATCTCTACAAAAAATAAAAATAAAAAAAAATTAGCTGGTGGCATGTACCTGTAGTCCCAGCTACTCAGGAGACTGAGGCATGGAAGGATCACTTGAGTCCAGGAGGCCGAGGCTGCAGTGAGCTATGATCGTGCTACCACACTTCAGCCTGGGTGACAGAGGGAGCCCTTTCTTAAAAAAAAAAAAAAAGAGCTGGAAACTGGAAACACCAGAACACCAGGTGGGTCTGCAGCATTGATTCCAAGACCTCAGTTGGCCAGTGCACTGCCTGACCCTGGCACCTCTCCTCTCTTGATGGTTAATTTCACTATGTCGAGAGCCAGGGCTGGAGACCTAGAGCTGCCCGGCCAAAGGGGTGGAGGAGAAAGGGATAGTCCTGCGCACAGAACAAAGTTACTGAAGGATGTTTTAAAAGCAACTATCCCACCAGGAAGGATGTTGTAGGGAGGTGGGGGGAGAGACGTACGTGATCTTGAACTTGAAGAGTCTGAACAAGTTTCAGCCTGTCACTCTAACCAAATGAGACACTGACAGGGAAAGTTTTTCAGTTTTTCAAAAAATGAAACTGAGGGAAAAAAAAGAAAGGAAATCCACCTCTCCTGACCCCACTAGGGGCCAAATACCGCGCTGAGCACTTTTACATTCTTTAGCTCAGCACACTCTCACAGCAGCCCCGCAAAATAAGCACTGGTTGGCTCCATCTTATAGAAGAGGAGCTGAGGCTCAGAGATCATGAGCAGCCTGTCCATGATCACGAAGTGAATGATATGGATAATTTGCCTTGAGTGAACGACGAGGTTAAGTGACTGATTTTTCTTTATGTTATAGTCATTGGTAGTATTTCAATTTTAAAAACTACAAATTGGGCTGGGCACAGTGGCTCACACCTGTAATCCCAGCACTTTGGGAGGCCGAGGCAGGTGGGTCACCTGAGGTCAGGACTTCAAGATCAGCCTGGCCAACATGGCGAAACCCCGTCTCTACTAAAAAATACAAAAATTAGCCAGGTGTGGTGGTGCGCACCTGTAATCCCAGCTACTCTAGAGGCTGAGGCAGGAGAATCACTTGAACCTAGGAGGTAGAGTTTGCAGTGAGCCAAAATCATGCCATTGCACTCCAGCCTGGGTGACAAGAGCAAAACCTCATCTCGAAAGCAAACAAACAAACAAAATCCTACAAATTGAAAGCTGGAACTATAGCCTATATTTCTGTTATTTTTCTTTCATAGCCAAGCTCATTGTTAGGGACAAAGTAAGTGCTTAGTAAATTCTTACTAATAAACGAGTTGATAAATCAGGCCTAATCAACATCCATTTATCATTCTACAACCTAGCTCCCATAACATCTATTATATTATAATGAATAAACTCACATTTTCTAAGGTTCTCTTTTTCTCTAGAGCCATGGTTTTCAACCACAGATGATTTTTGCCTCCCAGGAGACATTTGACAATGTCTGGAGACATTTCGAGTTGTCAGACTGGGGTGGGCAGTTGCTCCTGGCGTCTTGTAGACAGAGGCCAGAAATGCTGCTAACCATTTTTCAAGGCACAAGGTAGTCCCACACAAAGACTTACCTGGTCTCAAATGTTAATACTGTTGCTGTTGAGAAGTGCTCGTTTAGAAAGCAGCAACATTTCAAAAGTGATCGACTGAATAGTTGAGTCTATTTCTCTTTTGAAAAAATCTAGAAAGCTTTCTTACCTAAATACACTTCATACAACACACCCATTAGGGCAGAAGTCACAGCATCAGAATCTACAGGCCAAATCTGGCCTTACGTTATAGGTTTTTTGGCCAGCATGGTGTTTTTTTTTTTTTTTTTTTTGAGACGGAGTTTCACTCTTGTTGCCCAGGCTGGAGTGCAGTGCCACAATCTCGGCCCACTGCAACCTCCGCCTCCTGGGTTCAAGCGATTCTCCTGCCTCAGCCTCCCAAGTAGCTGGGATTATAGGTGCCTGCCACCACGCCCAGCTAATTTTTGTATTTTTAGTAGAGACAGGGTCTTGCCATGTTGGCCAGGTTGGTCTTGAACTCCTGGCCCCGGGTGATCCACCCACCTTGGCCTCCAAAGTGCTGGGATTACAGGCGTGAGCCACCACACCCGGCCCTCAAAATTTTAAAAATATATTGCCAACATTAAAAAAATCATGTGCTTTTCTAGAAAGATCTAGATTTCTGCCTTATCTTGAACAATCAGAAGATCTGGCATTACCACCCTCACCTTACCACCTGATTGACGGGACATGTAAAATATTGAGCAACTGCGCCTGTAATTCCAGCACTTTTGGAGGCCAAGGCGGGTGGATCATGAGGTCAGGAGATCGAGACCATCCTGGCTAACATAGTGAAACCCCATCTCTACTAAAAATACAAAAAATTAGCTGGGCGTGGTGGCGCACGCCTATAGTCCCAGCTACTTGGGAGGCTGAGGCAGGAGAATTGCTTGAACCCAAGATGCGGAGGTTGCAGTTAGTCAAGATTGTGTCACCGCACTCCAGCCTGGGCAACAAAGCAAGACTCCATCTAAAAAAAAAGAAAAAAAATATTGAACAACTAGTATAGAAGGTAAGCCACTCAGAATGGACATTGGAGCATCCCAAATAAATGCCATAAAGGATAGTGATAATCCTCGGGGCTAGACACCAGCCCTGCCATTTGCACCATCTGCAGAACTAACTCCTAGGGAGATGAACACTCTCCTGCCCCTCCCTTTTGTCTCCTAATTTCTGAGTCCTTGTCAGTTGCCTCATTACTTTGTGCTTACTTCAACATTTTTTCTTATTAGATTGAATGGAAATTGAAAGCTTTCTTGTCTTTAATTTTTGATGAAGACCTATTTTGATCTTTATCAAAACTGGTAAAATAAAAATTTAGGACTGCTTGTTTCAATGAAAACAATTTTTTTTTTTTAAACTAGCTTGCTTCGCTCATTAAGTTATATGCCTAGCACCTGTAATTCTCGAATTCAGGGTCCCTGTTTTGGCTTAAACAAGTTCCTATTGATTGATGTTTTTTAGAAAGAGTCTCACTCTATCACCCGGGCTGGAGTGCAATGGCACAATCACAGCTCATTGCAGCCTTGACCTCCTAGGTTCAAGCAATCATCCCACCTCAGCCTGCGTGTGGTAGCTAGGACCACAGGTACACGTCACCATGACTAGCTAATTTTTAAATTTTTTGTAGAGATAGTGTCTTGCTACGTTGCCCAGGCTGATCTCAAACCCCTGGGCTCATGCAATCATTCCACTTCGGCTTCTGACAGTCCTGGGATTACAGGTGTGCCAGCCAAATTCTTTTTTAAAATGCAGAAATTCAAAGGTGCCAAGAACATACATTGAGGAAAGGACAGTCTCTTTAATAAATGGTGCTGGGAAAACCGGGTATCTATAGGCAGAACAATGCAGCTAGACTTCTGTCTCTTGCCGTGTACAGCAATCACATCCAAATGGATTAAGGACTTAAATCTGAGGTATCAAACTTTGAAACTACTAAAAGAAAACACTGGGGAAACTCTTCAGGGCAAAGACTCCTTGAGTAATACCCCAAACCACAGGCAACCAAAGCAAAAATGGACAAATGGGATTACACCAAGTTAAAATGCGTCTGCACAGCAAAGGAAACAATCAACAAAGTGAAGAGACAACCCACAGAATGAGAGAAAATGTTTGCAAACTATCCATCCGGCAAGGGATTAATAAGCAGAACATATAAGAAGCTCAAACAACTTAACAGTAAAACATCTAATAATTTGATTTAAAAAATCTAATAATTTGATTTTTAAAATTCAGTGCAAAAGATCTGAGTAGACATTTCTCAAAAGAAGACATAAAATGGCAAACAGGTCTATGAAAAGGTGCTCAGTATCACTGATCATAAGATAAATGCAAATCAAAACTACAATGAGATATCGTCTCACCCCAGTTAAAATGGCTCTTATTCAAAAGACAGGCAATAACAAATGCTGGTGAGGATGTGGAGAAAAGGGAACCCTCGTACACTGCTGGCGAGAATGTAAATTAGTAGAACCAAGATGGAGAACAGTTTGGATCCTCAAAAACCTTAAAAGAGAGCCACTATATGATCTGGCAATCCCACTGTAAAATATATACCCCAAAGAAAGAAAATCAGTATATCGAAGAGATCTGCTCTCCCACATCCGTTCTAGCACTGTTCACAACAGCTAAGGTTTGCAAGCAACCAAAGTGGCCATCAACAAATGAGTGGATAAGAAAACACAGTACATATACACAATTCAGCTGTGAAAAAGAATGAGATCCAGTCATCTGCAACAACGTGGATGGAACTGGAGGTAATTATATTAAGTGAAATAAGCCAGGCACAGAAAGACAAACTTTCTACCTTCTCACTTATTTGTGGAAGCTAAAACTCGAAACAATTGAACTCATGGAGATTGAGAGTAGAATGATGGTTACCAGAGGCTGGGAAGGGTAATGGGTGGGGTGAGGAAAAAGGGAATGGTTAATGGGTAAAAAAAATATAGACAGAATGGGCCAGGCGCGGTGGCTCACACCTGTAATCCCAGCACTTTGGGAGGCTAAAGTGGGCGGATCACAAGGTCAAGAGATCGAGACCGTCCTGGCCACCATGGTGAGACCCTGTCTCTACTAAAAATACAAAAATTAGCCAGACATGGTGGTGCACGGCTATAGTCCCAACTACTTGGGAGGCTGAGGCAGGGGAATTGCTTGAACCTGAGAGGCGGAGGTTGCAGTGAGCCAAGATCGCACCACTGCACTCCAGCCTGGGCGACAGAGCGAGATTGTCTCAAAAAAAAAAAAAATAATATGTATGTGTGTGTATATATATATATATATATAGAGAGAGAGAGAGACAGAATGAATAAGATCTGATACTTGATAGCACAACAGAGTAACTGAAGTCAAAAATAATTTGTTGTACATTTTAAAATAACTGAAAGTATATTTAGATTTTTTGTAACACAAAGGATAAATGCTTCAGGTGATGAACAATCCATTTACCCTCATGTGATTATTACACACTGTATGCCTATATCAAAATATCTCATGTAGCCCATAAATATATACACCTATTATGTACCCACAAACATTTAAAAATAAAATAAAAAGTCAAAATAAATTTAATAAAAAATAAATGCATAAGTTTCTGGGATAACTAAGGCCGGCGGGAATTTTCACGTTCCGTGAGCCTCTCTGCTCTCCTCCTGGCGGAGGCCAGCTACTTTGGGAATTTGTGCTGGGGAATGGAACGAATAAGGTGCATGTGGCTGGTGAAATTCAAGCAAAGCAGCTATTGCAACACTCAGGGCCATGGGCTGAGAGTGTCCCATTTTGCCCCTTCCTGAAGGTGGGTGAATGGAGGGAGAGGAGGACGACCTGCTGGTGCTTCTGGCTCTTTCTGGACACCCATTTTCTGCCCCTACCCTTGGAAGAACAGATAATTTGGGACCTCAAAGGATTTTCAGAAAGGCAGGGACTCAACACTTGGGTGGAATTTGGTCAGAGACCAGCCTGAAGGAATAGGAAAGGCAGGGTTGGAGCATCAGGAGAAGAAGAAAGCAACAAAAAGAGAGGTTGAAAGTGTCAAAGAAATCACTGTCTGCAGGTCTGCCTAAGGCCTGATAGCAGCTGCCCTTGTGTGCCACAAATGCTGGAGTTTGCCAATGTCTTCCATTAGTCAGTCAGTCACATGGGCAGTGGGGAGTGGTCTGGGTGGAACTGAGCCCTGAACCAAAGCGTAAAATGTTTATGTCTTTATCTTCTGCTATTTTGCTGAAGTAACTTTTTTTTTTTGGAGAGCAGTGATGCAATCATTGAATCATTACTCACTGCAGCCTTGACCTCCTGGGCTCAAGCAATCCTCCCACTTCAGCCTCCTGACTAGCTAGGGCTACAAGCATGCGCTTCCAAGACCAGCTAATTTTATTTTGTTTTCTTTGGCAGGGACAGGGTCTTGCTATATATTTCCCAGGCTGGTCTCAAATTCCTGGCCTCGAGTGATTCTTGAGCCACTGTATCCAGCCCAGGGACTTTTAAAGAAATTCTTGTCATCTCTATAGTTTAACTTCAATTTTCCAGGGATAGAGCAGTTATTCTACCCTGAATGTCTTCCCCATTTGCTGTGAGGAGTTAGGTATGAAGGACTGTCTTTCCCACTTGGTCGCAAAAGGAAACCACTGACTTCTCAAGTGCAACTCTACCTTAGTACGCTCCAGGAGAATAAAGCCTTTGAGACCAAGTTAATAATGACAACAATCATAACCACCCTTCACTGAACACTGTTATCTACTGTGCTAGACGGTTTACATACCCCATTCCTAATATTCCCAAGGGTCTTACTAGGTACATGTGATTATTTCCGTTTTACAGGTTGGGAAACAAGCCCCAACTCCCCTGAGATCATGCAGCTAATCCCAGCTGCAAGGGGCCTCTCAGTGCCTCCTGCCAGCTCTTACTGGGGCAATTTGAAGGACACTCTGGGGCAAGAGGGGGCAAGTCTCTCCCTGGGGAGTGGGCTGACCAGCCCCTTCTGGTCTGCGAGACATTTGCCCGTTTCAGTCACTGCAATTGCAGCTGCCGGCTCTTGAGCATCTGCCACTTCCCATGCATGGGGCATGCTTTTTTTTTTTTTTTTAATTGAGACAGAGTTTTGCTCCTGTTGCCCAGGCTGGAGTGCAATGGCGCAATCTCGGCTCACTGCAACCTCCACCTCCCAGGTTCAAGTGATTCTCCTGCCTCAGCCTCCTAAGCAGCTGGAATTACAGGCACACACCACCACGGCTGGCTAATTTTTGTATTTTAGTAGAGATGGGGTTTCACCGCGTTGGCCAGGCTGGTCTCGAACTCCCGACCTCAGGTGATCTGCCTGCCTTGGCCTCCCAAAGTTCTGGGATTACAGGTGTGAGCCACCGCGTCTGGCTGGGGCATGCTCTTTACAGAGGCCATCTCTAAGTCCTTTCTTCCATTTTTCAAATGATAAAGCCCAGACAGGTTAAGTTGCCTGTCCAAAGTCACCAGGAGAGCAAGGGACAGAGTCAAATCCACAGTGAGACTCTCTGACCTCGATCTGTGACTGCTCTGTCCACATTACTTCCGTCTGCCCCTTCCAGGGTATGGTTTGGGAAACCCAGTGCCTGCTCGGGCCCTGAATTTTGCCTGCTGTGGTTGGAAAGAACCTGTTCTGACATTTGATTTTGGTTTTAAAATAATCCTGTTCCTCTGAATAATCCTGTTCCTCTGGTGTCCACTGGGAATTTCTATAGGTTTCCTCATCTGTACAACTTCCTCCTTTGGCTGGTTTGCAAAGGGCAGGGGTGGTTAGATTCCCCAGAGGTCAAGTCTCCCCAAGAGGCCCTGAAGCCCTTTTTGGGCTGCACAGAAGGAGGCTGAAGGGGGAAGAAGACAAACATAAGATGTTGACACTTCCTCCTCTCCATCCCCAAACCCCTCATTCTTATCAGCAAAGATCTCAAACTGAAGTGTGAGGTTGCACCACCGGGCCCCAGGATGAGGGAGAGGGAAAGCTGTACCAGATGCGGTTTGTGCAAAGGAGCTCAGGCCTCACCTTGGTAAATGTGAGATTCACAAATCCTCCCTGAAAATTCAACAGAAGGTTGGAGTTTCGGGTGCCACAGTTCCCAGAGGCTTGGGTTGCGTTGGGGTCGAGGTTGAAGTATCTCCGAGGTGAAAAAACCTAAACCAAGTAAGACAGATCAGCTAAATGAGAGGTGGAAGAAAACTCTAGCTAAGGAACCAGAGGCATAGGCTAGTTTGTGAGCCTGAAACTTAAGGCTGAGGATTCACTGGAGAACTGCAAAGTCCCCAGACGGCATCTCTCGTTTCCAAACTGTTATGTTCAAAAGCTTTCTTAAAAAGGAGTTCTCTCACAGAGGAGTTCCTTTGTAAATAATTGATGGCAGGTATATTCCTGATAAGCTGCGTGGAATTTATGTTAAGTTAAACATGTTAAATGATACTAGAGGGAAGGGTTTGCTCTGTAAGGTACCTCTGTCACAAATGGCAACCTGGATGTAGAAGTTTTATTTGAAATCATTGAAGTTTGCAGAAAAAGAAAATATTGATGGCTGGGCACAGTGGCTCATGCCTGTAATCCCAGCACTTTGGGAGGCCGAGGCGGGTGGATCACAAGGTCAGGAGCTCGAGACCAGCCTGGCCAACATAGTGAAACCCCGTCTCTACTAAAAATACAAAAATTAGCCAGGTGCGATGGCAGGCACCTGTCATCCCAGCTACTCGGGAGGCTGAGGCAGGAACATCCCTTGAACCAGGGAGGCAGAGATTGCAGTGAGCCAAGATTATGCCACTGCACTCCAGCCTGAGCAACAGAGCGATACTCTGTCTAAAAAAAAAAAAACAAAAACAAACAAACAACAACAAAAAAAAAACCAAAGAAAGAGAAAATATTGTTTTAGTGATTCCTTTAGTACATTAAGTAATCACAACCCCTCTCCCTCAGTTTTCTCGTTAATATGGATTTCCATATTAATGTCACAACTGTCTAGAACCATAGAGACCATCTGTCTTAATCTCTCATTTCACAGGAAAGGATATAAGGCTTGTAAGTCTTCTGGAGTGGCAGGGAGGGGCTGAGATCAGCACTGAACATTCCACGACACTCTGCCCATGTTTGCTAAAAGTGAGGGGTATGAATATTTAAATTTTTGTTTGCCTTCCTCTCTCCAAACAGTTGCTATTAGTTTCTATTTTCATGTGTATCCTCAAACATAATCACCTTTTAAGGGAGCACCTTGGAGAGAGATGAGCTCACAGCTATTGGTTTCATTTAAAGTAAAGATACGGGATGTAGGGAATGATCATTCCCAGCAAGCCAACCTCCACTCAGACTCTTTGAAGATAGTGTTATAGTCCTGTGGCCCCAACTTACCGATTCCTTGTCTTGAACAATCAGCTGTATCCCCATCTCTGCTTTTATACAGAGTCTGCTTCCATTTAGAACTTGATAAATTCCAGTCTTGATTGAAGATGGCTGAGGTGCAAGGGTGGACCCAGGAACCGTGGAGGCAGGTGCGGCTGTTCGGGTGGTATTGTGGGCAGCTGCCGTTGTTCCTGGGGCATGGGTGGGTTGAACGGGCTTCTGACCAGTTGTGCTTTTGTGTGGTGCTATGGATAAAGTTGCTGGAAGGGTGGTCTGGTTACTGGGTTGAGTGGCATTCCCAGTTGTGTGGTTGACGGTTGATGAACTGGTTCCAGTTGTATGAGCTGGTGGTGTGATGGTGGGTGGCAGTGAATAAGGGGCTAAGCTGGGGCCGACTGTAACTTTAGTAAGTGGAGGAGCTGTGTGTGAGTTGTTGGATGTGGCCTGGGTTGTGACCAGGGTGTAGATAATTGGGCTGGTGGTTGGAGTGTTTTTTGTAGTTACTGGAGTAGTTGTTGGAGTTTTTATTGTAGCCGCTGTTTGAAAGGTGATGTGACCATCCATTAATCTTGCTGCTAAAGTTTGGTGAGGTGCTTGGTTAGCTGGTTGCTGGACAGGTTTTGCTATGTCCTGTCCTGTTGCTGCTGCAGTAGGTTGAGAATAATCTCTGGTGTTTGGAAATGCTTTTGCTCTCATTTGACTGCCATCGTGCAAAATTACTGAAAATTAGGAAACAAACGTGTTAAAAACACTAACCAATTGCTTACAAGGTCCCTCTCCCATCCCCATCTTGATGTTTGTTCATAAAAAACCTAACATGCAAATTTTTATATTGGGAGGAAATTTACAAGGGTATAACAATGAAGCAAACATCATCAAAGATTCTACCCCTAGGCCACAAATGTAATGTTCTGGTTGTATCCATGTCTTTTACAGGGTTATGACAGTTCCACAGCACCCAGCCCCTTTGCCTGTGTGCGGTGTGGTACTAATACACACCAAAGCGATCGTGCTTAGCTAGATATCTAAGTGTCAATGCCTCTTCATTCTCCACCTTCAAATGTGAATCCGAACAGCTGACATAAAAAAGTGTTCCTGGGTGCACAGCTGCTATATGAACTGATAGAGCTGGGGCAGCATGAATGATGGCAACAAAGCTTTACAGAGTTATACAGTTTTCACAGAATCACATAATCCCAGGTTTGAAAGGGGTCTTAAAGGTCATCTAGTCCAAACCCCAGTCTTTTTTTTTTTTTTTTTTTTTTTTTGAGACAGAGTCTTGCTCTGTCACCCAGGCTGGAGTTGCAGTGGTGCAATCTCAGCTCACTGCAATCTCTACCTCCCAAGTTCAAGCGATTCTCCAGCCTCAGCCTATTGAGCAGCTGGGATTACAGGCACCCGCTACCATGCCCGGCTAATTTGTGCGTTTTTAGTAGAGACGGGGTTTCACCATGTTGTCCGGGCTGGTCTCGAGCTCCTGATCTCGTGATCCACCTGCCTCAACCTTTCAAAGTGCTGGGATTACAAGCGTGAGCCACCGTGCCCAGTCCCGAACCCTAATCTGATGTCTGAGTTACACCTACAGATCTTTGCCATGTGTTCATCCAATCTAGACTTAACTGTTCCCAATGACAGGAGACTCATCTCTTCACAATATAGTCCTTTCCATTGTTTATCTTGTTCTTTGTTGTTTTCTCAATATAGACAAATTCCTGTCATTTTCTTACGTAACTTTTGGAGTGGCCCAGCCTTTCTCAACCAAGGAAGAGAAGTCATAACTGCTCTGATATTTCAGGTGGGCTGTCCTTCGTGTTCTGGCTTTCATGGCAGCTCCTCAGAGCATCTTCCTTGTCCTCCTTATATAAAATAGTTCCCCATATCCATGCTTCTCCACTGCAGTGTTAAATTCATTGCTTTCACTGCATTAATTACAACTTGTAATTATGTATGGGGACGGTATTCAAATATTTAACAATCAGCCTGGCCAGTATGTACTAGCCAAATATTTTCCTGATTAAATGTTTGCTTTTGGTTTATTTGTTGGTTGTGGATCTTTCCCAGTAGATTAACAGCACCCCGAAGGTGGGAACTGTGTGCACCGTTTTCACCAGCAGTGCCTGCGCATAGACAGTGTTCAGTAAATATAGGTCGAGTGAAAAACTGACTGAATGTGTTAATGAGGACAATAGCATTGTAGGCCTTTTAGGATTATTGTAAGGCTCAAATGAGTTGGTTTAAGTAAAACTCTTCATGGACCATTAAGCACACAGAGGGTGTCTCCTGTTGTCACAGGTTCTCTCCAGAGGTCATCCTTAAGGGCAGAGGGCCTCTGGTTCTTTTCCAACTAGAATAGGTCTATCCTTGTCTCCTTCCAGGCACATAGGGATCCAGAAAAGTGGACAAAACACAGATGATGGGCCGGGCACGGTGGCTCACACCTGTAATCCCAACACTTTGGGAGGCCAAGGTGGGCGGATGACCTGAGGTCAGGAGTTCAAGACCAGCCTGGCCAACATGGTGAAATCCCGTCTCTACTAAAAATACAAAAATTAGCTGGGTGTGGTGACACAGTGCCAGTAATTGCAGCTACTTGGGAGGCCCAGGCAGGAGAATCACTTGAACCCGGGAGGCTGAGGTTGCAGTGTGTTGAGAACACACCATTGCACTCCAGCCTGGGCAATAAGAGCAAAACTCCGCCTCCAAAACAACAACAACAACAAACGGATGATGTCTTTAGGAGTCTGTGTCAGGCACATGAGAGATGCCTGTGTCCCTTCAATTTTGTGGTTTCTCTGTGTTTACCCACAGACTCTCAGGACAGCTGGAGCTGTCCTGTGTTGGGCTGAGACTTGGGAGAACATGCAGAAAGGGAAAGGAGATCTTGCTATGCTAGTATTTACAAAGTCCTAAAGTTCATACCCAATAAAAATAATTCATATATGCCTTTTCTATCTCCCTCCTCCATTCAATACACTTCTAAGAGGTTACTTTTCTCATATTAATAACAATAAAAATTCCAGGTTACTGGACATTTACTACATAGAAGGCCTTAGGTCAAGGGCCATCTTTTACCAACTTCTCTCAAAAACCCTTTGGTGGGTACTACTTTATCCGTCTTTCAAATGAGGAAACTCAGGCTTGGAAAATTTCAGCCATTTGACCATAATGACACAACTGATCGAAGTTGAGGCAGAGACTTGAATCTGAATCAAAGCTTGCCCTTGGGTTTGAGGGGTGGTGGAGGTGGGGTGTCGCTGGGAAGAATGGTGAGAGAAGACACAAAAGCAGAGGAGAGAGGAACAGGAGGGTGCCCTCCAGTGACCCCAATTCATGAAAACTTCATAATGATGATCCTTGGTGAGAGTTTCAAAATTTCATGTGCTGAAAAGGGGATTATTTTCCAGAAGAAAAGTTCTAACTTTAAGTCCAGTAGTAAGACCCATGAATTATTTCTGTACAACTGGTTTGCAAAATAGGAAAGACAAAAGCATCAGTTCAAATTGTCTTTATAACCTTATAAAAAGATCGACGATTATTAATGACATGAAGTTATTTGAGATCATTCTTTAAGAGTCTTTTTTTTTTTTTAAATCTAAAATATCCATTTGGATAAGTTATATGCATGATACTTGAGAGTTGTAGGTTTGATGGGGTACAGGTTTACCTACAAACTTTTGTAAAATCCCTACACGTAGAACTTTTATGCCCATGTCATGGAACTTGGAGAAAGATTTTTCACTTCGAGATTATAATGGAGATTGAGTGTTGTTGAAGATTTATTTTAGCAATTCGTTTGGGTAAAACCCACATTGCTGGTTCTCTGGTCAAACACCAGTGAGAGCCCCATTAGATTCATACTATTATGATGGAGAAAGAGAATTCACTCTCAAATGTGGTTTCCAGGAATATCTTGTGGTGAAGAGTAAAGATTGCTACAGAGACCTCCAGGAGACTAGAAACCACTTGCCAGTCATTCTCTTGGGAAAGTGATTATATCCTTGCTAAAATCCTACTGTGTATGGCTGGTGTCTATAAGCTAAAGAGAATCTTCTCAACTGAGTACAATTTCCTAAACTGAGTAATGCACCCTTAAAAAAAAAAAAAAAAAAAAAAAAGCCTTCCTCAAGATGCAACTAGAGCTCTTCTCTCAGTGGTAATGAATGAACGCAAATAAATAAAAAAAAGGACTTAGTTGTTCACAAATGAACAGCATCCTAAACAAGCCAAGAAGATATATGGTACTTGGTCAAGGTGTGCTTGCTATGTAGGAAGCCTGTTGAGATGTCTTGATACGGTGTGTAGGTGTAGGTGTGTCTCTGGGTGGTGGACAGAAGGGTGGGCTAGCAGATGGCTCAACCAAAAGTGCCAAGTTTATGGATGTTACAGATCAAACCTGTCAGAGAAGTATAGTTCTCACCCCTTCTCCTTCCCTCTTCTGGCCCTCTCACTGCCCCTCCTCTCCCTGTAGGAGTGTGGTGCATAAAGGATAGGCAGGTGATTCGACTGGGGTAGGTATGCTCTGCATTGTAAAGTAGCTCAGAAAGACCATATGAGCTACTTTATAATGTATATGACCACACACATGGTCTATGTATATGACCACACATATATGACTCATTTCTGTAAAAACTGGGTCACAGGTTTTAAATGGGATGTTTGGCCCTGTAGAGGTTTAGTCAAGGTCACAGGTTTGTCTGAGGCCTAGAAAGAGGGCAGTGGGGGATGGGCACGATGGCTCACACCTGTAATCCCAGCACTTTGGGAGGCCGAGGCGGGCAGATCACGAGGTCAGGAGATCGAGACCATCCTGGCTAACATGTTAAAACCCGGTCTGTACTGAAAAAAAAAAAAAAAAATACAAAGACTAGCCAGGCGTGGTGGCAGGCGCCTGTAGTCCCAGCTACTCCAGAGGCTGAGGCAGGAGAATGGCATGAACCCGGGAGGCGGAGCTTGTAGTGAGTCAAGATCACACCACTGCACTCCAGCCTGGGCGACAGAGCGAGACTACATCTCAAAAAAATAAAAATAAAAATAAATAAATAAATAAAAGAGGGCAGTGGGCAGAAGCAAGGGCAGGTATAGACCAGACTTTGTCTTGACCCTCCCTCTATTCACAGAACATAGCTCTGGTGTTCACACACTCATCTGCCCACCGCCACCCCAGCCTCTCCTCTCCAGAATTCAGGAGACTTCGCAAACAAGCACCCCAGGCCCTTGATCCATTGCTTGGACTCCACTAGATGGAAATTCGCATGAAGAGGTGTTAGAAGGTTTTGGTTCCCCTACAACCAGTGGGTGTGAGATGAGTCATTGCCCAGTCCCCTGGGAAAGTCAATGATTTCACAAGAGATCTTTTCTAGGTATTTTCCTGACAGTCAGTCCCTTCCCAGACAGCATTTGGTTGGTTTCCCTGCCGCACCACTCAACAGTATGTAGGGGTCTCCTCTCAGGCAGGCCACACCAGACACCGGGGGTAGGTCTTTGTTCTCAGGGGCACTGTGAGGCAGACACATGAGTAGACCATACTCCTCAGTGTGACTTGTTTTTTGTTTTTGTTTTTGTTTTTATTTTCTCCTTGAGACTGGGTCTCACTCTGTCACCCAGGTTAGAGTGCAATGGCATTCTCAGGGCTCACTGTAGCCTCAGTTTCCTAGGTTCAAGCGATCCTCCCACCTCAGCCTCCCTAGTAGCTGGGACTACAGGCATGTGCCACCATGCCAAGCTAATTTTTGCATTTTTTGTACAGGGTCTCACCATGTTGCCCAGGCTGGTTTCAAACTCCTAGGATTAAGTGATCCGCCTACCTCAGACTCCCAAAGTGCTGGGATTACAGGTATGGGCCACTGTGCCCGACTGACAAGTGTCTTTATCAAATCCTCAGATACTATGAGAGTGTGGGTAGGGTGGGAATCCAAAACAAGGATACATTCTTCAGGCAGACAAGGGAGGAGATGGTTTCCAGACAGGAGGAAGAGGATGTGTAAAGGCATAGAGGCTTCAGAAGTCTTGTACGTCTGGAGAACATGACCAGAACACAGGGATGGTATGGGAAGGGAGGGGTGAGGAGGGGAGACCAGCAGGGAGGAGGCCTGGCAGGACTTGGAGACTATACTCTGTCTGCAGAGCTCTGAGGAGCACAGTCAGGGAGTCATTGGAGCCCCACGGCCATGTCCAGGTTCAGGGAATCATAGTTTAGTCCCCAGCACCTTTTCTGGCACCTCTAGGGGCAGCAGAAGTGGCTCCAGCAGGGTGCAGCAGAGAGAATCAAGGAAACCCTAGAGCAGAAGGGGCACTAGCCCTGTGACAGACTGCTGGCTGACTGTTCCAAAATCCAGTCTCTCCTTTCTAACAGAACCTCAAGTTTCAGCTGAGCACTTGTTGCCTGGAATAAAGAGCTCTGTGTCTAAGCCTCCTTTCTAGCTGGGTGGGAGCATATGACTGAGTTTTAGTGAAAGAAGAGAAGTATCAAGATCATGTGGACCTTCTGGGAAGGCTGGGTGAAGGCAGCTCAATCACCTGTGTGGCCTGCCTTTCTACAGCCCTTCTGTTTTTCCCCCTTTGACCAACCTGCAACTTGTATGTGATGGCTGAAGCTCCAGCCGACATGTGGAACCATGAGGAGGCCTTGAGGGTAGAAGTCACATACCTATATGTCGGATCCTAATGACAGATCCCCAGTGAAGCACCCCCACACTAGAACTGACCTGAATTTCTCTGGACATATTTTCACATGAAAGAATAACAAGCAACTATTTTGTTTAATCTACTGTTATTTTGGCTTGTCTCTTACGTGTAACTGAACCTAAACTTAACTAATATGAACTTAAATCCCCCATTTTCTGGAGGGAAAATTTGAGATCAGGGAAGCATGTTGACTGGATAAAGATTACTCAGAGAGTTTACCCAAAAGCTCTGTCTCTCCTAGCAAAACTTTCTGATGATTTTTGCTCATTTCCAATTCAACAAGGATTTCTTGAGCCTATGCATGCAAGGCCATGTAGTACAGTAGTGTAGAGCCTGAACCCCAAGGCCAGACTTCGTTTTTGTTTTGTTTTGTTTGAGACACAGTCCACTATGTTGTCCAGGCTGGTCTCAAACTCCTGGCCTCAAGCGACCTTCCACCTCAGGATCGCAAAGTGCTAGGATTACAGGTGTGAATCACTGCGCCCAGCCCAAACCAGATGTCTTGAATGCCAGTCTCAGGAATGCTACTCACTAAATGGGATACCATGAACAATTCTTTAACCTGCCTCTGCCTCAGTACCCTCATCGTAAAATAGGGATAAGAATAGCATCTACTTTTCAGGGTTCTTATGAGACTAAATAAGTTATAGGTAAGTAGATGTATGAATAAAGCACATAGGTTAGCTGCTATGGGCACAGGCTCTGGTTCAAAGCTTGACTCTGTCACCAGCTAGCTATGTGATCATGGGCAAGCTATTTAACCTCTTTGTGCTTCTATTTCCTCACAAGTAAAATGCAGATGATAAAAGTACTTACAAAGCTGTTTTGTGGATTAAAGCACTGAGAACAGTGCCTGGCATGCAGAAAGTGCCAGGAAGCCATGGCCATCATTGTTATTACCATGTGCTGATGAGCCCTGTACTGAGTGAAGAAGGGGCTCACGGTCAGGTTGTGAGGTGAATGGGAAAGGGACTGGAGAGACAAACAGGAGATACGGATTAACATCACTGAACAAAATCACTGCAGTAATTGCTTTCCAGGCGCTACCTCATTTGTTTCCCCAGTACTTCTGGCAGAGGATATTATTCTCCCCATTTTTTAGTGACGAAACTGAGCACCTGAAAGGTTGGGTGATGTGAACAAGGCCTCCCTGCTGGTAAGGGTCAGGGCAAGGGTTTGAATCCAGCTCCGTGCCACCCCTCAAAGGCCATGCAACACTCCACTTCTGAGGAAGAAACCTCTCATGCATCCTTCACCTAGCTTACCTCTGAGAATTTGTAGCTCAGAAAGGAATGGGTAATGTGGGCATTTTCTCTCCACTTGCCCTTGAATTCGTCAATACTCACTGTGTCTTTATTTATTTATTTTTGAGACAGAGTCTCACTCTGTTACCTAGGTTGGAGTGGAGTGGTACCATCTTGGCTCACTGCAACCTCCGCCTCTTGGGTTCAAGCAATTTTCCTGCCTCAGCCTCCCGAGTACCTGGGATTACAGGTGCACACCACCATGCCCGGCTAATTTTTGTATTTTTAGTAGAGGCGGGGTTTCACCGTTGGCCAGGCTAGTCTCGAAATCTTGACCTCAAGTGATCCACCAGCCTCGGCCTCCCAAAGTGCTGGGATTGCAGGCGTGAGCCACCGCCCCCGGCCTGTCAATATCATTGTGTTTCTGAGTCTATCCATCCATTCAAGGAGCGCTCACATACAGGTCACTGTGGGTTACCGGTAGGCTGAGATTGTTTCGCTTTTTTAATAGCTTGCCCTGAGAAGAATAATGATGATTTCCTCTCCTGTCCCCTAAAAGAACCTGTAACTGTAAGTCTGAAAGCGTGGCACAGGGAGAACTGCCTAGGTGAGGGCAGCTGGCACGACCCTTCCCACTGCTTTCCTAACATTCCTAGCATTCATGTCACAAGCAAAGGCCACCGTGCCCCCTGCTTGAGCATACTAGCCGGGCGGTGGGGACGGAGGCAGTGCTCTCATGATGTTCGATTAACCAGTAAACTTCATCACAGGAACAGCACTACAGCACCCAAGAGGACTCAATGTCTAGGGGGAAAAGCTTTGGAGAAAGTGGAGGGTCGGAACATAAAATAATCATAAACTCGGCGTCCCAGACGGCATCTGGGATGGGAAGTACAATGATCATTAAAAAAAAAAAAAAAAAAAGTCTTGGACACTCTGTCCTACACCTTTCTGAAATGGCACAATCTGTCAGACCACATCTGATGCAAGGAAGAGCAAGACATGAGCGCTTTTCCCGGATAACAAAGCCAAGACTCCCATTCCTAAGCCCTGGCTCAGGTCTCCAACTCTTAAATCCAAGTGACCTCTACAAACTCTCCCAGAGAAGGTGCCCAGAACCCTTTTGGAAGCGAGGGACAGCGTTACTGTCTTTGGGGATGACACCTGCTCTGAGTAACTCATGGAAAACAAGTTCCAGCCGGGAAGCCCTTGGACGCGCCACACCTCCCTACCCGCAGCCCGTCCTGTGGCGCGCGGGACTCCAGAGTGCGTTTAGATGACAGGGGACCGACACGGCAGGGCCACCGCGGGAAGCCCTGCGCGCCACTCACCGGCCAGGGAAGCGAAGAGCACGGCCGCCGCGCTGAGCTGCCGGGGCATGGTGGGCGCTGGGCGAGGCTCTGCAGTGCGCGGCGAGGTCCGGGCAGGCCCCTAACCGGTGCCGGAGAAACCTACCTGTGCCGGAGAGACGAAGCCACCTGTTTATGAGAAGCCGCCGAAAAGCCCGCCCAGAGCCGCTGGGCGTGGAGGGAAACTCCGCCGGCCCCCTCCTCCCCTTACGGAGCCGGGAGGGGCGGGGACGCGGCGCGGCGGCCGGGGCCGGGCCTCTGGGACCCTTTACCGCACGCGCGTGGTCCCGGCAGCGCCGGCCTCCTGCGCTCATACCCTGGGTCTCCTCTTTTCTTTTTCTTTTCTTTTTGAGATGAAGTCTCGCTCTGTCGCCCAGAGAGTGCAGTGGCGCGATCTCGGTTCACCACAACCTCCGCCTCCCGAGTTCAAGCGATTCTCCTGCCTCAGCCTCCGCAGTAGCTGGGATTACAGGCATGTGCCACCAGGCCCGGCTAATTTTTTGTATTTTTAGTAGAGATGGGGTTTCACCGTGTTGGCCAAGCTGGTCTCAAACTCCTGACGCCAGGTGATCCGCCCGCCTCGGCTTCCCAAAGAGCTGGGATTACAGGCATTAGCCACTGTGCCTGGCCTCAGGTGGTTTTACAGACCAGAAATTCCTGGAACAAAAAATACGCAATATCTTTTTTTTTTTTTTTTTTTTTTTTTTTTTTTTTTTTTTTTTTTGTGAGTCAGGGTCTCGCTCTATCACCCAGGCTGGAGTGCAGTGGCGTGATCTCGGCTCCCTGCAACTTCCACCTCCTGGCCTCAAGCGAGTCTCTCACCTCAGCCTCCTGAGTAGCTGGGACCAAAGGCACGTGCCACCACGCCCAGCTATTTTATTTTATTTTATTTTATTTTTATTATTTTATTTTATTAAGCTTATGTAGAGAGGAGGTCTTGCTGTGTTGCTCAGGCTGGTCTCGAGTTCCTGGCTTCAAACGATTCTCCCGCGTTAGCCAACCATTGGGATTAAGGCGTGAGCCAGGGCCCACGGCTCAACATCGCTGACAGGCAACCTTTTAATGTCTTATCTCCCTCCTCTATTAATTGTATTGTCTGTCAAAACAACGATGTTTTGACAGGGCTTGAGTCCCAGTGGGGAATACACATTTAAGCAATATATTAGGAGACCCTCCTTATCACTGGATTGAGGGCTTTCAGCCTAGCCTCAAATTATTTTCTGAAAAATAACTTTGGCTACCACTATTTTATCATACTATGTTGCTCCAAACACTCTAATCAAGTACACTTAACCAAAGCTTGCAGTGCGTTTCAGAATGGAATTTTTATGGTGAAAGGTGAGGGTTAACTTGTGCCAGTCAACCTAATTTCAGCGACTACCTGCTTTCTGATCTTTGAGACCGTTTATTCAAAAGACAGTAAGTGGGTATAGACTGTGTGCCAGGCACTCTTCTTATTCCATTTAAGTGCGGTAGCCACTCCGTGTGGACACGGTTGTTATTACTGCTGCCCCATTTCGCAGATGGAGAAACTAAGCACAGAGAAGGGAGTTGCCCAGAGTCCCTTAGATAATAAATACAGAAACTGGGCCATAAATCCTATCTGCCTTGAGAGTGTAGGATTTTAAGCACTATGCCGTTGTAACTGAAGAGGTGTTCACAACTAGAATATAATATATGCTTTTAAGTTGCTTACTGCCTAGTTGAGAGAAATTTATTAATATACAACAATATCTAGAGAGTGACTGATCAATTATTTACTACTCAGAGCCACACTAGATGAGGAATGGGATAGTGAAGGAGATGACTTCGTGGTGGTTTGCTCTCCAATCTTCTTCTTCTTCAACATTGTTTTCACTATTCTAAGTTCTCTGTATTTCCGTATTAATTTTAGAATCGTTTTACTAATTTCTACCAAAAATCCAACTGAGATTTTTATTAGGATTGCATTAAATCTGTAGGTAAATTCAAGAAGATTTGACATTGCAACAATATTGAGTCTTCTGATTATAAACATGGTATATCTCTCCATTTTTTTAGGTCTTCTGTATTTTTTTCCCAGATTTCTCAAATACTGTTTCAAGTTTGGCCCTAAGTATTTCATATTTTTGATGCTATTATAAGTGGCATTAAAATTGTTTTAAATTTCTGATTTTGCAGTACTAGTACAGTCATAGGTAGTTTAACAACAGGAATATGTTCTGAGAAATGTGTCATTTAGTGAGTTCATTGTTGCGTGAACAAACAAACTTAGATGACATCGCCTGCTACACACCTAGGGTATATGGGAAGGCCTATCACTGCTGGCTACAAATCTGTACAACATGGTACTGTACTGAATGCTACAGGTAATTGGAAGATAATAGTCTTTGTATATCTAAACAGGTCTAAACATAGAAAAGTTTCAGTAAAAATACAGTATAAAAGATAGAAAGTGGCACACTTAATAAAGGGCACGTACCATGAATGGAGCTTGCAGGGCTGGAAGTTGCTGTGGGTGAGTCAGTGAGTGGTGAGTGAATATAAAGGCCTAGGACACTACTGTACACTACTACAGGATTTATAAATACTGTACACTTAGGCTACACTACATTTACTTTAAAAATTTTCCTTCAATAATTAATTAACCTCCACTTACTATAATTTTTGACTTTATAAACTTTTTAATTTTTAAAAGACTTTTTGATTCTTTTATAACAACACAGCTTAAAAGACAAGCACATTGTATGGCTGTATAACAATATTTTCTTTCTCTATATCCTTATTCTGTAAGTTTTTTTCCATTTTAACAATTTTTTTAAACTTTTACAACTTTTTTTTTTTTTTTTGAGATGGAGTCTCGCTCTGTCGCCAGGCTGGTGTACAGTGGCACCATCTCGGCTCACTGCAACATCTGCTTCCTGGGTTCAAGGGATTCTCCTGCCTCAGCCCCCTGAGTAGCTGGGACTTCAGGCACATGCCACCATGCCCACCTAGTTTTTGTATTTTTAGTAGAGACGGGGGTTCACCATGTTGGCCAGGATGGTCTCGATCTCTTGATCTCGTGATCCACCTGCCTCGGCCTCCCAAAGAGCTGGGATTACAGGCATGAGCCACCACGCCCGGCCACAGTTTTTTTTGTTGTTAAAAATGAAGACACACACACACGCCTAAGCCTACACAGGGTCAGGATTGTCAATATCACTGTCTTCCACCTCTACATCTTGTCCCAGTGGAAGGTCTTCAAGGGCAGTAACATCCACAGAGCGGTCATCTCCTGTGATAAAAATGCTTTCTTCTGGTATATCTCCTGAAGGACCTGCCTGAGACTGTTTTACAGTTAATTTTTTTTGTAAGTAGAAGGAATACACTCAAAGTAATGACAAAACATAATATAGTAAATATAGACACCAGTAACATAGTTGTTTATCAAGTATTATGTACTGTATATAATTGTATGTGCTACACTTTTATACGACTGGCAGTACAATCTTAGTTTCTCACCACAAGTGATGCCCTCTCCACTTTGACATCATGACGGCTACAACATCAGTAGGTGATAGAAATTTTTCAGCCCCATTATAATCTTATCAAACCACCATTATACATGTGGTCAGTCATTGACTATAATATGGTTATGTGATACATGACTGTATATGTATACATACAATTTATTTTTGCATGCTAATCTCATATCCTGCAATCTTGCTAAACTCACTTTTTAGTTCTAGTCATTTTTCCTGGTAAACTCCACTGGATTTTCTATATAGTCTATTATATCTATGAATAAAGACAGTTTTACTCTTTACTTTCCAATTTGGACGTTCTTATTTCTTTTCTTGTCGAAAAGCCTTCTGTTGAGGCTTGAACCTCCAGGACATTGTGAAATAGCAGCCATGAGAGGAGAAATAGCAGCCATGAGAGGAGAAATGTGTTTTGTTCCTGATTTGAGGAGGAAAGCATACTTTGGCTATTAAGTGTGATGTTAGCACTAGGTATTTCATAGATGCTATTTATCAGGTTGATAATGTTCCTCCTATTCCTAAATTTCTGAGAATTTTTCAAGAAAGGGATGTTAGATTTTATTTAATTTTTTTCTGTATATATTGGGATGATTACATGGTTTTTCATTTTGATCTGTTAATATTGTGACTCGTATTAATTTTTAAATATGAAATCAACCTGCATTTCGGGGAGAATACCACTCATTCATGATTTAGGGTCATTTTTATATATTGCTGGACTGTTTTTGTAAAATTGTGTTATGAATTTTTGTATATGTGCTTGTGACTGACATTCATCTGTCATGTTCCTTCTTTTTTAACAGCTTTGTCTGGAAGTAATACTGACCTCAGGAATTAATTGGAAAGTACTTCTTACTCTTCAATTTTATTTTATTTTATTTTATTTATTTTTATTATTATTATACTTTAAGTTCTAGGGTACATGTGCATAACGTGCAGGTTTGTTACATATGTATACTTGTGCCATGTTGGTGTGCTGCACGCTCTTCAATTTTTTTAGAGGGATATGCCAAAATTTGTATTACTTCCTAAATGTTTTATAAAATTCCTTTGTGAAAACGTGTAGGTCTCGGGGGTTGGGGGCGGGTTTCTTTGTGGGAAGATTTTAAGTATAAATTCAATGTATTTAATAGATATAGGGCTATTGAGGTTATCCATTTCTCCTTGAGTGAGCTTTGCTAGGTGTATGAGATAGGAAGAAAACTGTTTCTCCCACTCTTACCCTCAAGACTCAATACAAAATATATGTCTTCTGGTCACCAAGATGCGTGGGATTTCTTTCCACCAACAACCAGTTCTATAGTGAACACCAATTAGGTATCCCATAATTCAATTCAATTCTGACACTATTTACCTGGAGTTAGAGTTTGATCCCACAAGTTAAGGGCTCCACCCCACAAGACTGCCTGTCACTTCAGACACCAATTGAAAGTAGCAGGTTGTCACCTATACTTCTGACTGACTGGCTACAGATTGGGATTCCCACTATACCCTCCTTGGGTTCTATTAATTTGCTAGGAAGGCTTACAGAACTCAGGGCAACACTTACTTACATTTGCTGGTTTATTATGAAGGATAATACAAAAAATACAGATGAACAGCCAGATGGAAGAGACACACAGAGCAAGGTATAAGAGAAGGGGTAAGGCGCTTCCATGCCCCCGCTGGGATCGTCACCTTCCCAGTACCTCCACATGCTCAGCAACCCAGAAGCTCTCTAAACGTGTCCTTTTGGGTTTTAATGGGGCTTCCTTATGTAGGGATGACTGATTAAATCACTGGCCATTGGTTATCTACTTAACCTTCAGCCCCTCTTCCCTCCCCGGAGGTAGTGGGGAGGGGCTGAAAGTTCCAACCCTCTAATTACATGTTTGGTTCCCCTAGCAACCAATTCCCATCCTGAGGCAATCCAGGGTCCCACCAAGAATATCCTCATTAGGACAAAAGGTACGCCTCTTACCCTGGAAATTCCAAGAGATTTAGGAACTCTGTTTCAGGAACCAGGGTCAAAGACCAAATATTAAAACAAAAGATTATCCTAGAACTCTTATATATAAGGATTTTAGGAGCTGTGTCTTAGAAACTGGGACAGAGACCAAAGAAATATTATTGTATCACACTATCACAGTTTATTATTTTCAAAAAAAGTTGTTTTCTGGCTGGTACAGTGGCTCATGCCTATAATCCAAGCACTTTGGGAGGCCAAGGTGGGAGGGTCACTTGAGGCCAGAAGTTCAAGTCCAGCCTGGACAACACAGGGAGACCCTATCACTATTAAAATTTCTTAAAAATTAGCTGGGCATGGTGGCACATGCCTGTAGTCCCAGCTACTTGGGAGGCTGAAGCAGAAGGATTGCTTGAGCCTGGGAGGTCGAGACTGTAGTGAGCTGCGATCACGCCACAGCACTCTAGCCTGGGTGACAAAGCCAGACCCTGTGTCTAAAAAAAAGAAAAGAAGGCAGGGTGCGGTGACTCACGCCTGTAATCCCAGCACTTTGGGAGGCCGAAGCGGGTGGACCACGAGGTCAGGAGATCGAGACCATCCTGGCTAACATGGTGAAACCTCATCTCTACTAAAAAAATGCAAAAAAATTAGCCGGCATGGTGGTGGGGACCTGTAGTCCCAGCTGCTTGGGAGGCTGAGGCAGGAGAATGATGTGAACCTGGGAGGCAGAGCTTGCAGTGAGCTGAGATCGCGCCACTGCATTCCAGCCTGGGCAACAGAGTGAGACTCCGTCTCTAAAAAAAAAAAAAAGAAGAGAAAAAATAAGTTTTTTCTTTCAACTAAGTTGTTGGATTTATTAGCATAAAGCTGTTCATAACAATCCCTTATTTGTCTTACAATATCTGTAGTATAGGTAGTGATGTCACTTCTTTTATTACTAATGTTAATAATTTGTATTTTCTCTCTTATTTCCCTGATAATATTAATAATTTGTGTTTTCTCTCTTTTTTCCCTGATAAGTCTGGTTGGAGGTTAATCAATTCTATTCATGTTTTCAAAAACAACAAAATTTCATTTCATCGAGTTCCTTCATTGTTCTTATATTTTCTGTTTTATTCATTTCTACTTGATCTTTATTATTTTCTTCCTTCTACTTAACTTGTGTTTTATTTGCTCCTCTTTTAACAGTTTTTAAAGGTGGAAGTTGCCTGCATAATCCCAGCACTTTAGGAGGCCGAGGTGAGAGGGTCACCTGAGGTCAGGAGCTTGAGATTAGCCTGGCCAACATGGTGAAACCCCGTCTGTACTAAAAATACAAAAATTAGCCAGATGTGGTGGTAGGCACCTGTAATCCCAGCTACTTGGGAGGCTGAGGCAGGAGAATCGCTTGAACCCGGGAGGTGGAGGTTGCAGTGACCTGAGATTGCGCCATTGCACTACAGCCTGGGCAACAGAGTGAGATTCTATCCTGAAAAAAAAAAAAAAGAAAAGAAAAAGAAAGATGGAAGTTGAGGCCAGTGGTTTAAAATCTTTCTTCCTCTCTAATAAACAGGTTTACTGTTATGAACTTTCCTCTAATTACTACTTTAGCTGGATCCCACAAGTTTTAATATGTTTTCATTTTCACATAATTAGAAATACTTCCTAATTGCCTTCTGCTATCTCCTTGACTCATGGTTATTTAAAATAGCATTATTTCATTTTCAAACACATAGTTTTCTAGATATCTTTCTTTTATTGATTTTTAATTCCACTGTGGTTGAAAACATAATTATAGGATTTAGCTCTTATAAATTTATTGAGATTTGTTTTTTGACCAAGACTGTGGTTGGTTACATTAGTTTCCAGAACTGATGTAATGAAGTGCCACAGACTGGGTAGCTTAAACCACAGACATTTGCTTTCTTATAATTCTGGAGACTAGACATGTGACATCAAAGTGTCAGCTGGGTTGGTTATTTCTTTCCTTTTTTTTTTTTTTTTTTTTTTTTTGAGACAGTCTCTTTCTGTCACCCAGGCTGGGGTGCAGTGGTGCAATCTCGGCTCATTGCAACTTCCACCTCCCAGGCTCAAGCGATTCTCCTGCCTCAGCCTCCCGAGTAGCTGGGATTACAGGTGCCATCACTGCACCTGGCTAATTTTTGTATTTTTAGTAGAGACGGGGGTTTCACCATGTTGGCCAGGTTGATCTCGAACTCCTGACCTCAGGTAATCTGCCCACCTTGGCCTCCCGAAGTACTGGGATTATAGGCATGAGCCACTATGCCCGGCCCAGGTTAGTTCTTTCTAAGGCCTCTCTCCTTGGCTAGTAGACACCTTTGTCTCACATGGTCATCCCTCTGTGCATGCCTGTCTGTCCTCATCTCCTCTTCTTATAAGGACATTAGTCATGTAGGATTAGTGTCTACTCTTTGAACTCATTTTACCTCTTAAAGACCCTATCTCCAAATATAGTCATATTCTGAGATACTTGGGGTTAAGACTTGTATTAGTTCATTTTCATGCTGCTGATAAAGACATACCTGAGACTGGGAAGAAAAAGAGGTTTAATTGGACGTACAATTCCACATGGCTGGGGAGGCCTCAGAATCATGGTGGGAGGCGAAAGGGACTTTTTACATGGTGGTGGCAAGAGAAAATGAGGAAGAAGCAAAAGTGGAAACCCCTGATAAACCCATCAGATCTCATGAGACTTATTCCCTATCATAAGAATAGCACGGGAAAGACCATGAATAAATTACCTCTCCCTGTGTTCCCCCAACAATATGTGGAGATTCTGGGAGATACAATTCGAATTGAGATTTGGGTGGGAACACAGCCAAACCATATCATTCTGCCCCTGGTCCCTCCAAATCTCCTGTCCTCACATTTCAAAACCAATCATGTCTTTCCAACAGTCCCCCAAAGTCTTAACTCATTTCAGCATTAACCTAAAAGTCCACAGTCCAAAGTCTCATCTGAGACAAGGCCTTCTGCCTATGAGCCTGTGAAATCAAAAGCAAGCTAGTTACTTCCTAGATACAGTGGAGGTACAGGTATTGGGTAAATAAAGCCATTCCAAATGGGAGAAATTGGCCAAAGCAAAGGGGTTGCAGGGCCCATGCAAGTCTGAAATCCAGTGAGACAGTCAAATTTTAAAGCTCCGAAATGATCTCCTTTGACTCCAGGTCTCACATCCAGGTCACGCTGATGCAAAAGGTAGGTTTCCATGGTCTTGGGCAGCTCCACCCCTGTGGAGGTACAGCCTCCCTCCAGGCTGCTTTCATGGACTGGTGTTGAGTGCAGCTTTTCCAGGTGCACAGTGCAAGCTATCAGTGGATCTACCATTCTGGGGTTTGGAGGACGATGGCCCTCTTTTCACAGCTGCACTAGGCAGTGCCCCGATAGGGACTCTGTGTGGGGGTTTTGATCCCACATTTCCCTTCTACACTGCCCTAAGAGGTTCTCCATGAGGGCCCCGCCTTTGCAGCAAACTTTTGCCTGGGCATCCAGGCATTTCCATACATCTTCTGAAATCTAGGCAGAGGTTCCCAAACCTTAATTTTTGACTTCTGTGCACCCGCAGGCTCAACACCACATGGAAGCTGCCAAGACTTGGGGCTTTCACCCTCTGAAGCCACAGCCCAAGCTATACAATGGCCCCTTTCGGCCATAGCTGGAGCAGCTGGGACACAGAGCACCAAGTCCCTAGGCTGCGCACAGCACGGGGACCCTGGGCCTGGCCCACAAAACCCCTTTTTCCTCCTGGGCCTCCAGGCCTGTGATGGGACAGGCTGCAGTGAAGGTCTCTGACATGGCCTGGAGACATTTCCCCATGGTCTTGGGGATTCACATTAGGCTTCTTGCTACTTATACAAATTTCTGCAGCCAGCTTGAATTTCTCCCCAGAAAATGGGTTTTTCTTTTCTGTCACATAATGAGGCTGCAAATAACTTTTATGCTCTGCTTCTGTCATAAAACTGAATGCCTTTAACAGCACCCAAATCACCTCTTGAATGTTTTGCTGCTTAGAAATTTTTTCCGCCAGATACCCTAAATCATCTCGCAAGTTCAAAGTTCCACAAGTTTCTAGGGTAGGGGCAAAATGCTGCCAGTCTCTTTGCTAAAACGTAACAAGAGGCACCTTTGCTCCAGTTCCCAAGAAGTTCCTCGTCTCCATCTGAGACCACCTCAGCCTGGATCTTAATGTCCATATTGCTATCAGCATTTTGGGCAAAACCATTCAACAAGTCTCTAGGAAGTTCCAAACTTTCCCACATTTTCCTGTCTTCTTCTGAGCCCTTCAAACTGTTTCAATCTCTGCCTGTTACCCGATTCCAAAGTTGTTCCACATTTTCAGGTATCTTCACAAAATCCCACTCTACTGGTAGCAGTTTACTGTATTAGTCCATTTTCACACTGTGGATAAAGACATACCTGAGACTGGGAAGGAAAAGAGGTTTAATTGGGTTTACAGTTCCACATGGCTGGGGAGGCCTCAGAATCATGGCGAGAGGTGAAAGGCACTTCTTACATGGTGGTGGCAAGAGAAAATGAGGAAGAAGCAAAAGCGGAAACCCCTGATAAACCCATCAGATCTCATGAGACTTATTCACTATCACGAGAATAGCATGGGAAAGACTGGCCCCCATGATTCAATTACCTACCCCTGGGTCCCTCCCATAACACATGGGAATTCTGGGAGATACAATTTAAGTTGAGATTTGGGTAGAGACACAGTCAAACCATATCAAGACTTCTACATATGAATTTTGGAGGGACACAATTTAACTCATAATAGTGGGCTGTTTTGTTAAATATCTGTGTGCATTTGAGAAGAATGTGTGTATTCTTTCATTGTTGGATTCAGGGACCTATAAATGTTAATTAGGTTAAACTAATTGATAGTATGGTTCAAGAACAAATGGTATCAACTTAGGATGGTTTAACTTATGATTTTTCAACTTTACGATGTTGTGAAGTCTGTATGCATTCAGTAGAAACTATACTTTGAATTTTTCTCTTTTCCCAAGTTACTACTATGAGATCAGATACTCTCTCACGATTCTGGGCAGTGGCAGCAAGCCTCAGCTTCCAGTCAGCCACTCAATCCCAGGGGTAAACGACTGATACAGCCATTCTGTTTTTCATTTTTAGCAAAGTACTCAATATATTACATGATGCACTCAACACTTTATTATAAAACAAGTTTTGTATTAGATGATTTGCCCAGCTGTAGGCTAACGTAAGTGTTCCGAGCACATTTAAGGTAGGTTATACTATGCTATGATGTTTGGTAGGTAAGGTAAATTTAATGCATTTTCGACTTAGAATATTTTCAGCCTCCCAAATAGCTGGGACCACGGGTGTGTGACACCATGTGTGGCTAATTTTTTGTAGAGACAAGATCTCACTATGTTGCCCAAGTTGCCCTCAAAATCCTGACCTCAAGTGATCCTTCCACTTTGGTCTCCCAAAGTGCGATTACAGGTGTGACTCACCACACCCGGCCGTGTTGTCATACATTTTAATTCTTTATAAATTAGAAACTTCATAACATATTGTTCTTATTTAAAATTTAAAAAATTATCTTTAAATATACATAATATATATAAATATGTATATAATCTATAAATATATAATATAGTAATATATAACATAAATATATAATGTGTTATATTATATATATAATATATATAAATTATTTATATATATAAAATATATATAACATATATTTATGTTATATATTACTATATTATATATTTATGTTATATATTTATATAATATTTATTTATATATAAATATATAAACATATATAAATATATAAACATATATTTATATATTATATTTATATATATTTATTATATATTTATATATAATATGTATTTATATAATATAATAAATATATAATATCTATTATATATTATATATTTATTATATTATAATAGATATTATATATTTATTATATAATATATATTTATAATATATAATGTATAAATATATAATATATAAATATATAAAATATATATTTATAAATATATGATATATAAGTCATATGTATATGTTAATATAAATATATAACATATAGTTCTATATAAATATATATTTATATGTTATATATATTTATATATTTTTATATAATATAAATATAAATATATAATACATATAAATATATATATGGGAGAAAAGCTTTTATACTTACGTGATTACCCTTTCTTGCAGTCTTTATTACTTTGTTTAGATCCTTGGGATTTTTGTTGCTATGGTGACCTTAAGTATACCAGGCACTTCAAATCTTACCTTGTGTTTAGGATACGGACTTGTTTGCCCAGGGGTTTTCCCTAATGTCTGCTCCATCTTCAATTTTGGGTCTTCTCTGCTGTCTGTCAGTTTCTCTCTCCATACACTTGTAGCTCTCCCAGGAGTATTCCATCGTTAATCGTTAGTCAGTGCTTGTTAGCGGGGCGGTGGGGACAGAGAGGTGAGGTGCTTGGTTGTGATTCTCAGTTCTGATTCCTGCAGGTACTGTGTCCCTGGGTCTTGAAGGGTATGACCAAGTGTCTCTGTCCCTCCCCACAACAGCAGTTTTGGGCTCAGCACATATTCCTGCCCCTTCCCCAGAATCAGAGGGATTTTGTTGTTGTTGTTGTTTTAGTTTTTAAGTTTTTGTTACTTTTCTCCAGCTGTGTTGGATGTACCAGCCCCCTGGAGTGGCAGTGTTTGTTACCCTTCCTCTAGGCTTTTAAGGCCTTTGTAGGAGAGATGGGGCAATAGCATTTGAAAGTGGTTTTGTGTCTCTCTTGTAGCAACTGATATTCTCCGCCCCCAGATCTATGCCCGGAAGGATGCTTTCTCAGGACTTTTGTTGGTCTTTTTTTTTTGTTAGTGCTCAGTGAGATACTTTGAGAAAAGTCTGCAAGTGGATGCAAATTTTCCTTATTATCTGTGGCTCTTGGGGTTTCTATTTTCTCTTGCAAACCTACACCAGACCATTAAAGATTTTAGCTTAATTCTTCCTTCCAGTAGTATGGCTGTACCTGCCACAGGTAAGCAAGTGCTTGAGTCTCATCTCTCTGTGAATGGGAATCTCTCATCTCTCTGAGAATGGGAATTGATTCTCATCTCTCCAAGAATGGGAATTCTCACACTTGCAAGGTGCTTTCTAGCTTTCTACATCTCAAGCAGAAGATACGATTTTTAACAATGCATAAAGTTCCATTGTGCGTCAGTACAGTACTAGCCAGCTTTTTATTATTTGATATTATATTTGTGATCTATTATTGCTTAGCAAACTATCCCTAAACTCAGCAGCTTAAAACAATTATTATCTCATAGTCCTCTGGTAATGAATTCAAGAGTGTCTTAGCTGGGGTGTTCTGACTCTGGGTCTCTCATGAGGCTTCAGTGAAGATATCAGCTGGAGTCGAAATCATGTGAAGACTTGACTAGCGCTGGAGAATCCACTTTCAAGCTGGCTCATTCACATGGCTGTTGGCAGGAGGCTTCAGTTCCTGCCACGTGGGTCTCTCCATAGTATTGCTTGAGCGTCCTCTCAACATGGCAACTGGCTTATTCCCCAGTGAGTAATCCAGGAGAGAGAACAAGGAGGAAGTCAAAACACCTTTTATAACCCAGTCTTAAAAGTCTGTTGGCATCACTTCCACTATATTCTTCCTATTTGTTAGAATCACACTTATAGGGCAGGTAATTTGACTCTCCTTTTTGAAGGGAGGAGTATCAATTTGAGGATAAATTTTGATACTACCACAGACATTTAAGTTGCACCCCCAAACTTGTTTTTCTATGGAAAAGTAATGTTAAAATGAACACCTGTACATACATATTTTTGTTCATTTGTATACCATTAAAATATGTTTCTAGAAGTGAAATCATTAGATCAAACTATAAACATATTTTAAAATTTTGATAGTATTGAAAATTTTCTTCTAAAAAGCTAACACTAATTTATACTCTCACCAACAGTGTATAATAGTTCTGGTTTTTCTTTTTTAAAAAAATTTATTTATTATGTTTTTTGAGACGGAGTTTCACTCTTGTAGCCCAGGCTGGAGTGCAGTGGCGTGATCTCTGCTCACTGCAACCTCCGCCTCCCAGATTCAAGTGATTCTCCTGCCTCAGCCTCTCAAGTGGCTGGGATTATAGGCATTCACCACCACGCCCCGCTAATTTTTGTATTTTTAGTAGAGACAGGGTTTCACTATTTTGGCCAGGCTGGTCTCAAACTCCTGACCTCAGAGGATCCACCCATCTCAGCCTCCCAAAGTGCTGGGATTACAGGTGTGAGCCACTGCACCCAGCTTGGTTTTTCTTTTTAATTAAAATTTTTATTTACTTATTTATTTTTTTTGTAGAGACTAGATCTTGCTATGTTGCCTAGGCTGGTCTCAAACTCCCAGCCTCAAGCAATCCTCCCAGCTTGGTCTCTCAAAGTGCTGGAATGACAGGCATGAGCCACCATGCCCAACCTCAGTTCTAGTTTTTCTATATTCTCTTCAATGCTGTGTATTATCAATTTTAAATATTGTACAATCAGATAGTGAAAAAGATACCTCATTGTTTTCATATGTTTATTGGATTTCGAATTTCTTTTCCTGTATATAGTCATGTCTTGCCCATTTAAAAATTGTTATTGATTCGTAACAGTTATTTATATTTCAAGGAAATTAGTCTATTGTCATATGTTTTGAAAATGTATCTTTTGAATTTTTACATGTTTTTTCTTCCTATATGTAAGATTTTGCTTCTGACATACCTTACTTATTAAGATTTTCCTTTGTAGCTTCTGGTTTTAGTTTTTGCTTGGAAAGATTTTTCTCAAGATTAATTTTTAAATGTTTTGACGTTCATAATTTCTTTAAGTCACATCTTTAAATAACATGAATTATCTTAAGGGCTGCGGTAAAACCTATTCTTATCATTTTCAATACTGCTAGCCAGTGGTCCTCAAACCATTTTCATGTATAATTTATCTTTTTTATTCAGAACTAATTTGAAATGTATTTTTTTGTACTCTAAATTCTGAGATGTATTTGGGTCCATTTAAAGATTCTCTGTTCCTTTTATGTTTGTTTATCCCTATAATATGTGTCTTCTGGAAAATTAAAAAATTGTATAAATCTGTAATTTTTGCTACTTTAATAGCCATATATGAAAGTTTCTTTATATGTAAAATCTGCTGTCAGATTAAAGATGCAAGTGATACATATTTTATAGATAATTTGTGAAACTATGTTTTATAAAGCTTTCTGTCTTCACATTATGACATGGAACCAGAACTCAAGAGGTACTTGATACATATAGGCTGAGTAAGCAAATGCTAGTGTGATGCTGATACTGGCCCAGGAGTTGGAAGACCTGGATTCCAGTCGCCGCCTTCCTGCAGGCTGGCTGGGTGACACTGATACATGGTAATAAAGTTTAGGTAGGGCAATGTCCTCCTAGCTAGGTTCCCAACTCCCTTATGGGTTAGCATGGCCATGCAACAAAGCTTTCACCAAAAGAGTAGAAGAGAAGGTGTTATGTACCATGTGCAGGATGGGCTTTAAAACTTTGCTTATGCAAACTTCCAAACTCTTTCCCATTCTTCACAGCTGGTAATCAGATATTTCTGAGATGTACTTTTGACTGTGGCCAATGTTGATTAGAGACAAAGACAGCGTTCTAGGGCAGTGGAAAATGAAATGCAAGGAACCTGGGACCCCAAATGGCTGTGCAAAGCAGAGCAGCCTGCATACCCAGCCTGGACTGACTTACAAGACAGAAATATTCTTTAAATCACTGTATTATTGGATCTCTTTGTTATAGCACCTTAGCCTTTTCCCTTAGGAATACACATGGGACATTATATTCCACAAACAGAAAGGTTCTGTGGCCAAATACGTTTAGGAAATGGTGAGTTTAATAAAACGATACAGGCTTCCTTTTTGTAGAAGTTTTCAGATTCTTTAATCTACTAATTGAGATCGACCAAGAGAGGGACAGAATATGTGGTATTTAAAAGTGCATTTGCAGCCATGTGCAGTGGCTCACACCTGTAATCCCAGCACTTTGGGAGGCCGAGGCAGGCGGATCATGAGGTCAGGAGTTCGCGACCATCCTGGCCAACATGATGAAGTCCCATCTACTAAAAATACAAAAATTAGCCAGGTGTGGTGGCGTGCACCTGTAGTCCCAGCTACTCGGAAGACTGGGGCAGAAGAATCGCTTGAACCTGGGAGGCGGAGGTTGCAGTGAGCCAAGATCATACCACTGCACTCCAACCTGGCGACAGAGCAAGACTCTATTCAAAAAAAAAAAAGCATTTGCTCTTAATTTTTTTTTCTGCTTGGCATGTTATGGGGTTAATTCATTGAACTCTTACACTCTTCTGCATATTCTGCAAAATATACTCTGGGAAGGCTGGTTTAGAGGATCTCTAACTTTTCTAATATTTCATAATGCATGGCTGATGTTTAATATGAACTCAGACTCCCACCAGATGTTACAGATCTGGGTCTGCTTTTAGTTCAAATGCTTCAGCCAGGGCACTTTATCCTGAGGCTACAGCATTTCCCAATCGTCAGCAATATTGTGAAATCTGAGTTCCTCTGGTGGACAACAGGCAACATCATATAGCCATGGAGTATCTGAACAACTTCTAAGTGTGAGGGATTTCATCTGGTGGTTTTGGATTCTCTTCCATTTATACTTAAATAAGGTGACATAAATTTCACTCAGAGAAAAGCCACTCTTTTTTCCCCCGTTTTTAAGAAGTCTAAAAATGCACAACTATTTCCTGAATGAGCAGTGCAACCAGGTGTAGAATAGGGAACGTCGTGTCTGCTGGGAACAGACGGTTCCTGGCACAGCTTTATGAAAATTATCCCACGATTCCTGTCCCACCATGGGCTCAGTGGGGAGTCTGATTCTCTGAGCCCCAAAGGGTAGCTTTTTCCCAGACGACACCAGCAAGCAGAGCAGCAGCTCGGGGCTTTGACATGGAGGCTGGAGTGAAAGGTCAAATTGGACCATCCTGGATCACTGGAGGACAATAGCCCAGGAACCTCCGGCAAAGACTGGCATTGGAATGACTCCCCTGGTCACCCACCTGTGGCATGACATTTGCAAACAGGGTCTTCCTATGAGGCTTGTGAGGTTTGGCCCAATTTGCATTCTGCTAGAATTATTAAGTGTGGACATCTTCATAGATTCAGAAAAGGGCTGAGATCCAAAGGACTGAGAATGCTTTGGGGGGTGTTTCCATAGTGAGTGGCTGGCTATTCAACAGACAAATGTTTGAGAGGATACAATGATGTGTTTCCTGAGGCAAGTGGTCAGAACCCAACAGACTCTTCTGTTCAGCTAAGATGTGAAACCATCTGAGTTCTTACATGTTCTCACAGAGAAATGGATTATCATAGGGAAATGGATATATTGTGATAGACACGATAAACAGAGAACTCTGCTGGGAAACACACACACACACATCAAGACGGAATGCATGGACGTGTATTATAAAAAGCATAAAAATACACAACTACAGATTGTGTAGGACTATATTTTCTTTCGACTTGAGACATATGTTTATTGCTATGAATGCTGCGAAGGGCTCTACGTGCTTCAAAAAATCCCAATCTGTTGCATTCGTAAGCCTGGGTTGGATCTAAAGCAGCTTCCCACTTTGGGAAAGGCATCCCCACGACCTTTCCATGGCTGCTGAATGCAGCTGGAGGCAGTCACAGTTAGTGATGTCCGGAGCCCACTCCCCACTGTGCTGGTCTGCAGAACTTCTGCATGCCATTCCTGCAAGCAGGTCTCTGCCCCGCTCTCCTCCACCTGCCTGCTCTCCTCCACCTCCCTGCTTTCCTCTACCTCCCTTGTCAGTTGAAGTCTGTGCTTCACAGCTTTCTGGTCTCAACCTTCCTCCATCCCTACAGTTATTTAAGAAGCAGGAATCAAAAGGTGAAGGAGAGGGCACAACTCACCTCCGATGGACAAGTGTAAAGTGAGAGATGGATAAAACCAAGAAGGAGCTTAAGATATCCAGAAATGTACACTGCGTTTGGAAAAGTAAGGTCAGGAGAAGCATGGGACTCCTGAGGTTGCTCCCTACTATCTTGCAGACTTGCTGCAGGACCAAATGAAGCAGGATCTGTCAAGCACCAGGTCAGCCCTTAAGCTTAGTGCCTTTCTGAACCTGTGACCCAGCAGTCCCCATCAACTTGTCCCACCTGCCATGCACAGCTCCTCCATGCCCCTGCACCTGAGCTCATGCTGTTCCCTCCACCAGGGTGCCCTTCTCCTTCTCCACTGGGAGAAGACACTTGCCTGTAAGACCCAGTTCCAATGTCACCCCTTCCTGACTGTATCAGGAAGAGTCAGTGATGGTGTTCTGTGCTCCCAGAGAATTTGCCACATCGTGTTGTGATTCTGTTTCCACATCTGTCTCCCCAACTGGACTGAAAGCTTCACTCATCTTCATACCTCCCTGGTATCTACCTGGTGCCAGACCCATCCTCAGGGCACAGGAGTGCTCAAGAAATAGGCGTTGAATAAAACGAGTGTATCCATCCATCCATGCATCCATCCATCCATCCATCCAGACGTACATACATATGTAAACATTCTGATGGTCAAATGGAACAATGTGGGCTGAAGAATAATGCAGGTAGAAGAACCTAAGATTACAGATTCTCGATTTGGGAGGAACTTTATTTTATTGTGCAAACAGTCTACGCATTTGAAACACATTCTATCAAGAAAAACACTGTGTTCTTAGGAAAGGAGTGGGAGACGGTGGTCCCACAAAACAGCGTAAAGTTCTAAAGAATTTGAGAGGAACACTCTGTGGGATCCTGTTCCATGGGCACCTTTCTAAGAGTCTGTCCCTCAGGCTCTGCCCCTTTTTGGCCACGTCATCAAAGGGCTTCTTTATGAACAAAGTGAGACACATTATTTTTGTTTTCTTGAATTCTAAAGTGATTGTCTTGTGTCTCCTGGGGGAGACTTCTGTGAGGCGTGGCCCACTCTATTCCAGAAACAAACCAGGAGACTCATCCCAATCCCATATCCCGAGAAAATGTGAAATCAAATCACCCCTAACAATTCCAAAACTAACGGAATCCTAACGTAACTCTAACTCTATGTAACTCTAAAGCTGAGTGTGCTGGTAATTAAGCTTCCAGCCCACCCTTCCGTGATGCAGGACTACCACGGGCTCCTTCCTGTGTGCACCCCACCCCCGCCCCCACCGTCAGCATCCCGTCTCCACTCTGAGAGTGACAGCTGGTTCTAGCAGAGGCAGTTGGTTCCAGCTTGCTATTTTCCCAGCACTCCCATAACCGGCCTGATGATGCCCACTCAGAGACAGCAGCATGGGCTGGCCATGTCCCCTCCCCAGAATTCTGCATCCAGCTCCTGGACCTTGGGCTCTGAGCCCTTGGGCCACATGTACCATTGGTAGTGCCTCCTCCTCAGAGGACTAACCCCCAGCCCTAGGGCTATGTTCACATTTCTGAGTTTTGATATTTTCAACCTCTTCTCTTTATTGTATGAGTCCTTGGGCTGGGAGCTTGTAGTCAAAATCTTCATGATATCTCATTATCACTACTTTTTTTTTTTTTTTTTTTATCTCTGCTAGCTGGATAACAATTATTTATATTAAATTCTCTCTGTTGAAATAACTGATATAGTGTCTCTTGATTGAAACCTGACTAGTAGATTAAGAATTCTAACTCTAAATAATTCTGAGGGCCGGGTGCGGTGGCTCACGCCTGTAATCCTAGTACTTTGGGAGGCCAGCGCAGGTGGATCACCTGAGGTCAGGAGTTGGAGACCAGCCTGGCCAACATGGCGAAACCGGGTCAGGAGATCGAGACCATCCTGGCTAACATGGTGAAATCCCGTCTTTACTAAAAAACAAAACAAAACCAAACAAAATTAGCCAGACGTAATGGCGGGCGCCTGTAGTCCCCCAGCTATTCCAGAGGCTGAGGCAGGAGAATGGCGTAAACCCGGGAGGCGGAGCTTGCAGTGAGCTGAGATTGCACCACTGCACTCCAGCCTGGGCGACAGAGAGAGACTCTGTCTCAAAAATAAATAAATAAATAAATAAGTAAATAAATAAATAAATAAATAATTAGCCGGGCATGATGGCACACTCCTGTAATCCCAGCTACTTGGGAGGCTGAGGTAGGAGAACTGCTTGAACGCAGGAGGCGGAGGTTGCAGTGAGCCAAGATTGCGCCACTGTACTCCAGCCTGGGTGACAAGAGCAAAACTCCATCAAAAAAAAAAAAAGAAAAAAATCTGAAAATTAAATAAAAATAAAGAACAGAAAAAATTTGAATGGCAAATACAAAACTGAAATAACTGAGAACAAACAACTCTGAAAATAGCTCAAAAACTAAATATCTCAAAAACTCTTTAAAAATTCAGAAAATATAATTTTCAGATATGAAGTAATGCTGAAAATGAAATAACTAAAAACCAAATAACTTGGAAAAAAGAACATAAAAATAAACAACTCAAATATAAAATAACTGAAAATAAATACCTGTGAACATAAACAACTCTAAAACTAGATAACTAGGGGAAAACCCTTAATTAAAACATTTCAATCTGAAAATAAATAACTCTACAGTAGTTCAAAAACTTCCAGTGAGTTTTTAATAGTCAAATTAGTTACTGTAAAAATAAATAACTCAAAAACTCCAATAAGTTAAAGTGAAATAACTATGAAGGTAAATAACTCAGATAATAATTGTAAAGATGATGAAAAATAAATTCCAAGCAAATTAATTTGAACATCTATAACTCCTAAAACAAAATGGCTACATATAAATAACTGAAAATGAACAACTCGAAAACTAAATAACTTTGAAAATAAAGTAACTATAAACCAGTAACTGAAACTATAAAATTAAATAACTAGAAAGCTACAAAAAATTAAAATCAACCAATAAAACTAAAAATAAAATACAATTGAAAATAACAAAACTCATTTAAAAACTAATAAATCGATATATAAAATATCTCAGAAAGTAACCTGGAATGAAGTGTCTCTGCAACGAAGCAATCTTGGCACTAACACGAACACCCCATGAATGCTCGCAGGGATTCTGGGAGGGGGACCTGGAGCTCTCAGTCTGCGGCCCCCGCCGGGTTTGAGCAGCTCCGGCTCCGCCAAGGCTCAGGCTAAGCGGTTCTCAACCGATTCCCACCCCGCCCTGGAGAAATGTGGGCGTGTCTGCAGGCATTTTTGATTGTCACAATTTGGGGGTGGGGTGGAGGATGGGGTGGCGCATTCCTGGACCCTAGCGGGTAGAGGCTAGTGATGCTGCTAAACATCCTACCGTGGGAGCACAGAGAAACCCACACAACAAAGAATTGCCCGGCTCGGAATGTCAAAGTGTGCGGTTGAGAAGGCGTGGGCTGTGGGCTCTGCAAGCGCCTTAGAGCAGCTCCGAAGTCCCCCGTGCGGAGCCAGGCGCTCACTCAGGGCACCCCTCGGGCTCCCGGAAGGCGGCCCTGCGTCCCGTTTCTGCCGCCGCCGAGGCCCCGGCTGCTTTCTGCGTAGCTGGGCAGGGCCCGGGCCCCCACACCGCCTCTCCTGGGAATGCGGGCGCTCTGGAGCCGAGGAGCGGGGACGTCCGCAGGGAGGTCAGCTCTCCGGGGCGGAGGTCCTCGGGCGCCGTGCCCGCGCCTGGAAACCAGCCGTCGCCCCCGCAGGAGCCAGCCGGCCCGTGGACGCCCCAGCGCGCTCCTCCTCGGTGCTGCGAGTCGCCCTGCAATTCCGAGAAGAAAGTCAGAGACGCCGTGGCCCAAAAAGACGCTTAGTCTTTCCTCGTTCACACTCACGTTTCCTCCTCATCGCGTTCTTCTTTTTCTCCCTGGGTGCTTTCTCCCCTCTCCAGGAAAGCAGATTTGGAAGAACAGGTTTCGTGACTGTCGTCCGACTGGAAAAGGCCTGCGAGCTGGAAGGGAGGGGACGGGTGCACCCTGAGTTATTGCTGGAGGCTGTGGCCAGGCCGGGCAAGGTGGTGACTCCCGCTGGCAGGCTGCGGCCCACCCCAATCCTCCCACCTGGGCCACGGGGCTCCCAGCAGGAGCCCCAGTTATGACCGGACACCAGCGCACCGCCAAGGAGACAGCCACGTGGGGACGTGCCAGGCTAGGAGGGTCTAGTGACCTCGGCTCCCTGGCTTAACCAGGTCCTTATGGGTGAGAATCCTGAGGAGGGGGGGAGGGATGGAGGCGAGGGACAGGAGGCAGGAGGAGCTGATGAACAGGAAGGAGGAAGAAGATGAAAGAAACAAGAGGGAAGTAATTACACTCAGAGCGCTGCTCTCCTTTTGCATGTCTTCTGCACCTTCACAGTCTTCAAAGGTGTCCATGGAGCTAAACTCCCTGCTGGAGCAGCCTTCGGGAGAGAAAGAGAAGGATGGGGCCTCTGTGGGGTGGGAAGACAGCCCCTCTGCCTATGGCAGGGTGTAGCAGGCAGTGCCTGTTGCAGGCACGGTCCTCCCCATCTCTAACTCCTGATCTCCCAGGGCCTGCACTGCGCTGGGCTGTGAGGGCGTCTGTGATCTCCAGGCTGCGTTTCCAGCTCTGAAATGTCATACTTCACAGAGAAGACCGTCCACATGCTGTTCATGGCCCTACCTCCCTGTTCCTCCAAGAAAACAGTCATTATTTTTTGTGTTTGCCAGTCTTCTAACCATGCCTCCTTCCCTTCCTCCTCCCCTGTCTCTTTCTCACCCTCCTCTCCTTGCCTCCTTTTCTCTCCCCTAATTAATGTCCATTTCCCATCTCCCTGGCAGCCTCTGCCAAGTGTCACTGCTCCCCATAAGGGAAGATCAGAGGAACAAGCGAGTGCGTCCATCCTGCCTGTCTCCCCAGTGAACTGATAAACTCATCAGTCTTGTCCATGGTGCACCTGTTACATCCCCGGGAAGTGTTGGACACTGTGGGGAAGAGCAGCCACTGCCAAATACTGAGCAACTGCCCTGTGCCTGGTGGTATGTTAGGCGTTTGTCAAAGTTTAAGCCTCACAACCCTGTAAGGGTCTCAGCCCCCTTTACAGTTGGGGAAACAGACAGCAGTGGTCACTTGGCCAAATCCTCTTGGCCTGTGGCAGGGCAGCTGGCTTCTCCAGCACTCCTGCTCTTTACTCCACTCTGAGTGAGATGGAGTCTCTGCCCCACATGGCTCACGGGCGAGGGTAGGGAGCCGAGCATCTGCAGAAAGGTCCCAGCACAGGGCAGCCCCAGACTGAGGCTCAGCTGAGTAATCCCTGTGGCGGAAATTGTGCAGGAGAGTGTCTGCTCAGGCGAGAATTCAGGGAGGTTTGGGCAGGGCTTCAGGGGTGGGCAGGACTGGAGAGGGAGGGCATTCTGGGCAGAGGCATGGCCGGAGGGCGGTAGGCGGCAGTGGAGGGAGCTGCAGTTATCTGGGTGAGCAGGCAATGAACAAGTGGTGTCTCCTGGGCTGCTGTCCCAGGTCCCCAACAAGCCATGTTCTGGGCCCCGGCCCCCAGAGCAGATCAGTGGGGGCTGTGTGAGTAACACGGGGGGGCAGCTGGGCAGCACCTCCCAGGAGGCCCCTCTGAAATCCCCCTGATGGTGGCAGGCTCTGAGGAGGCTGGACACTCTCCTCTCAGGTTGAAGCAAGTCCTGGTTAAGTTCCTAGCCCCTGGAGGTGGGAGAGGCGAGGGGTGGGGGGCAGAGGAGAAACTGCCTCAAGGATGTGCTCCCCACCTTCATCCTCCAGATGGGACTTGGGAGCATCTGAGGAAATCCCAAGACTCCTCTTTAGAGAAGTCCTCTAGCCCTGGGGTCTCCTTACGCCAGGAGCAAGCAGTGAGAATGGAAGAATGATCGTCTTGCTGAAAGCTCTGTGAGGGAGGGATAGAGGGACAAACGGAGCCATGCTCTTGACCATCCCCTGCGTGAATAGCAAGGGCTGTGTCTCCAGGGTCCATGGCCTCTGTGCCCCGGATGATGCCGGGGCTGCCAGGGACCACAGAGCCACCCACTGGGAGGTTGGGGGTTGGCCTGGCTCAGGGGCCTTCGTCAGCCATACACACCCACAACCTGGTGTGGGCAGGGCTGGGAGGCGACACAAGAACTGAAAAACCTGACAGGCTCCAGCCCCTCCGGAGGGTAAGTGGCATCTCCAGGTAAAACGATTAGCTGGTTCCAGCCCCTCCTCAGGGTAAGTGGCACCTGGGGTAAAATGACTGCCTGGAGCTGGCAGCTGCTTTCCCTGCTCTCGCAGGCCCTGCAGGGAAGCGTGGGAAGGGGAGGGGGCACAGCGCTGGGCACAAAGGGGCTATCAGACCCTGGACTGAACTGTTTCAGGGGTCATCTAGCCCATTCCCTGCCTCCAGGCAAGGATTTGCCTGAGCCTGGAAAGAGGAAGGATCCTCCCAGTGCTGTCAAGCCCCAGATTCCACCTCCCTGTGGGGGGACTGTCAGCGCAGGCCCTGACAATGCAGAGAAAGACAGAGGACCCACGTGGGCCTTTGACAGCAGGAACGCCGGGTGCCACATGTGAGGCTGGGGATGCCTGGAGCACCATGGGGGATCTGGTTTAGTCTAGAGCCAGGTTTTCCATACTCAGAGTGCAACCTCAGGGAGACGCAAATTTTACCCCCTAACACAGCATACACGCAGAAATACATTTATACAATTCAAACACAAGCAGACGAAACAATGTTTACCCTTACAGTGTGTGAAGTCCTCATCTGTCCCACTACATCCTATCATGCTCTCTTCTATCCTAGGAGACAAAGCAGGAGGGGGGCTGCGGAGGTGGGGGAATCTCATCCAGGCCCTTGGGCGACATCTCTCCTGAGCAAACTGCAGCTGCTCTGGGTGTGCCCTCGCCTTGTCTCCCCCCAGGCCCCGGGTTCCTGGCAGCAGAGACAGTAACCTATTGACCAGGTATCCCCCAGGGCTCCTGGAAGAAACCCAGAATTCTCAGAACCAGAAAACCTTAGAGAGCATCCTGCAGGCAAAGCCCCTGGTTCTCTGGGGAGGAAAGTGCAGCTCACGGGGGCGCCCTGCCGGGAATGGTAACTGACCACCCGGTGGGGACTGACACAAGGCCCTGTGGGAGCTGAATCAGGGCCAGGACCTGGGTGTCCTGACTCCTAGGGACCATGTTCCCTTCCTCACCCAGGCCTTCCAGCCCCAGCCCTGGGCTTTTATTTATTTATTTTGGAGACAGGGTCTGGCTTGTCACCCAGGCTGCAGTGCAGTGGTGTGATCACGGCTCACTGAAGCCTTGACTTCCTGGGTTGAACGGATCCTCCCACATCAGCCTCCTGAGTAGCTGGGACCACAGGCACATGCCACCACACCCAGCTAATTTTTGTATTTTTTGGTAGAGATGGGGTTTCACCACATTGGCCAGGCTGGTCTTGAACTCCTGAGCTCAACTGATCCGCCCGCCTAGGCCTCCCACAGTGCTGGGATTACAGGTGTGAGCCATCGCACCCAGCCCGTGGGCTGACTTTTGCTGTCGTACATCATCTGCATATTTAATCCCCTGCTGGATTCACTGGTCATGGGCTCTGAGGTCCTAAGAGTCTTAGGCACTAAGGAGCTGGCAGCGCTGAAGAGACCCCAAAATCTCAGACTCAGGGTCTGGCCAGTCACAGGTGCGTGATGGAACAACTGGGAGGCCCATTGCCCCACGGCAGGAGAAGGTGCTCTGGAGTCAGTCAGACCTGAGGGCAGTCAGACCTGATTCTCACTCTGTCACTCACTAGCTGTGTGATCTTGGATACATCACTTAACCTCTTGAGCATCAGCTTCCTTATCTCTATACTGGAGATAATAACATCGATTTTGCAGTCTTGACATGAGGATTAGCAAAACTTCTGATAAAGAAAAATGCCTGGTACACGACAGGAATTCAACAAATAGTACCTGTTATGATTACTGTGCATAGCAATTACAACAATACTAAAGAGAGGGTCTCAAAACAGCTCTGGGCACTCCAGGTGTGCTATTATTACTTACATTTGGGGGAGGTTTGTCTGCCATTGTCTCGTCCTCATAAACACTCAGGGAAGGAAACAGATTATAAGGATAATAAATGGTTTTAAAAAGAAACAGAGCAAACACACACACATACACCCACACACCCCTCAGAAAAAACCATGCCAAACACACAGGCTCTTGACAAATATTCAATTTGATTATAGCAAAACCGTTGGGTTTTTTTGGTTTTGGTTTTGTTTTTTTTTTGAGACGTGGGTCTCACTCTGTCACCCAGGCTGGAGTGCAGTGGCGTGATCTTGGCTCACTGCAACCTCCACCTCCCGGGTTCAAGCAATTCTCCTGTCTCAGCCTCCTGAGTAGCTGGGATTACAGGCACACGCCACTACACCCGGCTAATTTTTGTATTTTCAGTAGAGACAGGGTTTTGCCATATTGGTCAGGCTGGTCTCGAACTCCTAACCTCGGGTGATCCACCCACCTCGGCCTCCCAAAGTGCTGAGATTACAGGCATGAGCCACCATGCCCAGTTGATTACAGCAAAATTTTAAGTGATAGTTGCAGTCTTGGAAAATGAATAGAACGACTTTTGTCCCAGCCAAGATCTAGTGGTGTGTTGGGGCAGATACACCCTGAGTCTCTGGGGCACTCTCAGTCTATGTATCAGATAAGCATAAGGAGTATTGGTGGAGAAGGACAAGAAGAATGGGAAAGATGGGCGATGAGAATTCCTGCAGATAAGGACTGGTGAGTATTCTCTTTCGAAACCCTTAGTTGACCATCTTTCTAGTGCACATCACATAAGCTGAATGGTTTTTTTATTTTGCTTAAACAAACAGAATGAAATTTATTAACAATGAACCTAGTAGTGAGCTGAAATTATTCTCACCAGCATACATATTTTTGATAAATTATAGACTTTGAAGACAAAATCATGGTGTTTCCCTTACTGTCCACTGGATGGCACAAACAGACCATTATAGATCCTCCTGGTTCAGCAGTAGCTCTCACCTGATAGACATTAAATGGGCAAATTCTATTTTTATTGTCTTTCAAACTAGATTTTTCTCTATGCACATTTTTTTTTTTTTTTTACTTTTTTTTTTGAGATGGAGTCTCGCTCTGTCGCCAGGCTGGAGTGCAGTGGCACGGTCTCGGCTCACTGCAACCTCTGCCTCCTGGGTTCAAGTGATTATCCTGCCTCAGCCTCCCGAGTAGCTGGGACTACAGTAGCGGGCCACCATGCCCAGTTAATATTTTTGTAATTTTAGTAAAGACAGGGTTTCACCATGTTGGCCAGGATGGTCTTGATCTCCTGACCTCTTGATCCGTCCATCTTGGCCTCCCAAAGTGCTGGGATTACAGGCGTGAGCCACCGTGCTTGGCACAACTTTTAAAGGACCATCTCTATCACATGAACTAAAGGATATCATTTTCACTTTGGGGTGGGAGGTGGTGAGCTGCTTAGAAGCAATGCCTAAACCCCCTGGGCTTTCCTTTCTTTCACTTGGAAGAACCAGGAGGTAACTAACTGCTAACAATTCCATGCTATCAGAGTCAGAGATCTAGCTGCTAGCCTAAGGGCTGCATCTCATTTAATCCTCACGGCAAGACTATACAATATTATATCCATTTTGTAAAACAAATGATAAAAAGAACTTAAGCACAGAGAGGCTATAGAATCCATCCAAAGAGATGAAGCGGGACTTGAGGCTGGGTCTTTGAGACCTGAGTTTGAGCCCTTCATCATTATGTTGTGCGTGCTGCTAACCAATTTCCCTCTCTGTCTTCTAGAACTTAATACATGGGGGTCACATTCTGTCTAATCCATCCCGGTAGCTCTCCAGAGCTCACAACAGGAGAGAGTTCCAAAATGTTTCCAGGGGTACTAGGCTCAGTTACAATCTTTTGCTTGGTGGCCCAGAGTATAAATGTGGATATCTTAGGCTGGCCTATAGCTGAAGTGTCTATTTCATTTGCAAGCCTATCTTTGGCCAAGAGGAAGTGAATCATTCTTGAGAGCATCTAATTAATTGCTTTCAGATTCCACATGTTGGCATTCTCAGGGCACATTTTTTTTTTTCTGTGCATTTCTGTTGTCAAAGTCCCTGCCAGCATCTAAGGCAGTCTGAGCTGACTGTCTTTAGATTTTCAGAGCTGCTGGAAGCTGCGGGGGAGGTGGATCAAAGAAACTTTATAACCTAGCTTTGCCTGCCAGCTCAGCCACCAGCTGCCCTCAAATGTTCTGGATTGGAATAAGCCCAAAGATGAGTAGCAGGAGGGAAGGGCAAGCCAATATGTCTAGGTTGGTTCAGTCAGAGTCTTGTCTATTTCATCAGAATTTTAATGGAAAATTTCCAATAAGATTAAAATATAAAGTCACCCCAATTTTAGTATGGCTCAATTTTTTTTAAAAAAATCATGCATATCTTTGTTTTGCAACGGGGTCTTACTCTTGCCCAGGAGGAGTGTGGTGGTACAATCATGGCTCACAGCAGCCTCAACCTCCTGAGCTCAAGCAATCCTTTCACCTCAGCCTGCCAAGTAGCTAGGATTACAGACACCCACCACCATGCCCAGCTACTTAAAAAAAATTTTTTTTTATACTCCAGTGCAGTGGCTCATGCCTGTAAATCCCAGAACTTTGGGAGGCTGAGGCAGGCGGATCACCTGAGGTCAGGAGTTTGAGACCAGTCTGGCCTCAATGGTGAAACCCCCGTCTCTACTGAAAATACAAAAATTAGCGAGGTGTGATGGTGGGCACCTGTAATCCCAGCTACTCGGGAGACTGAGGCAGGAGAATTACTTGAACCCGGGAGGTGGAGGTTGCAGTGAGCCAAGTACACGCCATTGCACTCCAGCCTGGGCAACAAGAGTTTTTGTAGAGATGGGGTCTTGTGATATTGCCCAGGCTGGTCTCAAACTCTTGGATATCAAGTGATCTTCCTGCTTTGGCCTCCCAAAGTGTTGGGATTACAGGCATGAGCCACCACAACTGACCAAATCATGCATTTCTATAGACAACGTCTGCAAGAAGAAGATAATGGTGATTATATCTGGTTATGTCGGATTTGTATTTTTCTTTGTACTTTCCTGTATTTTCTAAATTTCTGACAATCTACATGTGTATTCCTTTTATAATCAGAAAAGGAAACAAAATAGTTAAAACTCAGATATCTAAAATAACCCATCATCTCTCCAGAGGGGGCAGTTTGCTAGAACTTATAGTAAATAAGTATAGTGTGTATATATACACACTATACTATAGTATATATATACTATATACTATAGTTTTTTTCTGTGCATTTCTGTGTGTGTGTATATATATACTATAGTATAGTATATATATAAAAGTGTAGTGTATATATACTATAGTATATATAGTATAGTATATGTATAAGTATAGTATATATGTATAGTATACTATAAATAAATATAGTAAATAAGTAAAAAAAAATGATTACAATGAAGTAATCATTGAAATACTAGAGTGCCCCAATAAGTTTGAATAACAAAAAAAAGTAATGATAATGAAAGTAACTAAATTATCTAGGCCCGAAAGGAAATGCCACAAAAATTAGCAAAGAAACAACCATTACATGCTATACTGGATAGCTCCTAGGTCACCTTGGAGACCTTGAGGGACCCGACAAGGGACGTATAGTAAGGCCGCAGACAGGTTCTTCCTCTGTTAGCTCTGAGGTAGAACAGTTATTCTCATTTTTTTGTCTTTCACATGGCCAGGACTTTGCAAATCAGGGACAAAGTGAATTCAGAATTAAAAATTTTCAGCACCACCCAAGCTAGTAAAACAGTATTAGCTTACATCCTTTATTTTCACCGTAAGCTGCCAGAAAGAGGCTGGTTAACCAACATCACTCAAAACAGCACACCCACCTGTCTGCTGACTGTCCCATCCAGAAATTGTGTAGGTCCTTAGGTGAATCTTACCTTCTTCCCTTCCCCTAGCCAGACCCCATCCCAGATGGCACGAGGAATCCTTTCCCTTTCGCCGCCTGTCTGTAGACCAGCAGGCAAAGAGAGCAGTTACCATACTGGAAGGAGAAACGGGTCCTGGTCGTCGTGAGGAGGTGGGGCTGCTGCTTAACAGAGGCAGAGAGGGACATGTCTGATGCTCAGGTGATCCACTAAGACATCTCGGAATACTCCCATGCCCAGCTGTAACTATGATGGCCAAGTCCAAGAACCATAGCCTGATAAAAGTCTAGGACCCTCACTCTGCATGCCACCAGCAGAAGTGCCAGATGGGGAGAGGGGTGTCTAGAATGAGTAGGAGGGAGAGAATGGCTACAAGGCACAGCCAAGGACCAACTGCAGCAGCAGGTGGCAGCCATAGATCGAGTTAAGTAGGATTCTTGCTGTGTTCCCTAGTGGAAGTGTCTCCCTTGTCGAGACCCACTGAGGTTAAAGTTGGAGACATGAGGAGAAAAAAGTGTCCCCATGTGCATCACTGGAGTCATCATGGGCAAGATCACAACTCATTTGACTTCTTGACTCCAGATTCATATACTCTGCCTCCTGGGGGCATGACACCATAAAACAGCCATTGGTTCAGTTGTATGCTGCATCCTGAGGGACAGCACTCCATCCCCACAGTGCCACATCCAAACTCCCGCCCCACCTCACTTTCAAGAGGCTGTCCCACTACTATCAGGCTGCCAGCTTCAGAATGCGAGGGTAAGACTGTGTCCTGTGATCACATGTCCATAGCTGATTCTCTTTTGCCATACTGAGTCCCCTGATCAAAGCAATGTTATACAGCCGGGCGCGGTGGCTCACACCTGTGATCCCAGCACTTTGGGAGGTCGAGGTGGATGGATCACTGGAGGTCAGGAGTTCAAGACCAGCCTGGTCAACATGGTGAAATCCTGTCTTCTCTACTAAAAATACAAAAATTAGCTGGATGTGGTGGCATGAGCCTGTAATCTCAGCTACTTAGAAAGCTGAGGCAGGAGAATCACTTGAACCCAGGAGGTGGAGGTTGCAGTGATCCCTGATGGCGCCATTGCACTCCAGCTCCAGCGACAAGAGTGAAATGCTATCTCAAAAAAAAAAAAAAAAAAAAAAAGTAACGCTATATGGTTGGTCACACATTGTACTTTCTAGCTTGAAGGGGTCCGATAAAATCAACTTGTCTCCTCAAGGGACAGTACCAAACTGGGGGCTCAGCACTGACCTCTGCTGGCAAGTTGGACATTTAACAGTGGTAGCGGTAGCAGCTAGCGCAGTCTTGAAGACATGGAGCCCTCGCTGCTGGGGCCGAGCACAGAGGTTCAATTCTACTACCAAGGCTTCTCCATTTCCGAGCCCGTGGTGCAGGCACTGGGGTGCCTAAGAGGAAGTGGACTAACTGGACTTCTGCTATGCACCTTCTTTAGTGGGCATTAAAGCACAGTTCAAAGATTCTCACATTTTGAGTTCACCCCCACAGGCCTGTGTGCCCCTTCTCCAGTCAGGTCATGTTGTCATTTGATCCTAGTGGTTGTTCTGGAATGGTTCAGGAAGGGAGGCGGGGACAGATCTTCAGAAGGGCAAACATTGCCTTGTATGCCTCATCTGAGGCTTCTGCATAGTCTTAGGGGACAGGGAACAATCTTAGGTGAATCTCAGCTTCTCCCTTTCCCCTAGCCAGGCCCTAGCCCTACTGGCATGAGGAATCCTATCTCTTTGTCCTCATGCCAGGAGACCAACAGGCAAAGAGAGCAGTTACCACACTGGAAGGAGAAATGGGTCCTGGTCATCAGGAGGAGGTACTCCTTAAGGGACAGGACCCAAGGGAGACAGTTCCACTAGGGAACACAGCAAGAATCCTACTTAACTAAATCTATGGCTGCCACCTGCTGCTACAGTTGGTCCTTGGCTGTACTTTGTAGTATAAGGCGGAGTAGGCCACTGCTGCCAGCCGGGGAGGTCAAGGGCATTTACCCAGATGTCCTCATTCCCAGTTTTTCGGTCCCTTATCTTCCCTCTCAGGATCTGACTTTGCCTGCTCATCTACTGGCACTAGGAATCCAAAATATTCAGATGGCAGACTTGCCTAGACTGAGCATTTTTCCTTCTCTCAAATTCTGCCACTTTTACCAGCCCAGTCTGCCTCTGCTATAGGAGATGAGAGGCTAAATGTTGGCAGGGAGGCCCCCTGATTCTGATCCTGTGTTTTAAATTGGTAATTAGTCTGACCCTGTTACTTTCTCTCTTCAGTGCATCAACGGGAGGCTCTTAGCAACAGCCTCCCAACTCTACCTTCCTGATAGATAATATTTTCCTGAAAGCTCTCAAATGTTAGAGACATTGCACCAGCTGGCATATCCCCATCCACCTGTATCTGATCCCAGGTCACCACAGATGAAGGTCTGAGCAATTGAACTGATACAGCAGGCCAAGGCCCCAGGACTCTCAACACTCCACTTAACACCAATAATGAGGTCCTCGTGGCCATTTGGACTGCAGTAAGCCAACACCAGAATCCCATCCATTCTGGGACCCCTCCTGGTACTAACGGTCTTCAGTCAGGTTCCCAGAAGCAGACTATGCAAGTGTGTTATTGACAAAGGGCTTTCAGATGAAACCTGGAAGACAGTGAGGCCGAAGCTAGGGCAGGGAAGAAGCCAGGCACAGACGTGGGCTTAGTGGAAGTCTAGCATCAGCCTGATCCCCTGGGCAGTGCTGGAGCATGGATGGCACCGCAGGTTACCATCTTGAGACAGAAGGACTGGCTTCTGTACCCTGAATCAGTAAGCATTGGTGGGCCATAAGCCACCCTTAGGGGAGGACATAATCTCACAGGCATTTCCTGGCTGGACAGCCCTGGGCAGCGGAGGGCAACTGTCTGGAGGGCACGGCTGTGAGCCATTGTCAGCTAACCTCATAGCAGCGGAGACATGGGGCCAACAGCCTGTAAAGAGGGTCTGGGCAGGCTGTCAGTACTCTCTACTATAATACTGTATATGTGGTTTATTTTAAAACCTTTTTTAGAAGACTTTATTTATTTTATTTTTTGAGAAGGAGTTTCACCCTTGTTGCCCAGGCTGGAGTGCAATGGTGCGATCTTGACTCACCACAACCTCTGCCTCCTGGGTTCAAGCGACTCTCCTGCCACAGCCTCCCGAGTTGATGGGATTAAGGCATGTGCCACCATGCCCAGCTAATTTTGTGTATTTTTAGTTTCATCATGTTGGCCAGGCTGGTCTTCAACTCCTGACCTCAGGTGATCTGCCCACCTCGGCCTCCCAAAGTGTTGGGATTACAGGCGTGAGCCACCGCACCCAACTGACTTTATTTTTTTAGAGCAGTTTTAGGTTCACAGAAAAACTGAGAGGAAAGTATGAAGATTTCCCATATATCCCCTGTGCTCACACATGCATGGCCTCCCTGACTATCACCATTCCCCACCAGAGAGGCACATTTGTTACAATGGATGAACCTATACCCTGAATATATCATATTCACCCAAAGTCCGTAGCTCACATCATGGTTCACTCTGGGGTGTTGTACATTCCTTGGGTTTGGACATATTTATAATGACATGTACAGTAGTCCCCCTTTATCCTCAGGGGCTACTTCTAAGATCCCCAGTGGATGCCTGAAACCCCAGAGAGTGCCAAACTTGACTGCCATTAGTGGGAGCATGTTTCTATTTGCCTTCCACCCCCACAGATTTAACGCCTTTTTCATCTTAGTACTGCTGCTGTAAACTTTGGCAGTTTGACATGAGACAGCAAAACGAGTACAAGTTTCTTTCTCCTTTTTCACAATGTCGTGGATAGATGATTCCTTCTTACCATAGATCTTAGCAACTTCGGCATGTGATTTTTTTCTTTCTCGTTAAATCAAGAACTTTTACCTTTTCACTTACAGGAAGCATCTGACGGCTTCTCTTTGGCATATCTGAATTTCCAGCATCACGACTGTGCTTTGGGGCCATTGTTTATTTTATTTATTTATTTACTTATTTTTTTTCAGACAGAGTCTCGCTCTGTCGGCCAGGCTGGAGTGCAGTGGCACCATCTCGGCTCACTACAACCTCCACCTCCCAGGTTCAAGCAATTCTCTGCCTCAACCTCCTGAGTAGCTAGAATTACAGGCACATACCACCACGCCTGGCTAATTTTTGTATTTTTAGTAGAAACGAGGTTTCACCATCTTGGCCAGGCTGGTCTTGAACTCCTGACCTCAGGTGATCCACCCACCTTGGCCTCCCAAAGTGCTGGGATTGCAGGTGTGAGCCACTGCGCCTGGCCTGGGGCCATTATGAAGTAAAGTAAGAGTGACTTGAACACAAGCACTATGATCCTAACAGTCGATTTAATCACCAAGATGGTTATAAGTGACCAAGGCTGGCGGGGTGGGGAGCACAGACAGTAGGGACACCCTGGGCAAGGGGATAATTCATGTCCCAAGCAAGACACAGCAGAAGGCACCAGATTTCATCGCACTACTCAGAATGGCGTATCATTTAAAACTCACCGATTGTTTATTTCTGTAATTTTCCATTAGATATTTGGACAGCAGTTGACTAACAGTAACTAAAACCTGGAAAGTGAAACTGTGGATAAGGGGGTGCATCTACCTTCTCAACGTGAGGCATTTGCCTTCATGTTAATTCTGGCCCCATTTGTTCTACACAAATGAATAGCAGGAAATCGATTTTAAACCACATGGTGGTAAAATGCTTTCTTTTTTCTCCCTCATTTAACTAAAGAAGGGCTGGGCCCTAGGTGATGTCTTCCTTAGCATCTAAGCAGCTGGTATCACCCCACTGCTTCTGTGCTCCACTCTCCCACAGGACCCTCCCTACCTTTAATCCCTCCTGGGCTGGAGGCTGGGTCTTCTTTGCTAGTGGTAGCTCTTTCCATGTTTTCAATCCATGGTCCGCATCCCGCTCCATTGCCTTTGCTTTTAGAGAAATAAACATGAACATTGAGTCACTGGAAGGAATAACACATGCATCCCTCCCCCACCAGTTGGAGTAGCACTGGCTCACCTAGTGTATCTCTGGTCTAGGTCTCGAGGACCTGCTGCTCCTCCCTTACCTGTAGTTGAAGGCCTGCCTCAGCTCGGTAGGTGATATGCAGTAAGGAAATGTCCAAAGGACACGTCTTGTTGGATTACACAGCAAACATCTAATTGGCTGCAAATCTTTTTTCTTTCTTTCTTTTATTTATTTATTTATTTATTTTGAGACAGAGTCTCGCTCTGTTGCCCAGGCTAGAGTACAGTGGCGCGATCTCTGCTCACCGCAAGCTCTGCCTCCTGGGTTGACACCTTCTCCTGCCTCAGCCTCCCGAGTAGCTGGGACTACATGCATGTGCCACTACATCCAGCTAATTTTTGTGTTTTTAGTAGACACGGGGTTTCACCATGTTGGCCAGGATGGTCTCGATCTCTTGACCTTGTGATCCACCCACCTTGGCCTCCCAAAGTGCTGGGATTACATGGCTACAAATCTTAAAGAGGGGAGAGGTGAGGAGGAAGAATCACCTTTGTCTTCTCAAAAGTGTTTTCACTGGCTCACTACAGCTCCCTCCTTCCTCTTTATTGACCCGAAATGCCAACTATGATAGTAACTCTTTTGCGTTAGACGAATCCAGTGAATAAACACCTACTAAGCATTGGAGGTCCAAGAGGAATAAGATATGCCTGAGCTAAACCTCCGGCCTTGCTTGCAGAGTGGTTTGCTGGCCTTGTCTGATTATTCAATGAGTGCTTTCATTTGTTTATTCACTAAATATTTACTGAGCACCTACAAAAGTGCCTGGCACTGGTAGATGAGGCCTGAGGGAAGCTAAAACTAATAAGACAACCTCCATGCCCTAAAGGAATTCATGATCTAGTAGGGAGAAAATGTAAACACACAATAAAATTATAGCATATTAAACGCTGCAATAGAGTACTCTGTAAGAGTGTGGGGGCAAAGAGGAGGGGTAGAAACAGCTGCTTTCTAGAGCCCTCACCTTTTCCACTTCTCTCATCTTTTTGGGTTAGGGTCTGGGTGGGTTCCACAAGGATCGGGCCAAATGAGCTTAGAAAAACTAAGCAGACTCCTGTATCAGAACTGGATCACAGTAGACAGGTGTTTTCAACAAACATATTGAGTATCCCTGAGTGCTTTGGGCAGGAAGAGGAATTATAGACGAAGAGGTTTGTAAGCCACAGTAATAGATGGGGCAAGGAGCACCAGTGAGAACTTAACCGTGAAAGAAGTCTGAGCACACCTTCCTCCCAGACAAGGGGGAATAAAGAAAGGAAGATGATCAGGAGAGTTCTGAGTGGAGAGGGGAAAGCCGGGGGAGGTAACATCAGAGGGTGCGTTGGCCCACTCAGCAAAGTAGGAGGCAGGGCAGCCTTGTGAAAATAGGAATGGAATAGAAAACTCAAGCAAACAGCCAAAAGCAAGGACAATTAGGGAAGGTTTTGAACTGGCAGATCTACCTCAACTGGCAATACAGCAAGTGTGCACCAGAAAAGATATCCTAGCTAGCAGTGGGGTTGGGAATTGATTTAATATCCTAGGCTAGCAGTGGGGTTGGGAACTGATTTATTGTTTAATGTTTTATATTTATTTACATATATATGTACTTATTTATTTATTTTTGAGATAGGCTCTTGCTCTGTCACCCAGGCTAGAGAGCAGTGATGTGATCTAGGCTTACTGCAGCTTTGACCTCCTGGGCTCAAGTGATCCTCCCACCTCAGCCTCCCGAGTAACTGGGACTAAAATTGCGCCACCACCCTAGGCTAATTTTTGTATTTTTTTGTTAGAGACAGGGTTTCACCATGTTGCCCAGGCTGGTCTCAAACTCCTGGGCTCAAGCAATCCATCTGTCTTGGCCTCCCAAAGTGCTGGGATTACAGGCATGAGACACTGCACCCGGCCAGTATTTTTTAAAAATTGGAAATCCCTTGTAATAAGCCAAGTGTTGGGGGAAGAAAAGCAATAAAAGCAATGACATGGACTCAATATGAAACATCCAAAGCATCTGACACGTCTTTAAAATAAAAAAATCAGTACTCACCTTGTGCTTATTTCAAACTGTGGATTTCCTTGGTCTAAAATTTAAAAAAACAAAAAACAGCACTCTCAACTTTAAGCTAATTTGAATTGATTTTACATATTGATTTTTAAATACACATATATGCATACAGAGAATACTATAAAAATATATAAAGGTGTGTAGGTCTTGATCTTATTTTCCCAGGAATTCAGAAAACGTTGCTGCAGTCCCTGGGCTCACGTGGTCCTGGCATCCTCCCCCACGTCTCTAGCCCATCCTGCTGAGTTTCCTGCATGCATTGATTCTGGGTCCATCCAAGTTTCTACAGTTAGCTCCATTAATACTGAATTAAAGAATAAACAGTGTACCCATCAAATGCTGATTTTTTTCCATGTGAGCCCAAATTCTGTGACTTGATGAGGGAAAAAATCATGAGTCCCTGGGAGAGCGATAAGAGTCACATTCTTTACTAAAGTGTTGTCCCAGGTATGAGCATAACACCAGATCTCAACCTCCAGAGGCCCCCCACTGCCTCCCATGGCATAAAAGCCAAATTTCTTGGCCTGATATTTGAGGCCATCTCAGTCTTTTTCCTTCCACCCTATTCCTGACTGTCCCAGGCTAGGCTCCAGATCATCACTGAATGTGCTCACTTCAAGGCAGCTCTGTGATTTTCAAGGTTCCTGGGCCTACCTTTTACTACCGATGTGACTGGCAACGTGTTGCCCAGTTGCTAGGATGGGATCATAGCCTTGATTTCTGCCAGGACTGGGGCTTTGCCTTGTATCCCACCCACAGCACTACCTGCTCCTGCACCCTTCCGGGTGGGGCCTGACCTTTCCCCGCAGTCTCCCTACACCTCCCGATCATAGGTAGTCATGCCACAGCTGAGGAGCTTGTCCCAAACCTCAGTGCCTGCCTCCCTCCTCAGCTTCTTGTGCTGCTGTATCTCACCCATCAGTGACACGCTTCTCTTCCCTGCCCAAGCCCTAGCTGACTCCATAACACCTGGGTACAATGTCCTCTTCTGCCTGGTTATCTCTGAGAGGCCCTCTCTCTAAATCCCTCATTGGCTCCCACTGTCCTTCCTCTCACCCATGGCCCTGAGGTCACTCTATGCTTTGGCCAGTGTATAGGGTTATTATGCTTAACAATCCACAAAGGTTGAAAGGTGTTGTAGGATGGTGTAAAAATGAATCTAGGAGATAATGTTTATATGTCAGAGCTTTGTAAAGTGCTCAGCAGGCATAAGGTACTGACAGTCCTGATATTCCTGATCTTGGAACCTGGGACACCATCTTCTCAACATTGCTTGGATACCCTCAAGGGTATCCAGAGAGCCTGAGTCTGCATTCTGCTCCTGGTTCAGCCCAGGGCCCTGGTTCCCACTCACTCACCATCCACTGTGGGCCCTCTCTGAATTCTTAGAGCCCTTGCCATTTGCATCACTCACAGAGACATTTCATCAGACCCTACTTGGTGTACTAGGCTCAGGAGACTCCGTTCTGCTGCGGATAAGTTGTGTAAAATTGACCCTCTGCTTGCACATCTGTAAAAGGAAGGGGCTGGTACAACACCACTGGGCCTTTCAGTTCAGTAGTGTTTTTCTTTTTATCTAAACTACAGGCTAGGGCCTGGTTTTGCTTCTTATCTAGATTTTTGCATTCCTGTCACAACCTAGAGAGCACAGTGCAGGTCTTAAGGAGGGCTTGAGAAATCTCTTTCTGAATTGTCAACTGAATAAATGTCATATCTTCATAACAAACTTGTCTTTTTCTGCAGGGCCAGGAAGGCAGCAGGGGAGTCAGTTAGAATTTAAATTTTAGATTAAGCTTAATATTGTTAAGAAGTCAATTCTCACCAAATTGGTCTAGAGGTTTTACATAATCCTAATCAAAATCTCAATTAGTTTTTTTGAGAAGTTGACAAGCAGATTCTAAAATATATATAGAAGTATAAAGGACAGAGAATAATCAAAACAACTTTAAAAAGGAAGAACAAAATTAGAGGACTCTAACTACCTCATTTTAAGACTTATTAGAAAGCAGCAGTAACCAAGATAGTGAGGGACTGATGTCAAGGACTTATCAGAAAGCAGCAGTAACCAAGATAGTGAGGGACTGATGTCAAGGTAGACAAATAAATCAATGGAAATGAATCAGGCATCCAGAAATAGATGCACCTACATAAATAGTCAGTTGGAGAAAGAATAGTGTTTTTAACAACTGGCAATGGAAAAACTAGAACATCAATATGCAAAGGACTGAACTTTGATCCATACCTCACACCACATACAAATCAAAAACAGAAACAAACAAACAAACAAACCAACACCCAAAATGGATCAGCGACCTAAATGTAAAACTATAAAACTTCTGGAAGAAAACATAGGGAGGAAATCTTTATGGCATTTGGATAGTGATTTCTTAGGCAGGACACCAAAAGCATGCTCCATACAATTTTAAAATTAAATATTATAAGAATTAAAGTCTTTTGCTCTTCAAAAGTTACTCTTAGGAGAAAAATATGCCACACACTAAAAGAAAATATTTACAAAGCATTAAAAGGACATGTATCTAGGATATACATAAAAATTCTCAAAACTCAATAATAAGAAAACAATGAGCAAAAGATTTGAACAGACACTTCACCAAAGAAGATATAAAGATGGCAAAGCAGCACATAAAGAGATGCTCAACCATTAGTTACTAGAGAAAAGCAAATTAAAACCTTAATGACATGCCACTATGCCCCTATTAGAAATCTGAAAATTTTAAAGACTGACAATACCAAGAATTGGTGAGGACATGGCACAAGTGGAATTCTCATACATTACTATGGGAATGGAAGATGGTATAATCACTTTGGAAAGTAATTAGAAATTTCCTAAAAATTAAACATACACCTACCATATGGCCAAACCATTATACTCTTAGGTATTTACCTAAGAGAAATAAAAACACATGTCCACAGGAAGACTTGTACTTGCATGTTCATAGCAGCATTATTCAAAATGGCCCCAAAGCAGACACAAATCGGATGTTCATTAACAAGTAAATAGATAAAGAAAATGGGGTCTAGCCAAACAATGAAATACTACTCAGCAACAACCAAAATATGTACTATTGTTTACAAAATGCAACATAGACGAATCTCAGAATAAATATGCCAAGGAGAGAAGCCAGACCAAAAAAAAGTACATACTGTATTATCTCTTATGAAATTCTAGAAAATGCAAACTAACCTCTAGTGATAGAAAGGAGATCGGTCATCACCTGGGGTGGGTGAGGGAGGGGCAGGAGGAAGGGAATGCAAAGGAGTGTGAACAAACCTTTGCGGATGATAGGCATGTTCATTATCCTGACTGTGGTGATGCCTTACAGATATATACAGATGTCAAAACTTATCAAATTGTACACTTTAAATATGTGTGGTTTATCGTGTCATTATACCTCAGTAAAGGAGTTTTAAAAATTATAGTAAAAAGTCTCTACCTAGAAACCTTAATAAGCTAAAATGTATGTCCCCAGGACTAACCCTAGCTATTCTATAGTTCTGGGGTGGAACCAGAAATCTGCATTTGTAGCAAGCCCTTCAAATAATTTGAATGCAGGTGGTCCTTAAACTACCGTTTGAGAAACACTGACTTAGTGAGTAAGGATTTCTAAACAAGCTTGTGACTAGAATGTTGTTTCTGCAGGAAACAAGTAATTTTTTCTACTAGTGTTACCATATCATTCCGTATTAAGCCTCTAGGACACTCCTATTCAATTACCACAACATATATTTAACATAATATTAATAGTTGTAAAACAAAAGCAAATCATAGTTTTTCCCATCTTATTTTTATACAAAGTAAAATCAATGATATAATCTTGTTACTGGTTCTTGGCAGTTACCTACAGTTTAAATCAAGAGCTTATGTTGCTTGGTTTTTGTGACAGAAAACTGATGTGGTGGCTTCCCAGTTACACTACTTGGTTTATCTTTTCCCTTATCTTATGATGCACACCCCTTGCACATTCCTGAGCAGCTGATGATCACAGAAGACCTAGAAAAAGTGTGAGCTAGTTGCATTCCTGCTATCTCTAAAGACAAAGGTTATCTTTTCATTTTTATGTGATTTTTCTTACCCAAAATGCAAACCACTGCCAGTATAAATGATGGAAGATAGACTTTCCACATGAGACTGACATTTCTTCACCCTAGTAACATTACCTGAGAGGAACATCAGAACTCAATTGATAAAGTTTGCTGTGGATTTTCCCACCAAATATCCCTACTATTATGAGAATTGGTTCAAAAACAAAACAAAACAAAAAAACAAAATGAAAGGATAAAGCCTACTTAAAGATGATTTTTGCTTGCTGAAAGGAGTACAGCATGTGACATCAGTCAAAATGGTGGAGAAAAAAACCCTCCCCAAATTCTCTTCTTTGTGAAAGCATGGAAAAAACTGGCCAAAAATGGTCAGAAAATTTATTTTCAGAACACTGGAAAATTTTTTTCCTTTTTAAAAATTTTTTATTATACTTTAAGTTCTAGCGTACATGTGGACAATGTGCAGGTTTGTTACATGTGTATACATGTGCCATGTTGGTGTGCTGCACCCATCAACTCATCATTTACATTAGGTATATCTCCTAATGCTATCCCTTCCACTTCCCCCTAACCCACGACAGGCCCCAGTGTGTGATGTTCCCCTTCCTGTGTCCAATTGTTCTCATTATTCAATTCCCACCTACGAGTGAGAACATGCGGTGTTTGGTTTTCTGTTCTTGCGATAGTTGGTTCAGAATGATGGTTTCCAACTTCATCCATGTCCCTACAAAGGACACGAACTCATCCTTTTTTATGGCTGCATAGTATTCCATGGTGTATATGTGCCACATTTTCTTAATCCAGTCTATCATTGATAGGCATTTGGGTTGGTTCTAAGTCTTTGCTATTGTGAATAGTGCCACAATAAACATATGTGTGCATGTGTCTTTACAGCAGCATGATTTATAATCCTTTGGGCATATACCCAGTAATGGGATGGCTGGGTCAAATGGTATTTCTAGTTCTAGATCCTGGAGGAATGGCCACACTGTCTTCTACAATGGTTGAACTAGTTTACACTCCCACCACCAATGTAAGAGTGCTCCTATTTCTCCACATCCTCTCCAGCACCTGTTGTTTCCTGACTTTAATGATTGCCATTCTAACTGGTGTGAGATGGTATCTCATAGCGGTTTTGATTTGCATTTCTCTTGGCGAGTGATGATGAGCATTTTTTCATGTGTCTGTTGGCTGCATAAATGTCTTCTTTTGAGAAGTGTCTGTTCATATCCTTCGCCTACTTTTTGATAGGGTTGTTTGATTTTTTTGTTGTAAATTTATTTAAGTTCTTTGTAGATTCTGGATGTTAGCTCTTTGTCAGATGGGTAGATTGTAAAAATTTTCTCCCATTCTGTAGGTTGCCTGTTCACTCTGATGGTAGTTTCTTTTGCTGTGCAGAAGCTCTTTAGTTTAATTAGATCTCATTTGTCAATTTTGGCTTTTGTTGCCATTGCTTTTGGTGTTTTAGTCATGAAGTCCTTGCCCATGCCTCTGTCCTGAATGATATTGCCTAGGTTTTCTTCTAGGGTTTTTGTGGTTTCAGGTCTAACACTTAAGTCTTTAATCCATCTTGACTTAATTTTTGTATAAGGTGTAAGGAAGGGATCCAGTTTCAGCTTTCTACATATGGCTAGCCAGTTTTTCCAGCACCATTTATTAAATAGGGAATCCTTTCCCCATTTCTTGTTGTTGTCAGGTTTGTCAAAGATCAGATGGCTGTAGATATGTGGTATTATTTCTGAGGGCTCTGTTCTGTTCCATTGGTCTATATCTCTGTTTTGGTACCAGTACCATGCTGTTTTGGTTACTGTAGCCTTGTAGTATAGTTTGAAGTCAGGTAGTGTGATGCCTCCAGCTTTGTTCTTTTGGCTTAGGATTGTCTTGGCAATGCGGGCTCTTTTTTGGTTCTATATGAACTTTAAAGTTCTGTGAAGAAAGTCTTTGGTAGCTTGATGGGGATGGCACTGAATCTATAAATTACCTTGGGCAGTATGGCCATTTTCACAATACTGATTCTTCCTATCCATGAGCATGGAATATTCTTCCATTTGTTTGTGTCCTCTTTTATTTCACTGAGCAGTGGTTTGTAGTTCTCCTTGAAGAGGTCCTTCACATCCCTTGTAAGTTGGATTCCTAGTTATTTTATTCCCTTTGAAGCTATTGTGAATGGGAGTTCACTCATTATTTGGCTCTCTGTTTATCTGTTATTGTTGTATAGGAATGCTTGTGATTTTTGCACATTGATTTTGTATCCTGAGACTTTGCTGAAGTTGCTTATCAGCTTAAGGAGATTTTGGACTGAGATGATGGGGTTTGCTAAATATACAATCATGTCATCTGCAAACAGGGACAAATTGACTTCCTCTTTTCCTAATTGAATACCCTTTATTTCTTTCTCCTGCCTGATTGCCTTGGCCAGAACTTCCAACACTATGTTGAATAGGAGTGGTGAGAGAGGGCATCCCTGTCTTGTGCCAGTTTTCAAAGGGAATGCTTCCAGTTTTTGCCCGTTCAGTATGACATTGGCTGTGGGTTTGTCATAAATAGTTCTTATTATTTTGAGATATGTTCCATCAATACCTAGTTTATTGAGAGTTTTTAGCATGAAGTGCTGTTGAATTTTGTCAAAGGCCTTTTCTGCATCTATTGAGATAATCACGTGGTTTTTATCTTTAGAGAACACTGGAAATTAAATGATGGCTTGCAGCAATCTGGAGAGCATTTGTTCAAGGAAAATGGCTGTGTCTCAGTATGAACAGTGAGCTTTTTAACTTGCCCTATTTCTATCCTCCCCTTCCTTGGGGGTAGCCTTAGAAATGAACAGCCTGCAATGATGGTGAAAATCAGCAGTCTGGCAGCCATGGGAGGGGCAGAACAGGAATGGGGGACCTATGGAGCCTCAGTCTTATAGAATTATCATTATTTGACCTGTCCAGGGGTTTCTAGGAATACCCCACCTGCAAGACTGTCTTTATTAGGCCTGACTCAGAACTTGCCCAATGTGAAAAGTCTTTTCCCCAAAGGCCTTTGTAGAAAATGATTACAGGCAATTGTTTAACTTCTTGGTTGCTTGAGGTATTGGCTAACAGTGGGGCAAACATGGGCTAATCAAGAAATTTAAAAGGGAAAGCTCAGGAATAAGATGCTCATAGAGGCTTGTAAAGGCTCCAAAATATTTGTGAGACTCTAGAAGACCATGCACACATTTCCTGTGAATATGTTCAGGACAGATCTGAGAAGGCCCCATGATCTTACCTCTGGCTGATCTTGATGATCTGCACACACAGAAAGTGAAGGCTAGGCTAGAACTGTCAAGTGCCAGGCTGAGTGAGAAGGTGTGCCCTAATGTGCACACAGAGCCCCTTGGCAAAGACTAGAAGACTTATTGGTTTCAGGTGTTTAAAGAAATCTCTGTCGGGTCATTAGTATTTAAATCACTAAGCTAACTGAGCACAGGCTTCAAGGGCTGCACATAAATATAGACTTCACAGAATTCGTTTAGAAAAGTCACTAAAACAAACAACAATAAACAGTAACAACAACAAACAGGAGAGGTGGGAAAGTCCAATTTCCAGAGTTGCTACATTATGTTATTTAAAATGTCTAATTTTAACAGAAAATTATGAGACATATAAAGAAATAAGAAAATGCAGTCTATACCCAGGGAAAAAGCAAAACCAGTCAATAGAAACTGTTCTGAGGCTGGGTGCTGTGGTTCATGCCTATAATCCCAGCACTTCAGGAGGCTGAGGCAGGCGGATCACCTGAGGTCTGGAGTTCAAGACCAGCCTGACCAACATGGTGAAACCCCATCTATACAAAAACAAAACAAAACAAAACAAAACCCAAAAATTAGCTGGGCATGGTGGTGTGCACCTGTAATCCCAGCTACTTGGGAGGCTGAGGCAGAAGAATCACTTGAACCCAGGAGGCAGAGGTAGCAGTGAGCCAAGATTGCACCACTGCGCTCTAGTCTGGGCTACAGAGCAAGGCTCTGTCTCAAAAAAGAAAGAAAAAAAGAGAAAGAACAAAAGAAAGAAAGAAAGAAAGAGAGAAAGAAAGAAAGAAAATAACTCTTCCTGAGGAAGCCAAGATACTGACCTTACTAGACCAATACTTTAAATGAACTATTTTTACATGTTCAAGAAGTGAAAGGAAATCAAATATGAAGACTAAAGGAAAGTAAAAGAACAAATCCTCATTAAATAGAGAATATAAATATTTGTTTTAAAGGACCAAACAGAAATTCTAGATTTCAAAAGTATAATAATTGAATGAGAAATTCACTAGAGTGGCTAGATAGCAGATCTGAGTAGGCAGAAGAAAGTATGAGAGAACTTAGATATAGGTTAATTGAAGCTATCCAGTCTGAGGAAGAGAAAGAAAGAGGAATGAAGGAAAAATGAATAGAGCCTCAGGGACTGCGAGATACCTTCAAGCATGCTAATAATGCATAATGGCAATCTCAGAAAGAGAGAGGGGTAAATGGGCTAAAATAATATTTAAAGAAACAATGGCTGAACATTTCCCAAATTTGATGAAAAACATTAATCTTTACCTTCAAGAAAGTCTATAAACCCCAAAAAATATAAATTCAAAGAGATCAAGATCCACACCTAGACATATCATAATCAAACTGTCAACAAAGACAATGAAAGAATCTTGAAAGCAGCAAGCATACAGAAGGACTCTTCAATAAGATTAACAGCTGATTTCTATCAGAAATCACAGAATCCAGAGGGCAATGGCATGACATATTCAAAGTGCTTAGAAAAAAAAGAGTGTCAACAAAGAATTCTATACCTAAAGGCAATTTATTTCCAACAATGATGCCAAGACCATTCAAAGTGGGCAAAGAATAGTCTTTTCAATCAATGGTTCTGGGACAATGGATATCCACATTTAAAAAAATGAACTTGGGTCCCTAATTCACATCATATACAAAAATTAACTTGGAATGAATCAAAGACTTAACTGTAAGAGTTAGAACTATAAACTCTTTGCAAAGAACACTGTCAAGAGAGTAAAAAGACAATGCACAGTATGGGAAAAAATACTTGCAAATAATATATCTGATAAAAGTCCAGTATCCAGAATAACCATAAAATGACAAGCTAATTAAAAAACATACAAAGGAGTTAATAGACATTTCTACAAAGAAGATACACCAATGACCAATATGCATGTTAAAAGATGCTCAACATCACTAGCCATGAGGGAAATGTAAATCAAAATCACAATGAGATACCAGTACATGCCCACTAGGATGGCAATAATAATGATAATAATAAGGTTATTATAATGAACAATAAAAGTGTTAGTAAGGAAATGGAGAAAATTGAACCCAACTATTATATTGCTGGTGTGAATGTGAAATGGTGGTATTGTTTTGAAAGATGATTTGGAAGTTCCTCAGAAAGTTAACAAAAGTTACCATATGGTCTGGCAATTCCACATACATACACTCAAGAAAATTGGAAATAAAGATTCATACAAAAATCTGTACACAAATATCCATAGCAGCTTTACTTACAGTATCCAAAAAGGGGAAAAAACCCAAATCTTCATCAACTAATGAATGGATAAACAAAGATGGTATATCCATACAATGGACTGTTATTCAGCCATAAAAATGTATGAAGTACTGATAGATACTACAACATAAATGAAACTTAAAAAAATATGCCAAGTGAAAGAAGCTAGACAGAAAGGGCTATATATGTAATGTGTAGAGGAAAATCCAATAGAGATAGGAAATACATTAGTGATTGCCAGGGGCTGGGGGAAGAGGAAAGATGGAGAATGATTGCTAATTGGTACTGAATTTTTTTGTTGGGAGAGAGTTATGAAAATATTTTGGAAGTAGAATTAGAATTAGGTTGTTAAATACTTTAAAACAAAAAACAGACGGGCGTGGTGGCTCACGCCTGTAATCCCAGCACTTTGGGAGGCCGAGGCGGGTGGATCACGAGGTCAGGAGATCAAGACCATCCTGCCCAACATGGTGAAAACCTGTCTCTACTAGAAATACAAAAATTAGCCAGACGTGGTGGCGCACCTGTAGTCCCAGCTACTCGGGAGGCTGAGGCAGGAGAATCACTTGAACCTGGAAGGCAGAGGTTGCAGTGAGCCTAGATGGCGCCACTGCACTCCAGCCTGGGCGACAAGAGAAAAAACTCCGTCTCAAAACAAAACAAAAGACAAAAGTAAAAAGTAAAAAAAATAGAATTAGACTAGGGATGGTTACTGAGCCTTGTGAATAGTCTAAAACCCACTGAATTGTGTACTTTAAGACAGTAAATTTTATGGTATGTTAATTATATCTTGATGTTTTAAAAAAGTAGTACAGTGTCTGAAAGGTAGTATTGGCCATTTGAATCTCTGTTAACATTTTCTTGGGTGGCCTTCAGATTTTTGATTAAGAAGTTGACCTTGGCAATTAGGTGGTGGGGGGAACACAACCAAAAGGGACAAACCAGCACAACCACACACAATCACACAACCCCTCCACCTCCACCACAGTCAAAAGCGAGCACAGGTGCTTCCAGGGACTGTGAAAATGTGGCCACATTTGTTTTCCCAGCAAACCATTTTCTTTAACAATATCCCCAATTTGCATATCCCCCACTGAGCTGAAATCAGTATAACTCTACAGGCGAAAGTCAGCAGGGGTAACCTACCTGTAATATTATTTTGTTGTTCCATCAATAATTTACTTATTTCTGAAAACCAACAGTCTCTGATTTCTTTTGAAGCTGCCTGCAATTACACATAAGAAAACACCATGAGTATAAGACTACCCTGAGTATTAATTGCAGAGTTTTTATTCTCCCAGTGACCGTTAGCATAATGAGATAGAAAACACTCGTCGAGTTATGGGAACACAATGAGGAAAGAGTAGAGGAGACCCATGGGGAAGGCATGAGCTTTACCTGCAGGATGTATTTCTCAAGTCCATTTCGACTGGCAATTTCAAACTTTCTATGGCTCCCCCTTCCAAGCTGGCGAATTGAAAGTGTCGTCAACTATTATAAAGAGGGAAGAGAAATGTTCTATACCATCGTTTTCTGGTTTTAAAATAGTCCCTGTCAATCACTCTAATCCTTTCTGTCCCTGACAGCTCTCTTCTTTCATCTTCCTTTCAAGTTTTTGCTTTCCTCTCTTAATGACCCCAAGACAGCATAAAACACAATCTGGTACAGTGTCTTCTGTCTCATCTGCTTCAGAAGGTAACACAGACTGTTAACTTTCCACTGTATCTTTCTGCAGGAGGCGCTGCAGCCCTCAGCCTTTCAGTGAAGAGACCATTTCTCCTTCAACACCTATTTTACAACTTTCTTTTTTTTTTTTTTTTTTTGAGACGGAGTCCCGCTGTGTCGCCCAGGGTGGAGTGCAGTGGCCAGATCTCGGCTCACTGCAAGCTCCGCCTCCCGGGTTTTTACGCCATTCTCCTGCCTCAGCCTCCCGAGTAGCTGGGACTACAGGTGCCCGCCACCTCGCCCGGCTAGTTTTTTGTATTATTTAGTAGAGACAGGGTTTCACCGTGTTAGCCAGGATGGTCTCGAACTCCTGACCTCGTGATCCGCCCGTCTCGGCCTCCCAAAGTGCTGGGATTACAGGCTTGAGCCACCGCGCCCGGCCACAACTTTCTACATAATAGTAACTGAACAAGGATCCATTAAGAAACATAAGCAACAAGGCCGGGTGTGGTGGCTCATGCCCCTGTAATCAGTCCTGTAATTCCAGCACTTTGAGAGGCCTAGGTAGGTGGATCACCTGAGGTCAGGAGTTCGAGACCAGCCTGACCGACTCGGTGAAACTCTGTCTCTACTAAAAATACAAAATTAGCTGGGTGTGTTGGTGCGCACCTGTAATCCCAGCTACTCGGGAGGCTGAGGTAAGAGAATTGCTTGAACCTGGGAGGCAGAGGTTGCAGTTAGCCAAGATCATGCCATTGCACTCCTGCCTGGGCAACAAGAGCAAAACTCTGTCTCAAAAAAAAAAAGAAAAAGAAAAAAGAAACATAAATAACAAAGGCTACTATGAACAAATTAACAGCTTTAATCACAAGAGCATAAATGTATAGGTGTGTGACTCCTGTATGTGTGTGTGTGTGTGTGTGTGTGTGTGTGTGTGTGTGTACCTGATAGCTAACTGGCTATACAGATAGCTAAACAGTTTCTAAACAGGCGAGAAAACAATGCTTGGTGTGGGCCTGGGTCCCTTAGACCCCAAGGTCAGGACAATGCCTGCACTTAGACACAAAGATGCACCGTTGAGAAGGGCAAATCTAAGATGAAATCCAGCCCATGTTCTCACCACTATGCCTTTCACCTCTCTTTCACCTCTTTGCCTGGAGGAAAGAGGGTACTTTTACTAATTAGTTTGTCCAGACCGGCTACCATACAGTCTTTTTTCTCTAGTACAAAGGCATCTCCTATGCCAGCCCTGGCCCTGTCTAGAGACTGATCGTAAGCTCTGACCCTGGAGTCAGACAGACCTGGGTACGGATTCTAGCCGTGTGGGGTGGTATTTGGCAAGTTAACTTCACCTCTCTGCACTGCAGCTTCCTCATCTGTAAAATAAGGAAACAATCTCTCTCTTTCTGCACAGGGCAACTCCCAGATGCAATAGGACTCCCTTTACCTTCATGGCCTTCTTGAAGCTGTAATGAGGAGACAATCCCTGGTCCCCAGGCTCCATTCGTATCTTACAGAACACTATTCCCCTTTCAAATAGGTAGATTTGCCTCTGGCTGGGCTTAAATCGAATCAAATCCTTCATTTTATAACGATCCTTGTGAATTGTCCAGACGCTGAAAGGGCCGTGCAGCAACAGCTTGCCTAGTTTTCCAATGTCATCCTTTTGGAAACACACATACAGGAAAAGAAGCTGTAAAATTACTTGACAGAGAAAGAAGCCTTTGTGGCCTGTTTTCAAATTTTAGAAAGCATGCTTCTTTGAAGTTTACAATTCTAACAGTGCTATTCAGGCTGATCTGTCACTAAATCAAAACTACAATTTTGTGAGCTTCACTGAGTGCGGCACCGTTTAGTTATACAAGGAAATCAATTCAGCTATGAAAGGTAATGCTACACGTAAAGAATGCTAGAAATACTTGAGCTAGAGATAGGGGACTGTGATATTTTTGACTCAGTTAATTTTTAACTAGCAGAATTCAATTTCCTCTGCACTATGTTTGATACGTGACAGTCTCCTTCAAAGGGACAAGAAATTAACATTTCAATTATGTCCAGGAGAGACAGAATTTTGGCTGCATTATGGACCCATGAGCATCTGTGTGTTCCATCTGCATCCTAACTTCTGCTTCAGGTATATGAGAATCTGAGAACATGAAGCTTTTTCTGAAAAGAGAAAGTTTAGTATGATCTAATCTTCATAACATTGTAATGGAAACATTAACTGCATTCAGCTCTGGGTTTTTCAGAGTGAGTCAACAGTGCCAAGATAATACCAAATGACAGGTAAAAGTCTGTTTGACTCTAGGTATATACTGAGTTGCCTCTCTCTCCACCAGCAAGGCCGCCTTTGTCACATGTCTGGTTGAAAGTCCAAATGAGATGACCCTGCCTTCTCTGAGCTCTCTTCAAAAGACAGTGGACTAAGACGAGCTGGGAGCGAGACATTTTATCTGGTATTTTTCAAAACTTTGATTGCTTAAAGCAGGTAAGAATTCATTTCCCTGAATAAAAACACCAAAAGGAACAAATTATTTGAAGGGGACAAAGACAAAGAAATCTCCCTAAGTGACCTCTAGCTGAGATCAATCCTTATGATTCCTGAGTTAATACCGGAAATACGTACTCCATTCATAATTCATTGGGCATTTTTATAATTTATAGTTTATATGTTAGGCAAACTTTAGGTTTGTTTTTTTTTTTTTTTAAAGAATTGACTTAACTTCTGAAACATTAAAAGAAAAACTTCAAGAGCAATAAACTCTAGTCATTTCTATGGTGTCTATGGCATTATTTTCTATGTTAATTTTTTATTTTCTTCTTTGGAAAATTTATATATGTCGACTGCGGTGAATAAAACCCTCAAACGTCCAGGAACGAGGCCTTCTTTCCTAAAAGCCAGTGCTCCTGTTCTGTGTTAACAGTTCACCACATTCCAAAACAGAAGGGTGGATAGGCCCATGAGGACCCTGGATAACTTTTTCACTCTATCTGCATCCATCAAGGACCTACTCAAATGTGATCACTACAGATCTTAGTGATTGCTTTTTCCTTTAAACGCATTCAGTTCGTACTCAATATCGACATAAATAGTGCAGGAAGTATGTTTTCGTAAAAGCAACTGGTAGAAGCAGATACTTAATATTCGCTGCATAAACACATGTCATCGGCACAGGTTGAGCATCCATAATTTAAAAAATCTGAAATCCTCCAACATCTGGAACTTTCTGAGAACCAGTATGACACTGGAAGCGAAAAATTCCATACCTGCCCACATGTGATGGGTGGCAGTCAAAACACAGTCAAAATTTTGCTTCACGCACCAAATTATTTTTTATTTATTTATTTTTTTGAAATGGAGTCTTGCTCTGTTGCCCAGGCTGGAGTGCAGTGGCACAACCTTGGCTCACTGCAACCTCCGTATCCTGAGTTCAAGGGACTCTCCTGCCTCAGCCTCCCGAGTAGCTGGGATTACAGGCGTGCATCACCATGCCCGGCTAATTTTTGTATTTTTAGTAGAGCTGGGGTTTCGGCATGTTGGCCAGGCTGGTCTCGAACCCCTGATCTCTGGTGATCTGCCCGCCTTGGCCTCCCAAAGTGCTTGGATTACAGGTATGACCAACTGCACCCAGCCTTCATGCACAAAATTATTTAAAACATGTAAAATTACCTTCAGTCTAACTGTATAAGGTATACATGAAACATAAATGAATTTCGTGTTTAGACTTGGGTTCCATCCCCAACATAACTCAATATGTATATGCAAATATTCCAATCCTCCCCTAAAAAAAAAAAAAGTCCAAAACACTTTTGGTCTCAAGCATTTTGGCTAAGGGATATTCAAACTTGTAGTTTCTATCTTACAATGTATTCACTCTCTACCTCACTTTAAACATTTGACACATCTTAGAGAAATACATACAGTATAGGCAGATAGAAAATAACTGAGAGAATTAGGGTGAAGAAAAAGCAAAGAAGTTGGGAGGTTGGCGCCTGCCTGTAGTCGCAACTACTTGGGAGGCTGAGGCAGGAGGATCACTCGAGTCCATGAGTTGGAGACCAGTCTGGGAAACATAGGGAGATCCCCATCCCTAAAAATAAAGATAATAAATCAGAAGAACTGTTCCAGAAGGTGTAGAAGATGAAAGAAAAGATGAAGAGGTTATATGTAAAATGCATATAATAAAGTCATTTAAACTTGCTGCAGACTTGGCTCTGACTTTCTAATAGCAATACAGAGGGAAACATGGTGAGTGATATGATTTATTGTGTCTGAAGACATACACAAACAAGTTGTTCAGGAAAAGCACAGCTATTCCTGTTAAGCTATAAGAAACATTTCTCCCAATGATATGTTGTCACTGAGCAACATCCTCAACCACGCTCTACGTTAGAAAGAGGAACATGTTTTAGGTAAAGCTGCTCGTAAGAACACATGCGGTCAGTGTGGAGGCTCAACTGTCAAAGTAATTCTAGAAGAGGCTAGGATGATGGGGGAAGGGGCATAAGTCCAGGTGTCCTCTCTTTAATGACTTGTGGAAGATGGGGTGACGTGAGTTAAGGCATCCGCAAGGCTACAGACTATTACTGTAGAGGAAACAGCCCCAACCAGAAATGCTGAAGAGGCAGCCTCAGGCAGCTAGGTTTGTGCTTTATTACCTCTGAACCCTCCTTCTCACCCCATCCATAGCCATGCTGCTGTACCTTCATAGGCAAGTTTTGAGGTTCTCATGAGATTTTGGGGGAACACTCTTCAACTCAGTACAGGGGCATCACTGAACAAACTCCTTGGATGAATCAGTATTCCCTCAGAGTGATGAGTATTTTGCTTCCTGTCCCGTACTCCCAAGCACCACTAAATGCCAATAAATAAATACTAGGGAATGCCAATAAATAAATACATAAATACCAGGGAACATGTATCTGAAAGAGGTTGTGCAACGTGGCCTCTGACCTTGAGATCAATTACAGTCTAGTTGGAAAGAAAAGGTACACATGACGGAAAAGGTCATTCTTGCTCCTACTCAGGGATGTGAATTCAGAGAGGCACCAGCAGCTGACCATAGGGCCCCCAGCATAAAACAATGTGCCAGGGGTTGGAAGTGGCAATGTGGTATCTCCCTGAACTGAAGAAAACAGGAGGATGCGGTGACCAGCAGGAGATGGGGCTGTGAGATGCTTTAGGGGAAAGCAGGCAGCAGAATAAACAAAAAGGAAACGATTATGAAGAAGGTGAGTCATTAGAAATTATGAGGAAGAGGAAGACACTGACGGAAGGGAAAAAAACAGTCAGTAGGTGGCAAGAGGAGGGGCGAGCAGGCATGTAGGTGCACTTGACACATACAGGCAGGGCACACGGGTAAGAACCCCGGCTCCCTCCCCAGGCCCAGGCCCCAGAGCTGCTGTGGATCCCAGGTTTGTTCAGTTCCCATCTCCATGAGCCTGGCTTTGCCACTGTGACTTCTTGAGACGCCGCAGGTCAGCTTTCCAGTAAGCCTATTATCACCGGAAGTGACTGGAGAGAGTCGCTGGGTCTTTCAAGTCTGGCAGAAACATATGGGCACATATCCTCTGGGTCATATTGCACAATGGTTCTCAGACCACACATATGACAGGATCGCCCATCTCCACGCCCAAGGTCCAATCTCCAGCGGGTGAGCACATGCCCTACCCGGTGCTGATGAAGAGCAGGCACACACGCTTCACCGTCATCACGGTGTGTGCTGTGTGGAGCTACTCCACCTCCAACAGGAAGCTGCAGGGACATTCCCTGAGCAGGAGCAAGAATGACCTTTTCCATCATGTGTACCTTTTCTTTCCAACTAGACTGTAATTGATCTCAAGGTCAGAGGCCACGTTGCACAACCTCTTTCAGATACGTGTTCCCTGGTATTTATTTATTTATTGGCATTCCCTCGTATTTATTTATTGGCATTTAGTGGTGCTTGGGAGTAGGGGACAGGAAGCAAAAGACTCATCACTGTGAGGGAATACTGATTCATCCAAGGAGTTCATTCAGTGATGCGTCTGTACTGGGTTGAAGAGTGTTGCCCCAAAATCTCATGTCTATGAGAACCTCAAAATATGACCTTATTAGGAAAGAGGGTCTTTGCGGATATAATTGGTTAAGATGGGGTTGCACTTGGTTAGGATGTGTCCAAATCCAATGACCAGTGTCCTTATCAAAAGAGAAAACAAAGAAATGGAGACGCACGCTGAAGGAACAGCCATGCGAGGGCAGAGGCAGAAATTGGAGTGGGGCAGCTCTCAGTCAAGGAACTCCAAGAATTGCCGGCAGTCACCGGAAGCTCTGAAGAGGTAAGGAAGGATTCTTCCTGAGAGCCTTCAGAGGGAATGTGGGCCTGCTCACACCTTGACTTTGGACGTCTAGCCTTCAAAACTGTGAGAGAATAAATTTCTGTTGTTTGAAGTCAAGTAGTTTGTGGTTCTTTGTGACATCAGCCCTAGGAAACGAATATACTCCCAACTGTTTTCCACTAGTAACAAGTGTGGCCATATCACACGGTGTGTGGAAGAACCTGATGGTTGTGAACTCAGAGATGGAATATAGGGGCTACCTCAAACGAGTAAGTGATAAGTTAGATGGCCTCCTCTGTACAAGAAGTGATAGCAAAATCAATTAGTAAATGCTACCATTTTCATGCCTGGGCATTCTGTAGGTCAGAGCCCCGATACAAGGATTTCAAATGTGACTACATTGGCCAAATGAAGAGTCTGGCTGAGAGACTGAATCTAGGGAAGCTGGCCTCAGGAAGAGCTTCTTTTGGGTGCCCACGTTTCCATTCCTGGTAGTAAGAGTTAATGTGACTGTCACAAACTTATTGCACAAAGAAGCAGGAAACATCTGTATAAATGGATCCACACAGAGCCTGAGTCCAGAAATGAAAAGCAGAAGCTGTTGGAGCCTGTGATTACAATAGTCAGGGGCAAAAAGGTTTCTTCCTTTCCAGCCTGAGCAGGTCCCCATATAACTTACCACTAGGGCTGTTTATTCAGCATCTGCTGGGCGCCAGACACAGTGCTTGGTGCCTTACCCATCATTTAATCCTCATTTACTGCCGGCAACCACCTGCAATACAGGTGTTATGGAGGGGGCGGAGGGTGGAATGAACAAGATACTTTGCCTGGGTCACTAGGATTATTTACTCAGCCCTATCTCTGCAGGTAACACTGGGGTAAGGAAAGAGGAAACTGCAATAGAAATAAAATCCTGGCCCTAGCCCACAACGAACTTCTAATACAAATACATCCTTTAGTGGTTTATATAGATTTGTTCCAAAAAGGAAGACTGTTCCATTCAATCTTTACAATTCAACTTTGGAACTTGTCCCTGGCAAGTCAGAATTTAAATGCATCTCTATTTTGCATTGGATTTGAAAAAAACTTTTTTTTTTTTTTTTGCAAATGCATAGAAGAAAATTATATCTCAGTGTTCCACAAAACAAACTTGTTTGGAAAAGAATTTTAAACTTCTGTGATTAAGTTAGACCCAGGACTAATTGAATATGCATAAAAAGGAGAAAATATAAATATCAGAAGGGATTTTTTTTCTAGTTGTTTTCTAGTTGTTTAATTGTGATAATTTAATTATCACATTCAATTTCTTTCCTTTATAAAACCAGGTTAATATTAAATTTCAAGCAGAGAAACTAAGAGGTTAAACTCTGGATTCAGCCATGCATATAGCATGTGATTATAAACACCTGTAATAAAACTCTACAAAATGGAGACAGAGTCTCAGAATCATTTGAGCTGAGTTAGAGGTAGTTGTTAGTCAACTCTAATCAGAATCAGATAAAGAGTGGAATAGCACCCTGGATAGGGAATGAACAAAAAATAGTCCAAACTGACAGCCATGTAATCTTGAGTGAGTTAACTCTTCTTCCATGGATCTTCTTTTGAATCAGAAGGTTGAAAATTCCAATGCCTACTCCTCCATAATTCAACAGGATTATACAAAACTGTCAGGAGAAATCAGCTAATGTATTAGATGTAAAAGTAAGTTAAGTCTTAGTAGAAAAGGCACCAAAAAGCATCTGGCAAAGGCACAGTTCTGAGGACACATGGTCAAAAAAGGTCCTTTGCTTTGCGTGTAAAATCTCCAAATTCTATAAGCTGGTACATCCTATTTGCATGCAAACTAGCTTGGAATGAAATTAAGGCAGAATATTATTTCCTCATGTTTTAACCATTCTTTTCTCACAGCCTCCTCCTCCTATGTTATTTACACTAAGAGTTTCCTGCTCTGTGTATCATTTCCAGGACATTCATTAGATTCAGGGAAATGAAATTTAATAGGGGTGGCTAACACATGATTCAAGATTAAAGAAAGAACAGAAAGATGCCCCAAATTGACCTAACAAATTGTTCCCTTGACTTTCCTTAGCCGAAGAAGGAAGAATTATTACCAAGAAAATGATCCTTACACACAACATAACCCTACTCTGCAGTTTATGCATATCCTCTTGAATCATGCATCAGTCATGAGCAGAGGCACCTTGGAGTCCCAGGGGACAGTAACAGCATCATGGCTGGGATCACAGGGTTTGTGGGACTAAGTTTCTGAGATCCAGGCCCAAGAAATACCAGCATGGGAAGTAAAAACATCTCATTTTTCGGACCTTAATAACTTTCATGGTTTGACTTATGACAAGGAAAGAAAAGTCATTTCCTCTACCAAGACCTCATACATGGTATGTTCAAAACCAGACAAAAATGAAAAGAAAAAAAAAAGGAAAAAGTATAATATAATCACAAGTGACAAAAAAGCAGAAGAAGGGGTCACAGAGATGTGATGTAAGAAGAACTTGGCCTGGCACAGTGGCTCTTGCCTGTAATCCCAGCACTTTGGGAGGTGGAGACAGGTGGAACATGAGGTCAGGAGTTCGAGACCAGGTTGACCAACATGGAGAAGTCCCGTTTCTACTAAAAATACACACACACACACAAAAATTAGCTGGGCATGGTGATGGGCGCCTGTAATCCCAGCTACTCAGGAGGCTGGGGCAGGAGAATCGCTTGAACCTGGTGGGCAGAGGTTGCAGTGAGTCAAGATTGTGCCATTGCACTCCAGCCTGGGCGACAGAGCAAGACTCTGTCTCAAAAAAAAAAAGAAGAACTCAACCTGCCTGCCATTGCTGGCTATGAAGCCATGAGCCACGGAGCGTGGGTGGCCTTTTTAAGCTGGAAAACTCAATGAGACAGATGCTAGTCTCCACAAAGGAAAGGAAACACCTTAATTTTAGCCCATGAGACTGTGTTGAACTTCTGACCCTGGAACTTCAAAATAATAATAATAATGAATTTATGCTGCTCTAAGCCACCAAACTTACGGTAATTTATTATGACAGTGAAATAAAACAAATACATCTGAATCAAAATCTAGAGTACTTCAAAGTAAAAAACAAAACAAGTCGAATATTAACTATGCTCCAGTCTCAAAGAGATCATACAGTTATAGGGGATGTTTTGCCTGGAATGCCTGGAACCAGCCTGCTCCAGATTAACACTGATGCTGGAGCTCAGCTCCCCAGTGTTGGCCTCTAAATGCATCTCTTGGGTTTTCATTAGACCATTTGGATTAAGGCATGTACACTGTATATTTTTGGGGCCTCTTCTGGGATCTGTGATATAAAATTGGAGCAAGAATATAGGACCTGTTTCCAAAATACTTTTCTCAGAGAAACTCTGAAACAAGAAGACAAATCTTTCACTATTTTAACAATGCCACAAGTTAGAAAATCAATTGCTCCTCCAGGACTTTTCCTCTGCCCATTTATGTTATGGCCCTTGACTTTCTGGTTTGTCCAGACAGTGGGTCAATCCCACATTCAGAACCCTGAGGAATAAACCCAAGATTCCTGAAGATGCCAAGGGACTGCTTGGAATCTCGTAGCCTGGGTTTACTAAGCGATTTAGGTGACTTTCCTCAGAGTTCAATTTCTTTACCATAGACGATCTCTCTGACTTTGCCAGAGCATTTCCTTGCTGTGTAGTATTGCACCTGCCTTTTGTGTGAGATGCTCTAACGCTGCTATGGAACATACCGGACATTCAGTCACTGCTGCTAGGTCCACAGCCAACTCACAGGACTTGATCAAATCCTCTATCACTGCCAAAGCTTGTTGTAGTTCAGCTGAGAATGCTGAAGCCTTGGTTCTCTTTGGCCCATCCTGTGGAAAACAAATGCCTTGTTGGAAATCAAAAGTATACAATCTGGAAAGCAAAGAAGGAAAACAGGACAGAGATGAGGAGCCGGGGATCCAGTCAACCCTGACTGAGAATGGTGGATATTGATCTGTCTCCCTGCTCCAAAAGCATGGTGGCTAAAGATGCTTGTGGTTTAGGTATATGATATAGAGACAAGCAAAATCATCTACTTCTGTGCATTGTACTAGTGAAGAATGGAGTTCATAAATCATGGAAATTATATTCCTGCTACATAAGAAACATATAGAACTCAGCTTTTTTTTTTTTTTTTTTTGAGAGAGAGTTTCACTCTGTTGCCCAGGCTGGAGTGCAGAGGCACGAACTTGGCTCACTGCAACCTCTGCCTCCTGGGTTCAAGCAATTCTCCTGTCTCAGCCTCTCAAGTAGCTGGGATTACAGGTGAGCACCACCATGCCTGGCTAATTTTTGTATTTTTAGTAGAGACCGGGTTTTGCAATGTTGACCAGGCTGGTCTCGAACTCCTAACCTCAGGTGATCCGCCCCTCTTGGCCTCCCAAAGTGCTGGAATTACAGGCATGAGCCACTGTGCCTGGCCAGAATTCAGCTTTTTTAAAGCATGGAAAAACCTAGCTCCTTTTAAATAGGTTCCTCTCTCTTTTATACCCCTATTCCCTGGGGCTAATTGAAAAAAAAAAAAAAAAAAAAAAACCATATGGCCGGGCACAGTGGCTCACGCCTGTAATCTCAGCACTTTGGGAGACTGAGACAGTCAGAGCACTTGAGGTCAGGAGTTTGAGACCAGCCTGACCAACATGGTGAAACTCCATCTCTACTAAAAATACGAAAATTAGCTTAGTGTGGTGGCGGGCACCTGTAATCCCAGCTACTTGGGAGGCTGAGACAGGAGAACTACCTGAACCCAGGAGGCAGAGGTTGCAGTGAGCCCAGATTGTACCATTGCACTCCAGCCTGGGTAACAAGAGTGAAACCTTGTCTCAAAATAAAAAAAAAAAATAAGAAAAAGAAAATTAAAAAAAATTGGCTGGGTGTGGTGGTGCGTGCCTATAATCCCAGCTACTCAGGAGGCTGAGGCAGGAGAATTGCTTGAACCCGGGAGGCAGAGTTTGCAGAGAGCCAAGATTGCACCAGTGTACTCCAGCCTGGGCAACAAAGTGAGACCTTGTCTCACCAAAAAAAAAAAAAAAAAAAAAAAAAAGGCAAATAAAAAGAGTACAATCTGAGTATCATATTCCTGTATTTAATGTGAAAGCTTTATTCCTATGGGTAAAATTATACTTAAAATCATCCCAGAGGAGGACATTTGTAAACTCCTATAGAGACAAAGAACTCCACAGAGGCTGCTATGTGAAAATTTACTAATGATTTACATGTAAAAGCCATAACATCATATTTGCACACTGAATCTCCCCCGACTCTGTTCTTCCTTCCTCCACTGTCCCTGGCCCTCCCCATACTGCACCCCATTACAGATGCCAAAGAGATAAGCCAGCGCTCTGTACCTCCCAAACATAGAGACTCAGCATTCAGCGGAAAAGCAGTAACTAATTAAAGAGATCAATGTTCCAATTATAACCACAGTGACATTTAGGATGTGATTGGGATGATTGTTTCAGCTCAAAAGGCTTTTGCATGGGTTTGCGGTATTTTATCTCCCTGCTACTGACATGCTGTATTTATCTGTTACCTGGTAAATACACATAAAAAATTTTTTGGTTTATTCAATGTATTTTTTTAACATCTCAATTTCTACAACAAAGAACAGCTAGCCCCTTTGCTGCTCCCCAACTAGCCCTGACTCCTTTTGTGCTCTACAGCACAATGTAGTCAAAGGGTTTAATATTTTCTCAATCTATGGAGAAGCACTGGGTTTTTGCATCTTTGGATGAGAGACATGAGTGACAGGGCTGGTGAATGGAACAGATCATGCTGCTGCCTCTGAACAACGTACCATGGATTCGTCGCTTCTCATTCATAATAAAGAAGCTTCACTTCTTGGTAAGACTACAGACTCTCACCTGAATTTATTTTAACATCATCAATAAGGGATTAAGAGTTCTTGGCAGGGTGCAGTGGCTCATGCCTGTAATCCCAGCACTTTGGGAGGCCGAGAGTGGTGGATCACGAGGTCAGGAGTTCAAGACCAGCCTGGCCAACGTCATGAAATCCCATCTCTACTAAAAATACAAAAATTATCCAGGTGTAGTGGCGGGTGCCTGTAATCCCAGCTACTCAGGAGGCTGAGGCAGGATAATAGCTTGAACCCGGGAGGTCTCCACCTCTGCAGTGAGCTGAGACCATGCCATTGCACTCTAGCCTGGGTGACAGAGTGAGACTCTGTCTCAAAAAAATAAACAAATAAACAAATTTTTTAAAAAAGTTCTTATACCAGGCATCTTTCTCCTTACCTAACACTGAATGCTCAGTTTCCTTTCAGATCCTCACATGCTCCTATCCTCCTTCCTTCCACTAACCCTTCTTCACAAAACATGAGGTGGCTAGGGTTTTGAATTATATAATATAGGTTTCAGAAAAATCCTTGAAAACATTATTAAACTCCTCTAACTAGGGGTAGCTCCTCTTGCTCCCGGCTGTAAAAATACTACCTGTGTCCTGAGCTGCTTCTGTTTTCAAGGGGTCCTTGTCATCCATTCTGAGCAGAAAGGGCATGCAAATGACTGACCCATGAGACATGTCTTAAGTGTTTATTGCTAAAACTAGAATATTCTATAGAAAATGGAAGAGAAACCCCACTGCTAAACCACAGATTTCTTTCCAACCTGATGTGGTCACAGTCACCATTTCTTCTAAGGGAACTTTGGCAGATTCTTAGAGTTCACACACACACACACACACACACACACACACACACACACACACACACAGAGAGAGAGAGAGGAGAACAAGACATAACACATACAAATTAGATACACTAAGAGGTACAAAGAAGAAAACATAATCCTACCATTCAGGAAAACCATAGCAGACATTTTATCATATTTATTTACTTCCAGTCTTTTATGTATGCATTTTACGTATTTGCTTAATTTTGTTCCCATTAAAATTTTTTTTGGCTGGGCGCAGTGGCTCACGCCTGTAATCCCAGCACTTTGGAGGCCGAGGCGGGTGGATCACCTGAAGTCAAGAGTTAGAGACCAGTCTGGCTAACATGGCGAAACTCCGTCTCTACTAAAAATAAAAAAATTAGCTGGGCATGGTGGTGGGCACCTGTAATCCCAGCTACTTGGGAGGCTGAGGCAGGAGAATCGCTTGAACCCGGGAGGTGGAGGTTGCAGTGAGTCAAGATTGCACCATTGCACTCCAGCCTGGGCAACAGAGTGAGATTCTGTCTGAAAAAAAAAAAATTATGTGGAAGGAAGAAAATACATTACCACTTCCCTTTGGGCTGCAAATCCCTACTTTAAAATTGCCTTTGATTTTTTTCTTGACTATGAGTTATAGGATACATACAGTTTTAGGAAATCTAGACAATAAAGATCACCAAGTAAAATTGCTGTAAATCCTCTGACCCATAGACAAACACCATTAACAATCAGTTATATAAATGTAATATTTAATATCCAGTACCTTAGCCGAGCCTCCTAGTTCACCTGGGTCTAGCTCCATATCTTCTGGAGACTCGAAATCCAGCAGACCCTGCATTAACCCAAAAGTCTTGTTGAAAATTAAAACGTAGATTGCCATCAAAATGTAGATTGTCAACAAAATCTACTGTGCAAACTATCTGTCACCAGTGCTAAGCTGACTGAGAACGTGTGTAAATGTGTAAGAGGGAAAGAATAAATGATGTATTTGGCACAGGGTTCTTTCCACAAACCTAGAATCATGTTGTACACCCTATTTTGTAGACTGCTTTTTCTCATTCAACAATATCTCATGAATATTTTCCCCTTATATTTTTCTAAAACATGGGCTTTGATTGTGGTAGCGTGTTATATTTTATAGATAAACCATAATTGAATTATAGTCCCCCTTATCATTAAACATTTAGGTTTAACAATATTTTTTACTATAATAATGATAATAACTTTTGTGCATTTTTCTTAAAGCTAAATTCCTAGAGTGGAATTGTAAATGTTAATAGTTTTGAGGCATATTTCCAAGTTCTTCACAGAAGGACTGTGTTCCTGCCAGCTATATAGGAAAGCTTGTCTCACCAGCTCCTAGCCTACAAGGGGTAGTACCATTTAATAAAAAATCTTTAACAATTGAATGAAAAGAGAAATCCTACCTCACTGTTGTTTTATTTTGACTTCCTTAGATAACTAGAGGTGTAGAACTTTTTAAAAAAATGTTTGCTACTAGCGGTGTTTATTATGCAAACTGCTATGTCCTTTGCACATCTTTTTATTATAATTTCCAAGAGCACATGATTCATTAAGCATACTGACCATCTGTTACATATTTTGTTCACGTTTTCCCCAACGTTTCATGAGTCTTTGTCTTTAATGGTATAAGCTATCACTGATCACCCTCTCCCCAAGACCCCATGATCCTTTCTAAAGCAATCAGTCCAACATTCATGCTCTGTCAAGCCAGCTCATATGTGGCAGAAGCAAAATAAGCTCCGCCCCTGGGGATAGAGAAGGTCCTAGACAGGACTACAAGGTCTTTCCTTTCTTTGCAGGCATGCGATGGCCTGAGCTGGTTTCACAGGCACCAGCAAGCTTAGCTGTGGGGACGCTGCTCTGGTCTGCCTTGGGTAGCCCCCACAATTCCTCACAGACCCCCTGCGAAATATGTTGTAGTAATTCTATCTCTTGTTTCTTCAGTGAAAGGCAGCTAACAAAACCTTCTAAGTGCTTTTAACCTGTATTGTCTCATTTAATGCTCCCAACAAGCATTCCAGGAAAATACTATTATTATCTTAATTCTACGGGTGAGAAATCTGAGGCTGAGAGAGGTTAAGTAACTTGCCTGAGTTCACGCATCCTGGAAGGGTCAGAGCCTGGATTCAGACCCAGGTTGTTAAACTCTCGAGTCTGTGTTTCCAGTGACGATGTCCCACAGCCCTCTGCGTCTGGTACGAACCTAGCTCGTGTGTAAATGTCACCTCTGTGGGAAAGCTGGAGCCTAGGCTGAAGGAGGGAGGACCATCACTTACATCCTGCTCACTCCTCACTGGGCCCAGAGGTTGGACTTCTAGAATAGGAATGACAGTGACAATGGGACATGCAGAGGAGCATGAAGCCTTGAGTGAGTGCTGTGTCAAACATGCTCCGAGGTGCTGCTCGCTGAAGGAAGCAGATCATTATCCTCATTTCTGTGGTGGTGTGACAGTCTCGGTGTCTAAGATAACAGCTACGCATCATGCAGAGCTTCCTGGGCTGTGCCAAGCCCTCCGCATGTGCTAATCATCTGCTTCATAACGATCTTACAGAGGAGGTTCTAGTACCCTCATTTTACATAGAGGAAAACTAAGGCCCAAGAGGTCAAGGTCTCATAACTGACAAATGGCAGAGTATGCTGAGGCTAAAACTGCTAATGGAAAGCTTGAAACGAGTAACTTTGAAAAAAAAATTTTTTTTTTTGAGACAGAATGTTGCTCTGTTGCCTAGGCTGGAGTGCAGTGGCGCAATCTCGGCTCACTGCAAGCTCCGCCTCCCAGGTTCACGCAATTCTCCTGCCTCAGCCTCCCGAGTAGCTGGGACTACAGGCACCCACCACCACGCCTGGCTAATTTTTTTTATTTTTAGTAGAGACGGGATTTCACCTTGTTAGCCAGGATGGTCTCGATCTCCTGACCTCATGATCTGCGCACCTTGGCCTCCCAAAGTGCTAGGATTACAGGTGTGAGCCACCACACTGGGCCTTAAATTATTTTTACAGATGAGGTCTCGCTATGTTGCCCAGGTTAGCCTTGAACTCCTGGACTCAGGGATGCTCCTGCCTCTGCCTCGCAAGTAGCTGGGACTACAGGTGTGTGTCATCATGTCTGGCCTGAAAGGGGTAACTTTTTCCGAGGGGAGATTGTTGGGCAATGAGCTTAACCTTCCTGAGCCTCAGTTTTTTCACAGTCCAGAGCATGGCTGGTATGTCTGATTGTGGGGATTAAATAAGAAATACTGTAATCCGGCCGGGCGCGGTGGCTCAAGCCTGTAATCCCAGCACTTTGGGAGGCCGAGATGGGCGGATCACGAGGTCAGGAGATCGAGACCATCCTGGCTAACACGGTGAAACCCCGTCTCTACTAAGAAATACAAAAAATAGCTGGGCGAGGTGGCAGTGCCTGTAGTCCCAGCTACTCGGGAGGCTGAGGCCGGAGAATGGCGTGAACCCGGGAGGCGGAGCTTGCAGTGAGCTGAGATCCGGCCACTGCACTCCAGCCTGGGCTACAGAGCGAGACTCCGTCTCAAAAAAAAAAAAAGAAAAAAAAAAGAAATACTGTAATCCCAGCACTTTGGGAGGCTGAGGTGGGTGGATCACAAGGTCAGGAGTTCAAGACCAGCCTGACCAACATGATGAAACTCTGTCTCTACTAAAAATACAAAAATTAGCCAGGCATGGTGGCATGCCTGTAATCCCAGCTACTCGGGAGGCTGAGGCAGGAGAATTGCTTGAACCTGGGAGGCAGAGGTTGCAGTGAGCTGATATTGCGCCACTGTACTCCAGCCTGGGCAGAGTCACACTCTATCTCAAAACAAAACAAAACAAAACAAAAAAAGAAATACACATGGGGAAGCACCCAGTAAACAGTAGGTGCTTGTTTTTGTTTGTTTTTTTTTATTAAGAGACAGTGGCCACTGGGCAAGAGCTACCTAAATGCCTCATAGAGGTTAATTCAACAGACAACGTACCGCGGTGGCCCAAACCTTTCCCTCAAGCTCACACATGGAAAACCAGCCATGATAGGCCCTCAAATCCTGTTTGGGGTGTCTGAGAATGCTTGCCTGCAGATGTGCTAGTGTCAATGACTTATCACTAAGGAGGGGCAAAGGTCAGAGAGACAGAGAGAGACAGAACCACTTAGGGGTTCAGGGTTCAGATATAGCAAAGTTCATTCTGTTAGGCTGCTCTCAGGGTAAGATCCTAAATCTAAGAATGGAGGTCAGCGCTGCAAAAGGAGAGAAGACTTCAGTTTTGTCTTCTCCCTTCCATAAGTTAAAATGCCCATAAAACAGTAACTTTGTGGAAAATCACACTCTCGCTCCCAAAGAGCTCTCCTCCCCTAAGCCAGGCTCCTTAGTGATTCATGCCCTGAGCTACACATTAGACTAGTGAGGCCCTCAGGTGCCCTCCAACTCTATGATTCTTTGGTCTTACTCCACCTTGAAGAGGGCTGATTTAGAGTTGGAGGAAAAGAAAAAGCCGGCAGGATGGACACATCTTCAGCCTTAGAAGACCAAGGCACAGCTCTACATGCATAACGACAAGGGCACCATAGTGCAGGCGCCTGGTTTCCCACAATGGAAGTCTCATTGATTTTACCTTCAACAGCATCTGGTATTTTATAAGTCTCTGGCTTGGTCCTTTAAGATACTTAAAAAGAGGGAGATTGTGATCCAGTTGGCGCTGGCATACCTTTAAAAGCCAAATAGAAACAACATAAAACAAACAATACACACAGAATAAAAGTGGCAGCATTTAGGTACAAAACACAGAATTGCTTTTCCTGGACAATAGGGGCAGCTGTCGAGCAGCTCCATAAGGCTGTGGGGTTGTTCTGTCCCCTAGGAACAGTGCGTGAAATAAGAGAAAGAGGAAAGAGGACGGTTTGGCTAAGATTTTTACAGGCATCTAGGGAAGCAGAACCATTTATTTCTTTTAGAAAGCAAGTTCACTAGAAAACAGTGGGGCATTTCAAGTCCTTCTGAAAAGAAGGCTGCCTGTCTTCAAGCTGGGGGCTGCCAGAGTCTATTCAGGCCATCTGGAGCCTGAAGGATACAGATGGTTTGTAGATATCATTCCAGGTAGCCCAAAGTGTGATATTTTTGACTTAGTTTCATTTTAAAAACCCATCCTAGAAGAAGACACTGGTTTTCTCACCAGATATAGGTGCTCCTCACAGGCCTATCCCATAGAGACCAAAGACTGTGTCGAAACTTTTCATGTGTAATTTCAAAGTATGGGACAATTTAAGTAAACATAAATCCCAATGTCTAATTCCTCTCCCTAGTCCCACTTTTGATTTCTTTAACAACTTGATGCATAGAAACATTTTCCAGGAACAATCTGTGGGAGACTCTGTCTTCTCAACATTACCCCAAAGTAGGCGCAGTCTTGACACTCTTGCCAGATTGCCCTAGCTCGGGGCAGATTCTTATGGTATTTAAAATATATCTGAAGATCTTCTTTCTAGGTGGGAAAAAATTAGAACAAATTAATCAGGTAGCATTTTTCAGTAAGTGGACAGGATAACACAGTTTATTCATTCATTCAACAAGCCAGAGTACTCTAATGTGTAAGGAATTGGGGGTGCACAGTAAGTAATCTTATGTTGGGATGCGTGTGTGATGGAGAGAGAAACAGAAGGCTATAAACAACCATAACTACTGGACATAGATGGGCACAGAGTGCTCTGGGAACATCTACAAGGGCTATTGGTAAATACATAAGTAGACTCACAAACAGGAATTGGTTTTTATCTTTATCATTCTTTTCCTGCCCTTTGTCCAGGACATCGACATCTCCCCACAACAGGTCTGCAATGAGTAGTAAAACTGACAGAAAAGAGGCTGGTGGTTGATGGCCCCCTCTTTTCTCTCCCCACCCGTTCCTTGTGGTCATCGTGACACCAACCCTACAAAGAAGCCCAAGAAACAACCAAAAGATGGAAACATGCCAGAGGGGAGATGTGGTAGATTGGGCAACCAATATGGATCTCAGTGATTTGGGCAACCCTCAAAGTGACAGGCTCTGCCTCAAACATCACTTTCAACCTGCAGCACAAGACTCTGAGACAGGAAATGTTATGTGACTGTTTCGGAGCTGGAGAGCAAGGAGGACTCAAGGTGCTGCTCAACCTGTATTCTCATGGTATCAAAGACGCTGAGAGGTAGGCACACATCTGCCAATATCCCAGAGAGAGAGCACACTTCAAGCCTCTGGAGTCAGCCTGCCAGCTTCACTTGCTCTATCAGGGAGCCTGGCCCACAGCGGCTGTGCTGGCCACAGATCCCATGCCACTCTGCTGGAGAAGCCCATGCAGCCACCTCCTTGCCGAAGTCTGTGTCCCTGTCCTGCTCAGCCCAACTCTGGACTTCCATCATATGCCAACACAGATGATTTCTTCCCTCGCAGCTTCAATGATGCCTGTTCGACTCCCAAATACATTGCTATGGTGAATGACTTCCATTTCTATAGCTCTTGCTTTGTCCCAAGAGGTTGTAAGTGGTCACTTTAAGCATAAGAACTACAGCAACCGTCCTTTGCTATTCCCTCCAGGAAAAAAATGACACACACACTTAAGACAGATGGCCCTTGAAAAATGTTCAGACCGGTTAAGGAGCTAGAACAGTTACTCAGAGCTTAACACCTATGATGAGGTGACATGGAAAGCCATATGGGGCCACCAAAGGGCTCTGAGCATTGAAGATTCCTTCTCTCCATTAATGTCAAATATCTTGAAACCTGGGGGCTTTGTTTTCTTCCAGTTATCATAAGTATTGCTCTCAGCCTCAGTCATAATATGAGTTGCTTACAACTTTAAGTTGTTTGATCTGTTGCCTTGAGTTCACAAAAAGAAAAATAAGAAAGAGAATGAGAAGGACTAGTTGAGAAAGAGAGGAGAAACGAGAACCATTTAGAAGGCACGGGGCATCAGGATCATCTCTACAGTCGCGTCCTAGAAAGCACTTGGTGGGGAATGGTGTTGGGTGAAACATTTCTCTTTGGCAGCTCCCACTGGCCCAGACAGCCTATTTGTTGCCCAAAACAGGATGGAGAAACAGGGAAAGAAGGAAGAAGTATGGGAGGTGGGAAGAAGGGGTAGTTGGAGGTATGTTGTAGGCCAAGACATTCACAAATTGAGTACTAAGCCTAAAAGAGGTTGTAGTTTAAAATTTTCTAATCATCCTCTATGTTGTAAAAAATAGAATGGAAATAAAATGTATTTTCTGAGATTTTTAGTTTAACACCAATGCTTCTCCTCTTGAGAGCATTAATACAGCTTTATTGTGGGACTCTAATCTCACTGTATGATTCTTGTTTTAAAACACAGTTGAGTCATTCAGAAGAGTAACCTCTGCTTTGGGGACAATGGGTGGCCAGCCTTCCATTTCATGGGGCTATGCAGGAAGCCAGGCTTGCAGTTACTCCCGCATATCAGTGTGAGCTCAGTCAAATTGTACTCATTCTCACCTTGGATAAAGTCAAATAAAGTTGGGAGGCCAACTCATGTTTTCCATTCAAAGGGCAGATACAAGATATACTGTCTTGGCAAATTTCAAGTATACAGTGCAGTATTATTCCATGATAGTCGCCATGCTGTGCATTACATCTTCAGAACTTGCTCATCTCATAACTGCAAGTTTGCACCCTGTGACCAACATCTCCCTACTTCCTTTAGACTTCAGCCCCTGGAAACCACCCTTCTACTTCAATGATATAAAATCAACTTTTTTAGATTTTTTATATATATATATATATGTATTATATATATATATACATACACACACACAATGGTAATGAATGTATTCATTAACTTGATTGTGGTAATCATTTCACAGGGTGTAAGTATATCAAACCATCAAGTTGTATAGTTTGAATATATGCGATTTTTATTTGCCAATTATATTTCAGTAAAGCTTGGAGTGGGGGGGAAGCAGATATGTTTTTAGACCATTGGTGTTTCCATTTGTCCTTACCTCTTAATACAGAAAAGTAAGGCCTGACTTTAACATGGTTATTTACTGGGAGCACAGACTTACTCTCTTGAGAAAGCAATGTGCCAGAAGTTCAGGGTTCTCAGCACACTTTTCCAACTCTTTTAGAAAAGTCCTGGAAAAATAAAAGTATACAAGTAAGAATGTTTTGATTTTTACATGCAGATAATTATTTTTTTAAGTACAATCACATAAGGTTTTAAGAGGTGCCTACAAAAATGTTCTCCAGGCCTTCTTGCTCTTACCTTGTCTTCTACACATTGATTCAGAAAGAAAAAGCTGTATTCTGAGGCATTACTACAATTACCCTGAAATCACTCACAACTTTAATTTGTTTGATCTGTTGCCTTAGGTTCACAAAAAGAAAACTAAGAAAGAGAATGAGAAGGACTAGTTGAGAAAGAGAGGAGAAATGAGAACTACTTAGAAGGCACAGCGGGTCAGGATCATCTCAAATTATCAGAACACAGCTGTTCTGGTAATTCTAAGCACTAGTCATAGACAGACTGGATACACTCACTGATGCTCCCTGTTACATGAAAACAACGTTCATAAGAACTGTTGCTGCTGCTGTTGCTATTACTAATATCATTGAGAGCTTACTATAAGCCAGGCATAAGCTAAGTGCTCCTCAAATAATATCTCATTTAATCCTCAACCAAACCCTGCAAGATAGGGTTTCATAAATATAAAACCTGGGGCTCAAAGACGCTACATAACTTCTCTGGGGAAATTAGCGGAAGTGGGTTTCCATTTTAATTTTGTGTCTGACCAATGGACGAGGGATGGGGTTAGGAAACAACTGTGGTTCAATTCACCAAGCAGCTTTTCTCCCTCTGTGAATTAGGTGTGCAATCTTGGGGTCATCATAGCAAATAAAGAGAGTCAACATGTTACCATTCCCACATGTGTAACATGAAAGTGTTTGAAGATGATTTCCAAAGTCCCTTATTCCTGCAATTCTCTAGAACTCAGTATCTAAGCAGCCCTGGGTTAAAAGTACAACTTGTTTGAGCAGTCAGCATTTTCTAACAGCCTAGTTCCCAGCATCCCCTTATGATAATGGTATGTAGATGTGTATCTTGGTCATCTTTGTATTCTCAATGCTGATCACAGCGCCTGGCATAGAACAGGTACTCAAAAAATGCTGATGCATAAATAAATAAACAAAGGAACACTCAACTGCATACAATATGGATGTCTGACACCAGGTGCATGCTCCTTTGATGCCTCTTCCCTTCCTCCCCAGGGATCCTGTGGGGCTTCTCCTCCCCTTTCACTCCAACCCACCCCAATCCAATCCACTGACTCCAAACCACTAGCTTAAACCTGAAAACATCTAAGCATTTTCATCCCCCAGTTCCATCAGTCTCATTTCCACCCTTCTCTTACTCTCCATTCTTTCTGATAACATGAATTATTATATACCTGTTGTGAAATTCGTAAAGTTCGCTAATATTCCCAAAGAGAAAGTCCTTGTTATTCTGAAGAACATCTGGAATTAGATGCTTTAGCCAGATAAAATCCATTGGAGTGATATATCCCTGCAGAGGTGGAAACAAGGTAGGTGTTACAAACAGGAACATACCAGAGATCATCTGAATTAGCTACTCCAAAAACCAAAACTTTAGTGAAATAATTGAAGAATATAGCACACTTGTTTCTTGAAAGCTATTGTATCGAGTACTTTCTTTTGATATCATTTTCCTCATGTGCCCACTTTCAGAAGGAGATGGCTTAATGGCAATGATAATAAAATGGCATTTTTGTGGGAAGAGCAAATACATTTAAAAATGTTTGTGTTACACAGGTTTAATGTAAAAGAAGGGAAAATGTACCCATTGTTTTGTGACCTGATACAATTGCTATGACTATTATGATTATTATTATTTTTGAGACGAAGTTTTGCTCTTCTTGCCCAGGCTAGAGGGCAATGGCGTGGTCTCGGCTCACTGCAACCTCCATCTCCCGTGTTCAAGTGATTCTCCTGTTTCAGACTCCCAAGTAGCTGGAATTACAGGCATGTACCACCACACATGGCTAATTTTTGTATTTTCAGTAGAGACGGGGTTTCACCATGTTGGCCAGGCTGGTCTCGAACTTCTGATCTCAGGCGATCCACCTGCCTCGGCCTCCCAAAGTGTTGGGATTACAGGTGTGAGCCACTGCGCCCAGCCCAATAATAATTGTTTAATATCTGAATAATGTTTATTCAGCATATATATCATAATTTACTAAACATTCCCTTTTTATTGGACATTTGGGTTGCTTCTAATATTTTATTGTAAAAATGTGATTATAAATAATTGTGTACATATAATTTTTTCCTTAAGACTATTCCCTTAGGAAAATAGGGGAAACATGCATTTTTACTCTTAAGAAAAAAGGCTACTTAAAAAAAAAACAAGAAATAATCTTCCCTTATTAAAGTATCAGGAACACTTATAATATCCTTTGTAGGCAAGAAGATGGTAAACCTATTTGGGCATTGCTGGAATCAGTGTGAACTGGCATAATTCTTTGGAAACTATTTGGCTACACGGATCAAGAAACCACAGGAATGCTCTTATTCCTACTGGAGACACTTGTAATATTTTAAGACCTGAAACCTTGGTGGGAATTCTGGAGACTTATGGCAACTATTTTGAGTCTTTTTGTACAACAAAATGTCTGCAGTTTGAATATATGCTTGATACCCACTCCCCCAATCTACTTACATCAATTATGCTTTTAATCTCTTTTATATACATCTCTTCAGTCTCAAGCAAGTCATGTATAATGCGCCTGAATCGCAGCAGCAGGTGGGAGGGTGAAAGAGAGAGAGACAGGGAGGGGAGAGGGTTCTTTTAGAATTCTGTTAGACTAATGCTCATCAATACAGTTTCCCTTTAGTGGCTCACCTACTTAGTTTCTGGTCAGTTCATTCTGTTCTATTGAACACCCAAGGTCAGCATCTCACAAACGCATACTGTGATCACACTGGTACCAAGAAGAAACAGCAAGGTTAGAGAACTCAAAATCCTTTAGGCAGCCAGTGAATGACCTGTCCTCTGGGTGGGCCATACAGTGTGGGGGTCAAGAAGGGAGATGTTGGAGTCAGAAATACCAGGTTTGGATCCTTAGTCAAGGAAGGTCTGCCTGACCCTGTCCCCACCCCCTACATTGTATACGTTGTATAAGCGGTTTCCTAGATTTTCTCTCCAGCTTTCTGCTCACATCAAGATTTTTTTCCTTTTAAGAGATAGGGTCTTGCCCTGTTGCCCAGTACGGTGAGTACAGTGGTATGATCATGGCTCACTGTAGCCTCAAACTGCTGGGCTCCAACAACCCTTCCACCTCAGCCTCCCAAGTAGCTAGGGCTACAGATGTGCACCACTACGCCCAGCTAATGCCTTTTTTTTAGGTCTTGCTATGTTACCCAGGCTGGTCTCAAACTACTACTTTCAAGCAATCCTCCTGCCTTGGCTTCCCAAACTGCTGAGACTATAGGTGTGAGACAGTGTGCGAGGCCCTCACATCCAGATCTTTGACCCATATGGATGTATTTTGTTGTACATGGTGTTAGATGGATGCTAGCTCCTTCCTCTGGCATTGGATGTTTCACCATGATTTCCTAAGGCAAAAGGTATGAGTTCTGTCTGCTTCTGTCAAGGAAGGCAGGTGGAACATGTGGTGGGCAGAATTAAAGACGGTCCCCAAGACTTCTGGCCCCACTGCACATACACCTCTTCCAATCAAACACTAATTTAGGGGCTGCTGTGGAAGGCTTTTACGGTTCATTTGATAGGTAATCCACTTGGGCTTGTCCTAATCACATGAACTCAGTTTTGGGTCTAGAGGTCAGAGATTGGAAGCACAAAAAGGATTCAACACAAAGGAGATTCCCCTTTGCTGACTTTTGAGATGGAGGGGGCCAGATGGAATGGAATGTGGGCAGCCATAGGAACTGAGAGTGGCTCCCAGCTGACAGGCAGCAAGGAAGGGAAATCAGTCCTATAGTTGCAAGGAACCAAGTCCTGCCACAACCACATGAACTTAGAAGAGGATCCAGAGCTTCACGTGAAAACACAGCCAACACCTTGACTTTAGCCTTGTGGGACTCCTGTCCCAGGGAAACTGTGAGTCTCCTAAGTTTGTGGTCAGTTTTTATAGAGCAATAGAAAACCAGTAGAAAGAGTGAGGCCAGTCCCCACATCTATCCCAGACAGACTTTCTTTCTCTCCTTAGGCTACGTGGCCATATTTATTATTTCTTTTAGGGGTCCAAGTAGATGAGTGTTTATACATGTGTCCTTGTGTAGAATATATGTATTTATTCCTGTGAACTACTGATGGATTATCTATTAAATGGCAGCCTCTCCTAGAAAATGATTTGTTTTTCTTTCATAAAAATGAATGTGGCAAGACACAAATGATCCAAAAGAAAAAAATGGGAAGGGACACAAAATAGGAGATTCACACAAATATTCAAATGGCTATTAGGCTTGTGGAAAAAATACTCAGTACATACATTCAATAAAGGCATATCTTAAAAAAGCAACAATTTTCATCTATTAGAATATTAAACATTTCAAACCTCAAAGAAAGACTGGTAAATGAGGGTGTGGAAAAACCTTCAGACAATATTGGTAAAATGTATAAATTTGTGCAAGCTCTTTGGAAGGTAATTTGGAAACATCTCATGGAAATGTAAAACACGTGCTCCTTGGTTCAGTAATTTCACTTCTAGGAATATTCATTGTTTGCAATTAGGACAATATAACTTCAACGACAACCAGATATAAACTGGTTACTTAAATGCTCATCAAAAAATTATGGTATGTAGGCCGGGCATGGTGGTTCACACCTGTAATCCCAGCACTCTGGGAGGCCGAGGCGGGTGGATTACTTGAGGCCAGGAATTCGAGACCAGCCTGCCCAACATGGTGAAACCCTGTCTCTACTAAAAATACAAAAAATTAGATGAGTGTGGTGGTGCATGCTTGTAATCCCAGCTACTTGGGAGGATGAAGCAGGATAATCACTTGAACCCAGGAGGTGGAGACTACAGTGAGCCAAGATCACACCATTGTGCTCCAGTCTGGGGGACAAGAGTGAAACTCCATCTCAAAAAAAAAAAAAGAAAAAAAGTATATATATATATATATATATATATATATATGGAACACACACATAATGAAATACCACGCAATTATTAAAAAGAATGAGGCTGACTGAAACATTGATATGACAGAGGCCAGGTATTTTCAGTGAAAAAACAAAGCAAGAAGTAGACAAGTAAGCATAGCATGACTATTTGTGTAAAAAATGAGTACGTAGAAATATACGTAAAATTGTATATGCTCAGAAAATTTATGCAAAGAAACTTAACACGTGATTGCTTTTGGAGAGTGGTACTGAAAGCTAAAGTATGAAGAATTTCTACATCTTACTCTATACCCTTCTACAATGTTTTTTTAAGTGAAACATTTACTGCTTTTATAATGGAAAAATAGGGTTTATATAATATTTTAAAATGAATGTTACTGGAGGTAATGATAAGTAAACCCTATTTGATAGATATAAATTAATACAATTCACATATTTTACAGTTCATTATTCTTTCTTATAATCATTTTTGTGTCTATTTATAAATACTTGTTATAAGACAAGACTGATAAACGAGATGCACCACAGAGGATGTAATTTCCAGAAGTCTAAAACTCCCAAAAAGTTACTTTAACATCATACTTTACTAAGTCACTGAGAAAGAGGTTCCTGTGCCTTTTATAAATCACCCTGAAACAACGACGGTTTCTACGTCAGAAGGAAGTACAGGTCTCGACACCAATATGTTTCTATGAGCCACGGCATCCAGGGGGACTACAGCAACAGTTAAGCATTCATGGAAAACTTGAGTACAATCAGCCTCTTATGCCTTCATGAAGCATTGGGCTTAAGCAACTTGGCAAGTTGGCTTCAGGATGCATTGACGATTAAAGGAAGTCAGAAGGCAGAAATAACCAGGAGGTGGGCAGAAGTCAAGGTTATTATCCAAAGATGATCTATGAACTTAAGAGACTCTTAGGAGCTTTTAGGACTCTAATACAGGAAAATATTCACATCTCTGAAGGAAAAGAAATCCCTTGGTCATATTCTGCATTATAGTTTGGAAAATAGTCTAGAAATCTTATCCAACTGCTTCATTTTACCTGTTGGAGTGCAACAGATAAAATGCCAATGACAGGAATTCCACTGAAGAATGTAGGCAAATCAATATTCATTCAATACATTCAAATTAATATATAACTTTAAAAAGAGCCCTCACACCACAGTTAGGCCATTGTTTTTGCTTTCTTCTCCTGTTTGCCTTTCAGCTACCTTTATAAAACAGGAGAAAATGTATGACTCTTACTGATGATTCCCTGCTTTATTATTCTAAAGCAAGCTCGTACGACCTGCGGCCTGTGGGCCACATGTGGCCCAACACAAATTTGTAAACTTTCTTAAAACGTTATGAGATTTTTTTCGTGATTTTTTTTAAAGCTCATCAACTATCGTTAGTGTTAATGTTTTTGTTTGTTTGTTTGTTTGTTTGTTTGAGATGAGTCTTGCTTTGTTGCCAGGCTGGAGTGCAGTGGCACAATCTCGGCTCATTGCCCCCTCTGCCTCCCAGGTTCGAGCAATTCCCCTGCCTCAGACTCCTGAGTAGCTGGGACTACAGGTGTGCGCCAACATGCCCAGCTAACTTTTTGTATTTTAGTAGAGATGGGGTTTTACCATGTTGGCCAGGATGGTCTTGATCTCCTGACCTCGTGATCCACCCTCCTTGGTCTTCCAAAGTGCTGGGATTACAGGTGTGAGCCACCGTGCCTGGCCAGTGTTAATGTATTTTATGTGTGGCCCAAGACAATTCTTCTTCCAGTGTGGCCCAGGAAAGCCAAAAGATTGGACAACCCTATTCCAAAGCATGTAACTTTATTCACAGAAAAGACTCTCAAGGATTTACCACCTAAAGTCATCAAGTGTATATCATGCAGATGAACAACAGAAAACACTGGAGTATTCAAGTAATTAAAAAACCTTTCAGCACCAACAGCAATTTCTGTCCTGATGGCAATCTACTCAGAGCTAGAGGACTGCACTTAGGATATCAAAGGGAGATTAGGATGCAAGAGCAGCCTGCACTAAGGTACTCTGCGTTAGTTTACTTTGTTTTACATTTCAAAATAGATGCTGCCCTTAGCTCATTAAAGGGGAAACGCAGGCAAAATGTGTTTTAAAGGAATGTTTCTTCTCTGAAGCCATATTTCAGGGTAGCATGAAAATGGAGCTTTGGTTATCTGGTTCCATTCTACATGACACCTCATGCTTGTTTCAAATGACACCACAACCAAGGGGCAGGAATGAAAGGAATATGCTTTAAAAAAATGCAATCCTCTTTAGCAAGAGAGATCATTAAAATAGATGCATGTTAGGATTTCCTGATAAGTTTCTTCTTTGTTCATGTGCCCTCCTCTGCTCCCGCTTTGAACTACTGCCCCGTCACACACACACCCCCTCCTCGGTTCTCAGTTCTCCAATAGAAGAGTATCCTTTGGGATTCCCGTCCACGAGAGGTCTATTTTTGCTCATTATTGTCAACACAGTTTGCCTTCAAGAGTTTCCAGTTCCTCCTGCTATCCTATCATCACATTATGCATGTCAGAAAGCATTACAGATTTTTACTTTTTAAGAATCTGAACTCAGATTTCCAGGCTTCTGTCCTTCCTGTCCCATGCTGTTGACTCTCCCACATCTTTGTCTTCCTCCCAGACCTTTGGTCATTCTTGAGGCCACGCTGCCAATGGGCTATATCATTTTCACCTGGATGCCTCCCAGACACCGCAGTCACATCAAGTTGAAATAGAACTAATCAGACAGAAGTAGCATGTGTATCAGTGGAACTGACATTTTTCTACGGTCCCTAAAACACAGTTGTCGTTTCAAAATTCCCCCTCCATCATTCTTATATCTCCCTTATATTCTGTCACCCAGGCTCCTTATATCATCTCTCAACATGCTTCCTGGGTGACTACTGACTCTCCACTTCTGGTGACACCCTGCAGTGCAAGCTTTCAATTCCTGCCATTTAAACACTTTAGTGCACTCATAGAAGCTCACCCTTACTTCTGAGATTTCTCTTCCCCCAGTCTATTTTGCAGACCACCAGACTATGCCCTTCCAAAAGCTCCTTTGAGAGAGAGTTTCATCCTTGTTGCCCAGGCTGGAGTGCAATGGCAAGATCTTGGCTCACTGCAACCTCCACCTCTCAGGTTTAAGCAATCCTCGTGCCTCAGCCTTCCCAGTAGCTGGGGTTAAAGGTGCCTGCCACCATACCTGGCTAAATTTTGTATTTCTAGTAGAGATGGGGTTTTACCATGTTGGCCAGGCTGGTCTCGAACTCCTGACCTCAGGTGATCTGCCACCTAGGCCTCCCAAAGTGCTGGGACTACAGGTGTGAGGAACCATGCCCAGTCCCCCAAAGCTCCATTTTTATCCTGTCATCATTCTCTTTCTTCAAGAACTTGCCCAGAGCTGCCAGAGTTCCTTCTAGGAGTTTAAGGCTCTCTGTTCATGTGCTAAGAATCTTCTTAAGGAGCTTCCTTTAAAGGTAAAACCAGATTTACACAACTAGATTTACACATCAGAATGGAGAGTGGTGGGTGGGAGCTAAGATGGAACCTGTAGTTTTCACAAGCGCCCTGGATGATTCTACTGCAGATGGTCCCCTATTCAACTAAATAGCACTCATCTGTCCCACTCCTTTTAGACCCCACTTTTCTTAAGCCAACGTTATCACTATTTTCCACTTTCTTTAAAGTGCCAATCATCCTTAAAAACTCCAGCAGCTTCAGTTGAAATCAGTACCACACTCTCGTCCTTGTTTCCCACCCAAAAACCATTACATTAATTGACCAGACACGTATTGATGCCCTACTATGAGCCTGGCTCCATGATAGGCACTTGGGATAGAGAAATGTACCATAATCCTGACCTTAATAAATTCAGAGTCTAATGGAAGAGATAAGAAAATCAATGATTCCAATAAGTGTGATAAGGTAAGGGTAGTCAGAAAAGTCAGGTGCAGAGGAGGGGCAACTAATTAAACCAGGGGTTGGGGGAGACACTGCTAACTCTGTGTTGAGTGAAGTTTAAGCAGAGGTTTTTCTTTAAGTAAAAAATCAGTTTTTTAAAATAAAAAGTTTTTTAAAAAGTAAGGGGGAATAGAAGAAGGATGTTTGTCCCAGACTAAGGGGAACAGTGTGGAGGATGAGAGGAGGTGAAAGTGTATGCTGTTCTGTGTACTGGCAAATTCTTTGGTGGGTGATATGGTTTGACTCTGTGTCCCCACCCAAATCTCACCTTGAATTGTAATAATCTCCACATATCATGGGAGGGACCCAGTGGAAAGTAATTGAATCGTGGGGGCAGGTTTTTCCTGTGCTGTTCTCATGATAGTGAATAGGTCTCAGGAGATCTGATGATTTTATAAAGGGCGGTTTCCTTGCACATGCTCTCTTGCCTGCCACCATGTAAGACATGCTTTTGCTCCTCCTTTGCCTTCCACCATGATTGTGAGGCCTCTCCAGCTATGTGGAACTGTGAGCCCATTAAACCTCTTTCCTTTATAAATTACCCAGTCTCAGGTATATCTTTATCAGGAGCAGGAGAATGGACTAATACAGTAAATTGGAACTGGCAGAGTGGGATGCTGCAGTATCTGAAAATGTGGAAGTAACTTTGGAACTGGGTAACAGGCAGAGGTTGAAACAGTTTGGAGGGCTCAAAAGACAGGAAGATGTGGGAAAATTTGGAACTTCCTAGAGACTTGTTGAATGACTTTGACCAAAATGCTGACAGTGATATGGGCAATAAAGTCCAGGCTGAGTTGGTCTCAGATGGAGATGAGGAACTTGTTGGGAACTGGAGCAAAGGAGACTCTTGCTATGTTTTAGCAAAGAGCCTGGCAGCATTTTGCCCCTGCCCTAGAGATTTGTGGAAATTTGAACTTGAGAGAGATGATTCAGGGCATCTGGCAGGAGAAATTTCTAAGCAGCAAAGCATTCAAGAGGTGACTTGAGTGCTGTTAAAAGCATTCAGTTTTATGTGCTCACAAAGATATGGTTTGGAATTGGAACTTATGTTCAAAAGGGAAGAAGAGCATAAAAGTTCAGAAAATTGGCAGCCTGATGATGCAATAGAAAAGAAAAACCCATTTTCTGAGAAGAAATTCAAGCCTGCTGCAGAAATTTGCATAAATAATGAGGAGCCAAATGTTAATCACCAAGACAGTGGGGAAAATGTCTTCAGGGCATGTCAGAGACCTTTGTGGTGGCCCCTCCCATCACAGAATCAGGCTTAGGAGGAAAAAGTGGTTTTGTGGGCCTGGCCCAGGGACCCCTGCTCTGTGCAGTCTAGGGACTTGGTGCCCTACATCCCAGCCACTCCAGTCATGGTTGAAAGGGGCCAAGGTACAGCTCAGGCCATTGGTTCAGAGGTGCAAGCCCCAAGCCTTGGTGGCTTACACGTAGTGTTGGGCCTGTGGGTTCACAGAAGTCAATTGAGATGGACGTATAGAAATGCCTGGATGTCCAGGCAGAAGTTTGGGGCCCTCATGGAGAATCTCTGCTAGGGGAGTATGGAAGGGAAATGTGGGGTTAGAGTCACCACACAGAGTGCCCACTGGGGCACTGCCTGGTGGAGCTGTGAGAAGAAGGACACCATCCTCCAGACTCCAGAATGGTTGATCCACCAACAGCTTGCACCATGTGCTTGGAAAAGCTGCAGACACTCAACACCAGCCCATGAAAGCAACCACAAGGGGGGCTGTACCCTGTAAAGCCACAGGGGCAGAGTTGCCCAAGGTTGTAGTAGGAACCCACCTCTTGAATCAGCATACCCTGGATATGAGACATGGAGTCAAAGGAGATCATTTTGGAACTTCAAGCTTTAATGACTGCTTTATTGGATTTCAGACTTGCATGAGGCTGATTGCCCCTTTGTTTTGGACAATTTCTCCCATTTGGAACAGGTATATTTACCCAATGTCTATACCCCCATTTTATCTGTGAAATAGCTAACTTGCTTTTGATTTTACAGGCTCATAAGTGGAAGGGACTTGCCTTGTTTCAGAGGAGACTTTGAACTGTGGACTTTTGAGTTAATGCTGAAATGAGTTAAGACTTCAGGGGACTGTTGGGAAGGCATGATTTGTTTTTAAATGTGAGGACATGAGATTTGGGAGGGGCCGGGGTGAAATGATATGGTTTGTCCCTGTGTCCCTATCTTCATCAGGATCCTCCCACACATCCCCATTCTAAGTTGCAGGGTCCCATTCTTTTCCAATCAATGCCCTCATTTTAACAGTAGACACCTGGCAAGGCTGTGCATGCACCTTTCATTGCAGGTCAGCCACTCCCATGATAAGAGCTTGTATATGATTTTCCACAATTTCAACTCTTTCTCTACAAGAGATAAGACTCTCACTCCAGACAATCTTAGAAGGTTTGAGGCTCAGTGTATGCTTCTGGAGCCAAGAGTCAGAATCCCTAAGTTCCTCATTTTCTTCCATCACTTTGTCCAGTGAACTTAGGAGCAACCAACCAACTTCATTATATTCCTTGGTCCTCTACATATGGTCAAAGGTATTATGTATAGAGTCATTAAACTCCTTGCCTCTCATGAGTGGTGAATCAGGAGTATTGAATGCATTTCTGTTGCATAACTCTTTAAACAGTTTGTGCCAAGGACTATCAGTGTTCTCCACACAATTAGAAGTAGAGTCCTTAGCATTTTGGGGTCTAATCATATTAAGCAACCAACTCCAGAAACCTCAAAAACCAACTAAAGAAATCCAGCCTTAAAACTCTGTTCCTCTAGAACCATTCCCAGTACCAAAATCTGATAAAATAAATAAATAAAATAAACAAATAAATGCAGGCAAAGGAAGGTGGAAGGACTAGATCTTTCTCCAGTGCTAGATGCTTCCTGCCCTGGAACATCAGACTCCAAGTTCTTCAGCTTTTGGACTCTTGGACTTACACCAGTGATTTGCCAGGGGCTCTCTGGCATTTGGCCACAGACTGCAGGCTGCACTATCAGCTTCCCTATTTTTGAGGTTTTGGGACTCAGACTGGCTTCCTGGCTCCTCAGCTTGCAGATGCCTTATTGTGGGACTTGGCATCTTGTGATTGTGTGAGTCAATTTTCCTAATAAACTCCCCTTCATATATTCATCTATCCTATTAGTTCTGTACCTTTACAGAACTCTAACTAATGCAGTGGGGTTAAGCCAATCGTCTAGTAGGTTCATAAAATGCTACAAGCAGATATAAACTTAAAAACGATCCAGCTCATCTCTTCATTTTACAGACGTAAAAACAGAAGTAGAAATAGAATTGGAACCCCAGTTTCTTGAAACCCAGTGTTTTTATAACACCATGCTAATTTCATCCTAATTTGTGTTTTATTTAATATCAGGAAACAGTTCAAATAGAGGCCCAGGGCTCTGAAACAACTTGCCCAAGGTCTATGGCTTTTGCAAAGCAAGTACTGTTTCTGCTACTTTACCTAGTTCCTCTTGGCTATGTTTGGGGTGCATCTAAAGAACCGTTTGCTGATTATTAAATAAAACACAAATTAGAATGAAATTAGCATGGTGTTATAAAAACACAGGGTTTCAAGAAACTAGGTTTCCAATTCTATTTCTACCTCTAGGATACAGGGTAAGTCACTTCCTTTCTCAGAATCTGTTTCTTTGTATGTTAAAGGGCTGGATTAGATAAACTTGACTTCCCCTCTTGGCCCTCATACATCATTCTACAAATGTGTTATCACTTCTAATACATCACTGTTTGATGTGATCTTTTGTCTAATGGTCCCTGCTTTTCACTTTTCCCAAGAAATGAAACAAAGGTCACAAGACTTTCAATTCATTTGCAACCGTGATTAACTAATAGTTAATGTGTAACTGGAGTGCTACATAGGAACAGAAAGGAGAAGGGGAATGGATTGGGTTGGAGAAGGTGAAGTCTGACCTATCCTCTACAAGAGGTACAGGGCTTGTCCAGGAAGACAGGAGTTCCAGGAGGAGTAAACTCCAGCAGGGGCTGGAGTCATGGCCACACACAGGGCCTTAGAGGATCCAGGCTGCCAGGGCAGAGTTTGGATGGGGGCTAGTAGGGGGAGGCTGGGGGAGCTGGCTGAGGAGATGGTTGTCATGCCAGGCCACGAGTGTGGACAATTGCAGGCCAGGGGAGGTACAGGAGATTGATGGGGCCGTGGCAAGCAGGGCAGATACCCTTCCAGGAACCTGTTTATTAAACACAGAATACAGTCCTGAGGGCTCGGTCTCAGGAAAACATGTTCTTAAGTTTTAGATCCTTCTTCTGTTTTGATTAGGTGTTTCCTAATTATAAAATAAATTCCTAGAACTGTTAATGGTAACAACACAAAGCACTATAGACCCATACAAGGATCATATTGAAACTAATGACATTTTAAGAACAAAAGGTCTGATTAATATGAACAATTCCCTGGTTCCTAGGAGGATAACAGTTGAGTTTTGCTTAGGTGACCTGCCTTCTCTTCCTTCTTCTCTGCTTTGCATCTCAGTTTCTATATTTTGTCTTATATTAGTAGGATTTGGTCTCATTACCCTGATGATTTTAGAGTAAACTACCTCAAATTCTTTTTGGAAGAAGATGGGATATAAATTATTATTAAAGTTTATCTGAATAGATGTTCTTCAACATCACACAATAAATAATGATAATGTAATTTTATGCATATAGCACTTTAAGAGATTGATCATAAACAGTCCCATTAATCTTAATTCAACTTAACAATGCTTGCATTTGTATGGCATTTTAGGTATTATAAAGTTTTTTTAAATTGTGGTAAGATATGCATAAAATTTACTATTTAAACCTTTTTTTAAGTGTATAGTTGAGTAGTGTTAAGTACATTCACGATGTTATATAACCATCACCGCTACCCATTTCCAGACTTTTTCAGCATCCCAAACTGAATCTCTGTACCTATTAAACATGACCTCATTCTCCACCTCCCCACAGCTCCTAGGAACCTCTATTCTACTTTCTGTATGAATTTTCCTATTCTAGGTGTCTCATATAAGTGGAATCATACAATATTCATCCTTTGGTGTCTGACTTATTTCACGTAGCATAATGCTTTCAAGGTTCATCCATGTTGTAGCATTTATCAAAATCTGATTCGTTTTTAAGGCTGAATATCTTCCATTTTATGCATCCACTACATTTTGCTTATCCATTCTTCTGTTGACGAATACCTGGGTTCTTTTCACCTTTTGGCTATTGTGAATAATGCTGCTATGAACCTTGATGTGCAAGTACCTGTTTGAGTCTTTGCTTTCAATTTTGGGCATATACCTAGAAGTGGGATTCCTGGATCATAGGATCATTCTATTTTTAACTTTTTTGAGGAATTGCCATACACCCTCCACAGCAGCTGCACCTTTTATATTGCCAACAGTGCACAAAGGTTCTAATTGCTCCACATTCTGGTCAACATTTAGATTATCATTCTTTTTTTTTTTTGAAAAAAGAAAAAAATATAATAGCTAACCCAATGGGCACGAAATAAGGTTGTTTTTGTTTTTTTGTTTTTAATGTGTTCATTATCTTACTTGATCCATTAAATCCCTAACAAGAGCTCCTCTAGGGCAGATGTCCTATCTTATTCATCCTTGGCCCCAGTGCCTTGCAAGCAAGTGAATTCTCAATAAGTGTTAATTGAATGGATGGTTGATAGATTTATAGGATGCATGCCAATTCTGTGGACAAGAGTAGGTACTAATTGTTATTTTCATTTCACAGAAGAGCAAATCAGGGCTCTGAGCACTGACTTGGTTGAGGTCAAACTGCCTGCAAGTTTTATCTAACAGTGACAGGGGAACTGATGTGTCGAGCATGAATGTCAGTCCATTGAAACAGTGCCCACTTTTCTGACTCGTCTCCTTGAGAGACAGGGCCTGTACAGCAAGGACACAGAGAAGCAGGTTACAGAAAAAGGGCTGGCTCAGACCATTATCTATGTATGCCTGGGATTTGAGGAATGTGGCTGAAATCTCAATCCTCTGGTTCAGAAGCACATCTGCAATCAAATATAACAAGACGTGGTGTCAGAGATGTCTGGCACAGCAAGGAGATTCCTAGAATACAGCTGATAGGAAAACCTCATTACTTCAATTCCCAAGAAAGAGTACTACTGGTAGTAATCCCAACAGGAGTATCCAAGTAACTCAGTAATCTTCAGTAAAGAAAAGAAATTGTGAAACAATTATAGTCAGTCCTCCGTCTCTATAGGTTCCACATCTGTGGATTAAACACCCCTCATATTGAAAATATTAATAGGCCGGGCGTGGTGGCTCACGCCTGTAATCCCAGCACTTTGGGAGGCCGAGGTGGGCGGATCACAAGGTCAGGAGATCGAGACCATGGTGAAACCCCGTCTCTACTAAAAATAGAAAAAATTAGCCGGGCGCAGGGGCGGGCGCCTGTAGTCCCAGCTACTCGGGAGGCTGAGGCAGGAGAATGGCGTGAACCCGGGAGGCGGAGCTTGCAGTGAGCCGAGATTGCGCCACTGCACTCCAGCCTGGGCGACAGAGCGAGACTCCGTCTCAAAAAAAAAAAAAAAAAAGAAAATATTAATAAATAAATAATAACACTATAACAATTAAAATAATACAAATTTTAAAAACAATACAGTATAACAATTATTTACATAGTATTTATATTATATTAGGTATTATAAGTAATCCAGAGATTATTTGAAGTATATGGGAGACTGTGCATAGGTTATATGCGAATACTACACCATTTTACATAAGAGACTTGGGCATCTGTGGACTTTGTTATTTACAAGGGTCCCAGAACCAATTCCCCATGGATACCAAGGGTCAACTGCACCCAGAGCTTCTACCTCATGAAAACAAAAGGAAATCTACTGCAAAAAGGAAATTCCCAAAGATAAAAAGCATGCCTATGAAACAGTCAAAGAGCCGAAAATGTTGAGAAGACACATGCTACTTTCCCTGCCCTGTGCCCCTTTTTCCCTCCCCGTGCCTCTTTTTGCCCCTGTGCAAAAAGACACAGATCTATTTGCGTCTTTATCTAGCAGCAGATATTCTATTATTCTAATAGATCCCTGTTTTTCCCAAGAGGGTTCACTTATTTATTAAGTATGATGCCAACATCTCTCTCAGAGGAATTCCTCTCAGAGGAATCCTAGAAATCTTTCCTAGGATTCCTTAGCCCTAAATCTGCAGAGCCAATTAGGTATTAATATTGGGCTTTACAACTTTGGACCATCAGACCACCAAGACTGATTCATGAAATGTATATGGTTTCAGATCACATGAATTTATCATGGACTTTAGAATTGTCTTTTTAGAAGTACTGCTATAAGGAAAATCCCAGGATAGCAAGTTTTATCTAATAGTCTACTTATATTAAAGACTACTCAATGTAAACCCTAGGAAGACTTTTAACTGCCTTTTGGAAATTGGTTGAGTGGGATTTGAACCACGTACTCTCTGTAAAGCAGGAAATTAGCACTTAGTAATTACTAAGTATTTAAAAATGGGAAATGGAAAATTACATTTTAGACCTGGTGCAGTGGCTCACACCTGTAATCCTAACACTTTGGTAGGCAGAGGTGGGTGGATCGCTTAAGCCCAGGAATTCAAGACCAGCCCGGGCAACATAGTGAGCAATCCCATTTCTACTAAAAATAAAAAAATTAGCTGGGTGTGATGATGTGCACCTGTAGTCCCCATTACTCAGGAGGCTGAGGCAGGAAGATTGCTTGAGCCTAGAAGGTCAAGCTTGTAGTGAGCCGTGACCAGCCATTGCATTCCAGCCTGAGCAACAGAGCGAGACCCTGTCTCAGAAAAAAATGTATATTTTTTTAAAAAGAAAATTACATTTTAGTTGTTCCTTAAATATTAGTACAACCAAACCTAAGTGCAAAATTCCCAACACAAATGATTGCCTCTGGAACCTGCACAGAACCCTGTATGCTCCCGGGAGTGTGGAGCGTGTGTCTGATCTGCTGCTGGGAAAAGGAGAAGACACGCTGACAGACTCACTGCCAGGGACTGGTATCAGGCCATTTTCACAGGGGCTGTCGGAGGGTTGACAGCACAGCTCTACTGGACCAGGGAGGGTCCCAGCCAGCAGGGCCTGCCCCTCCAAGACTATCCCTGTCCCTGTGTCTGAGAGGTCCCACCGAGTGTTAGATGGCACATAAGAGATTTCCTTATGTGTTGGTGTGAAGGAGCTGATCAGTCCCAGGAGACCCCTCCCCCAAGCAGAGGAGAAGAAAATGGAAGAAACTGGGTTCTCAGAATGGCCTGCAGGTGAGTGCCTCCTTGTGCTGTCAGTTTGCTTCATCTTCCAGTTCTGGGTGTACCTAGTACGATTTCATCAAACTGCAGAGGCCCGGGAATTGAGGGAGGTTGCTGAAGGGCGCCAGGCCACAGAAGCAGTAGCAAGAACTGCAGGAAAGGGCTAGTGTGCCTCCAGGGTCAGCTTTTGGGCCTTGGTGGCATCAAAGGAGAAGTACACAGGGCCACTGTACTACGGATGGGATTCTTGGAACAGAAGTTTGAATAACTGATGAGTGTGGAAGTGCTATGCAAAAATTCAATTCAACCTGCAGTTACCAGGCATTCATTCTGTGATAGGAATTGTTGTGGGAGTGGCAAGGAGATGGGGGGGGGTCTTTGAGGGACTCAGAGAAGAGCAGGACATGGTGTTCACCCACAAGAGATCTGAAGACTTTCAAAGTAGTTGGCAAAACAGACATACAACTTTTTTCCCCTCCCCGCAGCCAGTTGAGGCAAAAGACATATAACTTATACAGTGACAAAATACTGCCAACTGTTACTGACACATAACACCCTGGGCTGGGTCACTGGTGAGAAGAAGGAGGATTCTGGCTTTCGGGGCATTCAAGTCCTGTCCATTAACCATTTCCCAATCCCGTATTTATACATCCCATTTTAGACATATTAAGCTAAAGACTGATGTGACATACCCAAAGGCACTTAAGTTTGAAGCTGAGAATCTGGGTTAGAAATATAAATCAGGGTGGGCTGGGAGTGGTGGCTCATGCCTGTACTCCCAGCACTTTGGGAGGCTGAGGCAGGCGGATCACTTGAAATCAGGAGTTCGAGACCAGCCTGGCCAACATGGTGAAACCCCATCTCTACCAAAAATATAAAAAATTAGCCAGGTGTGGTGGCACACAACTGTAATCCCAGCTACTCAGGAGGCTAAGGCAGGAGAGTCACTTGAACCTGGGAGGCAGAGGTTGCAGTGAACTGAGATCGTGCCACAGCACTCCAACCTGGGTGACAGAGTGAGACGTAGTTTCAAAAAAAGAAAAAAAAAAAAAAAAAGAAAGAAGTGTAAGTCAAGATTAAAGACAATGGGTGAGATCAGCAAGGAGCAAGTGTGGAGAGAAAAGAACACCAAGAAAGGCTGTGTGTGGTGGGAGGTGGCCGGTGAGCAGCGAAAGAGGAAGCGGACCCAAGGAGATAGAGCGTTGTTTGAATGATGATGCTGTATCAACAGAAATGAAATTCCCAGAGGTGTGAAACACAGCAGATCCTTTACAGCACGATGATAGGACACAGCATGAGCCCACCTCTGCCAGGTGAGAGGAGCTTTCTGCAGCCTGTGGTGGGCTTGAGGATGCCGACCATTCATCCACCCCATCGAGATAGCCCAGGCTCTGAGCTCAGCACTCCCCCCATCACTATGATTGCACTAATCCTCACCCACCCTTGCAGGCAGGCATTACTGTGGGCACACAGAAGTTTGGTAACTTGCCAGCTCCTGTGTAGGAAGCCAGGTCAGGATCCAGCCAGAGTCTCTCTAACAGCCCAGGCCTTGAATGAACACTGGCCTGCTTCAGAATACATGGCCCGCGCTGTGTTCAAATTCACAGGACAGGTTCCCTATAGGGCCTGTGAGGAAATCTGGTCTAAGAGAATCCGGAAAGACAAATTTCGTGAAACAGGTCAAGCCTGACACTGTGCTGCTATGCTTCAGTTGTGTTAAGCCACTCAGTGATCAGACCTGCTTCTCCTTTCATGATTTTAGTAACACTAGTCTCTTCCTTGGGCCCCTCCCTGTTGCTCCCACCATCTCCCAGGTTCTCTTGCACTCAGGTTTAGTCTTCCCTCTCCACTACTGATGATGCATGTATTGCCTTACTCTCCGATCCCCTTTCCTAAATCTGCTACTCCTCTGCTCTTTCTGTGCCTTATCTATCCCTGCTGAGTCTAACATGCAGATTTTGGTCATTCCAAAGTCATGTATAGATCTAATCACAGGGCTCTCTGCTTACCAGCTGCTACTTGGATAAGGAAAGCATGCCAACACGGTCCTCCTTCTTCCTGATGGCCAAGTCAGCATCATTATTACCTAAGTTTATTTCTAACACATCTCAACATCTTCATGTATTCCCTCTTGATAAAAGTAACTGAGCATAACACCATCAATACCATCAAATCTGTCATTCTCTTCCCCTCTCTCTGGGTGGGACAGGAAGCCATGCTGCTCTAGGAAATCTTTCCAAACAAGCAAAGGGGACTTCCCTGTCCCCTCCCATGTGTGACCTGAGCTTGTGTGGATCCCAGGGTGGGCATTCGGGACTACTTGACCTTGCCCATCTCTCCTTCACACCCTCTCATCTCTCCCTACCACCAAAAAGCTTGCATTGTATCTCCAATTTCCAGACATACTTTTGAAACCATTTATCTATCTGGTATGTTTATCTGTATCTAGTATGACATGAATATGTGATTTTTATGTGTGTCTATCACGGTTTTGGTCAGTTTGTATTTCTCGTGGGTACAGTTCTATGTGCTCATGTATGTGGAACATATGTATCCTGACACATGGACCTAGTTCCAAATGATCTGAAAGGAATATAATTGTAATTGAATATTTGCACAGATATCCAACATACACTTGTGATGGCTGGGGGAAATGCATGTGGGATTTTAGTCAGCATTTTATTACAGAAGGTATGTGATTAGTGCTGTATTAATAATGAATCAGCTTATTTGTGGGTCACTGTCAGTGACTCCTTTGCAAATCACATATGTAAATATTTCTGTCTATGGTCTGACGTACATGCAGTGCCACAGTCTGGGAGGTGCTGAGCCATGCCCTCTGTAGGTAGCATATGAAAAGAACTGCATGATTTAAAAGATGCTGACCGGCTTAAGGAAAGCAATTTAAAAACTTTCTAAAAATCTAGTTTGAATGAACAAGTACAATGTTTACAGTTTTCATTGTGTGTGTGTGTGTTTTCTTTTAGAGACGGGGTCTTGCTGTGTTGGCCAGGCTGGTCTCTAACTCCTGGGATCAAGCAATCCTTCTGCGGCTCAGCCTCCCAAAGTGCTGGGATTACAAGTGTGAGCCACCGTGCCTGCTGGCCCCACTGTTTTAAACCCTGATTCAACAGTCATACATTTAACTCATTACCTGTCTTCTTCCTCTTATGACAAACTCAAAGCTTTTATTTTACTAAAGTATTTGGATTAATCTTTTGCTTTTCTATCATGTTCTGAAATAGGTACAATAACAGAATCGCTCAAAATATTATCTCTGTTAAATGTTTTGTAGCTTTAGGGAGATGTCTAACAACATGCGGGGAACAAGAAACCAAGCGCATACAGGATTCATTCATAATCTCTCTCCCTGAGTAGAAGCCCGCATCTCTCGATATTGTCTGGTTACCTGCAGGAAGTATTCTGAAGTTCAAAGAGGACATTCATGTGCACTCTGGCTTCCAGTTGGCCATTTAAGTAAGTGATCGCAATTAACTGAAGAGCGGCAGGGAAACACTTCCTGGAATTCTCATCCACAGACAAGTACAAACTGGGGCGGGGCCCATTACCTTCACCTACGCGCCGGGAGGGTGGCGGTCTGGCGGGCTGGGCCAGGTTCGGGCCGTGACGCCGAGAGGTGCGGGGCGCACGGCTAGGAGCCTAGCGCCCCCGCCCGGGCCGGCCCCCATTCCGCCCGCATCCAGCCCGCATCCCGCCGGGGAAGCGAGCCCAGTCCAGCGCTGCCCGTCCAGTCTTCGCCCAAGATTTAAAGCCCGCAAGTTTTGTTCTTGAGACCAGCGACTTTTGCTCCGATGCAGGAAGGAAAGCCGACCTCAGATTTGGACATTTAAAGAGCTGGGCTTGGACTTGGTGAGTTTCGCTCTAAACTGCCCTTGAAATGAAGCTAGACTTGGAGGTAAAGTCACTGGGAAGCTGGCCTGGGGCGGGGTTTCCCCCTCCTCTCGTATTTTAGAAACGGATCGCAGCAGTGCAGCCCTAGTTTGCTGTAAGTTTCCTTCCTTTGTTACTGAGGCCCCCAGAGCTCCAGGCATAAGTGGTGTGACCAGAAACCTTTTAACAAGACCCGCTTGAGAGCCTGCCTTAGAGCTCCCGCTCGGAAACGAAAAGACCACCCTAATCCGCTGCGCGGCAGAACCAGTGTCCTGTGTGGGAGGAACCGCGGCGTGCCCTGGGCTCAGGACCCGCGAGGCCGACACAGTCCGCCTCTTGGCGGAGCGCCCCGGGCCGGTGGTTCCGCGCGGAGTTAGTCTGTGGTCAGTTACGTGGTGAAAACACTGCCGTGCCGCGGCCGCATCTTTCCGCGGGCCGAGGCTTCTCTGGGTGGGAATGTTGACTTCCCTTCCGGATCGCTAAATGGGGAAAGTTCTGGCCGCTCAGCGGGATACGTCTCCAGGCCCCGGATGGTTCGTTCTCCGTGCCGCGGCCCCGAGCTGGGCTCCCTGGGTCTCCCGCGCGGGCTCCCGGCACTGGGGCTGCGGGCCGCCCCCTCCGCCCCGCCCCCGCCCGCCGCGCCTTCTCGGCCGAGCGGTTCGCGGTCTCCGGCGCGGGAGGCTCCGAGTCTGCCCACTCCGGACCGAGCGAGGTCTCCGGGGGGGAAGAGTGGCTAGGAGGTGAGGACACGCTGGTCCTCGCCCGGCGCGTGGCGCCAGGACTTCAGGTGGGAACGCGCGCTCGGGCCGGGGGCGCGCGGCTGGCGTGGACACGGGCTCGGGGCCCGCCGCCCTGGCCCGGACCGCGCACCGCCCAGCGCCGGGAAGCCGGGAAGTCGGGGAGGCCTCTCCCACCGCGGGCCCCGGCAGCCCGCCCTCCGAAAGCGCGGCGGGGAAGGAGGCTCGCCCCCTCCCCGGAGCGCCTTTGTTCCCTCCGGCCTGCCCGCGCGGGTGGCCAGCGGCTGGGACCCAGGCCGGGCCGCCGCCCAGGTGCGGCAGGTAGGCTCGGGGGCCGGGCAGCTCCGGTTGGGGTGGCTTCCCGGGGCCGGCGCAGTCCCATTCCCTGAGGAGCTCCGGCTCCTCGGTGGCGGGACCGGCCCGGGCGCGGGAGCCGCGAGGCGAACGCCGCGCCCACCAATTCAGTTGCCGGCCGGGGGCCCCAGGCTTGCGGCCACCCGCCTCCGGCGGCAGGGCTGAATTCGAGTCGACAGCCCGCGTCGGGCTGGAAAGAAGAAACCGCCAGCCTGGTAACGCTTTCGGCGAGTTACTGGCAGGGGGAAATGGGGACAGGGAAGTGGGCAGGCGGGGAGACTGGAGCCGTAGATCTTTCTGGCGGGGAGGTCGTGGCCGCTGTTTCCTTTGACTCTGCCTAATTTCATTTTGAATCCTGATGTGACAGAGGCAATTGCTTGCTTGGATACCATATAGGTAAAAGTAACAGTTTTCAACTCGGCTCTTGACTACACCCTGTACATTCTTGGCCAGTGTGGGTTTTCTTAGGTTACGGATCTTGTTAAAGGGACACTGATGTGGAAACCGCACAGTGGCTGGTGGTGGCCTGAGGCTCATATTTATGGTAATTATCTGATGAAAGTACATCCATCAGAACTGGATTTGTTCCTCTGTGCCTTTATTTTGGGAAACCTTGCCTGGTCCCTGTGGGGGATGGGAGAGGAATGTGAAAAGCTGAAGTTGACCCAGAAAAGGAAGATTGAAGGTAGTTGTATTAAGTGGTGGCACTGAAATGATCCCAACCTGAACTTGCTGAAAGGGTGATTAGTGATCAGCAGCTGATGTTATAACTTTCTCAGAAATTTATGGTAGATTTTCTATCTGGTCACAAGTGAGGAGGTGAAAGCTGCTTTCTCGGACCAACTCTTTGCTTTTAAAGCAAGCTAAATGCAATACCCGAAATGTTTTCCATTCAGTACTTAACCTGCTTGTCCTTCTCTCTCTTCCTTCTCCTCCTGCACACGCTCTGAGCATTGACTGAGCACTCTCTGAGGAGGAGGCTGACTCAGGCTGACCCTTCCCCGCCCTGCAAGGCTCCCTGTGGCACCTTAAGGTAGAACCAGTGTTATCACAGGAAAGGCCCAAGCCAAAGCTCAGAGCAGCTGTTCCAGAGAAAGTGGGAGATGAGGATGAGTAGGAGGTAGAGATGCTTATAACTGCTCTGCCCAGAGAAAACTCAGAAGGTGCAGAAGAATTTTCAAAATAAAGTACAGGCCCCATCAAGTAGAAAATGAAATATTGTATTTCATTAAAGTGGAGATCAGTTTTCTCTTTTAATAAAAGACATTCAAATGGTGAGATTGTAAAAAACAAACAAACAAAAATAAAACTTTCTAATTCTCAAAAATAGAACAGCTTGAATAATAACTCATGGGTTTTGAAATGGGTCATCTTTTAAAATGGGTCACTTTGGCTAGAATCATTGCACTTGGTGACTCACATTGTAAAGGGTCAAGTTCTTTCTGAGGCCCAATTGCACTAGAATCTGCATTTCAGAACACAGGTGTCAGGAAGAAACGGGGAGAAATTCAGAAGGAAATGGTCTCTTCTCAGAATAACAAAATGTACCCTATTTGGGGGGATTTTATATATGCTGAAGTAAATAGGTCTCAGCTTTGCATTTTTATAATACATTATGCCTTTTCTAAAATATTTCCATAGCCATTATTTTAATTCATTGTTAGAATAACCTTGTAAGGAGAGGAATTCATTATGTCCGTGTTCCAGAAACTGAGGCACAGTAAATTATTACAAGAGCTCTACCCTTTGATATGGAATCTCTGTGAGCAAAGATGTAGCCAGAACAGTGTAAATCTAGAATTAAATACCTTCCTTACAGTATGCAATATCTAACTAATATGTATCAGTTTACATATATATAGGGGATGTAAGAATCTTTATATTTAAAGGATAAGAAACTTGATCAGGTGAGATACGAGATTTGAATGAAAAAGCGATTTTTTTAAAAAAACATTTTAATTCTACAAATTCAGATGCTGGCTTTGATATGTAACTTACTCAGATTTCTCTTCCATAGAAGGTTTTAACACTAGAAGCCAGTTCTCCACAAAAGAGAATGTTCTACCAAGTGTGTAGGCAACAAAGCCCAAAAGTTCAAGTTCAAAAGCCTAAGATCCACCTAATATTTCAGATTTGACTCTTTTGCTCCTTTCCTATAACTTTCTATAACTTTTTCATAGTGCTCTAAGCAAAATAAGTTCAAGGATGGACTCACCTCAGGTTTCCTTCTCTTACTTTAGAGGACCGTATAATCTTATACCTGTGTCATCCTAATTGAAATGTATTTTAAGTGCTTGTGGGAACCATGTTATTTCCTGTCAAGAATAATGGAAGACCATTATTCTATTAATGGAATAATGGGGAACATGAGAAGGACCATATTCAGTCAATTAGGGGCGATACTTCTGCCTCACAGTATTTGCGATGTGTTAAATGGCCCTTAGCCATCAGATCAGTATTTTAAAAAACTCCTACCTAATTAATGTTTTTTGATAAGAAGCATATTATGAGTATAGCTTAGTACTCTAAAAAGAAAAAAACCTGAAAAAAAAAAAATCAGCCATCCATGAACTAACCCTGGTAAAGCTACACGAACAGATTCTAGAGAAAGGAAAATTGCACAGATGGAACATCTAATCTGGACTGACATTGTCAATAAGTTATCTCAAATGATCCTCAGAAAACACTGTCTGGTACATGGTTTAGACACAAGTCGAGCTCATGTGACCAGTAAATGGAGAGGCACAGTATACATCTACTTTTGTTTGCATTTAAACACTCTTGGCTTTTTTACTCTCTTTCACTTCCATCAGGTCCAGATTCCAGCTTGCACTGGAATATTTACTGACCCTTTGATAGAAGATCTACACCTGAAACATCTCTGAAGTCTTTTGAGCATCCTGTCCATGGCCTACTACACAGTATAAGTTAATATTTGTTGAATTAGTTAAATATAGGTATTAACCTACTTTCAGGGCTGCCCGCTGTAATGCCTAGAACAGGGCAGGCACTTAATAAATGGTAGTTAACTTAGACTAAACATTGATCCACCAAGACAGAAACATGTTACACATACCTCTTGTTTTATACCATCTTCTGCTTTTTGTACCTCTGTGTTATAAACCCTCTATCAAGTGCTGTTTCTAAAGACAATGTCCAGAATGGAACACAGGAACTGCCACTGGACAACAGGCAGACACTGGGTTATATCATCACCCTGTTTCTGAATCCTGGTTTTTCTTATGATTCAACCATGGCTAACCTTTCTGATCTCCTTTTTTCCGTCTTTTCCCTTTACCCTAACTTCTAGCCAAACTAAGTGATTTGACATTTCCCCATTCAAGCCACAACTTTTTCTCTTACGTGCTTAAAAAAATTCCTGCGTAGTCTCTCTTGGAATGTCTTATTCCCTGCTCCCTCCACTTCACCTTTTTTTTTGTTTTAGACAGAGTCTCGCTCTGTCGCCAGGCTGGAGTGCAATGGAGCCATCTCGGCTCACCGCAACCTCCGCCTCCTGGGTTCAAGCGATTCTCCTGCCTCAGCCTCCCGAGTAGCTGAGATTACAGGCATGCTCCACCACACCCAGCTAATTTTTGTGTTTTTAGTAGAGACAAAAATTAACACGGTTTCACCATGTTAGCCAGGATAGTCTCCATCTCCTGACCTCCTGATACGCCCACCTCAGCCTCCCAAAGTGCTGGGATTACAGGCGTGAACCCCCACACCCAGCCCACTTCACCCTTTTAAGCCAGCTGAAATGCTCCCTGCCGTATTCCTCCCTTCACCTTTCTTTCTCCCATCCAAGTACTAACCAGGCCCAGCCCTGCTTTAGCTTCTGAGATCAGCCAGGATCAGGCGCATTCAGGGTGGTATGGCTGTGGACTTCTTCTCTTTCTGAGCTGTCTTCCTCCTTTCCTCCGCAAACCCACATTTGAATTCTGTTCTAGCTCCTGCTCATTTGCCACCTCTCCCACAAAGCCTTCCCCAATTTCCATCTTCTCCCTGCTTCCCTCATCTCAGAGGAAAGCTCTTCATCCACAGAGCACCTGGTCTGGGGTCCATAGTTTGTTGTCCCTCGGTATCCTTGGGGAATTAGTCCCAGGACACCCCCCCATATCCATGCATGCTCAAGTCCCTTATATAAAATGGTATATCATTTGTATATAACCTATGCAATATTCTCATGTACTTTTTTTTTCTTTTTATGCTTTTAGAGATGGGGTCTCACTCTGTTGCCCAGGCTGGAGTGCAGAGGCATATAGCCTTGAGCTCCTGAGCTCAAATGATCCTCCTGCCTCAGCCTCCCAAGTAGTTGGGATTATAAGTGTGAGCTACCACACCTGGCCCATGTACTTTAAATAATCTCTAGATTACTTATAATACCTAATGCAATGTAAATGCTATGTAAACAATTGTTACACAGTATCATTTAGTGCATAATGACAAGAAAAACATGTCTGTGCATGTTCAGTACAGACACAACCATACAGTTTTTTTAAGAATGTTTTTGATCTGTAGTTGGTTGAATCTGAGGATGCGGAACCCATGAATGTACAGGGCCAACTGCATATGGGTTTCTAATAACAGATTCGTGGATGAAGGCAACCCACACAATGCAACATTTCAAATGTATTTTAGTTTTTCTGGGACAAAGCCAGCCTAACAAATCTCAAGAATGTTTGAAAAATTCTAGCTTGAGTGAACGTTGTTCTTCTGGTGACTCAAATAAAGCAGTCATTGTGTCTGAGGAGTCCTAGTGGGGTGGCAGGGGTGGGGTTGGGAGTAGTGGCTATTTGTAGCATGTTTTATGTCACATTAAAGGGATGGGTATGCATTTTAGGCAATAATTCTTACTCTTACTGATAGGTGAACTTGTATTTTTTATTCATCTACCTTATGATGGATAACTGGTTTACATCTCTTCATCAGGTTTACTTCTTATGTGTCATTTTATGAGCTGACTTCGAATATATCTTCACATTTTCCGTGCCTTTACACATGAAAACGGTTTTGATACAGCTTTTTCATTAGAGAATGACAGCTTTTCCAGGCCATGGTGTCTGTGTCTGACTCCTTGCCTTTCATTTTACCCAATACTTGCGTAAAACATCCTCCCTGACTCTGGTACTTTTTTGCCTCCTCTCCTTCCTTCCTCCCCACCTCTTTTTCTCCCCCTCCTGCGACTTTGGATCTCCGTCCTTGGAGTCCCTGAATCTTTTTTGTGGATGAAAGACTACACTCAAAGGACACAGACTGATGAGGTCAGTTCTGCCCACTGCCTCATACTACTGAGACCAAGAAGAAGAAGGAGGGAAAACTGAAATGGAAGGTTTGAAAAAGAGTATGTTAGTAAAAGAAGTAAGAACAATGCTAACAAAATGCAGCAAAACAGAAATGACTTCAAACTTCTGGCAGTGAAGCAAATTCTCATCCCTCTGGGGTTGCTTCTCTTGACCCTGCCCACCTGCTCCCCTGCCCTCCCCTCCTGATGAGAACTGCAGGAAAACCTGTGCCCATGCCAGGGAGAAAGGGCAGGTGAGGAACACAGGGATGGGGCTGGGACTGACAAGCTGCTCTAAGCTGCCACAGGGTCTGGAGTTTGTTGATGTTACATGGTTAACTCGGTATCTCGGTGCCTCAGTATCTTTTGCAACATGGGGAGGGAGATCCTTTCTTCCTCAAAGGCTGTTGTCAGGCTTCAAGAGCTACCATATTTGTAAGGCATTTGGAACAGGGCGTGGTGTACAGTAGACATACCCATTATACACCAAATTAAAGTATAAAACAATACTGATTCTTACTAAGGATTAGTATTGGTTTATGATAATTATATACACTAAGGGTTAGTCTTGTTTTTTGATACTTTAGGTTGGTATACATACATATACTAAGAATGCAGGCATGTCCATGGAAGTCAGCAATATTCAGCCCCCAGCAGGTCCCAGTCAGCAGGACAGGGATTAGGGGAGTCAGGTGAGGCAGGGCTGTGTAAGTGCAGGGTTGGAGCCTGTCTTGGTTGCTAGACTGGGTAAAAGGAGAAGTTTGTTTCTTAAGTAGGCAAGAAAGAAACTGACAAGAGTTATATTTAAAAGAGCAAGCACCCCTGTCAACCCAAACAACTGTGTTGCAAGAAGGAGCACAGAGGGCCAAGCTCAGAAAAGCAAGTGTTTGACCTCTCTGAGACCTCCTTTATATGTCAGCTTTTTAAAATTTGTTTCAAATTTTGCATAATCAAACTGGTTACTGGGAATTATTGATTTCATATAACGTCCCTAAAATAGAAGAATAATCTATAATCACATGCCACAAGTCCCGTTAATAAAGACTTAGGGTGTGTCTTTACCCAGTTGTTCATTTGAAATTTCCCTGTCTTTACTTCCCCCATAACCAGCAAACAAATCTACACCCATGTTTAACTTATAAAGAAAGATATAGCTTAGTTAACATAGGTGGAGATCTTGTACCTGGATTCACATTGAAGGTTTTATTATCCAGCTTTCCCCTCTGTCCCAGAGCCATGATTGCTAAAGTGGAATTTAAAGTCTCTTTGGACTAACACTGAATCAAGAACTAACTCTATAAATGTATTCTCTGCAGAAGGATAAGAATTCCAAATGGCTTCTAATTTTTGCCTATGGCTTGAAATAAAGTTTCATATAGCTAAAGTCCCAGCACAAAAACACTCGAAGACAGCCATTAGGTAGAATTTTTTTCTTTTTTAGAGGTCTTATATTGGAAATATAACAGTTGCAAAGATATCTAATGTTTCACCTTAAAATGTGAGTTATAAATTCAGAGTTCACATTGCCTCCTTCCTTCTTGAGCAAATAGACTAGGCAATTAGTACCAAATAGTAACTAGTTATATTTCTTAACACCAATTATTGTAACTAATTTATTAAGAAGAAATCTATGCAGATCAAATTATAGCTTTTCCAGGAAGTGCGGGGCTTTTTATTCCTGATCGCTCTCAACGAGGTAATTTGGCTTCTGAAGATTGGTCCTAGCTATACTTAATAGGAAACAGATGACAAGAAGCAGCCAGGAAAAAAAAACTTGGAATGTAGAACAAAATGCAGCATAAAGATGGTACAGAAGATTTTATCTTTCTTTCCTTTCGTTATGTCTGGACAGGAACTAAAAACTCTCCCACATGGGACTTAATTATTAAGTAATAAAAGTTTAAATGTAAAAGATATAAAGGCATGAGAATATAAAGGAATTTTTTAAAAATCTGCGACTCACTGGAGGAGCCTCATCTAGTCCTGCTTTATAAGCATGTCACTTTGAAAGGGATCATTATATTTTCATGACTCATGGGGATATTCCAAATATTAAGTTGATTTTTAAAATGAAAATTATCAGTTCAGTCTTGTTTTCTATATAGGTTTCACTACAATATTTTATTTCCCCAGCAAGGAAAAAACCAGAACTAGAACAGAATGATTAAATTTCTTAGTTTTCTTCTAATCCGTTAGTATTTCCATCGAATTATACTGCCTTCTTATATAGAATTTCTGGGTTTGTTCTTGTTTTGGCAACAATTGAAGTAAGAGAGGATGATTTTATGGTAGAGGTTTGATTCGATTCTAGATTGGTGTTTTTCGGCTATGTAGAACACAATCTATTCATGGTTCAGACAACCGTTTTAGGAGGTTTTCATGTCCAGCATTTAAAAAAAATAGGAATAGAAGTGGGCATTCATATATATATATATATGTATATATATGAATATTAAGTAATAAAAGTATAAAATATATAAAGGAATGAGGAATGTATATATATTATATATATACACACACACACACCAAATTAAAGTATAAAACAATACGAATTCTTACTAAGGATTAGTTCTTACTAAGGATTAGTATTCTTACTAAGGATTAGTATTGTTTTTTGATACTTTAGGTTGGTATACATACATATACTAAGAATGCAAGCATCTCCATGGAAGTCAGCAATATTCAGCCCCCAGCAGGTCCCAGTCAGCAGGACAGGGATTAGGGGAGTCAGGTGAAGCAGGGCTGTGTAAGTACAGGGTTGGAGCCTGTCTTGGTTTACAGTTTTGACATTTTGTTCATTGTGGATTTTTTGCAGTAACTTTGATTTTTAAAAAATACCGCATCAAAGTATTATACTGACTACTGAGTTATTATACTGACTACTTAAATTGTACACCTAAAGTAAGTGGCTCCCTTGTCTCCCTCTAGTCCTGGCCCCGATCAGTATGGTTTACAGAGGGAATGGTTAGTGTTGGGGAACTAGGGAGCCTGTGAGGAGGCGGCCCACAAGGGGAGGAGGAGCTGATGGTGTGTCTGATGTCTCCTCCTTTCTCTAGGAAGCAGACAGGAGGTGAAGTCTTCGGAGTGAGGGGACAGAGCCTGGGAGGGGAGATTTAGCATGGCCGCTGAAGAGACCAGGAAAGGGAGAAGGTCTGGGACAAGTGCAAGAACAGTCACACGGCACTGAAAACTTTGCCCAAAGCTAGATAGTGCCATTTGTGGTGACGCTGCCTGCCTGGTAAGTTCCGTTTCCACTGCATCCCTGGAGGTGTCGTAGGAACAGGAAGATGGGAGGGTGGCGCTGGGGTCTGGGGTTGTTGGGGTGGGAGGGCAAAGGTGTCCGATGATGATTCTGCATCTGAGACAGGGGAGGTGCGTGAGGAAGAAAGGTCAGGAGACTGCTGGGCGTGGTGGGGTGGCAGAAGGTTCTGGATGAATATTTAGAAGTTGCAGCTAGGAGTGAGCATACTATAGAATGAGTATCCTGGAATTTGAAGTCTCAGAAGAAATGCAGTTCTTGGTGAAGCCATGTAAACAACTTCCTGGCTGCTAAGCTGTCTTGAGTGTTGGGAGACAACATGAACAAAATGGTCTACACATCATAAGGTTTCCTTAAACTTGAGTGTGTTGTATGTCTCCTAAGTAAAATGCAGAAATACAGTTCACTGTTGCTTCTCTTCCTGGAAATTGCCCTCCCCAACCTCAAACCAGCCCCCAAGTGGGGCAGGGTCCATCTTTAGACCCTCCCGTAGCACCCAGCATAACCCTAATTACATGGTCAGTGTCTCTCTTCCCCACTTAGAGCTCCAAGACCAGGGCCTTGTTTGTCCTGCTTACCCACTCTACCCATTTGTTAACCCCATCTTAATTTTCTGATGAACGAGACCTTTTTTCATTGACTCCTCCTTTTTCTCCTTCTCCGGAGTTTATTTTTCCTTCAGGCCCATTGCTCTCTCTCCACCTAGAGAGCTTATCCACATTCATGAAATTAGTCATCTTCATGCTGAGAGTACCCACCTGGATCTCCCCAGTCTTGTCTAGCTTGTCTTAGATTATTACCCTCTGGACATCTGTACCTTATTGTCTCTCCATCACCCTCGAACTCAACGCAAGTCTAAAATCAAATGCAATCCCCTTCGCTCCTAACTCAGGAAACAGTTTTCCCTCCCTTGTCGGTAATGCTTGAAATTAGCTCTCACTTCTCCTCTTCCTCCTTTACTCCCCATCCCAGGTCATTCATCAGGACCTGCTAGGTCTTTTTCTTGAAAGGGCCTTCTTTATGCCTTCCTTTCCTCCCCACTTCCACTACCCTTGACTAGGCCTTCCTCACCTCATCCGGCATCAGTACGAGCCCCTGAGAAACCAGCGTCCTGATCTTCAGGCATTCTGCATTTCACCCTGCACCACCATTGCCAGTTTAATCCCTCTTGCTCAAACTTAATAAATACTGAGCAAGGGAGTTACCATGACAAACAAAACCTGAAATTTCTATGACTTCCTGCTGCTGTCTGTACCCTCTAAGACTCCTCTACCTGATTTTTAAGGTTCTCCATAAGTAGGTTCCCACCTCTCTGCTTTCAAATCAATGGCTCTTTCTCAAATATCTGCCATATGCAGTTCTTGTCTGAAACAAAGGTTGCTCCTACTCCTGCAGCCACCTAAATCCTAGTCATCCTCAGGCCCTCCTAAAATCCTGACTAATCCAGCCCCCACTGATTTCTCTACTAGTCCCAGAGACTTTCCTCTTGCGCCTGGGGTTGGTATCATGCAGATTAGTGCTGACACACTGTACCTTACCAGGATTTGTCCATTGTTGTCTGTGGGAACTATGCTTTCATGTGGGAACTATGAGTCTTGTCACAAATAGACTGTAAATGCTTTGAGATTGGAGACTGTAAAATACTTATTCATGGTCTCCCACTGTGACTGGTATAAGAACTCGCAGAGTAAATACTCATATACTTACAGGATTAATTGAAACACTGGAGACTGAGGTTGTTTAACTTGTACTTAAAAGTGTGGACCTCCCCATCTTGATTAAAACTTCAAAATGGATAGCAGGTTTTACATATTATCTCAGCATCACAAAAGTAGACTCCACAAAGAAATGAGTTGATAGCAGGGGTAAGGTTTAAAAAAATCAGGGATTATTGCAGGGAAACTTGTAACCTTTGGGTGTGCTAACTAGTTTCTTCCCAAAAAGTTTAAAGAGCTCTCTTGTGAAAGAATATTCCTATGAGTAACTGAGGGGTACGGCTCCCAGACTGAAAAGTATTTGGGGTCTGTCACCTCTTTTCTGATGTTCCTACTTCTATTCTTTATTCTTCTGACTACCTCTATTAGGAAAGATAATACTAAGAATACCTGTCCCTTCTTCTCAGTCCAAATAGAAGCAAACCCAGGTTGTATTTGAGATATCTGCATATTTTCTTCCAAGCAATTCTTTGTCCTCTTCTCTCCCATGCTTTTCTATTTCCTATTTTCAGCAGGCTCTGAAGTCATCTATAATTTTTACTGCCCCTCAGTGACATTACATGGATATTCATCCCCGATTTGCAGATTAAAGCACTGAATCAGAGTGAGGTGAGGGTTGCCCAAGGTTACACAATAAATCTGGCCCCAAACAGGGGTAACCCTTGAGTTTCTAGCCTGTTGATTGGCCACTGACCCGTGCTGCAGGCACACAAAGGAAGCTGCACCCACAGCAGTCTGTTGTGGATGGTTGCTGAGCTTCGCATTCGGCATTGGGCTTGCTTTGTTTCCTGCCAGGCCCAGCATTTTCTTCTACCAGATCGGCAGGCTTTGTGGGCGTCTTCCTAGGGCCCTCCCCTGCACTCTGAATAGGAAAGCTGGAAGCTGTGCTTTAGAGAAGCTTTAAGACGCTGTAAGAAACCAGAAGAGTGAGTGCCAGTTGTATGTGCGTGGTCTCCATCCGCAGAGCCGGAGCTGGGCGCAACAGTGTTGACTTGTAATTGATGAATTTAGATCGGGGGCAGGCCGGGGGAGGGCAGTGCTTTTGATTTAGGCTGGGAAAGGCCTCCTAGTGACTATGTTCAATTTGGAGGAATTCAGATGTTCTTTTGTGATACAAGTGAAGCTGTGTAATACAAATGAGGAGTTTTACCTTCCCTAAATCTTCCCCTTATCATTCCCGTATTATCAGTGAGATCTGGTTACGATTTATGTAAATGGTGGCTAAAAAATTCAAACGACTGAGGGGGAGAATTCTCATTTTAGAACTTCACATGCTGTGCTGAATAAGTAGCGTGGGATGTTGGCTTTGTGACAGGTCTTTTGTCATTTTTCAGAAAGCATTTTGACTTGTTAATGTCAATTTGGAACAGTTGAAAAAATACAGGAAAATAAGGTAAATAACATACATATTGAGGGTGGGGACAAAATGAATGTTCTGAACCAGCTGCCAGCTTACAGTAGCCATATAAGCAGTAGCAGCAACGCACCAACCTGGTGAGTAATAGGCCTGATTCACTGGAGAGATAGTAGCGCCTTTAATGAGTCAGATGGATGCACACTGGGTGTGGGAGCAGTTGGACTTGTGGGCAGAAAGTCTAGCAAGAAGCTCAGACTTGCAAACAACTCTAGGACATGCAAAGCAAGCTGGCATTGGAGCTTGCTGGACACAGCTGCTCAGGAATAGGCAGCTGGTTTTCCCTTTGATCCCTGAGATTCCAAAGGTTACTTTCCTCTTTGTTCCCTTCCCAGGGTCAATTAGAGTAGAAACTGCAGATGCTTTTCAGTTGAGAATTTTCCTAGATTTCTTAAAAATGTGTATGCTGGCTTCAAATCTGCCATCAAGAATTCCATTACCTTACTTTAAGCCTCCAGTTCCTTCAAGATGTATTGTGGAGGAGACCAGAGGGCCCTTGCTTTGAGGCTTCAGAGGATGGTCATTATCTGGGTGAGCACTGTGGATAAAGGCTGCGAGAGCAACTGAAAGAAAGTGGGCCCCTGAATGAAAGTGATTTTGCAAAGTTTAGGCAGATGCCACCATCAGAAACTGATATTTTCTGATGTCTTTCTCACCTTCCTCTAGAGCATTCAGTCCAGAAATGACCAGCCTGTCCAAGGAGGAAATTACTGATATTGATCTGTTCCTTAGAGCAGTGTTTCAGCCTTTTTTTTTTTTTTTTTTTTTTTTGAGACGGAATCTCATTCTGTTACCCAGGCTGGAGTGCAGTGGCATGATCTCAGCTCATTGTAACCTCCACCTTCCTGGTTCAAGCGATTCTCCTGCCTCAGCCTCCTTAGTAGCTGGAATTACAGGTGTGCACCACCACACCCAGCTAATTTTTGTATTTTTGATAGAGATGGGGTTTCACCATGTTGCCAAGCTGGTCTCAAACTCCTGACCTCAAGTGATCCTCCTGCCTCGGCCTCCCAGAGTGCTGGGATTACAGGCATGAGCCACCACGCCCGGCCTTCAGCCTTTGTGATGGTAAAGCACAGTAACACATTTCTCATTACACCCCTGGACGCACACACACATAAAACCCAAAAGTTTCACAAAATGATTCTTGCTCTTACTACTTTCAGTACACTCTGCATTTAAAAAAAAGAGAATGCTGGCTGTGGCTTCCTAAGTGGTACGTGCAGTTTTCACATCAGTGCCCTTAGCAATAAAATGTGTCCTATACTGATTATCTCTGGACAAAGTCTGAATGGGGCTTGGCTCTAATCTCTAGTCCTCACTGGACATTTTACATACCTGGCCTTTGCCTCTACCCTGATGTGGAATGATCATGGGGGTGGGAAATACAGCTGGATCCGAAAGCTCTGAAGTGGGGATGGAGGTGTCACAGCTGAGGCTAGGCCCATTCTGCAGGGCACTCAGTGTGTGCAGTTGGTTTTCTATCAGGGGTCAACTGGCAGGGGGACTTGAGGACAGATCTCTGGGCATGAAGCAGGGCCTTTGCCTGGGGCTTGCTATGTGGCTCAGCCTACACAGCTCTCTCCCTGTCAGTCCTGTCCAAAGCCCAGGAAACTAATGTACCACCCCTGAGGAAGACAGCCTACCTCTCCATCCAAGGAAGTGTTTTACCTGTGGTAAGCACTGGGGACAGAATCCTTGAGAAAGGAGGGTGCTATGTCCCAGTGGTGGAAGAAAAGAGAGGACCTGGGGTAAGCAGCCATGGCATGGACCTCATCTGAGGTGGCACCTGGCTAGGCGTCCTGACCCCCAATCTTTCCCCAGTAACCATCACTTTGAGTAAACAGTGGCTCCACCCCCAGCATGGTTCTTTGCACCAACATTTGGGGAATGCCTACCAGGGGTCACACACTGACCTGGATGCTGAGTGTAGGGTGTCTACAACATCGTGCCTAAAAAGTCTCTGTATGGGGTATAAGAAGGTGCTGGTGCAATACAGATGAGATGAGAAGCATCTTTCAGGGAATGGGTTGATCCCAATTCAGGCTTCCCAGAGAAGGATGTCTATAGACTTGATATTAGCAAGGGAGGTAGGGTAACCAGGCCACAGGACTGCTGGTGTAAAGACCAGGGCATATGAAATGGCAAGTGTGATTGTGCTTTCAGCCAGTAATTTGGTATTGTCAAATGATGTGACCAAATAGCTGGAGAGGCAGATCCTAAAGGGTCCTGTGAGCCAGGCTAGACTTCATCTTGTCACTAACTAGTGGAGAGGCTCTGAAGGAGATAAAAAAGCTCAGTTCGTCTCGTGATTAAATCCAAGTTTTACAAAGTCACTCTGACTGTAAGTGGAAGGTGGGTTGGCCAGGGGATCATCTAGTCTGGGTGAGAGGGGATAACATGAAGGGGTGAAGAGAGATTTTGAAGTGATTCACAGGATTAAATATTTAAATAACGGAAGTGGAGGAGATGGGGCGGGGGGTGTTCCAGATTTCAGGCACAAAAGAAAGAAGTGCAGTAAGCACAAATAAAGAGAAATAGGAACAGCAGGTTTTAGGGGAGAAGATAACAGAATGGGTTAGAAATGACACTTGAGGCCGGGCGTGGTGGCTCACGCCTGTAATCCCAGCACTTTGGGAGGCTGAGATGGGTAGATCACAAGGTCAGGAGATTGAGAACATCCTGGCTAACACAGTGAAACCCCGTCTCTACTAAAAATACAAAAAATTAGCCTGGCATGGTGGCGGGTGCCTGTAGTACCAGCTATTCGCTACTCGGGAGGCTGAGGCAGGAGAATGGCGTGAACCCAGGAGGCGGAGCACTCCAGCCTGGGAGACAGTGAGACTCCGTCTCAAAAAAATAAAAAGAAATGACACTTGAGTACCCTAGTGTGCTAGGTAATGATCTGTCTTCTGTCTGCTTCCCTTCATTTATCATGTATATTCCCATTTAATTTGCACAAAGACTTTGAGTTAAATGGTCTTACCCCAATTTGTCAAATTTCTGTGTTAGATGCATGATATGGTACAAGAAACCATAAGTGGCTGAGGCAGCATTGGTGTTCAAATTGCCTGACTACAAAGACAGTGCTTGTTGGCTACATTCTGTTGCTTCCCAGTTTAGAACATTTTACATTGATGCGCCTGTTGCATTTCCAAATAAAAAAGTGCAGAAAGAAGGTGGCTGTATAAATCTGGGGCTCACAAACTAATTTTCATTATTGAGAGTTTGCTTTCAAGGAGCAAATTGTGACTCCTTGATTATGAACCTTAATTAAAAAAAATAATAATAATAAGTCTTATTCCTGTCTTGTCTGGGGCAAGCCTTAATGGATTTTTACTGCTGTGAATTTTCTTTTCATTGAAGATTTTGCCTTCATCTATGTATCTACTTTCCTCCTGACCATATTCAAGGCAGTTTATTCATGAATATACCCATTTGTGAAATTTGAACTTAAGTATACAAGATTATAGCTGTTTGGGAAGCTTTTTTTTATTTTTTTAAGAGTGGGAGTAGAAAAAGGTCTCTGTATTCTGAATGGGAAGACAGTGTAAAGCAATTTTTTCCCTTTTCCTGTCCTCCTTAAAAAAAAAAAATAAACAGCCATATGCCTCTGCCAAATACTAACTGCCTCATCACCTTTTGTCCAGATCGGGCAGCTTACATTTGGTTTTAAGAAATTAGGAATATGTGTCTTTCTGGCACCTCAGTAACCCACGTGATTGTGATTCTTTTCTCTTCTTGACTCTGATAGGTGGCATGGAATGTTCACATGGGAGAGCCACATGAGGCCGCCCACCACGCTTCCTGAAGGATGCCCGGGTGGAAGAATTTTGACGTGCCAGTGTCCTCGTTCTACAGGGTGTTCCATTCTTTCACAATCTCAGAAAAATGGGATTAAAAGAAACTATTTTGTGAAATAAGAAAACTGTTTTCCATTTTTAATGACCAACATGTATTAAGATGGACACCTACTCTACGAAATACGAAGTTCTATGGTCCCGAAGAAGCCAGTGCCTATCCTAAATAAAAACAGACTTGAGTGGATATGAGAATGTTGATTAGTGGCAGAAGAGTCAAAAAATGGCAGTTTATTCAGTTATTTGCAACTTGTTTTATAGGGAGCCTCATGTTTTTTTGGGAACCGATCGATAATCACATTGTGAGCCATATGAAGTCATATTCTTACAGATACCTCATAAATAGCTATGACTTTGTGAACGATACCCTGTCTCTTAAGCACACCTCAGCGGGGCCTCGCTACCAGTACTTGATTAACCACAAGGAAAAGTGTCAAGCTCAAGACGTCCTCCTTTTACTGTTTGTAAAAACCGCTCCTGAAAACTACGATCGACGTTCCGCAATTAGAAAGACGTGGGGCAATGAGAATTACGTTCGGTCTCAGCTGAATGCCAACATCAAAACTCTGTTTGCCTTAGGAACTCCTAGTCCACTGGAGGGAGAAGAACTACAAAGAAAACTGGTTTGGGAAGATCAAATGTACAATGATGTAATTCAGCAAGACTTTGTTGATTCTTTCTACAATCTTACTCTGAAATTACTTATGCAGTTCAGTTGGGCAAATACCTATTGTCCACATGCCAAATTTCTTATGACTGCTGATGATGACATATTTATTCACATGCCAAATCTGATTGAATACCTTCAAAGTTTAGAACAAATTGGTGTTCAAGACTTTTGGATTGGTCGTGTCCATCGTGGTGCCCCTCCCATTAGACATAAAAGCAGCAAATACTATGTGTCCTATGAAATGTACCAGTGGCCAGCTTACCCTGACTATACAGCTGGAGCTGCCTATGTAATCTCGGGTGATGTAGCTGCCAAAGTCTATGAGGCGTCACAGACACTTAATTCTAGTCTTTACATAGACGATGTGTTCATGGGCCTCTGTGCCAATAAAATAGGGATAGTACCACAGTACCATGTGTTTTTTTCTGGAGAGGGTAAAACTCCTTATCATCCCTGCATCTACGAAAAAATGATGACATCTCATGGACATTTACAAGATCTCCAGGACCTTTGGAAGAATGCTACAGATCCTAAAGTAAAAACCATTTCAAAAGGTTTTTTTGGTCAAATATACTGCAGATTAATGAAGATAATTCTCCTTTGTAAAATTAGCTATGTGGACACATATCCTTGTAGGGCTGCGTTTATCTAATAGTACTTGAATGTTGTATGTTTTCACTGTCAGTGAGTCAAACCTGGATGAAAAAAAACCTTTAAATGTTTGTCTATGCCCTAAGTAAAATGAGCATGAAAGACAAATATTTTGAAAGCCTAGTCCATCAGAATGTTTCTTTGATTCTAGAAGCTGTTTAATATCACTTATCTATTTCATTGCCTAAATTCATTTCAAAGAATTCATATTTAGAAAAGGTTTATATTATTAGTGAAAACAAAACTAAAGGGAAGTTCAAGTTCTCATGTAATGCCACATTATATACTTGAGGCGTAGAGACGTTATTAAGAAGTCTTGATGTTAGAATAATTGCTTTTGGAAAATACCAAATGAACGTATAGTACAACATTTCAAGGAAATGAATATATTGTTAGACCAGGTAAACAAGTTTATTTTTGTTAAACAGCACTTGGTGGAGGTAGTAGGGGCAGGGAAAGGTCAGCATAGGAGAGAAAGTACATGAATCTGGTAAAAGAAAGTCTCTTGTTCTTACGAGGAGATGTAGAAAAATATGTACAATGTTATTATAAACAGACACATCACTTCTTACCACATCCATGTAGCTATTGGTGATAGAGTCATTAAAATACCTTTTTTTTTTTTTGGTATCTTTTTTCAAAGTTTAATGAGAACTTTGAGAAAAGTGAGTAATGCTGCCCTAATACTTTGTATGTTTTTAATGGATTTTTTTTAAGTATTAGAAAATGACACATAACATGGGCAGTTGGTTGCTCATAGGGTCCTTCTGTAGGGAGAAACCATTGTTAATTCAAATAAGCTGATTTTAATGAAGTTTTCAACTGGTTTTTAAATATTCAATATTGATCTGTGTTTAAGGTTGTTATTTGAATGTAGTTTACATAGAGGAATATAATAATGGAGAGACTTCAAATGGAAAGAGAGAACATTACAAGCCAAATTTATCCATAATTTTATAAAATGAAATCTTAGTGTCTAAATCATTGTACTGATTACTAAAATTAACCCACTCCTCCCCGATGAGGTCTTATAAACCACAGCACTTTGTTCCAAGTTCAGAGTTTTAAATTGAGAGCATTAAACATCAAAGTTATAATATCTAAAACAATTTATTTTTCATCAAATAGCTGTCAGAGGTGATCTTTATTTTCTAAATAATTCAAACTTGAAAACAGTAAAAAAGTGATGGAAAAGTTGCCAGTTTGGGGTTTAAACCATTTTTAAAGCTGCATGTTCCTTGCAATCAGAGAGATGTGTCTGAGATCTAATAAAGTAAGTTACATTTATTTTACAAAGCGGGATAAAAATGTGGCTATAATACACTACCTCCCTTCACTACAGAAAGAATTAGGTGGTGTCTACTGCTAGGGAGATTATATGAAGGCCAAAACAATGACTTCAGCAACAGTGGCTGAACTCACTCTAAGACCTTTGACAGCAGAGGCACCTGTTAGGGAAAATAAGATGTCTCATATAATAAGGTAATGTCTAAAAACATGCAAAACAAAACTAAAAAAGATTTATCAGTATACACAACTGGATGATGATACTTAACAATTTTTAGCAGGTAGCTTTTTAATGTTTACAGAAATTTTAATTTTTTTCTATTTTGAAATTTGAGGCTTGTTTACATTGCTTAGATAATTTAGTATTTTTAACTAATGTCAAAACTACAATGTCAAACATTCTAGGTTGTAGTTACTTTCAGAGTAGATGCAGGGTTTTAGATCATCACAGTTTAAGTTTTCTGACCAATTTTTAAAAACGTAGAGAACAAAAGCATATTTGACCAAGCAACAGGCTTATAATTAATTTTTATTAGTTGATTCTTTAATGATATATTGCCTTTTGGCCATATATACCCTGTGTATCTATACTTGGAAGTGTTTAAAGTTGCCATTGGTTGAAAACATCAGTGTCTCTGGCCATCAAAGTGATCTTGTTTACAGCAGTGCTTTTGTGAAACTATTATTTATTTGCTAAAAGAACTCTTCTGAACCGTGTCCTTTTTATTTTTGCTTAGAATAGAATGGAGCAGGTTTAAATTTCAAGGAAATATGAAGGCACTTCCTTTTTTTTCTAAGAAGGAAGTTGCTAGATGATTCCCTCATCACACTTAAAGTACTGAGAAGAGTATTTGTAAATAAAAGGGTTCCAACCTTTTAAAAAAGAAGGAAAAAACTTTTTGGTGCTCTAAATGCAGGGCTATCTTTTTTAAAAATGTCAACAAAGGGAAAATAAACTATCAGCTTGGATGGTCACTTGAATAGAAGATGGTTATACACAGTGTTATTGTTAAAAATTTTTTTACCTTTTGGTTGGTTTGCATCTTTTTTCCATATTGTTAATTTTATACCAAAATGTTAAATATTTGTATTTGACTTTTGCTCTTGTATGACAAAATAATTAGTGGGTTTAAAAAAAAAAATCTATGATTTCCAATAAACAACTGAAAAATTATCAGGAGATGTGTATTTAAACTTTTTCATGAACATTGCTTATATAATCATTCATTCTGTTTTAATGTCCTACATGGTCTTAGCCCTATTCCTATAGGATGATCATGTTCTCTGCATTATAGGGCCACCTAAGATGCTACTGTTTGTCAAATGACTCACGCTGGAATGTCTGGATGGGGAGATGTTCTTTCCTAATGTAGTCATGTGCCACAAAATGACGTTTCGGTTAACAATGGACCATATATATGACGACAGTCCCATGAAATTGTAATGGAGCTGCCCTACACAGGTGTACCATTTTTTATCTTTTATTTCAGATTTTTACTGTACCTTTTGTACATTTAGATATATTTAGATACATAAATACTTTCCATTGTCTTACAGTTGCCTGCAGTATTCAGTAACATGCTGTACAGGTTTGTAGCCCAGGAGCAATAGGCTCTACCATATAGCTAGGTGTCTAGTAGGCTATTCCATCTAGGTTCTCGTATGTATACCCTGGGATGTTTGCATGTCCATGTGGTCACCTAAAGATACATTTCTTGGCTGGGCGCAGTGGTTCACGCCTGTAATCCCAGCACTTTGGGAGGCCGAGGCAGGTGGACCACCTGAGGTCAGGAGTTTGAGACCAGCCTGGCCAACATGGTGAAACCCTGTCTCTATTAAAAATACAAAAATTAGCCGGGTGTGGTGGCACACACCAGTAATCCCAGCTACTCGGGAGGCTCAGGCAGGAGAATTGCATGAACCTGGGAGAGGGAGGTTGCAGTGAGCCGAGATTGTGCCACTGCACTCCAACCTGGACGACAGAGCAAGACTCTGTCTCAAAAAAAAAAAAAAAAAAAAAAAAAAAAAGCATTTCTCAGAATTTATCCTCATTGTTAAGCAATGCATGACTATAATCTGTTGAGAGAGGGAAGAAATCACCTCTAGTTACAGTGCCTTAAGATACCATTTGCAAAAGTTACGTTTTCCTTTTCTTTGATACTGTTAGCTGTCTGAAATACAGTCAGTTTTAACCCTAATCTCTTAATATCAGGAATGCCCTTACACCTACTTCGGAGTGTTTGGTGCTTCGATATATTTGCATGTAGTGTGCTCTCATCTGTTTTTTACCAGATTCCTGCTCAGTTCTTCACATAGCATATTGTGTAACTCAATATATATTTAAAACTTGTAAGCATCTGAATTATTTGGTTATGGTAGAACTTTTTACTTGCAAGGCATGGTAGGAGTGTTTGTAGTTGGTACTAAAATGTGATGACTTGGAAGAATTAATTAATGACCTATATTTGGGGACTTTAATTGGATGCTATAGCTGCAACGAGAATAGAACCAGAGAACTCTTGATATGCAAGGTTATTCATTCTGCGATAATAATGGGAGGAATATTCGATGTCTCTTTGAGCCCATTTTCCTTCCAATCACTTCTACATTCTGCAGTGATACAGTCCTTAATAATAGCTTTCATTACAATATTCCTTTACTCCAGACCTCAAAGACTCCTTACTGCCTCCAGCATCAAATCTAAACTCTTTTACCTGGTTTTCAAGGCCCTCTGTAATCTTTTCCTCCTTCAAGATAAAAAGCTTGGTTTTTATCACTGCCACTATTATCTATCATAATGTCATTCGTGACCCTACCTTGCTTAAGTTGGTTTCCCTTGCCAAGAACACCGCTTTTTCTATACCTGCTGAAATTTTGGAAACCCAGTTCTACCTTCTCTCTTCCCTTAAGCATCTCTTCCTTCCCTCCTCCCCAAATTTATACTTAGTCACATATATTATTGTACTACCTACTAATCATTCCATGCGTGTTTTTACTAGCTATAAGTTCTGAAGGCAACCATGCCTTGCACAGTGTCCACTTAGGATTCTGAATAATAAATCATCTCCCAAAAATCTGAAAGCTTTCTATATACCAAGCACATTTGTATTAGTTATGCAGCAAAACTCAAATCTATAGAATCAAAAAGGAATAAGGAAATACAGATTAAACAGTTGCAGCAAAGACTGGTGATCTTAAGGTATTTATTCAAAGCTGGTGGTAGAACAAAAACAGTCTTACAGATTCTACCTCTTGATTAACTCAGTGGCTAATTTTGCCTTTTCTCGAAGTTCTTTTGCAAGAAGGTAAAGATATTTTTGTTTCATTAGTTAAGTGCTGTAACTTTATTCCTTTGTGTTTCTCATAAGAAGTATGATTTGGCAGTCTGCCATAAGTTTTTTGGTTTTTTTCTTCCTCTTTGAGACAGGGTCTTGCTCTGTCACCCAGGCTGCAGCGCAGCTGTGTGATCACAGTTTAGCTTACTGCAGACTTAGCCTCCTGGGCTCAAGTAATCTTCTCACCTCAGTCTCCTGAGTAGCTGAGACTACAGGTGCACCCCACCACACCCCGGTAAGTGTTTTAACTTCTTGTGGAGATGGGGTCTCACTATGTTGCTCAGGCTGGTCTCAAGCTCTTGGGCCCGAGCAATCCTCCTACCTCAGTCTCCCAAAGTGTTGGAAAGTGTTGGGATTACAGACACGAGCCACCACACCTGGCCTGTTATAAGTTAATACAATAATTCATCAACTAACTTAAAGAACACTAAGACTCTTATAAAAGTAGGTATGAGTTTTAGTAAAAGTATTAAAAGATAAACTGTCACTTAAGGAAAACTAGAGAACATATCAATGCCAAATGGTGTTTTTCAGAGGTGATACCATTCAACACTCACATGTTGAACTGGGCCATTCGTTATAACTCCAGGACACATGTCAATCAGTAAGAGCCCACATGTTTCTCTGAATACACCGTAAGCGAAAGAATATAAAGTAGTCTAGTTAACATTATGTTTAATCAAGAAGCACGTTCCTAAAGATGTTTGTTCATTCATTCTACAGACATTTTTCAGAGGCCTGCTAAGAGTCAAGCATTATGATAGACACCATGGATAAAAGCAGCTTACAACTCAAACAGTGTGGGTATAAATAATGTGACTAGCACTAGAACAGGTGTCATGATGGGGATTCTGAGTATAAATATTTTTTTAAAAATAAATTTTCCTGTATATTTTTGGCTTTTACCTCCTTAATTTAGGCTTTCTGAATGGCACAGCATTTCTGAGGATGCAAACACCTTTCTACAGAGCAAAAACAGCATTTGTATAAATTGTGTCTTTGGGGAACCAAGAGACTTTAAATGTGTTTAAACCAATAATTCAGTCAATATCAACATTAGCTTACATGTAATATTCTCTTAATAGCCCAATTTTTTAAAACACCGTATTCTTAGAAGTTTGGTTTCTAAGATGTCACTTTAAGCTCTTTTGCTTGTTGCTTTTGTGGGATTCACAAGGTTTGTTCTCAGGTACATAAATGAAGGTTAGTATAGAGGATAAATATTATGATTCTCATCTGGGAAAGACAGGTGCTGAGATGTAAAAGAGAGGATCCTCGCCACCCGTGCCCCCACCCCGCACCCACGGATCTGCAGTCTTACCTGCGGGGAGAAAGGTCTCCGAGCCTGGCCTGCTGCTCCAGCTCAGGGTTCCCCCTTTCATGACGGCTTGCAAAGATTTCTTCATTCTGAAGTGAAAGAAATTTTGTTAAGATTTGATATTGTGGGGACCTCCTAACCTATATTTTTCTCTCTCCCAATTTCTGTGTTTGATTTTGGTTTTGATTCCCTCGATAAGCAAAATAACCAGTTTCTCATGCCGCTCTTCCTTGGGTTTTTCCCAGCCGCTCTGTGGATCCATTATGGTTTTGCCCTTTTTGGCTTCCTTTAGGCACACTAAAAACTCATTCCCAAAAGCAGGTATCGGCCGGGCATGGTGGCGGGTGCCTGTAATCCTAGCTACTTGGGAGGCTGAGGCAGGAGAATTGCTTGAACCTGGGAGGTGGAGGTTGCAGTGAGCTGAGATGGCGCCACTGCACTCCAGCCTCAGCAACAGAGCGAGACGCCATATCAAAAAAAGAAAAAAATAAAAAAACAAAAAACAGGTGTCCTTTCCCCTTAATCATGAAGGGCTATTCACACTGTACTCATAAGTGATTCATAAGAGGACAGTAAAGCGATCATTGCATTCAGCATCTCCTTTTTTTTTTTTCTCGTAAGAAATCAAGGTCTGGAAAAGTTGCACTCGTCCTAAGACCAGAAAGTGCTGGAGGCAGAGATGAGGTAAGCCCAGTGTAGGCTTTCACAGAGGTGTGATAACAAGTCTAACTAAAGACGTGCCTGGGGTACTAGTTTTGCCAATTCAGCTCTAAAACAATATGGCAATCTTATATTCCAAGTGTGTGTGTGTGTGTGTGTGTATGTGTATATATGTGTGTGTGTGTATATATGTGTGTGTATATATATATGTGTGTGTGTGTATATATATACACACGTTTTCCTTTTAAAATAGGATGCCACTCCCATAAGAATCTAAATTTTAGTTCCTTCTATTATATATATCTGGCCAGGGACCAGATAATATTTTTCATGTGTCAATATATAAAAGTTGGCCGGGTGCAGTGGCTCATGCCTGTAATCCCAGCACTTTAGAAGGTGGAGGTCAGTGGATCATTTGAGGTCAGGGGTTCAAGACCAGCCTAGCCAACATGGTGAAACCCCGTCTCTATTAAAAATACAAAAATTAGCCAGGCATGGTGGCAGGCACTGGTAATCCAGCTATTTGGGAGGCTAAGGCAGGAGAATCACTTGAGCCTGGGAGGCGGAGGTTGCAATGAGCCGAGATTGTACCACTGCACTCCAGTCTGGGCAACAGAGTGAGACCTTGTCTCAAAAGAAAAAGAAAAAAAAAAAAATATATATATATATATATGTGTGTATATATATATGTGTATATATATATGTGTATTTTATATATGTGTGTGTGTGTGTGTATATATATATATAAGTCCCAGGATTCAAATTCGAACCAGTTCCAGGATTCAAATTCAGTCTAATTATTTTCACCACACTACCAAAAAGTCTTTCTTCACATTTTCTATATAAAGTTGAACTAATTAATATAGCAGTGAATGTTACATTGTATCCTTTTGCAGTTTCTCATCTATGACATTACTATGCCCAAACTCCCTACTGAACTTTGAACTCAGTCTTACTCATCTTTGGATCACCAGCGTGTAATACAGGCCCTTCATAAAGGGTGACCATTATTACTAACAAAATTTCCTCTCACTGTGAAACCTGCTCCCAATTATAAAATGAATTGTGCTCTTTCGAACTCTGTTGATCTATTGTATGTGGGGTGGATTGTAGAGTCTTATTTCATAATAACCTAATGATGGAAAAATAACAATGATTCAGGTGTAGGTAATGGACCTTGTCATCTTTTACATTGAATGATGACATCTCCCTAATTTATAGATTTTGTCATGCATGAGATGCCCTCAGGAGCTTGCAGGAATGCCTTGGCACGTTGCTCTTGCTGACATGTGTCAGACGGTTGGTGTGGGGGTAGAGGGAGTCTCCTCTGCCAAGCAAGTCTAATGGAATATAACACTGGTGCCATTGAGGATGCAATGGGAAGGACCCACAGCAGATCCAGAGACTGCATTCATGAAAGCTGCACTGTATACCAATGTTTTACTAAGGTGTAGACAGATTAGTTGTGTTCTAGCATAGTGGCTTTCAGCCTGACCACAACTCACAAGAAGTACATCATAACACACACACACACATACACACACATAAACATTTTTTCATTTACATCGTAACTGATGAGATATCTTTTATTTTTATGTTTAATTTTAATTTTATTTTATTTTATTGAGATGAAAGGTGAATTGTAGCCAAATTACTTTTAGGAAATTTTAAAATTATACATTTTGAAAGATCTAGGAGGAAGAGAGCATATTCAAGTAAAAGCTTTCTTTTATTCAAATAGTAGACAAAAATATTGACCATAGAAACTCAGCAATTGCTGCTGTATTTCTTAGTGAGGGATTCCTTATGAGCTCCATTGAATGATAAAAGGATACTCTTCTAAAGCAGAGCAACAATCGTTTTTTGTGACACTGCATCCTTTTTCCCTTCCTTCACCCTGAATTTCCCCTAGGGTATACCTAGGAGACGGAGGGCTGGCAGCCAGCTGGTGCTGTGAAAGGGAAGTCACTCATGCCTGCCCTGTCTGGAGGCCAATCAGGCGGAACAGCCCCTCTCCCCTTATGGTCATTTTATCCTGAAGAAAAAGGGTGGCAAAAAGATGGCAAAGAAGATTGCTGATCACAGATCACTGTTACAAATATAACAGCTGGCCGGGCGCGGTGGCTCACGCCTGGAATCCCAACACTTTGGGAGGTCGAGGCGAGCGGATCACGAGGTCAGGAGTTCAAGACCAGCCTGACCAACAAGGTGAAAACCCGTCTCTACTAAAAACACAAAAATTAGCCGGGCATAGTGGCGCATGCCTGTGGTCCCAGCTACTCAGGAGGCTGAGGCAGGAGAATCACTTGAACCCAGAGGTGGAGGTTGAGTGAGCTGAGATTGTGCCACTGCACTCCAGCCTGGGTAACAGAGCAAGATTCCATCTCAAAAAGGTTGGGGCGGGGGTGGCAATGAAGGCAGGGAACTGCTCTGGGTCCAACTCCCCTCACATACACCCAACCCCCATATCCACCCCACAAACCTCCACCTCCCCACTTCCAGCCTCTCTCCAGTTTCAAAGTGACGCCAACCAACACACAGGCTCTCCAGGAGCACCTTGAATGGTAACTTCTTACATTTTCTCATTACACTTATAATCTAATTGTTTTCTCCCCTATATTTTTAAGAAATACATGCTCTCAAAATTGAATTTTGAGGAATTTCATAAAAAAAAAAAAAGTTTTGTTTTCAGTTTCTCTAAAGGACACAGAAACCTTTTTCAAACTCATACTGTGAAAAGTCCCAATAGCTAATTTTCAATCGATTATTGAAATTGTTTTTTTTCTTCACTAAAGGGGAGATAGCAACTTTGAACGAAATTAAATTAACTTTTTCCCAAAGTTAAATGATTTTACTTTGTGATTTTAGGAATGTGTAGAAAGCGATTTCAGTTCCAACTCTTAAAGTAAGGCTATCTGGGCTGGGCGCGGTGGCTCACACCTGTAATCCCAGTGCTTTGGGAGGCCGAGGTGGGCAGATCACCTGAGGTCAGGAGTTTGAGACCAGCCCGGCCAACATGGTGAAACCCTGTCTCTACTACAAATACAAAATTAGCTGGCATAGTGATGCGCGCCTATACTCCCAGCTACTCAGGAGGCTGAGGCAGGAGAATCGCTTGAACCCAGGAGGCGGAGGTTGCAGTGAGCTGAGATCGTGCCACCACACTCTAGTCTGGGCAGCAGAGTAAGACTCTGTTAAAAACAAAACAAAACAAAACAAAACAAACAAAAAAAACCAAGGGTATCTGGTAATTTAAGGTAAAAGTATTATTCACTATTATGATCACTTTCCTTAAAAACAGGAGCTATTGGCCGGGCGTGGTGGCTCACGCCTGCAATCCCCGCACTTTGGGAGGCCGAGGCAGGCGGATCACAAGGTCAGGAGATCGAGACCACGGTGAAACCCCGTCTCTACTAAAAATACAAAAAATTAGCCAGGTGCGGTGGCAGGCGCCTGTAGTCCCAGCTACTCAGGAGGCTGAGGCAGGAGAATGGCATGAACCCGGGAGGCGGAGCTTGCAGTGAGCCAAGATTGTGCCACTGCACTCCAGCCTGGGTGACAGAGTGAGACTGTCTCAAAAAAAAAACAAAAACAAAAAACAAACAAAAAAAAAAGAAAAACAGGAGCTATTAGGCCCAATTCTGAGGAGAGAATAAAAAGTAGATTTCAAGCACCCGTACCACCTTCTTCATTTAAAGAATGACAATAAAATGTTAAAGGTTTAGCATTTTCTGGCATTGTAAATTTAATTAATTAATTATGTAAATTATGGAAATGAGAAATAAAATGAAAAGGTATGTCACGTAAGAATCAATAATTATCAAAATGTTCTCTACCAAATGGGATGCAGGAGAGGATAGTGAGAAAAAGGAAAGGAAAAGGAAGGGAAGGAAATAAAGGCAAAGGTATTTACCCACAGCCTGAGTCCAGGGTGTTCTACACCATGCAGCCCCAGAGTGAAAAATACTAGCCTCAGGAATGAGTGGCTCTGTCTTCCTCTCCACAGCTGATGGGAAAAAGAGGGGAACCCTCAACTGTTTGTTTTGAGATTCACTGGGTTTTGATATGGAGAACAGGAAGAGACTCTATCCTAGCAGTGCATTCACAGCTGGTTTGTCTGCCCTATTTGCTCTACCCTAGCACTTCTTTTCCTACTTTCCATTTTCACTGCCTGCAAAAGCCACTGCAATATTACTTTGGAAAACTGGGCAGTCTGTCCCTTTTTTAAAACCGCAACTATTTCCAGGAGAGTTAAAGGGCTTTCAGACTGCCCATCATTCATGCATTGTGGTGAACTAGCTCAGATTGCCTCTACCTTTAGTCCAGATCAGCTGTCTTGGGAGGGGGGCTTCCTGGAGGAAAGGACGAGGAGAGGAAGGTTTTAGGACATTGTATAGACTGAATCCCCTTTGGAGGGGAACGGCAGACTTGAGGAACAAGCCTCAGTGTTCCTGAGGCTTTGTGGAAATGAGAAATGAATAGAGAAAGGTAAGAGACTGGATCCTAAATGCAATTTTGCCTATTTCAAAATTTTCAGATGGTCTTTTTTTTTTTTAGACAAGGTCTTGCTCTGTTACCCAGGCTGAAGGAGAGTGGTGTGATCATAGCTTCCTGAAGCTTGCAGCCTCAAACTCCTGAGCTCAAGCGATCATCCTGCTTCAGCCTCCCAAAGCACTGGGATTACAGGCGTGAGCCACCACCCCCAGCTTCAGGGTCTTTTTAATCCGAGATCTTAAATTTCCCAGCTACCATTGTTAGTAATTAATTCAATTCACTTGCTGGTTAAATTGGCTTTTATAGACTGGACTAATACTCTAAACACTATTGGTAATAGTTTGTTTTCAGGAAAAACATCTTATAAAACTGACTGCAAATGTTTTAACAATGATTTGCAAATATGTAATTCTGTTTAAAATATCAGGAAGTGAGAAACATGTTATGTGATAATTTTTGCCCATTCCCAAACCAAGAAAATGTAAAGGAAGTAAGTGTGCCAAGGCCACTGAAAAGAAGCTGCCCATACATCTTGAATCTTCTCAGGCTGTTTGGTTTCATCTGATTTTAAGCTCCATGGATAAATTTCATTGTAACAATTTTTATGTCTGTAAATCTTAACCTATAAATAAAATCACAAATCAGAAAAGTACTTTATTAGGCCAGTCTTTGTCCCAGCAAATTTGGTCCAAAGCTAGTTTACAAATAATTGCCACACAGCTACAAGGCCAGTGGGTTGACTATCCTAGCATCAATGGTGTGGGCAGGGCTGCAGCCTCTGGGGCAGCATTAGCCCCACTGACAGAGGGTATAGGGTGCTCTTATCAATCTATGAGACCCCAGCCCCAACCTGGACTCAGCTGTCATAAGCCTTTACTTCTTACTGTTCCTCCTAAGTACTTTATCCAGCCAACAAATTCATCCCATGAGGAATCCAAGATGGAAACCTCGAAGCTGTCTTTAATATCATGCTTCCTCCCCCTACCTTCTCTGCCTTGATCCGTTCCTTCATTCTACACATTTCCTCCAATAGTCGTGTTCTAGGCACTAGAGAGAACGTTTCAGTCAATGGGTATAATTTCTGCTCATCTCTTTTTGCCACGGCTACTAGTAAGCTCTCACCACTGATGTCTCAGCCAACTGTGACAACTGCCAGAGGCTGGTCAGCCTGCCTGCCTTCATCTAACCTGCTCTTCAGTGTCTACCAGAGTCAGCTTCCTAAAACACAGGTGCCCTCCTCCTCCTGTCAACATTCCTCAACGACAGCCTCAGTAAACTGTCTCTTATCTACCTTCCCAGCATTCTTGAGCCATTCCCAGGACAGCCTAGGCCCTTTAGACCTCTGAGATGTTATACCCTTCCTCATTCTGGAATGCCCTTCTCTGTCTTACCCACCTTTCAGAGTTCTAGTTATTCTTTTTTTTTTTTTTTTTTTTGAGACGGAGTCTCGCTCTGTCACCTAGGCTGGAGAGCAGTGGCGCCATCTTGGCTCACTGCAACCTCTGCCTCCCGGGCTCAAGTGATTCTCCTGCCTCAGCCTCCCAAGTAGCTGGGATTACAAGTGCCTGCTGCCATGCCCAGCTAATTTTTGTATTTTTAGTAGAGACAGGGTTTCACCATGTTGGTCAGGCTGGTCTCAAACTCCTCACCTCAGGTGATCCACCTGCTTCAGCCTCCCAAAGTGCTGGGATTATAGGTGCAAGCCACCACCCTATTTATTCTTTAGAGTTGAATTCAAATGCCACCTCCTTTGAAAGCCATCCTTGATGTCCTTGTGAGGAATTGCTTTCTCTACCACCTTATATATTCCTTTTACTGTAGAAATGTCATTCTGCTATATATTATAAATTATTAGAAATATGTTGTTTCCCCCATGAAAGTTTCAAGTTTCCTGAGTTTAGGCCTGATGATACAATCATTTTCATATAACCCATAGCAATTGCCTTAATATATATTAAATTGAGCTGAATAAGCCATGTACCCAGTTGGACCCACCAAATATTTCAGTGATGTCATTTTTTTATTGGTGAAAGAGCAAGGCCAATGGTGATCTTAATGTTATTCTCTCTTTCATCTTATTCAGCTCCCTCAACAAAAATACATTTCCTAGCTTAATGTAATCACCACCTCACTCCCCTGAACTTCAGACCCTATGCTAGCCTGAGAAATCCAGATCAAACATAATGAGTTCTCCTTTATCCCAAGTCCTCATGGCCTATAAATGTAACCTCTAGGACAATGTTACAAAAAGTGAGATCTTTATACCACCTGCATTCTTGTCACCAAACGTGTAAGTTAAAAATTCAGATTCTGAGTGCAGTGGCTCACGCCTGTAATCCCAGCACTTTGGGAGGCTGAGCCAGGGGATCACCTGAGGTCAGGAGTTCAAGACCAGCCTGGGCAACATGGTGAAACCCTGCCTCTACCAGAAATACAAAAATTAGCCAGGCGTGGTGATGGGCCTCTGTAATCCCAGCTACTCTGGAGACTGAGGCAGGAGAATCAATTGAACCTGGCTGAGATCACTCCATGGCACTCCAGCCTGGGCAACAAAGTGAGACTCCGTCTCAAAAAAAAAAAAAAAAATCAGATTCCGGGACCCAACCCTACACTTCCCTAATTAGAATCTCAGAGAGTGGGGCCCTGGGAATCTACATAATTCATAAGCTTCTCAGAGCTGTGGTACACAGGAAACCATGAGAATCCTTGTTCTGGAAACTTCAGAGAACTTGGCTGGGGGCTACCCCAGGATTTGGTAGAGTCCCTAAATCTCCTGTTAGCTCTGACACTGACTAGACTTCAAATATCATAGAAGGCAAGCACTGAAATGTGTTTATAATTCTACAGTTTTCTTGTTGAGAATCAGAAATATTAATAAAAACTTCTGGAAGTCAAAGTAATAAGAAGACAAGGAACTGAATTTAGTCCTTGATCTGTTATCATTTGGCAGTAAGGTACATATTCAACAACAGGATCATTCTGTATAAGCCCCAAATCTGACCTTCTTTCACCTTCTTTTCATCTTTCACACTGACCATTCTGTCTTTTAAACACAGGATTAAATGAGGAACTAAAATTCACCAAGAACCTGCTAGGTATCAGGTACAGTGCAAGTTGCTTTCCACACATTTCTCATTTAATCAGCCACCTGTGAAATTGCTATGATTTATCACCATTTGGCAGAAAAGGACATTTAGGGCACAAGAGATTAAATAAGCTGCTGGTTGGGTACATTAAGTATTAATAAATAATCAGATAGATAAGTTAGGTAGTTAAGTAAGCTGCCAGATTAGTAAACAGCTAGTTTCAAATCCCACCTACAACATTTACTAGTTGCATGACCCTTGGGGAAACTCAGCCTCTGAGTCTCGTGGCACTGCTGATAAAACGGAAAACATCATCCTCACAAGGTCTGAGGACTAGAGATGGACTCAGGTACACACAGCACCCAGTACAATGTCTGGCCTTCAGTCAATGATAGCAACCCTCCACTCACCTCTCCATTCCCTTCCAGCTCCTGCATTCAAAAACTTTCATTTATTTATTTTTAATTTAGGAGGCTCTTTGCTCAGAATCCTGAAAAGGCTTCTGTTACTTTACTTTTTTTTTTCAACCTCTGGGAGCACAGAATAGGCTTCTGCTCCTTTAAATAACTTTAACAGGCACCAAGGAACACTGTTAGCTCTTTCTTAATTCTGTAGGTACACATTTAGGAAAAAGAAATTGTTAGCCTCTGACTTATTTCCAGCTTACAAAAAGGCTGTGATGTTGGCAGCCCGGGAAAAGTAGTTCCCGTGAGTCATGCTTTCAGCTTCCAGCCAGTGAAGAACAGGAAATAGTTACATCACTATCGCCAAAAAGCACAGCGAATCGCTTCCACCACAGGGCTTTCCCAGATGACGTCAGTGAGCTGAGCACAGGGCATCACTCTTGCCAGATGGCCCCGGAAGAGTCTCAGCTGCCCTGTCAAGTTTAGCTTCTCAAGTTCCCCAGAACCAGCACGGCAAGGATCATCCCTCCAGAAAAGGAAATGATTTCTCTGATCGTGATCAAACCATGTCATGATTTCAGTTGTAGGTGGTGAGTATCAGTGACTGTATTATACATGGTTTTGGTTCACAGCTACTTTTTTTCTCTGCGTACTTACTCTCAAGGGCAAAGGGGTGGCATTTATCACAATGTTATGATTCACTCTGCTAGACTGGCTGTGTTTCATTTCATCTTTGAGTTCTAGACCTAAGGCCAAAGGATGTCAGAATTGCCACCCAGAGTTAGATGCATGCTCTATGCATCCTGGTCATCTCTCTTGGACAGCGGCCACTAAACACAAGCTGCAATGATTATTGTTGATGTAGTCAACTGATTTGTCCCCCTTTTAATAATCCATGATCCACACAGACATGAATCTAAACCTTTTTTTTTTGAACCTATCTTTTTCTTACTAGTTTTCTTATGTATTTTGGAATAACAATTTCTCTGGTTATAATACACAATGTGTGACACACTAACTGCATTTATTGGTCCTAAATTCATTCCTAAGTCTAGGATTTGGGGATTTAGTGCACAAATCCACTTTCTTCCTGCTCATGTTGTTCATGACTTTATGGATTCTGCTTACATTTCCTTCCATAGCCTTGGTCTTTCTAAGCAGAAATCTGACCAGCCTCTGTTCCTACTCTGCTTCCTCCACCACCTTGACTGTTAACATATGCTGTTGTGGGAAACGCTTTTCATTAAATATGCAACAAATCAACAATGAGGAAGAAAACAACTAAAGCACAGAAGGATGATTTCAACATGGACTTGTGCTTGTTTAACAGTACCCATACTGTTTGGTGAGTTGCCTAAATACAGAGGGAGATGGCATCTTAACAGGATGGGTTTGGAGTCTGAATTAAATAAACAACATGGCAAAAGAAGGAAGAAACCAAAAGTTGGGTGACCAGGGCTTCTTGGATTCTACTCAACACTTTCCACACCAACAGGCCTCCGATTCTATCCCCACTGCTGCTCCTACACTGTCTATGTTTTTCTTTTACAACAACAACAAAAAACCATAGAACTTGTTTACTGTTCACAATAATTGAAATAAATCACTCTAATTTGGATTCCTTTATATGAGAACTTCCATATGCTTAAAACTCCCGTAGCATCTTTATAGTGTGCAGGTCATAAATATGTTGTCTGAATATGGGCAAAGTAGGTCATAGAGATACGAAGTGAGTTCATGTCATGTTGTGAGTCAGTGGCAACAGAATATGAGCTCAGGGGCCAAATCTGAGCTCTGATCATGTGACACAGTCCTCACCTTCAGAGATGACACTCTCCCAGAAGTCCAGGGTGCAGAAATGGAGAGGCTGATGTTCACTTTTGAAGAGGACCACAATGAAACCCTTTTAACATTACTTAATGATTCCACAGACCTCCTGGGTGTTAAATCAGGTGAATCTATTTTTAAAAATTGCTATTTACTTTTTTAGGTGGCTGATCAAGACAGTATGAAATTTCATACAGTTTCCTAACTTGAGAAAACATGGTGATGCAATTCCTCCAACCAGAAGGGATTTATGGACAGCAGTGGCTAGGTCCTAATCTGCCCTGAATACAGGATGACTGCACAGATTCGCAGATGGACGCAGCTTTCTCTCTAAGAAAAGTCTGCTGAGAACCCTCGTTCCCGCTCTGTTTCTGCCTCCAAGAAGAAAAGCCTAAAACTCACTTTCTTCCAGACTCTTTAAAGGTCAGTGGAGTTCCCGTGGGGTTCATATTCAGACGCTTTGGGGATTGATGATGGATCATAAATGTTGCTGAAGCTCATTTGAGCCCCTGGCCTCATGGTTTCAGAACCAGTCAGCCAGTCAAATATTTAATTTTCAGGGAGGCAGGGGAAGGGAACCCCTCCAGGGGTTGCTATGCAGCAACATATATTCACAATTCACAATTAATTATACTTCAGTTTCTCAATGTATGTTACTTTAAAATTATACAGTGCTTAGCAATTTTCAAATTTTCATTTCATGCTCAAAATATTTTCAGGACGTAGCTATTGTTATACCCATTTGTACAAGCAAGAAACTGAGGTTTCAAGAGGTTATGTTGCTTAAACCCAGATCTGCCTGATTCCAAACCTTATGCTTTTTTTAAACTTCTATTTTGAAATAATTATATTAAGTCACATGAGGTTGCAAAGAAATGGAAAGTCTCATGTCCCCTTTCTCCAAACCTCCTCCAATATTAACATCTAAGAAACTGACACTGGCACAATCCACAGAGCCTATTAAGCGTTCACCAGTTATTCACGCACTTGTGTGTGTGCATGTATGTGTGCAGCTCTATGCAATTTTGTCATGCTCTTTTTTTTTTTTTTTTGAGACGTGGTTTCGCCCTGTTGAACAGGCTGGAGTGCAGCAGCACAATCTTGGCTCACCATAACTGCCACTTTCCAGTTTCAAGTGATTCTCCTGCCTCAGCCTCCCAAGTAGCTGGGACTACAGGCGTCCGCCACCACGCTCATCTAATTTTTGTATTTTTAGTAGAGATGGGGTTTCCCCATGTTTGCCGGATGGTCTCAAACTCCTGACTTCGTGATCCGCCCGCCTCGGCCTCCCAAAGTGCTGGGATTACAGGTGTGAACCATCGCGCTCAGCCTGTCATGCTCTTTTTATACATGAACCATATACTGTTCTACCAATTTTAAATATGAAGTCAGATTACAGAAATAAATAAAATGATTTTTCTTTTACTACAACAGTACCTACCGATAATTACATACACAACCAAATTTCATTTCTAGCTGTCATTAAGAAGAAAGAAAAGGATGAAAAGAAAAAAAATCCTATAAACCCCAGTTCTTGAAAGCATTAGTCTGTGCTATGTGCCTTGATGGGCTTATCTTCTGGAGGTGACAATAGGTACAGATTAAGGAAATATGGAAATATGATTTGTTGATTTATTGATAATTATGACAGCAATCTTCTCTCTTGTCAGAAAGTTCCATAAGTAAAATAAAGGTAATTTTACCTTGACTTCAAATTTAGTCTCATCGTCTTCCTTTCTCCGGGAGTTCAACTCTGTCTCTGTATAAGGTTCCTCAGACGTTCTCAGAGGAGGAGCTAGAGGGACTAAGAAAACCTGCCATTAATTTGGTTATTTGACTTATAAATTATAACTCAGAGCACTTTGTCTGACTTGGACAAATAGCTGGACCATGTCAATGTGGTTAACTAAAAAAGCTCAGTTGAGCTGCTGCACTGATTTCCCAGGTGGTGGATGAAATTGGAGGTGAAGGAGAGACACAGAAAAGAAATAGAATCCTTGACTCCAGGGACTTGACATTTCAGCAGAAGAGAAAAAAGTCACACCCAGCACCGTACGAAACATCAAACTACAATAAATCTATAAATCTAGTAATGTGGTAAAGAACAGTAGATTTTCTGTCATTCCCATTTTTAAGACTCAGCTAAAAGGTCACTTTCGGCTGGGTTTGGTGGCTCACACCTGTAATCCCAGCACTTTCGGAGGCCGAGGTGGGCACATCACCTGAGGTCAGGAGTTCGAGACCAGCCTGGCCAACATGGTGAAATCCCGTCTCTACTAAAAATACAAAAATTATCTGGGCACAGTGGCATGTGCCTGTAATCCCAGCTACTTGGGAGGCTGAGGCAGGAGAATCACTAGAACCTGGGAGGCAGAGGTTGTGGTGAGCTGAAATCGTGCCACTGCACTCCAACCTGGGCAACAGAGCTAGGCTCCATCTCAAACAAACAAACAAACAAACAGGACACTTTCCTCATGAAGTCTTCCTTATTACAAACTTTATGGATTCCTTTATGCACTGCTGCTTAGGCATGCATCATGTGTACAGCATAATGTTGCACTTGATGTTGGTCTTTGATTCGAAGACTAAATTCTAGGTACTGCATTGTACTGAATATATTTTCCATTATAAAGGTAATTAATTTTTGCTTATTATAGAAAATCTGAAAAACACTAAAATCTTAACATTGAAGCATAGTCACTTAGTATATTTCCTTATAGTCTTCTTTCAAATGCTCTCCCTCATTTTACCCACATACATGTATACACACAATCATACTATGATTGTACTGTAAGAGGATGGCCATGCTTGCGATAGCCAGCAGTTGTTGCAGGTAATCTGATGGTATAATTGTTGCATTCCAGAACTGATGGACCCACATTTATCAGTGAATGGGAGGACTGTGAGAATCAGTTGGCTGAGTCAGGAAGAAATTGGGCTGTCTTACTCTTGCTCTTTTCTCTCGGTCACTCTATCTCCCTTCTCCCCTTCCCACAAGGTCCTAGACACCTGGGAAATATCCTTTCTTTAAGCTCCATGGCCATTTGGTAGTAAAATTGGGACTTGGAGAGGAGAAGCCCTGGTTAGGCCTCAAGGCTTCCTAACCCACCTTACCAGCTTTACCAAGCATTGTGGGTGATGGCCACAAGGCTAATAGATAAGAGGTACTTTGAATTCTTATTTGTCACAGTCGCCACCCTTGTATATGCTGGTCCCTTGGGAAACTCACAGGAGATGTGATTAATCCCAGGCAGGATTTGAGCATTTCTTTTTTTCTTTTCTTTTCTTTTTTTTTTTTTTGAGATGAAGTCTCGCTCTGTTGCCAGGCTGGAGTGCAGTGGTGTGATCTCAGCTCACTGCAACCTCCACCTCCCAGGTTCAAGTGATTCTTCTGCCTCAACCTTCCAAGTAGCTGGGACTACAGGCACGCACCACTATGCCCAACTAATTTTTGTATTCTTAGTAAAGACGGAGTTTTACCATGTTGGCCAGGATGGTCTTGATCTCTTGACCTCATGATCTGCCTGCCTCAGCCTCCTAAAGTGCTGGGATTACAGGCGTGAGCCACCGCGCCTGGCCGATTTTAGCATTTACAGGTCCCAAGACCAAAATGCCATTCATCAAACGCCACCAATATATCACCCTGATTCTTAGCTATGATAGACTTGAGGGAGGTTGACATCTGACCTCCAGAGGCTCCTCCCAACCCTTTCATTCTGTGAGCCAACTGGAAGCAGCTTGGGCTTTCTATGGGTTTTTCATAGATGTTATGTTGAAAATGGTAGGAAAGTACACTGCTGCCCCAGGTTATATATATGACCATTAATGCTGCTTTGTAATAACAGACAATCCTTTGGGCTCCTCCCTCTCTGTGGGCTCTCTATAAAGTGAGTGATTCCAGGCACAATAACTAGATGCTAGAAATGGATGCACTATAATTGGTGACACCATGACTGAGAAGTGCCTGTCCTTGACACTGTAAGTAGAGTGAAGCAGTGAAAGGTAGGGCCACAGAAGCCACACTGCTGGTGTTCAAGCCTTGCTCTTCCATGCACGAGGCACACATGATTACAGTCACCTCTGTGCCTTACCTTTTTCATCTGTAAAGTAGGGAAAAATGAGAAATCCTATAGTAAAGGCTGTGATGAGGCTTTAATGAGTTCATTTGTGAAGAATGTGGATCATATACAATGCATAACATATTTTAGCTATTATAGTCACATGGCATTAAAAAGTTTTTTCACATTCCTTATGAACTTCAGAGGTGTTAAAAGTTGTAGCCAACGCATCCAGCTAACAAGAGTCAGAGCTGAAATTCCAGCTCTTAAGCCCTTCCACCCATCTTCTTTACACTGTGAAATACCATTGCTTATCTTGGCACAGACTCAGCTACTAAGGAATCACACAAAAATGTTTGAAAAGCCTTTTAGTGACTTGCTAGAGTCCACACTCAGTAGATACTTGCCAAAAACAAAAGTGCAGGATTGTTCTGCAAAACGAGCTAGTTGTTTGACTTAGGTCAATGACAACCTGTTCAGACTTGACAAAGACCTATTTATTCTGGAAAGGAGTGTTATCTATTATGAAATCTTGTATTTGAAAAGCCGAGAAACAAATCTCTAATTCTTGCTTTATTTACTTGAAACAAACATATGTTCCTTGAAACAACAAATGAAGCCAAGTCATAGACATGAACATGGTTTAGCTTGAGGGAAGATGAAAGGTCAAGAAAACAAAGTTCTGTTTCCAATCATCTAAGAAGGATGTGTCTGTGTATGTTTGGGTATGTCTGTGGTATGTGTATGCAAGTGTGTTAGAGTGTGTACGTGGATGTGTGTGTGTATTTGCAGATAAAATTCAGGAAATAAATACACTACATGTTATCAGGCTTACTTCTAAAAAGTAGGATACATGGTGGAAGACGAGGCACTGTAAATTGTACTAAATGGAGAATTACCAAAACACACCACAATTTTCAGATAAACAAAAACTGAAAGAATGTATTGCTAACAGGCCAGGCACAGTGGCTCACAACTGTAATCCCAGCCCTTAGGGAGGCAGAGGCGGGAGGATAGCTTGAGCCCAGGAGTTCGAAACCTGCCCGGACAGTATAGCAAGACTCCGTTCTCCACAAAAAGGAAAAAATAAAGACAAGAAAAGAATTTGTTGCCAGTAGACTCCCCAACAATAAATACTAACAGAAGCTCTTTATTCTGAAGAGAAATGACGTAAGATAGTAACTCAAATCTATAATAAGGAATGAAGAACCCCAGAAATGGTGAATAAGGGGGTATGTATACACACACACACACACACACACACACATATGTATTTGTCTTAATTTGATATATGACTATTGAAAGCAAAGATTGTAATACCATAGTGGGGGTTTAACATATATAGATGTAATATTTATGATAAGAATAGCACAGAGGATGGATGGGGAGCATATGGAAGTATGATGTTGTAGATTTCCTATATTTTGCATAGAGTGGTATGAAACTAACTCAACAGATCATGACAAGTTAAGATGCATATGGTAATCCCTAGTCTGGGTGAAAAACAGTGCAAAGAGATATGATAACAAGCCAATAGAGGAATTAAAACAAAATATTAAAAAATATTTACTAACCCAAAAGAAAGCAGGAAAGGAGGAAAAGAGGAATAGAAAGTATGTGAGACATAAAGGATAACAAAACAGGACCTCTAAATCCAACTATATCAATAATGATGATGGATGTAAACATAAAAATCTAATCACTCCAATTACAAGGCAGAGGTTGCAGTGTATAAAAAGGCAAGGCCCAACTATATGCTGCCTACAACAAATATACTTTAAATACAAAGAAGAATAGAAAACAAAAAAAAAATACGTTGTGCAAACACTAAGCACGAGAAAACAGGAATGGCTGTGACAATATCACACAAGATAGACTTTAAGAGTATTTCTAGAGATAAGGAGCAAAGGAGAGACGTTTCATCATTATAAAAGGGCTAATATATCTGCAAGACATAAAAACCATGAATATATATGTGCTTAATGACAGAGCGCCACAATACACAACACAAACAAATGACATGTACATCCCGCCCAAGGACAGTTTATTCCGAGAATGTACAGTTGTTTTCACATTTGAAAATAAATCATTGTAATTTACCATATTAACAAATAAAGAAGAAAAACCATATCATTATCTCAATACATGGACCAAATAAGCATTTGAAAAACTCAATAATCATTCATGATAAAAATTCTCAAAAAAAATAGAAATAGAAGGGAATTCCCTCAATCTGATAAAAGACATCTGTGGAAAACCTATAGCTTACATCATACTTAAAGGTGAAACTTCAACTTTTTTCCTAATATTGGGAAAACACACGGATGTCTGCTCTCACCATTTCTATTTGACATTGTAGTGGAGGTCCCAGTCATTATAATATGACCAGAAAAAAAAGTACAAAGATTGAAACAGAAAAAGTAAAAGTATCCCAATTCACAGATGATAGGATTATATCTCTATATAGAAATCTATTCCTATTCTTAAATACGGTTAATTCCATTCATTATAGGGTTAAAAAAAAGTGAAATGCCTAAGGCCTTTACACTCAAAACTACTGCATTGTTGAGAGAAATTAAAGACCTAAAAAACATAAGTTATAACATATTCAGGAATTGGAAAAGTCAATACTGGTAAGATAATAGTTCTCTCCAAATTGGCTCATATATCCAGTGTAATCCCTATCATAATCCCAGCAGAAATTGAAAGGTGATTCTAAAACTTATGGAAAAACGAAAAGGACCTAAAATAGCCAAAACAACCTTGAAAAAGAACAACGTTGGAACACTGCATGACTTGATCTTAAATGCTAACTAATAAGCTATAGTAATCAGGACCATATGGGATTGGCATAAGAACTTACCTATTTTTTAAATCTCTGCTCAAAGAACCAATTTTACTACACCATTGCTAATAAAACGTGGGCCTTTTAAAGGTCCTGAATGGAGTCTATTGTATGCTGTTATTATTACGTTGTTATTATTATGATGCATTTGTTGTTGCTGTTGTTGTCGAGATGGAGTTTTGCTCTTGTCACCCAGGCTGGAGTGCAATGGCACAATCTCGGCTCACTGCAAACTGCCTCCCGGGTTCAAGCAATTCTTCTGCCTCAGCCTCCTGAGTAGCTGGGATTACAGGCACCCACCACCATGCCCAGCTAATTTATATATATATATATATAAATAAATTTTTTCTTTTTTTTTTTTTGAGATGGAGTCTCGCTTTGTCGCCCAGGATGGAGTGCAGTGGCGCCATCTCAGCTCACTGCAAGCTCTGCCTCCCGGGTTCACGCCATTCTCCTACCTCAGCCTCCTGAGAAGCTAGGACTACAGCCACCCGTGGCCACGCCGGGCTCATTTTTTGTATTTTTAGTAGAGATGGGGTTTCACTGTGTTAGCCAGGATGGTCTCTATCTCCTGACCTTGTCATCTGCCCCCCTCAGCCTCCCAAAGTGCTGGGATTATGGGTGTGAGCCACCACACCCAGCCTAATTTTTATATTTTTAGTAGAGACGGGGTTTCACCATGTTGGCCAGGCTGGTCTCGAACTCCTGACCTCAGATTATTCACCCGCCAAGGCCTCCCAAGGTGCTGGATTACAGGCGCGAGCCACCGCGCCCAGCCTTTATGATGCATTTTTTTTTTTTTTTACTTCTTCAGTAGATTGTGTGTTTCTCCTTACATCCAGGCACTTGGTGTTATCTAAGTGTTTATGTCTTCCATGTCTGCGCTATGGCATATCTGTAGTCTGTTTTAAAAAGTATCTGTTAAAACAGTGACCATTATCCATTGTAGACCACCAGTCTCAGTCCTTATGTTGCTGGAGAAACACAAAAGCCACAAAGCTTCTTTTCCTCAAATAACCTACCCGAGGTGGAGGGCTGGCTGGTTTTCGATGACACCCATTTTGGTGAAGACTCAGGATGTGGGGCCACAGGTTGCACTGGACGAGTCTGTTTGGCTGCCAGTTTCATCAGACTCACTTGCCTCTTGTGAAATATTTCCTGGACATCATCCAGCCTCTGCAAAACTTTCTGAGCTTTGGCCTGCAGTAACAAAAGCAAATCATGATGAACAGGTCTCTCTGTATACAGCCTGAGGACACGAAGCATTCCCTTTCTCCCAGCTTCCCCTACTCCCCCCATCCCTACCTCCCTCAGGTGACCCCCTCTGGGCATCACTATGCAAGTCGTTGTAGGTCCTGCCATGCTCCAGAATTGTGCATCTAAGGATCAGCCTCTCCTACTTGAGACCCTTGAGGGCAATGACTACATCCTTGCACGATGGCATCTCCAGTGCCTGGAACACCCTGGCACAGGAGTTTGAGACCAGCCTGGTCAACATGGTGAAACCCCATCTCTACTAAAAAAACAAACATTAGCTGGGTGTGGTGGCTGGCACCTGTCATCCCAGCTACTTGGGAAGCTGAGGCAGGAGAATCGCTTGAACCCAAGAGGCGGAGGTTGCAGTGAGCCGAGATCATGTCAATGCACTCAAACCTGGGCGACAGAGCTAGACTCCGTATCAGAAATAAATACATAAACAAACAAACAATTAGAATACAATGTGGTTTGTGTCATGTTAGACAAAGCAAAGATTTTGGCCTGAGTCCATGGATGGACTTCAGGGCATTCCCCAGAATTACATGAACAGTTAGACAGGCTGGATATAATCTGTTTGTTCCTCCACCGCGTCTTCTCTTCCCTGCTGTGTGCCCAGGAAGCTGACTTAAAGAAGCTCTTAAACCAGAGGTGCAGACAAGGTAATGTGGCTCTCAGAGGAAGGTGTGCTATCTACAACCCTGCTGGCTTCATGGAAGAATGCGCTTCTCAAATGCAAATCCAATCAAGTTATCCCCTGCTTAAATCCAAACTCTTTCATGTGGCCCACAAAGCCTACCTTGCCTGCCAATCTCTAACCTCACCCAAAACACACTTCCATTGCTCTCCAGGTTCTAGCACCCTGACCTTTTGGTCTGCACTGTGCCAGGCTCCCTCCAGCCCTAAAGCCTTTGCACATGCTATTCCTCCTGTCCGGAAAGGCTCTCCCATCTTGTCTACTCATTCTCCAGGCTTTAGCTCAAATGACTCTTCCCGAGAGCCTTCTCTGACCCCAGTCCAGGTCAAGTTCCTCTGTCACATGCCTGACCCTGAATCCCTCCTTGACAGCACTTATATCAGCTTGTAATACATTTTTGGGTGATTATTTTGTTAATGTCAGCCTCTCCCACGAAACTGTAAGCTCAGTGAGGGATAGAAGCATGCCTATTTATTTCTTTTTTTTATTTGAGACGGAGTCTCACTCTGTCGCCCAGGCTGGAGTGCAGTGGCGCGATCTTGGCTCAATGCAAGCTCCACCTCCCGGGTTCACGCCATTCTCCTGCCTCAGCCTCCCGAGTAGCTGGGACTACAGGCACCCACCACCACGCCTGGCTAATTTTTTCTATTTTTAGTAGAGATGGGGTTTCACCAAGTTAGCCAGGATGGTCTCGATCTCCTGACCTCGTGATCCGCCCGCCTCGGCCTATTTCTAATCATCATGGTATCCTCAGCATTCAGCACAGTGTGTGGTACATCAGGAATGCTCATAAGCATTAATAGAGAAATGACTGATTTGAGTCAGATGAAGCGTCAGTATGCCAGGATGTTCAGGCCAGGAGTCTAAGAGGCCACCAGAGGGCTTTGGAATCGGTGAGCCCACTCAATACAGCCTGCTCAGTACACCCTGCGTGCACTTTATCAGGAAGAAGATACAGTCCCTCCCTCCCCTATCCATTTCCCAACCACAGGATCAAAATAACCCGGAAGCATTACCTTTGCATCGAGGGTGAGCAGCAACTCAAACTCACTGTAAAACTCCTTAGGGCTGAGCAATGGGTACTCCTTGGCTGTGCCCAGGAATGTTGCAATGTCATTCAAGGCGATGTCAACCCCCTCTCGAGACTGGCACTTGTCTACAGCTTGGGAAGCCAAGAGGTAGATTCCTGCCTCACACCACTGGCTGACCTTCGGAAAGAAACAGTGCCTTGTGCACTTTGACTGACCACAACTCAGAGCCACCATAATCCTCAGCAGGTCTGAGCTTGTCTACAAGGATTCTGAGACAATGGAAAATTGTCATGGGACGGCATAAAGTTTAAGGGGTCTAACCACTGTAAATTATACTATGAGGTGGATAAACCCTAACCAATCTACACCTGTCCACTTCTCAGGGAGGTCACTTGGTCAGCAAAATGAGTCATATAATGTTCTTCTCTCTTCCACTGACGGGAATTGCTACATCTCCAGGAGAAGACAGGTAAATATGTATTTAATTTGAGACAGCGTTTCACTCTGTTGCCCAGGCTGGAGTGTAGTAGTGCAATCATGGCTTAATGCAGCCTGGAGAGGTCTACCCCAGGCTCAGGTGATCTTTCCATCTTAGCCTCCCAAGTAGCTGGGACTACAGATGTGCGCCACCACACCAGGCTAATTTTTCTTTCCTTTTTTTTTTTTTTTTTTTTAAGAGACAGGTTTTGGCCATGTTGCCCAGGCTGGTCTCAAACTCCTGGGCTCAAGCAATCTTCCCGCCTCAGCCTTCCAAAGTGCTGGGATTACAGGCATGTGGCACTGCACCACTCAGTCTTAGCGCTAAATATCTCTTAGGCTGGTCTAACCATAGAGAAATGTAATCAATGGCTTTCGGGGTTTACCTGCATCCAAATTGGTTACGAGAACACAGAGTGATTAATGAGACATTGGACCCGGCCCTTACATTTCCTGGGAGAAAGGAGTGTCCCTTTTAACAAAAACACAACTTTCCTCTTTGGATTCCCAGGCCATCCCTATTTGCATTTACTGGCATTTGTGTTTCCTAAGGAAGCAAGAATGTAAAGCTTTGTAACTCAGCACAGCAATACTCAAAGTTTTTGGATGCTGGGAGGACGTCAGATAGGTGATGAATTCTAAGTATTCAGATTTTTTAAAAGACTCATTTTCTTTGCTCTTCTGAACTCCACTGAGACACCTGAACAGAAAGACAGGGGACCCTTATGCTACCTGAAGAGTTATATGAAAATAAGCTTCCAGTGCCAGTACCTCTGCATTTCCATTTACCATGTGACCTGAAAAGCAATATAAAATAACTATACAGAGAAAAAAAGATCAAAATGGAACACTCCAAAGCGGCTGCCTTTCTAAGTGGGAAAATGATAGGCAACTTAAATGTTTGTCTCACTTTTTCCCTAGATAATCTAGGCAAATGAATGTAGCACAGTGAATATATGCTACATTTAGAATAATAAAAATAAAGATATTTCAGAATTAATAATTACCATTATGTAGGGGTGGGGGGTAGTAGGATATGTACATGCACATGAGTAACCTTTTTCTTCCTACATTTTTGGATTTCCACAATAATATGAACTCATGCTTTGATATATGCTGTGAAAACTTTCTCTTTACACATCATGCCTAGATCTGTAAAAAGCATTAGGCTGGGATTTTCTGCAGAGTTCCTATGGCTACTTGCTTTCTCTCACTCTCTCTCTCTCTCTCTGTCTCCCACTCTCCGTCTCATACCCATGTGTGTGTGCATGTGCGCGCGCACACACACACACACACACACCACTCTGGAGCAAAAATGGAGTTGGCAAAACAGCGGCTGATCCTGCAGCGAGCTCAGCACACAGAGAAGGCTGCGCACCAGCCCCTTCTGAGCCACTTGCTTCTGGAACAACTGTATTTCATTGACATTAAAATCCCTTTGGCAATGGGATGAGGTAAGCAACCGGGTGGGTGCCCCTGGCATGCAAGAGGAACAGCTGTGGGGATGGAGCATGCTGACTCATTGCCATCAGTCACATGCTGCCTGGGACCAATTGACAGGGAAGACTCCAGAAACCACTGCTCCTGCTGACTGGGAACATACCCTAGAGGTCACCTCCAAAGGGCACCAGGCTCTGCACACCCCTCTCCCTGTGGGCCCCTGGCATGCAGGCTTGCTGTCTATCCTGTGAAGCCTCGGTGTGGAATCTGGCAGGCCTGACTTCAATTCTGGCTTCCCCTGTTTGCACCACGTGTGGTCTTGGGCAGTCACTTCCCCAGGGCTTCTTGGTGTCATTCCTGCACCACCTGCACCAGAATCATTTGGGCGCTTTAGTAAAATACTAGTTCCTGGGCAGTATTCCAGACCTACTGACGCTGAGTCTCCAGCCCTGGTGCATAAGGGAATCTGCCATATAACAGCTCACCAGGTGATTCTTGTGTGCTACATTTTGAGAACTAGCAGAGTATCAGTTTCTGCCTCTGCACAATGAGGCCATTAATACCTTCCTCAGAGGTTGTCTTGAGGATTATAAATAGATGACATAATTATGTTCCTGGTAGAAATAGAGTAGGTGCTCGATAAATGCTAGGGCATATAAAATAGTCATTATTACTTAAGCTTCTCCAAAAAGAATCAAAACCCTTTGCCTTTATATGAGGGAAGCACTCTGCAAATATAGTGCTTGGTTCTCTGTACACCTGAAAGGGAATCAAGAAGTGTTCCCACAGGGCCAGGCCAAAACACACTCTTAAAGTCTGGCTCCACACAGATAGAAATGGCCTTTAGTTAATTGAATGGGATGTGGTGGGATGGCCAGAGCACTTTTTACCTTCAGTACCTCTTCAATCTAGGATGTGCACACTTTGAATGCCTCTTGAACATCTTTTCACATAAAGCACTCGAGCCTGTCAGCAATCACACAAGGAAGGGAGGACGAGTATAATGGAAGCTTCTTCACAGAAAATCTTGCAGACATCACGTTCTTGGCTGTGTTTTGCTCACCTTGTCCAGCTGTCTATGAAACTCTAAGGACTTTCCTAAAATGTCCCATTTTTTCTTGTTTCCATTGATGAAATCGTCACAGAGGCGCCTGAGCTCCACACACCGGGGCCTGATGGTGTCTGCTGCATAATGGTGGCTTTGGATGAGCTGGTCCCCAACCAGTGCCAGCAGCTGGGCCTTTTCCAGGGGTTCCTGCAAAGTGAACATGCACAGCCAGGCATCAGAAGTCAGGGCATCGTGAGGCTGAGAGCTGCCTGGTACTGTGTGCTCCAAGCCTGGAGGGAGGCTGGGGAGATGCTGACCCAGGACGAAGACTGGAGAACCTGAGAAAGCTCTGAATGGTTCCAGGTCCAGGAAGTTGACCCTGGCCTGGAGTTGTCCATACTCTAAACAATAGCAGTCATTCTATTGTTGGGTTCTGGGCTAGACATTGAGGATATAGTGCTGACAAGCCAAAAATCTTCAGATTAATGGAGAATTAAGATATTAACTAAATTGCACAAATTGTTAACTTATTATAATTGCAATAAATTCTAGGGCAGAAAAGCATGGAGTACACATAATAAGAGATTTTGAATACCCCTATTAACTAAAGGAACAAGAAGAGGAACTGACACTTGTCTTTGAGGAGAGTGGGGGGTGAGCTGAAGTTGAGACACTGGTGAAAATTGGGTTTGGACAACTCAAAGGTGGTCATGACACTTAAGAAATATGCTTGTCTAGGCTGGGCGTAGTGGCTCACACCTGTAATGCCAGCACTTTGGGAGGCTGAGGTGGGCGGATCACTTGAGGTCAGGAGTTCCAGACGAGCCTGACCAACACGGCAAAACCCTATCTCTACTAAATACAAAAATTAGATGGGCGTGGTGGTAGGTGTCTGTAATCCCAACTACTCAGGAGGCTGAGACAAGAGAATCGCTTGAACCCGGGAGGCGGAGATTGCAGTGAGCTGAGATTGTGCCACTGCACTCCAGCCTGGGTGACAGAGCAAGACTCCATCTCAAAAAAGAAAGAAAAAAAAAGAAATATGCTTGTCTAAACCCTTTCCCAAAGCCTGTAAGGGCTCTGTATGCACTGGCCCTGTCTGCTCAATCACATTTCCTACCTCTTTCTGCATGACACTTCACTCTAACCACACGTGCCAAGTTTTCCTGATTTTTTAAGCATTCCTTCATTCATCCATCTCATATTATTGAGAACCTACTATGTGCCAAACACTGTCATAGGTGCTGGGGGTTCATTGGTAAAGAAAGCAGGTAAAAATCCCCACCTCATGAAATGAAGCTTACATTTTAGTGGGAGACACGGGCAATAAATAATTGCATGTGTGGATTATATGGTATCTTCGACAGCGACGAGTATATGGAGAAAAATTAGATGATGGGGAGGGCAGGGAGTGCTGGAGCTAGTATTTTAAATCGGATGGTGAGAAGGTCTCCCTGAGCAGCAGTACTCAAGCTATGCAGAAAAGACTTCACATAGAAAGGCTGAGACTAGGCCGGGTGTGGTGGCTCATGCCTGTAATCCTAGCACTTGGGGAGGCCGAAGCGGATTGCCTGAGCTCAGGAGTTCGAGACCAGCCTGGGCAACACAGTGAAACCCCACCTCTACTAAAATACAAAAATTAGCCAGGCATGGCAGCATGTGCCTACAGTCCCAGCTACTCTGGAAGCTGAGGCAGAGAATTGCTTGAACCTGGGAGACGGAGGTTGCAGTGAGCCAAGATTGCGCCACTGCACTCCAGCCTGGGCGACAGAGCTAGGCTCCATCTCCAAAAAAAAAAAGAAAAAAGCTTGAGACTACAGCCTTAGAAAGAAAGACCCAATTGTAAGATTGGCCCTTTGTTGGCACCTAGGAACTTAGATTTTGGGAAGGTTCCCTCCATTCCCTGATGTGAATAGCTCACGATGCCTGAACCGCTTGTGCAAACAGTATGGTTTATGGTGATTACCTGCTTTTCTTTTGGGAGTCTGAAATCTTGGTTCTTGCCAGACAGAAGCTGCCGACATGACCAGCCACCAATAAAACCTCTGGGCGTTGAGTCTCTAATGAGCTTCCCTGGTAGACAACATTTCACACATGTTGTCACAACCCACAGATGGGGGCAAGAAGTATGTCCTGTGAGACTCCCACAGGAGAGGATTCTAAGAAGCTTGTGCCTGGTTTCCTCCAGACTTCACCTCGCCTTTCCCCTTTGCTAATTTTGCTTAGTACTTTTTCATCGTTATAGATTGTAACTCTAATACAGCTACATGCAGAGTCCTAGCGAATCTTCGAAGAAATGTGTGCATGGTCTTGGGAGCGCTCTGCACACAAGCCGAGACCTGAAGTCAGGCACAAGCCACGCAGTACTTGGCTGGGAGGTGAAGGTGTGTTTGACAAGTTCCGGTAGCAGGAAGGAGGCCAGTGTGGCTGCAGCAGAGGGAGCAAGCAGGAAATGAGTGGAAGACGTAACCAGAGGAAAGTGGGCGTTCCATGGCGGGGGCCTTGCTGCCCTTGTAAGCACTTTGGCTTTTTCTAATTGTGAGAGGAAAGTCCCTGGGTTTGTAGGGAGGATCTTGAACATGTTTTTGGAAGGCTCCAGGTACAGTGTCCAGAATAAGAGGAAATGCAGGGAGGCCTGTTAAAGGGCTGCTGCAGGAATCCAGCTGAGAGATACGGCTTACAGCTGATCACCAACCTAGCTCCTGACTCGGCCCTTCTCTGGATTGCTCTTCCCTGGGTCATGCAGAACTCAGTTTCTGGGTCACCTCCTCACAGGGCTTCCCCGGCGACTATATCTGAAGTCATTCTCTACAATCCATTCACCCACTCATCTAGGCCCTCTCCCTCACTTTATTCTTTAACAGCACTCACCTCTATCTAAAAACTATTTTCTTTATTTACTTTAATGTAGAATTCTTGCCTCCTGGCTGGGCGTGGTGGCTCACACCTGTAATCCCAGCACTTTGGGAGGCTGAGGTGGGCAGATCATGAGGTCAGGAGATCGAGACCATCCTGGCCAACATGGTGAAACACCGTCTACTAAAAAGACAAAAAATTAACCAGGCATGGTGGCGTGCACCTGTAGTCCCAGCTACTCAAGAGGCTGAGGCAGGAAAATCGCTTGAACCTGGGAGGCGGAGGTTGCAGTGAGCCGAGATTGCACCACTGCACTCCAGCCTGGGCAACAGAATGAGACTCTGTCTCAAAAAAAAAAAAAAAAAAAGAAAGAAAAAAAGAATTCCTCCCTCCTCCACTCACTCCCACCAAAATGTCAGTTCCATGAGAGTATTTAGTAGACATGCAATAAATATTTGATCAACAAATTAAATGAATGAGCCAGTGAGCTACATGATGTAGTGATCTGCTTGGCTGGAACTCTGTGAAACAACCTTGACTTTGGCATCAGCACAGATGACTGCCACATTCCGAAAGGTCTCTAGGAGCAGAGAGCCCATGAGCCCCCTTGCCAGCCACGCTAAGCATCCAATGCATCATTTTCTGCTCTGCTTTAGCTGTTTACAGTAACATGAGGAGTCACCGTAACTCCAGGTATGTACAACTTGCCCCTCTCTTAACTTGCACTGGTTTATCGTTTCAACAATTTCCAAACCCCTTTCCTCCTACCCTCCCAGTCATTCAAGAAGCCCTGCAGGGGCCATTGCCTTCTTAATGCTTTTCAAGTTCTGACCCCATCTCTGCCACCTCCTTGCCACTGTCTGCTCAGGCCTCATGGTTTCTCATGGGGACAGCTGGTCTCCCTGCTTTTCTTCGGGCTCTCCTTCAACTCACGCTCCAGACTGCTGACAAAGCAGCGATTCCAACACATCTTATTGTGTCTACATCACTTCCAAGCTTCAAGCCCTTTTCTGGGTCCCCAGGGTCTTCAGGAGCAAGCTTAAACTCTTGAGCAATGCACACGGGACCTTTCGTTATCTAGCTTATACCTGGGTGTGCCTCTTACCAAGTCCTCCTCCACTTCCTCAACACCATTCTCTGCTGCAACCATACTAATTATCCATTTGTTGTTCCCCAAATATTCAGGCAGCTTTAGGCCTCCATCCCTTCTCTACCTGCTGTCTGCCTAGAAAGCCCATCCTTCCCTACTCCCCCTCACCCATCCTCTACCACACCCGTACTCCTCTGGGGCCAGCTCAATCTAAATTACATTTTAGACTTCACCTTCTCCAGAAAACTTTCTCTGTGCTTTCTTGATCAGAGCACCTGCTTCATTATGTTGTGACCACTTATCTGCTGCCTGCACTATGCCACAGACCCCTATGGTCCAGAACCAGCTCTTATTCAACTGAAAACAGGGCATGGTGCATCTGAGATACTTACAAACAAATGCTGCACAAAACAAAGAGGAGTACTGGTATAGAAACGAGTGACACAAATCAAGCAGTGGCTAGTTAAAAGGACTGAGGGGAAAATACCCAGAGCACTTGTTCTAAACAGCAAAGGCCCAGGTACACTGGTTACAAGACGACTGCAATACTCATTCCCTGGGCAGTGATTTTTGACTCTCTGGTTCACTGCTGTGTCCTCAGAACTTAAACAGTACCTGGCATGGTAGGAGATGAATAAATATTTGCAGAATAAATGTCAAATGAATGACAGACCTTTACTAGCACTGCTCAGCTACTGCAGACTGAACCTAGGACATGTTCCATAGCACAGAATTTATCCCTCTACCTCTGTAATATTAATAACAACAGCTGACATCTACTGAGAGCTTACTACGTGCCAGGCACCGTTCTGAATGCTTTACATTTGCTTATTTCTTTAACTCTTCACAACAAAACCTTTGATACAGGTACTGTTTTACCAAAGGGAAGTGGAGGCACAATGGCCCAAGGTGACCCAGGTAGGAAAGAGAAGAGCCAGGCTTCAAACCCAGGCAGTCTGGCTCCAGGATCTGGCTCAGAGCAACATACACAGAGAAAAATGACTGCACTTATTCTGCCTAAGCTTAGAGACCTCATTTGGTTGCTCAAACTTGTCTGACTTTAGTCAAATGTAGAAACATGAGACTTGGCAAGAAAGTCTCTGTTGACATTTTTTTAAAGTCCAGCTGCCTAATTTATTAAGAACAGGGCAGAATTTTCTGGGTCCAGGGAAATTCACCACAAGATACTTCCAAATCGCCCTGTGGTGATCAGAGCCTGCCCTTCCCTTGGCATATAGTATTTCACCCTTCAGAACTGTCCAGAAGACATTTGAGATGTTAGAGGAAAGATGTGAGTAACAGGTCCAAATGTGTCTAGGGAAAAACACCCATAAAGGCAACTGAGGAGGCCGGGCGCGGTGGGTCACGCCTGTAATCCCAGCACTTTGAGAAGCCAAGGCCGGCGGATCACAAGGTCAGGAGTTAGAGACCAGCCTTACCAACATGGTGAAACCCCATCTCTACTAAAAATACAAAAATTAGCCGGGCGTGGTGGCAGGCACCTGTAATCCCAGCTACTCAGGAGGCTGAGGCAGAAGAATCGCTTGAACCTGGGAGGTGGAGGTTGCAGTGAGCCGAGATTGTGCCACTGCACTCCAGCCTGGACAGCAAGAGTGAAATTCCGTCTCAAAACAAAAAGGGAAACTAAGGAGCAACCCGGATTCAGCCACCATATGGTTGGAAGGTCACTATTACAGAATTGAAAGGACAACAATAGTTTCTGACCACTGAATATTGACCACTGACCACTGACCACATTGCAGGCCGACCACATGAAGTCCCTACCACACATCTAACTCATTTAATCTTCACAGGGTCTCTGTGAGGTAGGAATTATTATCTCTGTTTTACAGATGAGGGGTGCCATATTCAGAAAGGCTAAGAAATGTGACTAGGGTCATACAGCTGGTACTTGTTAGAGCCAAGATTTTAATCCATCCCTATCTGACTCTAAAGCCTATGTTCTTGTCACCTTCCAACCACCTGGCCTCTCCACATGTGCTATGAAATCCTCCTGGTGCCTGCAAAGAAATTTACAGTGAAACCTCCAAATTGAAGCTTATTTTTTTAGTTTATATACCTCCCGCTCAAGATAAATAGTCATCAAAATCTCCAAAGTAAAAAAGAAAGCGTGAGGGAAAAATGGCTAAAATCCGGTACTCTGATCACAAGCCCATCTGGGATCTTTCAGATGCCGAAAATTCCAGAAGGCTAGATAGTCAAGTTGCAGCTTAGAAGTTGCGATTCAGAAATCTTTATTGAAATAACAGTTTATTCCCCGCCGAGGACTCTACTGGTATAACAGATGAGAGATGAGAGTGCCTACTAGGGAAGAAAATAGCAAGAAAGCGAGTGATGTTACTCTATCAGGGAATCTAGAACAAACCCACAGATGATCCATAGGGATGGAGTGTGTGTATGGGGAGGTGGGCCAGATGAAACAAGAAAGGCAGAAAGTTAATGGTTGTTGAAATTGAATGACGGACACTTGGAGTTCATTGTGCCAGTCTGTCTACTTCTGTGTGTGTTTGAAAATCTCACACATGTACACAAAGCTATGACCCTCCAACTAGATGACATCCTTAGATGTTAATGGCCTGGGTTCCACGCCTTCTTAGACACAGCACCCTTATAGGGAGAGGTCAAGGCTGAAATCTGGTGGTTCCTCCACCCTATCCTGGTGTGTTCCCTGCTGGCCTCTCAGCAAGGGTCTCAGTATGCTCCCACAGTCAAAACCTGGCTGCAAATTCTGCTTTTATAGAAGACCTTCTATAAATGGTTGAAACTACTGTTTTTCAGAATCAGGAAGGAGCATTCAAAACACTGCTAAACCCTCAAACTAGAACAAGAGAAAGAACAGGCTGAATCAGCATGCGACAGGAGCCTGGTTAGTGAGCTGACTCTGAGGTTACTTGTGAGGATGATGTCACTGTGTGGAATAAGGAAGCTGGCAACGCCCCAGAGCCAGTGTGCGGCTGTGCTGGGAGGGAGGTGGCCCCTTGGTGCCGAGGAAAGGACAAACCCCAAGCAGATATTTGTCAGACTGTGGCCAGACACAGTCTTGTTCCTTTAACACTTTAAAGGACAAATGGAAAGATGAGCCAAGCCCTAATCATCTGAAGAAGCCATGCCTCTGAGAAGTCTGAGGGAAGATATATTGAAAACGACCTCAGTTATGGTGAGACAGCTTTGTTTGATTGACCCAAAGGCAGAGACACAGGTGTACTGCATCCTTCAGGAAGCAAGTTTAGAAACAAGATCTGCAAGTCACAGGATGTGACAGGTCTGCAAATCCTGCAAGTCACAGGTCATCCACAGTGGGCTAGTCTAGCTGCTTCCAGAATGTTGCCCATGAAAGGTGGGTCATGGGTTCGCAGAGCATTCCTGTGTTGCATAGCCATAGGTTTCATCCCTAGCTCAGGTCAGCAACTTTTGAAGTATATACCAAGGACCACAAGTTCAAGGAGGTGGGCAGAAGACAGAATGTGATGCAGTCATGCAGATCCATCACTACTATTCAAAACACAGTCCAGAGTGCCTTCCAAGGGCTTTCTGTTCCACTGAGAATAAAATTCAAATCCTCACAAAAGATCTCAGGGTGCAACAGGACACCTGGCCTCTGCTCATCTCTGTCCCCTCATTTCCTCCTGGCCCACCTGCTCTAGCAATGTTCCTTGAACTCACCAAGCTCATTCCCGCTTTAAGACCTTTGCACCCGCAGCTCCCTAAGTCTTTGCATGATTACACAGATCAAACAGATCTCAGATCAAAGGTCGTCTTCTCAGGCCTTTCCAGACCATGCTAGCTAAAGTAGCATCCCCAGTCACTTTCTATTATATTTTGTTTTCTTTTTTATATCACTTGTTACTATCTGATGTTATTATTAATTTGATTGCTTTTTAGTGAACCATCTCTCTCCAGTAGAATGTAAGCTCCATGAGGGCAGAATCTGGACTGTCTGGCTCACCGCCGCATCCATGGAACCCAGGATAAGGAATACCTGTTGATGAATAAATAACCCTCCGGATAGGTCAGTAGCCACTTTCATATATATACGAAGGCATTTTATTGATGAGGCACTTTTTCTTAATATATGAATAAGCAAAAAATATAGTACTTATATTCAGTAAAAAATTCTTTTGAAAAAACTAAAATGTTATAAGATTGGGGCTGTCCTGAAGAATCTAAGACATATAGTCATCATAGATATGAAATTCACCTTTTCCGTTGTTTGAGAAATGTTCCTGATGACTCGTGTGTCTTCGGCACTAGTCTATCTGACAAATGGTCACTGGTAAGAGAAAGAGCACTCGCTAGGGAGGGACGGGATTCCTGAATGGGGATCTGGATACACAGGTGGGTTTGTGTGTTCATGCATGTGCACAAGCACCTGCAGCTCAGAATCTATAACCGACAGCTCTTAGAGTCAGTGTGGCCTTAGTATACTTTGTTTCGTATCCTTTAGGGGTGTGTGTCTCCAACTGTAATATACAAGTCAATCACCTGGGGATCCTCTTAAAATGCAGATTCCAATTCCAGGGTGGGGTCTGAGATTTTATATTTCTAATTAGCACTTACTCAGGTGACATCTGTGCTGCTGGCCAGAGGCTCACACTTTGGCACATCTCTAGTACTGCAAAATTGCCATCTGAGAAACATGCCTCCAGATTAGCTAAGAAAGGAAGCGCTAACCATAGGGTACTTGGTTCCCAAGACCCAAAAATATAAAGAACCTAATTTTAAACAAGCAGAAAGGAACTTCTATGGAAAGAGATGACTCCGCTTTCTTCATTTGTAATAAAACAAATTTGTAAACACTTAAAATGTAATCACTTCTAAATGCTGACTTCTGTGCAGATCTGGGACACTGTTTAATTCCAGTATGGGACTGTAAAATACATATTCTTATACAAGTTTCATATTTACAACTCCTGGGACATGAGAAAGGAGAAAGCTTTGCCAATTCTGTGTAGCAATGGAACTAATGTGGACCAGTTTCCCCCGTCTAACTGTCTTGCTCCAGGTATAAAACTAGTTGTTGTTTTTTTTCCTGGTTTCCCCTTTGAAAGTTTCCCGTCTACTACCAACCCCACAACCCCCAGTCCCCTAGTCCAGGCTCCAGGGAGGAGCTCAAGCTGATTGGTGAGACTCTGAGATAATTGTTCTGGTGAGTGATGAACCTGCTGTGATCTTCTCCCACTTGGTTGCTGACCACGTAAGAGGGCAGGGCTGGTCCAGAGTCCTCACCCCACCTGAGCGTCCAACCGCAACTGTATGTTCGGCGGCTTTAATAGGACTCTGTGCTGCCCGTATTATTCATAGCAGTTGTTAATGTGCAACTCTCCTTGGGATCCTGGGGTGACTGAAGGGCAGGATTGGGCATTCCTGTGTCCTTTAGCAACCTTCCAATAGCAATGACTGGATGTGATCCATCACCGTCCACAGCAACCTCCTTCCCAGTACACAAAAATGTTAGAAAGCAAACCTGGCTTTTTTCCTCCAGTTTTTTGTGTTCCTTAAGAAGCTGCTCCACATGCATCACGCTGTCTCCAATGCCTGTAAACTCTGCTTGTTCTTCCAGCAAATTATCCAGGGTAAGCTTAGCCTACAAGAAACATTAGAACAGTCCAGAAGTAAACCAACACTCACTCACCTGAAGGTATAGGTTTGTTATGCTTCAAGAAAACTCAAAATTCCAAAGAGGATTCAAGACTTGTATATATCTACATATGTTAAAAAATTGTTTTTTGCAGCTCACTAACTTTCAAATTAAGCTGGGGGTGCAGAATTCACCTGTAGTTGAACTATTAGAACTATATTCAACCAATTATCAATCAAAAAGGAAGATAGTTGGGTCCAGTGGCTCATGCCTATAATCCCAGCACTTTGGGAGGCTGAGGCAGGAGGATTGTTTGTGCTTAGAAGTTTGAGGCCAGCCTGGGCAACATAGGGAGACCTCGTCTCTGCAAAAATATTAAAATATTATCTGGGCCAGGCACGGTGGCTCACGCCTATAATCCCAGCACTTCGGGAGGCCGAGGCGGGCAGATCACAGAGGTCAGGAGATCAAGACCATCATGGCTAACATGGTGAAACCCCATCTCTCCTAAAAATACAAAAATTAGCTGAGTGTAGTGGCGGGCACCTGTAGTCCCAGCTACTCGGGAGGCTGAGGCAGGAGAATCGCTTGAACCAGGGAGGCGGAGGTTACAGTGAGCTGAGATTGCGCCACTGTACGCCAGCCTGGGTAACAGAGTGAGACTCCATCTCAAAAAAAAAAAAAAAAAATTATCTAGTGTGATGGTGGGGCATTGCCTGTAGTTCCAGCTACTTGGGAGGCTGAGGTGGGAGGACAGCTTGAGCCCAAAGATCAAAGCTGCAGTGAGCCATGGTCGCACCACTGCACTCCGGCCGGAGTGACAGAATAAGACCCTGTTTCAAAAAAAAAAAAAAAAAAAAAAAAGCAAGATAAACCATCGCTGAAATGCCATGTACCGCAACAGGAAAATGGGATTCTAGAACACCTTCACTGAAAAAGTGAGAAGGGGGTTGGAGGGGGTGGTCTGTAAAGAACCAAGGAGATAAGGAGAAAGCTGGATTAGGGAAAAGAGGGAAACCCCATACCAAAGAGTGAGGAGGGAGAGAAAACCAGAGGTCACAGTAGCAGAAAAGAAAGTTATATTAAACAAGAAAAGAATACCTTACAAAAATCGTGCTCAAAATGCTGTAGTTGTAGGCATTGGTTAAGCTTCAAATGATGACTGGACCAAAACTGACTAAAGGCTTTTTCTGTTTCATCCAGTTGAATTAATAACCTTTCAGGAAAGAATGAGAAAGTGGTGTTAGGTTAGCATTCATTTCCACAGGCATCCATATAGGCCTATGGATAGAACACCTGTGTCTTCGGTCAGTGGTATCAATTGCAACCATCTCCTTATTATGAAAGCATGTGTCACCTATGCCTTTCTTCTGGCTCAGCGGGCTTTGCACCTTTCATTTTCCAATCAGGACACCCACAGTGCAGGCAGCAACTTCACTTCAGATGCAGCTGCTGTGCTTTAGAATGTGCTCCAGCTGATCTTACCTTCATGCCTTCTTTCTTTCTACCTGAGACACACGAATATAAAGCACAGCTCCAAGCCAAACTGTTATTTGGAAATGAAGCCCAATAAATACTACCCTCTCCCTCAAAATCCTAGGGTGGGAGCATGTCATAGACATTGAAGAGCGGGGAATGGAATGCTCATAAAAAGATCTCCATACGTGGATGCCAGATGGATGTGATCTTTTTTCCTTTGTTGTCTCAAATGTTCTTCTTCCTTGGCCCCACCAAGACCCAATATTGGCTGTTCCAATCTGTTCTTGGTTGCTCCAGAACATCTAGCTCTATATATTTTCTCCTGAAAAGGCAGATTCCACCTCACTCACTCACCTTTCCATGGTAGTTACATTCTCAAGTTGATTGAGATTGAGTGTGCTGTTGGGACATTTGGTGGCTGGTTCTTGGATGCATGACAGCAATGTGGCCCCCTGTTTTCCAAGTAATTTCAGCTCATCCTAGAATAAAAGTAGTCTCTCTTAGAAGGAATTAGAAAAAACAAATTCTTGGTAGAATTGGGGTGAAGAGGTAGATCAGTACATTTTTCATTTAGGAAATTAAACGCTGATGAAGTCAAGATGCAGCTTTAAAATTAATCAGTTAACTTATCCTTGATAGGTAACGCACCGACATGATACAAAATTCAAAATATCTGAAAGGGTATACACCAAAAAAAGTATATTTTTCCTCTTCAAAATCAACATCTGCTTTTTGTATATCTCAAGCTACTATTGTAAATTAAAAGCAAAACTAGTTAATACAACCTAGTTTTAATCCAAGACAGTGACCAGAAACAAGAAAATGATAGATATTGAATGTTGAATGCTAGAAACTACCAAGCAATAATAACGTAATAACTGCTAATTGATCATAAAAATACTTCGGTTGGTCTCATCAATAAACACCTGCTCTCCCTCCACCTGCCAACCAACTGTGGCCTTGTTTAATTATTTAAGTTTGGCAGATATGGGCAGCAATTTCAGTTTAACATGGAAAGATTCGTACTTCCAAGCCAACCCCCCATTCTGCTTTTTTAACACAAAGACTTAGTGCTATGCAGTTGTGGAAGGTTACTTCCTTCAGCCAACAGCTGTAGTCCTTTCCTTGGACAGTGCAGGTCATCTCTCATTGCCCTGAGCCTTACCCATAAAGAAAGCCTGGGCTGCAAAACAAAAGTGGCAGAGCCTGACCTAGAATTTTGTGCTTGGGAATTATGGGTTTGGTTCCTGGGTCAGAGAAGGCTGGTTTGGTATGCCCTTGAGCATTAGAACAGGCCCATAGTTCTAAAACAAACCAAGAGATCACCTCTGCACACATAAACACTGAATCACTTCCTCTAGGCCCAGCCACCTCTGTGGTCTTCACACAGCCTAGAGCTCATTCCCTGTGGGAAGAGTTTTAGACTTCCCCACTCTGATCACACAGAAGTCCTGGACCCTCTCAAGCTCATACTTTTGTTGTGTCCCATCCTACTCCAGAATTTCCCCTGGAAGGGTTACATGGCCATACCCATCCTCAAACCTGGCCCTGGATCTGGCTGATGATGGACTTGGCTTCTGTGAGCTAGCCCTTCAGGGTTCTTTGGACACCTCCTCTGGCTCTGCCCACTCCAAATAGTGCCCCACATTAGCCACATGGTTGGCACTCTCGCCTGGGAATCAGGCATATCTCTTCTTTTCCATTCTCATGTGTCAGCCCTCATTTCTTATCTCATCAATGCTCATTAAATATTTGTAGGTTGGATAAATTAATAACAGCCTAAAAGAAGTCAGGTTGCAGATGGATAAAGACAAATTAGATATGATGGAAAAAATGTACTCCTGACTCAGTGTCTTAGCCATTCCCTCATCCCACCCACTAAAGAGGGTCGTGGCTTTTCCCACTCATTTTCTTAACTGCTGCTGAGCTTCCAGCAACACACACACACACACACACACACACACACACACACACACACACACACATCCATATATGAAGAAGAGTTGGGAAGAAAGGTAGAGAGGCTAAAGGAAAAGCGCCATATTGTTGTGGCAGAAGGAGACACTGGAGGGGGAAGCTGGGAGGAGGGATACACCCGAAGTGTGGCAGAGCATGAAGAAAGTGTGTGAGACAGGGAAGGTGAATCTTCACAAGTGATGTCACACGCTGTATATCCCCTTTACACTGTTTAAAAAGGATACAAGCAAAAATTGTGACCAAGTGACTGCTTTGGGATTCAACCCCATGGTCAACTTGAGTAGGGTTACAAAAATCTGTCATGAACACAGATGGAAAGATGGAGCAACTATGGTACTTGGAAAGGGTAAGGGGAAGTTGCTCAGCCTAAAACTGGAGTTTCAGTTTCCATGGAAAGAAAATAATCTTTTCAGGTATTTAATTTTTTTACTGCCTGCACTCAGGCTGGAGGAGGAACTCAGGGCACTGTCTTCCAGAACATGTGTTTAAGTTCATACTCCCTTTTGTAGAGTCTCCTTTTCCCTGTGCTGACAGGATCCTGCTGGTGGCAGGGTGAGGACTGCTCGTAAACTGAGAGATAGCTCATTGCCTACCAAAGTTCCCTTTCCTCAGAAAATGGGAGCCCCACCACCACCTTGGAACAGGATCCAATTGGCAGACGAGGTGGAGGTGCCGTTGTGCATGCGCTCTGAGCACTTGCTCGCACTCTCCTTGATGGGTGGAAAGGCACACAGCAGAAACCATGGGTAGCTGAGTCCTGTTTGCTTGTCTCATTCATCCGGAGCTCAGCTCTCCCAGGGAAGGCTAAAGCTGCTTGTGTTTACAAGACTTGCTCTTCCTTTCTGTCCCTCAGATGAGAGAGAAATCACAGAGAAAATAAGGTTTCAAATTTAGTATGAAGCCCAAGGTGCCCACAATTTGGACAGAAAATAGCACTTACTGAAGTCGGGAGCACTCTCTGATTGTAAGAATAGATTAAGGCCCAAACTGTGGCTCAGGCTGGGGGAAAGAATTTATGTTTCTGGGGAAGAGCCTTTTGTAAAGTCATCAGTTTGCTTAAAAGTTTGATACGATTGTTCCACTGTGGATGTTTTGAGATTTTTTTCTGTGTGAACTGATTGGCTTAATATACCGAAGGGCCAAAAGAAAAGAGGTTCTACTGGAAGACTATTTTGAACAAAATAGTAACAACTCCCTAGAGAAATAGCAAGTGAGACTGAAAACCTCTCCAACTCAATAGCTCTCCTATTCTGTTTGATTGTAGAGGCGACCAGACGCGTATACCTAAGATCTCTCTTAAAGATCCAGGAGAAAGGAATTCAAGACATCAAGCCAAATCCCCGAAGCTGTGCTAGCTGTTTAGGAAAAAACCCTCTCCAGGCTGGGAGAAAACGGTAAATCACATGCTACAACTTTTATAGCTATTTAAATAGCTATAAAAGTTCACTGTACTGAAGAATGGATCTTACAATAGTTTTTCACTCTTCTAGCTGGAAAAGAAATTATTTAATGACATATAGAATCTTTGATTAAAAGGTAGGTAAAAGACCAATAAGGGTAAAATAAAATATGCATAAATAACCACAAAAACTACTAAGTTATTAATACAAGTTTAAACAGTATCTCTTTTTTTCTTTTCTTTCTTTTTTTTTTTTTTGAGACGGAATTTCACTCTCATTGCCCAGGCTGGAGTGCAGTGGTGTGATCTCAGCTCACTGCAACCGCCACCTCCCAGGTTCAAGCGATTCTCCTGCCTCAGCCTCCCGAGTAGCTGGGATTACGGCATGCACCACCATGCCCGGGTAATTTTGTATTTTTAGTAGAGATGGGGTTTCTCCATGTTGGTCAGGCTGGTCTCAAACTCTTGACCTCACGTGATCCACCCACCTTGGCCTCCCAAAGTGCTGGTATTACAAGTGTGAGCCACTGTGCCCGGCCAGTACCTCTTTTTTTCTAATATAAACCATTTCTCTCTTTAAGTCACTTTTGGATAAGAAAGAGGAAAAATGTAACTCTAGTTTAATGATTTTGGTATTCATGCTTCTAAGCTACAAGATAAGGAATCAAATTTGAATTGGGACAATAATCAGTAATCACCAAAAGGCCTTAAGAAATTATCTGTATTTTTTGTTTGTTTGGTTTTTTGGTTTTTTGTTTTGTTTTGTTTTTGAGACGGAGTTTCACTCTTGTTGCCTAGGCTGGAGTGTAATGGAGTGATTTTGGCTCACCGCAACCTCTGCCTCCCAAGTTCAAGTGATCCTCCTGTCTTACCCTCCCGAGTAGCTGGGATTACAGGCGCCAGCCACCATGCCCGGCTAATTTTTGTATTTTTAGTACAGACAGGGGTTCACCATGTTAGCAAGGCTGGTCTCGAACTCCTGACCTCAGGTGATCCACCCCCAATCGGCCTCCCAAAGTGCTGGGATTATAGGCTTGAGCCACTGTGCCCAGCCTGTGTTGTGTTTTAAAGGATGTTAATTAATATTACTTGGTAAAATAAAGATGATAATATTTTAAATCCAAATTCACTTAATATTCTTAATCGAGGTAAACACTTGGACAAATTAAATCACTTTCAGAATTTTGTCTTAAAATAATTTTAGGTCTTCACCATGATTTTAGGGTAGCATGGAATATAAATGCAAGCATTTCTTTTACTAAAAGGCCAATTAAATGGAACCTTCTAATTTCCTTTCACTTGTCTTACAGCTTGGATAGGGAGTGTTTAACCAAATTAACATAATAGAGTATAAATGTCAAATAATACTTCTAACTATGTGGCCTCCAAGGTTACTCCACCCCATAACCTGAGAGAAGTCTTAGCCGCCTTTGCTCAGAGCTGCCTGTTCTAATTCTGAGAACAGCTGGTTAGCATGCATAAGGATATCCCCTTACTCCATCCTGGAAACTGGTTCTTTCCCACCTGTTTACCTCTGCAGAACTCTTTGCCTGTGTAGAGAAATATAGAACACCCACTCATCTGCCTTCCCTGTCCCCACCCCTCTGCCTTGCCACCAGCACATACGGCAAGACCTGACTGGCTGGTTTTCACCCCCCAGTAATGTGTCCTTATCTAAAATCCAAATGTTTTAACCTTTTCTCCAGAGACCTTCCTGACTGATCACGTTGTCATCCTGGTGATTCTGCTCTTCGACCTCTCCACACCCTTCAGGGATTGAGGCAAAGAACGCACTGTGCTCATGAGCCCTAGGCACAGAGCTCAGTTTCACAGTCCTTGCTGCGCTGGGCGCCCTTCCCATGACACCCCTTTGTATCAACAGGACCACTCTGCAGACTCCTCTTGGTCAGGGATCACCTTAGGGCCTGTGCAACTGCAAACTCCTTCCTAGCACACTTCACAGAGGCACCTAGGCCCTGCTTTCTGCAACTCGCACCTCCTAAGAATCATGTGAACTTAAGCCAGTAGGTTTAGAAAAGCAAAGGCCAAGCTTCTCAGAGGCATTTTCAGGGAAAATTTTCAGGATGTCATCAGGATTTTACAATTTCAGTCCAGATTTTGGTTTGTTTTGTTTTTTTGTTTGTTTGTTTGTTTTTTGAGACAGTCTCACTCTGTCACCCAGGCTGGAGTGGCGTGCCATGACCTCGGCTCACCGAAACCTCTGCCTCCTGGGTTCAAGTGATTCTCCTGCCTCAGCCTTCCGAGTAGCTGGGATAATAGGCGCCTGCCACCAAGCCCAGCTACTTTTTGTGTTTTTAGTAGAGTTTTAGTTTCACCATGTTGTCCAGGCTGGTCTCGAATTCCTGAGCTCAGGTGATATGCCCACCTCAGCCTCCCAAAGTGCTGGGATTACAGGTGTGAGCCACTGGGCCCAGCGCAGTCCAGATATTTTGATTATTCACAGTAATCTTTGGAATATATTTTTCTCTTTCATTGTTGTTGTTGTTTTGAGATGGAGTCTCGCTCTGTCGCCCAGGACAGAGTGCAGTGGCAAGATCTCGGCTCACTGCAACCTCCGCCTCCCAGGTTCAAGCAATTCGCTCACCTCAGCCTCCTGAGTAGCTGGGATTACAGGCGCCCACCATCAAGCCTGGCTAATTTTTATGTTTTTAGTAGAGACGGGGTTTCACCATGTTGGCCAGGCTGGTCTCGAACTCCTGACCTCAGGTGATCCACCCACCTTGGCCTCCCAAAGTGCTGAGATTACAGATGTGAGCCACCACTCCCGGTCATCTCTTTTTGAATAACAACCTCCTTAAAGACTGAATTTAACAGTGTTCCCTGGCACATGGAAACATTAATTTGCCTCGATTACTAGACTCTGAGACTCTCCTAAGTAGACTATGTGTTCGCTGAGGTTGCCTTTTTGGTTCTCCTGGCAAGTAGTGGTGGGTGCTCAATAAATGTTGAATAAATGAACAAATCAACCATCTAGCAAAGTGTTTTTGCAACTTTTTGGTCACAGATACAACAGTTCAACTCTTCCCAAGTTCCATGAGGCCAAGACACATACACTGACCGTCCAATCCTCATTTTGCTGCCCTATTGAAAACTGGGCTTCTCTGAAATAATGGGATTGGTCTGTGCTTCTCAAGGTAGAAAGGTGCCAACACTCATCCAGGGAGAAGCCCCAGGAAGATTTCCCTGTACTGCATGACTAAAAGAACCTGCCAAGCTCCCTTTCCTCAGCAGGTTCTGACGTGCTTTTATGAATCATTTAATAGGTGCCTCTCCTTCAACCCAGGTCAGGGCACCTTCCATAGTCCTTTTTCTCAAATTCATCCCCAAATAAAAAGACACACTTCTGAGAAAGTGAAGCAGTAAGTCAGCTTATTAGTCTGCCCCAAAACTTTACAACCACTGCTGGAAAGCTTGTATTTCAAAAGCCAGCCCCTACCCCCTGCAATTTTAGCATGTTCTGTCTTGCTCTGTCCTGAGCAGGATCACAGGAGTGCAACCCTTGAAAGGGTGCTCACATGCCTCAGCTCACCCAGACAAAGCTAGAAAAGCCCTTCTCTGTGCTGCTTCCCACCATCCTTCACTCACCACTCAGTCTCAAGATACTTCTTTCATTACAAACTGCCTGTCTGGAAGGTTTAAGATGATCAGTGGTTTCCAAGTCACTAAAGAAGAAGGAAAATGAGAGCTTAACTGTTAATTTTGCTCCCAGCTCTCTCCAAGAGGCAGGTATACCTGCTGGCACAGACGCTAGCCTCTGAGAGGCCACTGACCGCTCACCTGCAGCTTGTCCCGCTGCCTTGTGTGGGACATGAGAAGGTCTTCGGTGGATAGCATGCTTCTGGGCAGCTCTGTTGTGGCCAGGCAGGCCCCAAATGTCTGCAGCATCTGGGCAGTGGTCTTCAAGGTCAAGGCAAAGTTTTCGATGGCCTGGAAGGTCAGATAATTGTAACAATGTGGAGAGCTTAACATTCACCAACATGCTCTCTTGATGGAAAGACAACAGATTTAGTTGACAAAATGAGTGAATTACCTGACTTTGGAAATGGTATAGAGGACCTGATCCTGATAGGGAGATTAAAAAGAGGCTGGTTTTAGTCTCAGTGCTGCTACTAGTTGACCAAATGACTTTGGATAAGTCACCTCTTTACATTGAATGTCAGTTTATTTATCTATAAAATAAAGTGATTGAGCCACATGATCTTTAAGATTCCTTTGAGTTCTAACTTTCTGAGTCTCTCGTTCAAAGAGGTGACACCCATAAAATGCACTGTCACACACAAAAGAATCTATATACCTCACTTATAAAACAATATGTACTGTACATGTGTGGTTATATTATTCCTAGTTATATATACAGGCAAATCTCAGAGATATTGTGGGTTTGGTTCTAGGCTACTGCAATGAAGCAAATGTTACAATAAAGTGAGTCACAAAAATTCTTTTGTGTCCCAGTGCAAAGGGAAATTATGTTTACAGTATACTGTAGTCTATTAAGTGTGCAATAGCATTATGTCAGAAATTCTACATACCTGAATTTAAAAATACTTTATTGTTAAAAAATTGCTAACAATCTTCTGGGCCTTCATCAAATCACAATCTTTTTGCCACTGGAGGGTCTTGCCTCAATATGGAGGGCTGCTGACTGATCAGGGTGATGGTTGCTGAAGGCTGGAATGGCAGTGGCAATTTCTTAAAATAAGACAACAATGAAGTTGTCACATGAATTGACTTCCTTTCATGATTTCTCTGTAGCATGCAATACTGTTTGATAGCAGTTCACCCATGATAGAACTTCTTTCAAAATTGGAGTTAATCCTCTCAAACTCTGCCACTGCTTTGTAGACTAAGTTTATGGAATATTCTAAATCCTTTGTTGTCATTTCAACAGTGTTCACATCATCATCCCCAGAAAGATGAAGAAATCACTTTTTTTGCTCATCCGTAAAAAACAGCACCTCATTCATTCAAGCTTTATCATGAGGTTGCAGTAATGCAGTCACATCTTCAGACTCCACTTCTAATTCTAGTTCTCTTGCTGTTTCCACCACACCTGCAGTTACCTCCCCCACTAAATTCTGGAACCCCTCAAAGTCATCCATGAGGGTGGGAATCAGCTTTTCTCAAACTCCTGTTAATATTGATAGTTTGACTTCCTCCCATGAATCACTAATGTTCTTAAAGGCATCCAGAATGATGAATCCTTTCCAGAAGGTTTGCAATTTGCTGTACTCACACTAATCAGAGGAATCACTATACATGGCAGGTATAGCTTCACAAAATGTATTTCTTAAATAGTAAAACTGAAAGTTGAAATTGCTCTTTGATCCATAAGCTGCAGAATCAATGTTGTGTTAGCAGGCATGAAAACAACATTCAACTCCTTGTACATCTCCATCAGAGCTCTCAGGTGACCAGGTGCATCGCCAAAAAGCAGTAATATTTTGAAAGGATCTTTTTGTCTAAGCAGTAGGTCTCAAAAGGTGGCTTAAAATATGCAGTTAACCATGCTGTAAACAGAAGTGCTGCCATCCAGGCTCTGTTGTTCTAGTTCTAGGGCACAGGCAGAGTAGATTTAGCATCATTCTTAAGGGCCCTAGGATTTTTGGAGTGGTAAATGAGCATTGGCTTCCATTTAAGGTCACCAGCTGCATTAGCCCCTAACAAGAGAGTCAGCCTGTCCTTTTAAGCTTTGAAGCCAGGCATTCACTTCTCTTCTTTAGTTATGGAAGTCTTAGATGGCATCTTCTTCCAATAGAAAGCTGTTTCATTTACATTGAAAATCTGTTGTTGAGTGTAGCCATTTTTTCTTGTTTTTGTTTTTGTTTTGTTTTGTTTTTTGAGATGGAGTTTTGCTCTTGTTGCTCAGGCTAGAGTGCAATGGCGTGATCTCAGCTCACTGCAACCTCTGCCTGCTGGGTTCAAGCGATTCTCCTGCCTCAGCCTCCTGAGTAGCTGGGATTACAGGCAACCGCCACCACGCCCAGCTAATTTTTCATACATTTAGTAGAGACAGGGTTTCACCATGTTGTCCAGGCTGGTCTTGAATTCCTGAGCTCAGGTGATCTGCCTGCCTCAGCCTCCCAAAGTGCTGGGATTACAGGCGTGAGCCACCGCGCCCAGCCGAGTGTAGCCACTTTCATCAATGATCTTAGCTAGATCTTCTGGATAACTTGCTGCAGCTTCTCTATCAGCACCTTGCACTTGTATGTTACAGAGAAGAATTCCTCCCTCAAACCTCACAAACCAACCCCTGCTAGCTTCAGGCTTTTCTTCTGCAGCTTCTTCACCTCTCTCAACCTTAATAGAATTGAAGAGAGTTAGGGCCTTGCTCCGGATTAGGTTTTGGCTTAAAGAAATGTTGTGGGTGGTTTGATACTCTATCCAGGCCCAGACCACTAAAACTTTCTCTGTATCAGCAAAGAAGGCTATTTGCTTTCTTATCGTTCATGTATTCGCTGGAGTAGCATTTTTAGTTTCCTTCAAGAACTTTATCTTTGCATTCACAACTAGGCGAACTGGCTAGGCTAAGAGGCCTAGCTTTCTGCCCATCTCAACTTTTGACATGCCTTCCTCATTAAGGTTAATCATTACAAGCTTTTGATTGAAAGTGAGACACACCATTCTTCCTTTCACTTGAATACTTAGAGGTCATTGTAAGGTAATTAATTGGCCTAATTGCAATATTGTTCTGTCTTAGAGAGTGGGGAGGCCCAGGAGAGGGAGAAAGACAGCTGAGGACCAGTTGGTGGAGCAGTCAGAACACACACAACATATATCCATTAAGTTCACTGTCTTATATGAATGCAGTTTTCGGCACCCCAAAACAATTACAATAGTAACACCAAAGATTGCTGACCACAAGTCACTGTTACAAATATAACAATTGGCCGGGCATGGTGGCTCACGCCTGTAATCCCAGAACTTTGGGAGGCTGAGGTGGGCAGATCACTTGAGGTCAGGAGTTCGAGACCAGCCTGGCCAACATGGTGAAACCTTGTCTCTACTTAAAATACAAAAATTAGCTGGGCATGGTAGCACATGCCTGTAATCCCAGTTACTCAGGAGGCTGAAGCAGGAGAATTGCTTGAACCCAGGAGTCTGAGGTTGCAGTGAGCTGAGATCGCACCATTGTACTCCAGTCTGGGTGACAGAGCAAGACTCTGTCTCAAAAAAAGAAAAAGAAAAAGAAACAAATATAACAATAATAGTAAACTTTGAAATATTGCAAGAATTGCCAAAATTTGTCAGAGAGGCAGGAAGTGAGCACATACTGTTGGAAAAATGGTGCTGATAGAGTTGTTCAACACAAAGTTGCCACGAAACTTCAATTTTAAAAAACTGCAAATCTGCGAAGCCCATTAATGTGAAGCATAATAAAATGAGACATGACTGTATATGTGTGTATATAAAATATATACACAGAACATGTAAAAGGCATGTAAAGAATATCTCTGGTCTTTCAATACTAGTTGTATTTTTTAAAGTTCACTAAAAAATGTTTAGCACATGCACAACCACAAACCATGGCTACATACTAGGCCAGGGATGGCCTATAACAAAAACAAATGGGTAATTTATAAGCAACAGAAATTGATTTCTCACAGTTACAGTTCTGGAAGTTGGGAAGTTCAAGATCAAGGCCCCAACAGATTTGGTGTCTGGTAGAGGTCTGTTTCTCATAAAAGATGGCTTCTGTGCCCTCACAGGGCAGAGGGGGCATGACAACTCCCTTTAATCTCTTTGCAAGGGCACTAACTCCATTTATGATGGCACAGCCTTCATGACTTAATACGTCCCAAAAGGCCCCTCCTCTTAATGCTATCACATTGGGTTCCGACATGTGAATTTTTAGGGGACACCAACATTCAAGCCATGACAATGAATTTTGATCTCACGTTTATCTCAATATTACTGAAACTCCTAACTTAGCATAACAATCACCAATATCAGTAGGTAGGGAAAAGTAAAATACTATATAGCAGGTGCTTTCACAGATAATACATCACTTATTCCCCACATCAAACTATCAGGAGGCTTTTGTTAGTCCGGGGTTTCTCAGCATTGGCTCTTCACACTTTGGGCCAGATGATGCTTTGTTGTGGGAGGCTGTCTTGAGCATTGTAAGGTGTTCAGCACAGTCCCTGACGACCCACTAGATACCAGTTAACTTTCCCCACTAAGTTATGACTACAAAAAGTCGAAAGATATTGACAAATGTAGGGGGCAGGCAAAATTATCCCCTGTAGAGCAATACTGTGTTAGTCCCATTTTAACAGAGGAAGAAAAAAGCTCAGAAATGCTTAGAAACTCACCTGACATAGACTATGTGTTATCGTGACAATTTTTTAAAACTGGTTTCATCTTTGACTTTGACTTTAGATCCGGGGTACACGTGCAGGTTTGTTACATGGGTATACTGCATGATGCCGAGGTTTGGGGTACAGTTGATCCTGTTACCCAGATAGTGAGCATCATACCCAGTAGTTCTACAATCCTTGTCCCCCTCCCACCTCTCACCTACAGTAGTCACTGAGGGGTGATAATATTTAAATGTAGCTTCTTCTGACTTCATGGGTGTCAATATGTCTGTACCTTAGAATCATCTGGGGAGTTCTGTGGCAGGCTAAGACCCATCCCAGATGAAGTAAATTAGTTTCTCTGAGGTATAACAGGCTATTGGTGTTTCTGGAAACTTCCCAGGTACATTCGAAGGTAAGTGTCCCAAAACCCCCACACCAAGAGATGCAATAGGGTAACGCAGTCAACAGGAGAAACCCCAGCCTTTGCCCTTCCACGCTCCTTCTTCCCCAGCCTGTGCCTGAGAAATCCCAACCACCCCAAGGTCAGGCAGTCACAGGGTGACCTCCCAGCAGTCGATGTTTAACTCTGCCACTCCATCCTCCGGAAAACAAGGAGAGATAGTGAAAAGCACGTGTAAGCTGGTACTCACGGTGCGGTGATTTACCCACTGTCCGTGGCGATATTCCAAAGTCCCCCCTAATTCCCGGGTCAGTTGGCTTTTGTCGATGTAGCCATGAAGGTCAGAGACAGAGTTTACCATGATAATCTGTAAGGTAAAAGGATAATTAAACATATTCCTCATTGATCACTAAATAAGAGTTCATTAGGTTCTATTCTTATAATTATATCTTATATTCTATTATTATTTAAATGATACTTCAGCCTTGCCTTATCAGGCATTTATGTTTAAAAATGGTTACAGCCAAGCACAGTGGCTCATGCCTGTAATCTCAGCACTTTGCAAGGCGGAGGTGGGAGAATCATTTGAGGCCTGGAGTTTGAGACCAGCCAGAGCAACATAGCAAGACCCCATCACCAGAAAAATTAAAAAAAAAAAAAAATTAGCCAGGCATGGTGGCATGCACCTGTGGCCCCAGCTACTCAGGTGGCTAAGTCAGGAGGATTGCTTGGGCCTGGGAGGTTAAGGTTGCAGTGAGCTGTGATCGCACCATGGCACTCCAGCCTGGGTGACAGAACAAGACCCTATCTCAAAAAAAAAGTTACTATATCCAGCAGGGAAATATTTTAAAGTCTCTTCCATTTTTCCCTTTTGAATGAGAAATACTAAAGTGTGGTATAGCCTGTGATGAAATGTTGACTTGGCTCAGGAAGCGCAGTTCCAGGCTACCTAGAAGTCACGCCTCACTTTATGTGAATTTTCAGTCAAAAGTTCCCAAGCTAAGGTACTTTCAGCCCCCAAAATCAAGTGTTGTGCTATGGCCTGAAAGTCTACCATGAGAAGCCCAATCAAAGGTGGTTGGGTAAATGTCAAAATATAATTAGAATACAGGGAAACACACAGAGTATGCATCAAAAAGACTCACTACACTAATGCACCCCGATGAAGAATATTGATGTGCCCCTACTTTAGCTTGCACAGGGGGGATCTGGAGGTAACAGGGCGTTGGGGTTTATAAAACAGCAGTTCTGCTTATGAGCAAATACCCACACATGCAGAGAAAGCTGACGCATCCCAAATTGCCCCTTTCTATTCCTTGGTAGTAGTTCTGGCCTGGGTGTGGTTCTGGCTCACTCAGTGACTGTATCACACCCTCTACTCACTCCTGAGCGGGACAAGCACTCCTCCTCATTCCTATCTCTGAAACACATCTTTGAAACCTTTAATTGTGACATTATATTTTTTCACTCCCTGTTGATTATTTTGAAAATTAACTCTCGGTCGGAGGACATAAGAATATGGACTTTCTTCTATTATTATAAAGTATTAGTCAAGGAATGAATTCAGTCTGGAATGAGAATATAAATTAGAGCCCAGCCAGGTGCAGTGGTTTGCACTTGTAATCCCAGCTACTCAGGAGGCTGAGGCAGGAGGACTCCTTGGGCCCAGGAATTTGAGGCTCCAATGAGCTGTGATCGCATCACTGCACTCCAGACTGGGTGATAAAGCGAGACCCCATCTCTTAAAAAAAAAAAAAAATCGTGGCCCAAAGATTCCAGGTCAACATTATGCAATAAAACTGATTTATTCTTTTAACAGATATGTATTGAACTACTAAAAAAAGTGCCAGGTACTGAGGGATAATACTGTAAACAAGACAGACCCTGGTCTGGAGAGACTCAGGCTCCGTGGGATTTGATTACTACCTATCACCACCTTAACCTTGTCAGGCCCCATGTCTTGCTCCTCCACTTCTGAAAACAGTTCGGGGCTTTTAAAATTTATCTTTATAATATGAGAATGGATAAAAACCTGAATCTATCTGTGCCTTTCCTGCCTAAAAATTTTAAACCACTTATGGGAGTTTTTAAAAGGTTTTTATTCTTTCTAAAATTAGAAATTTTAGGACAGGTCGTTAGAAATTATCAAGCTAAAAATGTACTTTGCTTCTTGGAATATGAGTTACTACGATAATAATCGACATTTTAAAAAATACCCAATGTGCAACATTGTATTAGGCAAAAGTAACCTTGCACAGGGTCGGGAGTTTCAGAAACCTATCCTGCTAGGCTGCATATTTTCTGTACCTTTAGGGAGGTGTGATATCCCACACTTGCCAAAACTGTGCTTTCTCATCTTAAGTTTTAGATGACCAAGAGGAATTTTAAGTTGAAAGCGAAAAGTGAAAATTAAAAACAAAGGATTATATTAGAAGAATCAATATTGTTAAGTATTGATCTGTAGAGTCAAAGCAATTCCATAATCAAAATCCCAGCCGACATTTTATAGAAATTAACAAACTGATTCTAAAATTCATATAGAAATGGGAGGCCGAGACGGGCGCATCAAGAGGTCAGGAGACGGAGACCACCCTGGCTAACCCGGTGAAACCCTGTCTCTACTAAAAAATACAAAAAAACTAGCCGGGCGAGGTTGCGGGCGCCTGTAGTCCCAGGTACACCGGAGGCTGAGGCAGGAGAATGGTGTGAACCCGGGAGGCAGAGCTTGCAGTGAGCCGAGATCCGGCCACTGCACTCCAGCCTGGGCGACAGAGCGAGACTCTGTCTCAAAAGAAAAGAAAAAGAAAAAGAAAAAGAAATGCAAAAGACACAGAATAGGTAAAACAATTTTGTAAAAGAGGAAAAAAGTTCGATGATTCACGTGTTTTGTCAACTTCAAAACTTATAAAATTACAGTAAAGAAGAGTGTGGTAATGGCCAAGGATGAACAAATAGATCAATGGAAAAAAAAATAGAAAGTCCTGATAGACCCACACAAATAGGATCAATTGATTTTTTTAACTTTTTATCCTGTGAGGAGGCTGGGCACAGTGACTCACGCCTGTAATCCCAGCACTTTTGAGAGGCGGAGGCGGGCGGATCACCTGTGGTCAAGAGTTTGAGACTAGCCTGGCCAACATGGCAAAACCCCGTCTCTACTAAAAATACAAAAATTAGCCAGGCGTGGTGGCGGGCGCCTTTAATGCCAGCTGCTTGGGAGGCTGAGGCAGAAGAATCGCTTGAATTCGGGAAGTGGAGGTTGCAGTGAGCCAAGATTACACCATTGTACTCCAGCCTAGGCAATGAGAGTGAAACTCTGTCTCAAAAAACAAACAAACAAAACAAACCACAAACCTTTTTATCCTGTGAAGTAATTATAGATTCACAGGAAGTTGCATAGATAATTATAGATTAATAGGAAGTTACGAAGGCAGTACAGAGAGGTCCTAGGCACCTTCCACCCTCAATGGTTACATCTTACATAATTACAGTACAATACCAAGACCAGGAATTTGATATGCTTATAACGTGTGTGTAGCTCTGTCATTTTCCCACATATGTTGTTTCCTGTACCCACCAGGACAAGCAAGATGCAAAACTGTCCATCGCCACAAAGACCTCCCTTGTGCCTCACCTTTCGGTCAATTCCCACCCCCAACATCCCTCCGTGAACTCCGGCAAACACTAATCTGATTTTTTCACAAAGGTGCAAAGGTAATTCAATGGAGAAATAATTCTATTTAGACAAATGGTGCTGAAACAATCGGACATTCATATGTAAAAATAAGAACCTTCATCCATACCTATGAAAGTAGCCAGAATCAAAACAGAGTCACTAGTATTAAAAAATAAATAAATAGACCGGGCACAGTAGCTCATGCCTGTAATCCCAGCATTTTGGGAGGCCGAGGCGGGCAGATCACGAGGTCAGGAGTTCCAGATCAGCCTGACCAACATGGTGAAACCCTGTCTCTACTAAAAATACAAAAATTAGCAGGGCGTGGTGGCACATGCCTGTAATCCCATCTACTCGGGAGGCTGAAGCAGGAGAATCGCTTGAACCCAGGAGGCGGAGGTTGCAGTGAGCCAAGACCACACCATTGCGCTCCAACCTGGGTGACAAGAGTCTAAAAAATAAATAAATAATAAACCTAACAAATAGGCCAGGGAAAACTGCAAAGAAAGGGTTCTCACACTTGTATGCCTGATAACAAAACTATCACAAAAGACTTCAAAAACCACAGCCTTGCACACAGGCCATTGCAACATTTAACTGCCTGTCCAATTTCCGATTGGCATCTCTCTTGTTATTGATCTTTGTAGCCAGAAATAATGATCTCAAAACAATTATGTAATGCTCCTCAAGTTCCCTTTAAAAACCTTTGTCTCACTCTACCTTCCTGAATAAGCACATAGTTTACTATGACACACACATTCCCATTTCAATGCCCTATTCCTGAATAAATATTGTTTTCTTTTAGACAGCCTCTCCCTGTCTGTTATTTAGGCTGACATATCTCACATCTTATATGAAAATTAACTCAAAATGGATCATAGATGTAAACATGAAACATTAAACTTGGAAGAAAATGTAGAAGAAAACTGTGGTATAATAAGAAATTTATTTAGACTTTATCCCTGGTTCCTGGTACAGAGTTCCTAAAATCCTTATAACGTCTTAAGTGATAGGAGTATCTTTTGTTGTTTATAAGGGGCCCGTTTGGTCACACCTGAGTTTACACTAATGAGGTGACTCAGGCTGGGAACCCTAGATAACTGCTGGGCAGAGCTGGTTTCCAGAAAAAAACAAGTGATTATAGTTTGGAATTTTCAGCCCCACTCACTGACCTCTAGGAAGGAGAGGATTAAGCTCTATAAAAACTCTAGAACGAGGAGATTTGAGGAGCTCCCATGTTGTTGAATACACCAAGGTATTGGAAGGGTGGTGTGCTGGAGAGAGCTGGGAAGCTCTGTGCACCCCACACACCTTGCCATATGCATCTCATTCATCTGGCTGTTCCTGAGTTGTATCCTTTATAATAAACCAGTAAACATAAGTAAAGTGTTTCCCTAAGTTCTGTGAGTCATTCTAGCAAATTATAGAACCCCAGGAAGAGGCTGTCGGAACCCCCCCAATCCATAGCTGGTAGGTCAGAAGTATAGGACGCCCAGACTTAAAATTAGCATTAGCATCTGAAGTGGGGACAGTCTTGAGGGAATGAGCCCTTAACTTGTGGGATCTGATGATAACTTCAGTGTCTGAATTGAGTTGTAGAACACCTGATTGGTGTCTAGACAGTTGGAGAACTGCTTGGTGTGGGGAAAAAAAAAAAAAAAACAACAAAACCCACACATTAGGTGTCAGAAGTGTTGTCTGAGTAGAGAAAGTGTTTTCTCAGAGAAATTTTAGGAGAAATCTTTGGGTTAGGCAAAGAGTTCTGTGATATCACACCAAAAGCACAACCCATAAAAGAAAAGCTGATAAGCTGGACTTCATCCAAATTAAACATTTGCTCTGCAAAAGACACTGTTTAGAGAACGAAAATCCAACCTAAAAACTCAGAGAAAATATTTGCAAGTCATATATCTGACAGTGACTTATATCCAGAACATATAAAGAACTCTCAAAACCCAACAATGAGAAAAAAAAAACCCAATTATAAAGGGCAAAGGATTTGAACAGAAGCATCACCAAAGAACATATACAGATGGAAAATAAACACATGAAAAGAGACTCAATATCATGAATCATTAGGAAATAGCAAATTAAAACCACAGTGAGATACCACAACATGCCTACTAAATGACTAATTAGAAAAAAATACCCTTGTTTTTGAAAAGGTGGTAAGAGTATGAAGTAGCTGGAATTCACATACATTGCTGGTAGGAATGCAAAATGATAGAGCCACTTCGCCAAAACGGTTTGGCAGTTTCTTTTAAAGTTAAACATAAACCTACTCTGTGGCCCAGCAAAAACATGTATGTGAATGTTTATAGCAGCTTTATTCTTTTTTTTTTTTTTTTTTTTTGAGATGGCATCTTGCTCTGTCACCCAGGCTAGAGTGCAGTGGGCATGATCTCAGCTCACTGCAACCTCCACCTCAGCAATTCTCCTGCCTCAGCCTCCAAAGTAGCCAGGACTACATCCACCCCTCACCATGCTCAGCTAATTTTTGTATTTTTAGTAGAGATGGGGTTTCACCAATTTGGCCAGGCTGGTCTCAAACTCCTGACTCAAGTGATCCACCCACCTCAGCCTCTCAAAGTTTTGGGATTACAGGTGTGAGCCACCATGTTTGGCTGCAGCTTTATTCTTAATCCCTAAAAACTAGAAACAACTCAACTGTTTTTTCCTGGTGAATGGTGAATGGATAAACTGGCACCTCTACAATGTGAGATAATATTCAGCAATGAAAGGAACGAACTATAGACATACCAAGCAACATGGATGAACCCCAGCTGTTTTACGCTACGTGAAAGAACTTAGACTCCAAGGCTACTCAGTATGCACAGTCATATGTCACTTAATGATAGAGATCAATTCTGAGAAAATCGCCATTAGGCAATTTCGTTGCTGCACAGTCGTAAAGTGCACTTCCACAAACCCAGATGGTACAGCCTGCTACACGCCTGGGCTAACTGCTTGTACAGCATGTTACTGCACTGAATACTGTAGGCAAGTATAACACAATGGGAAGTATTTCTGCATCTAAACATATCTAAACATAGAAAAGGGGCCAGGGGCGGTGGCTCATGTGTGTAATCCCAACACTTTGGGAGGCTGATACAGGAGGATCGTTTGAGCCCAGGAGTTTAAGGCCAGCGTGGGCAATACAGGGAAACCCCTGCCTCTACAAAAAATAAATTAAAAAAAAAAATCAGCTGGGCATGGTGGTGTGCACCTGTAGTCCCAGCTACTCAAGAGGCTGAGGTGGGAGGATAGCTTCAGCCCCAGAGTTTGAGGTTACAGTGAGTCATGATCACGCCACTGCACTCCTGCCCAGGTGACAGAGCAAGACCCTGTCCCAAAAAAAAAAAAAAAAGGGAGGCCGAGGTGGGTGAATCACTAGGTCAGGAGATTGAGACCATCCTGGCTAACATGGTGAAACCCTGTTTCTACTAAAAATACAAAAAGAAATTAGCCGGGCGTGGTGGCGGGTGCCTGTAGTCCCAGCTACTCGGGAGGCTGAGGCAGGAGAATGGCGTGAATCCGGAGGCGGAGCTTGCAGTGAGCTGAGATGAGGCCACTGCACTCCAGCCTGGGCGACACAGTGAGACTGCCTCAAAAAAAAAAAAAAAAAAAAAATTTTTGTTAAAGTACAGTAAAAATACAGTTTTATAATTTTATGGGACCATCGTTGTATATGTGGTCCATTGTTGACCAAAACGTTGTTATGCAGCACATGGCTGGAATTGCATTTGTATCACTCTCTGCAAAAAGTAAAACTATAAGGATGGAGAGCCAATCAGTGGCTGCCAGGGATTAGGGATGGGGAGAGGGGCTGGCTACAAAGCGGCACAGTGAGGAAGTTTTGCGTGGTGATGGGACCGTTCTGTATCTTGATTGTGGTGACTGAATAACGCCGTGCATTTGTCAAACTTCATAGAACTGTACACCAAAGAGAGTGAATTTTACCTGATGTAAATTTAAAAATTTCAAAAATAAACGAGAGGCAGTTTCCCCACATATTTTTTTCTTCTTTTAATCTTTACAGGATAGAAATTTTTAGAAAGTTTTTATATTCTATATAGTGAAGAAAAAAAGCAGAATAATTCTAATCATCAAACCCACAGGACACACTGAGCATGTAAAACTGACCTTAAAACATTTTTTCTGTGTTTTCTTGGATTCTGTTTTTGTCTATCTGGCATCCTGTCATCACAGGTCAATTACATGAGCCACATTTTCTTATTTTCTGTACTCTTGAGGCTCCGGCATTTGTGGCCTCCATGATTAGGAAGAGACTGCCCCACCCCCCCCACCCCAGGGCTAACCACTTCTTAGAGACTGTGAAGGGGTTAGCTGGGAGCAGGTCTTTCATATGCAAAACAACCAGTCTCAAATCCAAATCCCCAACCACCGCCTTATCAAACTCACACACCAGGCCAATGTTCACCTTGTCCTAAGTCATCCCAGGGCCAGGTACCAAGTAACAAAGGGACAACCCTTATACCCCAAAGACTGCAGGAGTTATTCTAACTAGTCCGTACTAAATCCTGCCTTGCTTTGCCTGCAGAAACTCCAGTAAACACTCTGGCCTAGACTTTCCTCTGCCTCCTTCTTCTGCCTCCTGACCAAAGCTTGGTGCTTCCCCAGTGGCCCATGTGGTGTGAGGTGACCCCGACCTCTGGGACATGTGAATATAATAAACTTCTTCCTTCCAAACCTGTCTCTTCATGTGGCCCCACCAACTTTACCATACATGCATATTCTTGGAACAATTGTTAAAAGCTAAAAATGTCGTGTTTCTTTTCCTTTTCTGCATACATTTGTGTTCTTATCTATAGATGCTTAAAACCGTTATTTCAAAGAAACACATGGTTTTTTAACTGCACAAGAAGCATTTCCTGTATTCTGACACAAACTTCATTTTAAGCAACCAGTTTCCACGATCATAGCCTCTTCAGGAGTTTTACAAGACTGCCTTGGTGACTTCACATTAACTGTTTTGTGGGGCTGCTATGAGTACAGCTGTTCCAGAATAGGGAAGTGCCTGGCCAGCAACAGGGACTCAGAAACCATCTACTGGGAGGCCAAGGTGGGAGGATGACTTGAGCCCAGGAGGTGGAGGCTGCAGTGAGTCCTGACGGTGCCACTGCACTCCAGCCTGGGTGACAGAGCAAGACACTGTCTCAAACAAAACGAAACAAAAACCAAAACCATTTACTACATCAAAGTACTTCGCCTCCATAGATAAAGGTAGAGGGAGGATGTCACTTGACTACAATTACATCCTTGGCCCACCTGATTCCTACACCAGTCAGGCAAAATAAACTCCTTTCCCCACAACACGTGAAAATATAATTATCTATCTAGAAATGACCAGGAAGATGTTATAATATAAGAGAGGCCAGGAAGCTACAAAGTAAAGTGCTAATATCACAACCACGTTTTAAAATAAAGAAGACAAACTGACAGTTTGAACTGTCATTGAGAAGGCAACACGTATTTCGAAGTTAGATTTCATCAAGCTTGGTGACTTCAGACTCTGCCGTTTCTGGAGCATCAGCGCTACCACGGAGTGTGACCTTGTGCGTCAGGTGAAATGGTAACTTACGGGGTGAACTTGCATTAAAGAATGCCCTACTCAATGTACCCAGGGTTTGGGTGACTGAGAGCATTTTCAAAAAGCATTTTAAGTTTGATTTTAAACTTAAAATCAAAAGCAGGACACGTAGGGAATCAACCTACACTACCACAAATAGAGGTAGCTAAAGTCAGAGTATCGAGATAAAGTAGATGTTCAGTCCCGCCTAGGATAGATGCACCATGTGAAAAGGAGGGCATAAGTGACAAATGTATCTGTGTACATATAAGCATGCCTAGATCATATGTATAATACGTATAAAACACATGTGTTTTATGTGCAATCAGGGAAATATGCATGACGTTTGGTCAAATGCTCAGTTCCAATTCCAAACGTTTTTGAGTGGCAAGAAGAATTGATGACTCTTCATTTCTGAAGGGGAGGCACGAAGGGACTCATGAGGATGATGACAAGTCATTGGCTTCTTGTTGGTCTCCATCTCTTTCCAAACATCAACAGTTACTCAAGTTAGGAAAACTGAGCAAAGAACTCAGGCCTTACATTTTCCTTAAACACTCAAGTATTTTAAAAATGAGTATTTAAAATAGAATGGGAAATTCATTTTGAGTTTGGCTAATCCCCAAAGTAGAAAAGAAATGATTTTCAGAAATCTGATTATTAATATAAGACAGAACCCAAACAAGGAAAATAAGAGTGGGAAAGGAGAGAGAAAAATGAGAAAAATTCCTTGTCTAAGATGGCAAGTCTTCACTGAGATGGGTTAACCATTCTTTCAGAGTAATTTTATTTATTTATTTATTTATTTATTCATTTATTTATTTATTTATTGGGACAGGCTCTTGCTCTGTCGCCCAGGTTGGAGTGCAGTGGTGCGATCTTGGCTCACTGCAACCTCTGCCTCCTGGGTTCAAGCAATTCTCCTGCCTCAGCCCCCCCAAGTAGCTGGGACTACAGGTGCATGCCACCACGCCCGACTAATTTTTGTATTTTTAGTAGAGACAGGGTTTTGCCATGTTGGCTAGGCTGGTCTTGGACTCCTGACCTCAGATGATCTGCCCACCTCAGCCACCCAAAATGTTGGGATTATAGGCGTGAGCCATGGTGTCCGGCCCTCTTTCAGAGTAATTTTAATTAAAGCTATTTTTTGTTAATTTTGAATGGATAATATTTATAGATAGTAATAAATTTGAACAGAAAAAGTCTATCTAAATAGAAAAATCCTCCCCCTTCCCACTTACCCCCAGCCATCTAGGTGGAGATCTAGAAGGCAACCAGTTTAACCAGCTTCTTGTATATCTTGTGTATCCTTCTCAAGATGATCTATGCACAATCATATATATGGCCCTCTTATTTTATCCGAATGGGAATCGGAATGGGATATACTGTTCTCCCCTTGACTTTACCCTCACTTAAATACACATCTTACATGGACTGAAATTTAAGGTATCAGTATGAACTTGTGATTTCTAGAATATTTGTAATTACAAATATGTACATGTATATGTGCATATACATGCATATATTTACAGCTGCTGTCTGCTGAAAGAGCCTACAAACAAAGATACCAAGTAGTAATAGCACATCTTGCATCCAGATCTTGGACTCTAATACTTTTCAACACCAAAAGGAACCAGGGCTCTTGAGAGAAATGGCTGGTAACAAAGCTGGATCAGAGCATGCCTGAGAGGGGCCTAGATGATCACATTAGGCCAGAAAGTAAGGAAGTGCCAAAAAAAACATGATAGGGACATGTCACAAGGACACAAGAGTCAGCTTGAAGGGGTTCCCGCTGGCCAAATCTGGGACAGCCGGAGCACCACAATAATTGAGAGCAGCAATGAATTACAAACCACTGAAAAACTAAGAATCCAAAACTATAATATACAAATAGGGGAGAAGGGAAAGCTGTAGCTTACAGTAAAATACCATCATTTACTGATTAGTAAATGATAAGAGTGCTGGAGTTGAAAAACCATTATTCTGCAACCAATAAATAAAGGTTGTTTCAGGCAAGAATCTTCAATGGATATTAAAGAGAGATTGGACTTTTTAGAGGAGCAGATATTTGCATGATCTTAAAGCGTCTCTGCAAAGATTATTAGTTGCGAGGGAAAGAATCTATTTAATATTTGGGAAAGTGGACAACACTTTGACTAGGGGATCAAAATTCACATCACCAATAGGGGACAGACGAGCACCGTGGGCTTCCAGGCAATACTCCGAGAAGGACATGTATCACTTAAGTAGCATAAAAGACGAAGAAAGGGCTGGATGCAGTGGCTCACGCTTGTAATCCCAGCACTTTGGGAGGCCAAGGTGGTTGGATCACCTGAGGTCAGGAGTTCGAGACCAGCCTGACCAACATGGTGAAACCCCGTCTCCACTAAAAAAAAATACAAAAATTATCCGGGCGTAATGGCAGGCGCCTGTAATCCCAGCTACCCAGGAGGCTGAGGCAGGAGAATCACTTGAACTTGGGGGGCAGAGGTTGCAGTGAGCCAAGATCACGCCATTGCACTCCAGCCTGGGCAACAGAGCAAAACTCCATCTCAAAAAAAAAGATATGGAACACTTCCTAGAAAGTTCCTTTTGTCTCCTTCCAACTAGTCTCCACCACCCTCATCCCTAACAGCAGCCACTGTTTTGATTTTCTATCACAACATAGTTTTGCCTATTCTTGAACTTTTCCTAAAAGGAATCATAATCATACTGCTTAATGTCTAGCTTCTTTCTCTCAAGAGAATATGTTTGAAATGTATCCATGTTGTTGAACGTATCAGTGCTTCACTCCTTTTTATTGCTTAATAATATTACATTATATAAATGTGCCACAACTTATATACACTTTTCCGTTGACCAGCTGATGGACATTCCTGTGTATGTCCTTTTGTGAATTTGTGTTTTCATTTCTCCTGGTTGGGTCATAGGTTAGGTGTATGTTTACTTTTAAAGAAACTATCAGTCGGGCACAGTGGCTCACGCCTGTAATCCTAGCACTTTGGGAGGCTGAAGCGGGTGGATTACTTGAGGTCAGAAGTTCAAGACCGGCCTGGCCAACATGGTAAAACCACATCTCTACTGAAAATACAAAAATTAGCTGGGCGTGGTGGTGGGCACCTGTAATCCCAGCTATTTGGGAGGCTGAGGCAGGAGAATGACTTGAACACAGGAGGTGGAGGTTGCAGTGAGCTGAAATTGCACCACTGCACTCCAGCCTGGGCAACAGAGCAAGACTCCATCTCAAAAAAAAAAAAAAAAAAAAAAAGGAAGAAAAAAAGAAACTATCAGCTGTTTCCATTGTGGTTGTACCATAACTTACCACTTTTATTGGCTACAAAGTACACTGATTGGGTAGATAATTATTTATTTAACCAGTCCCCTATTGTCAAGTATTAAGTTATTCTCAATCTTTTACCTTTATAAACAGCTTAATAATGAACATTGCTGTCTAAGCAGCTTTGTCCAGATGTGTGAAAATATCTATAGAATAACTTTACAGGTGGGTGAAAGAGGGTGTACATTTGAATTTTCTATAAATACTGATAATTAATCCTTCACATTGCTCATTACCAACTCCATTCCTACCAGCAAATTATAAGAGTGCTTGTTTTCTCATATCTGTTTGCCAAAGTTATAGGTAAAATTTTGAATCTTCTAGTTTTGTTTTTTTCTTCTGAGAATCACAATGTTGACTTTTTACTTTAGTTTCCTGTATTTATGTCACCCCTATATTTCAGATCTGTGTTTTGTTTCACCTGTACAATTTAGCTTCCTCACAAGTCCCTTTCTATCATTTTAGACACCACCTTCAGACGAATTTTACCATGTCACTCCCCAGGTAGAAAACCTTCCCTGGCGCCTGGTGTGGTGGCTCACACTTGTAATCCCAACACTTTGGGAGGTCGAGGTGGGTGGATCACCCAAGGTCAGGAGTTCAAGACCAGCCTGACCAACATGGTAAAACCCTGTCTCTACTAAAAATACAAAAATTAGCCAAGTGTGGTAGCGCATGCCTGTCATCCCAGCTACTAGAGAGGCTTAGGCAGGAGAATCACTTGAACTCAGGAGGCGGAGGTTATGGTGAGCTGAGATTGCATCATTGTACTCCAGCCCGGGTGACAAGAGAGAAACTCTGTCTCAAAAAAAAACCCAAAAAAACAAAAAAAGAAAAAGAAAACCTTCCCTAGATCCCCACTGTCTACTGAATAAAATCCAAACCCTGCATCCTCACACTGAAGATCTAGTCCATGTTTCTTACTCTTTCCTCCAAAAGATTATTGTTTACGTGCTCCAACACAAATGAAGCTTCCCATGGGCCTCCGTCCAGTGTGTACTTCCCGCCTTTATGCCTTCACACATATGGTTCCCTCAGCCCAGAAAACCCTTTTCTCCCTCTCTACCTGTTGAATCTTACCTTGCCCAGAAACCCTGCCCAAATGCCATCTTCGCCAGACGCCCTAACCAAATGAGACAAGATGAAAGCTCAAGCTTACCGGCACTTTCTTTTTCAATTCATTTCGATAGTATTTAATGCCAATGTCAGTAAACGTCCTCTGGATAAAGCGAGATGGACGAAGGATGAATATAAGCTGTAAATTTCCTGGAAATGCCACCTGCAAGCATCAGGAAAAGTGTCAGGAGGAGAGAGAAAATGTCATATCCATTACCAGGGTCTACATTGGTCTCCCCTTACCCAAGATCAAGACCACTGAAGGAAAAGTTAAAATGAATGCCATGATGTAAATCTCACCAGATTTCAGGGCTGGAAGAGACCTTAGAGGTCAGATAAGCCTAACGCCTCCTGAAAAACCAAAGCTAACCAAACGAGCAAGCAAAAATGTTTTCTGATTATAAAAATGATTCATATTATTTATAGAAAAATTGGGAAATTAATAAAAGTATAAATTAGAAAGTGAAAACTCACCCATGGGTTTTCACAGCCATACTTAATATTTCCATCTGTTTACTTATAGGATGTTTTCTTTGTTTAAATATCTTTATCATGGCTCATATTATTAAAATATTTTGTAACTGGCCTTTTCACTTAATGTTATACCATAGGCTTTTATTCCTGTTATTAATAAATTCTTTGGAAATATTATTCTTTATGGGTGTACAATTTATTTAACCAATCCCTTATTGTTAATCATTTAGGCTGTTTGATAATTTTACTATTGTAAATAATGCTGATATGAACATCTTTATCCACATCTTGGAATATTTTCTGAGGCTAGAATCGTAGAATAATTACTGAATCAAAGAGTTAGTATTTTAAGTATTCTTGATGTATATTATTGCTAAGTTGCTTTCAGAAAGTATTGCCCTCATCTTAAGGCAAGGTTCTGAGCAATGTGATAGCCCAGGTTCATATAATTGCTTAGGGGCAAACCTAGGAACCCAGGTCTCCATGGGAACTGCCACGGCTTTCCATTCTTCCAGTGGTTCCCCCAAAGCAACCTCCTATGGCGCCTTTTTTTTTTTTTTTTTTTAATCTAAATCAGGTCTTTACTCCAGACTATTTTGATTCACTAGGACTGGGATGAAATCTAGGTATCAGTATTTTCAACGAGCACGTGAAGAGGTTCTGGCAGGTAGCCAGATTTGGGGATCCCTGCACTATAGCATGTTTTACATATAAAATGATCAACGTAATTCTGGAACAAATTAGGCTCAGATACTAGATTACTCATGTGTTATGTATGGACCCTGGAAAGCCAGAACTCTCTAGAGGCCAGACTGGAATAGTCATGGGCATCAATCATGGCTGCAGTTATCACAAAGATAAATCCTGTATCCAAAACTAAACTAAAGGGAGAAAACAATCCATGCAGTGATGGGAGGACTCCCTTCCCCATCTTTGAATGCAAGCTCCTAACAGAAGAACCTCGCGCTTTGTTGTCCCAAGACGGAAAGTATTGGCTGAGGCATAATTTGTGAATTTGGATGAGGCTCTAGAGCAATCTGACAGGGACTCCGTGTGTGTGCATGTTTGCATGTGTGACTCCTTCTGCAAGCAGGTTTAAGTGAGGTTTCAAATGTCCCTCTCCTGTCCTGCTTTACCACACTACCACATCCATCCTCTTTAGCCAGTCCCAACTGCTCCAGAGGGGCTATGCTCAGGTAAAAATGTTGACTTAGCTGGCCCTAAGGTGTCTCTGCTTGTGGCAGAGTTCACAAGTCTGAGGTCCCTACAGAGGAAGGACACATCTACTTGCTGAAAACAACAAATAGGGTTCAAAAGCAGACTATAAGCAAAAGGAGGCCAATCCAAGGTGATATAATTTAATGCAAATGCAAGCACACCTCCCACCACGCTACTTAAATATCATTGGGTCTGTTTTTGCCATTGTCTTTCTAATATATGAATAAATAATTTGGCTAGGTGCAGTGGCTCAAGCCTGTAATCCTAACACTTTGGGAGGCCGAGGTCCACAGATCACTTGAGGTCAGGAGTTCGAGACCAGCCTGGCCAACATGGTGAAACCCTGTCTCTACTAAAAATACAAAAACTAGCCAAGCGTGGTGGTGCATGCCTGTAATCCCAGCTGCTTGGGAGGCTGAGGCAGGAGAATCACTTGAACCCGGGAGGCAGAGGTTGCAGTCAGCTGAGATCGCACCACTGCACTCCAGCCTGGTTGACACAGTGAGACACTGTCTTAATAATAATAATAATAATAATACTGAAATAAAGACTGTCTTAAATTGAATTGCCCCCAAAGCAAATCCTCGGACACGGATTGGTGCAGGTATTTTGTCGGGGAAGTGATTCCAGGAAGCTCGAATGAGGGAATGCTAAGGAAGACAACAATGAATAGAGTGGCAATGTCTCAATGAGGTGGTTACTACTGTAGGCAAAGGGGGCTGAGACTCTCTGGGATACTGTGTGGAACACACCTCAGAATTGCCCCACTGCGGGTCTGGAAGCTGGGGTGTTTATCTTCCAAATCCTCTAACTCAATGGTCGCAGGTTACCCCTGGGGCACTAACTTTCCAGTACTCCCCACCTGCCCCTCTTCAGTGACCAGAGAAGTCAGTAGGTAGAGAGACTTAGGAAGTCTTTGACATGCTCAGAATTGTGTGCAGGTGACCTGCAGATGGCAGAGGAGATAGGGATGTGACATAACAGCACCTGTTACAAAGATCTTCCCAAAATTTGACATAAAATAATTGCCTTTTCCCTAGGACTTTGATATGAAATAGTTGAACAGACAACTTAAATGACTTTTATAATAAAAGCACAAAAATAAATATTTACGGCTATTCGTGTCAAGGACGCCTTTACAGAGCTCCACTTGTCTCTTCGTCTGTCGATAACAACAACGAATCCAATGCTGGCAGCCTCCACACTGCAAAGAAGGGTGGTCAGTGTCAGAGATTAGACCCATATGCTCCATGTGGCTCCCACAGCAGAATACACCCTGGAGCCTCCACAGCACTCCAGGCTCACCGTGTAAACACCCTGCACAGCACAACCAACTCCCTCTCCCGGTCTGAGCCTGGGAATCTTAACAAAATGGATACTTTGTCTATCAGACCCACTTAAGGACTGCCTTTCTGGCTGGCAAATGCATGAAACACCAAAGGAACACATGTGTTCAAGCCCAAAGGAATATGCACGTGTCAGGTGAGCATCACATATCCCCAGTGTAGGCAGAGGACCTCGAGGTTGAGCTCTGCCATCCTTCCACTCCCAAAGCAAACATTCATAGAGCTATCAGTACAGTAACATGCTCAGCTATGAGGCTCGAGAGCAATCTGAGAGGGAGTAAAGAGAGAGGTGTTCGGAATTAATACATGTCAGTGGGAAAAGCAACCCCGTCGCAGTGCCTGGCTATAAATAGGTCAAGACACCATATGCTTGAGAAGACATCATTATCACTAAGACCAAAAGGAAGCTGTTTGGTCCCCTCTCAAGTCCTCATGAAATTCTGACAGAATCCTTCGAAAGTAGAATTCTAAAAGTGAAAACATTTTTCTTATCTCCTTTGGGAAGAAGAATGGTACAGAGAAAAGAGCAAGGGCTTTGGAGCCTGGTTCAAACCCTAGTGTTGCCACTTACTAGCAGTGACTTACTGGCAGAGTTCACCTAACTCTGCTAAAATTCGATGCTCTTCTCTGTAAATGACAATCATATGACCAGTAATAAGACGGTTAAAAGCACAGATTCTGGAACCAACTTGACTAGATTTGAATTCTGAATTCTATTGTGTGTGCTTTTGGGGGGTTGAGTGGTAGTTACTTAACCCCTGTAGTTTCTCGGACTCTTCGTTTGTAAGGCAGAAATAATAAAATAGTATCTATCTATGAGGTTGATACGAGGATTAAATGTGTGTGTGTGTGTGTGTGTGTACACATATATGTACAAACATGCAAAATGCTCAGAACAATGCCCGACACTTGGTAATGCTGTATAAGAACTAGCTATTATTCTTTCTTTCTTTTCTCCACTTCTATTATGTCTTATGTGCTTGTCACAGAGATAAAAAGAGATATAGTACATGATAAGTAGTTGGCCTAGAGTAAACCTTCAGTAACTCTCTAATATTGGGTGAAAGGTGGGCTCTACCCTACAAAAGTGTGTACATGTGAATGAGGCAGAAGGTCTAAGCAAAACCTGCAAGAAAACATAAGTAGCTAATCTCAGTTAAGCATCACTGGGTTAATCGATTCTCACAGCCCCATACTGACCCAGGTTAGCTTGCTGAAAACTCATTTTAAAAGTGAAAGTGAAATAAGGACATTTGCAGGCAACTAGAGGTGAGAGAATTTATTGTCATTAGACATACACTTGAAGAAATATAGATTCAGCTGATGTTTAGGAAAATTTTCACTCCTACCAAAAACAAACAAAACACTGGTGAAGTTAAAAGCTCATATTTTTCCTTAAACATGGGAGAACTCTGAAGACAAAGAAATATAAATGAACAAATTCCAGAGAGACTTAAGACCTTCCATAGAGAGCAAATACTAAAGGAGACCTTTACATAAAGTGGTGGTTGCCTATTCTGGGAATAGGCAGGCAAATGAATGAATCTGAAGGGAAATAATCCAACATGATAACCTGATTTTCTTTTTTTTTTTTTGAGACGAGTCTCACTTTGTCACCCAGGCTGGAGTGTAGTGGCACCATCTTGGCTCACTGCAAACTCCACCTCCCAGGTGCAAGTGATTCTCCTGCCTCAGCCTCCTGAGTAGCTGGGATTACAGGCATGCACCATGACACCCGGCTAATTTTCCTATTTTTAGTAGAGACAGGTTTCACCATGTTGTTTAGGCTGGTCTCAAACTCCTGACCTCAAGCAATCCACCCACCTCAGCCTCCCAAAGTGCAGGGATTACAGGCGTGAGCCACCGCACCTGGCCCAGCATAGTAACTTGAATCTGCAAGAGGGAATGAAGAGTTATGTAAACGTTAAATATGTGAATATATAGTGTATACATAGTATTATCAACTATTTTTTTATTTCTCTGAAGACTACTGACTAATCAAAGTAAAAGTAACAAAGTATTATTATAAAATAAATGACGTCACAACAATAGCATGAAGAATGGAATGGAGTAAGTAAAATTACTTTTACTTATTATTAGCCAGGTGCAGTAGTTCACACCTATAATCCCAGCAACTTAGGAGGCCAAGGCGGGAGGATCGCTTGGGCTCAGGAGTTCAAGGCCAGCCTGAGCAATATAGCAAGACACTACCTCCACTAAAATTTAAAAAATTAGCCAGGCATGGTGGCATGTACCCATAGTCTCAGTTCCTCAGTAGGCTGTTGTGGGAGGATTGCTTGAGCCCAACAGATAGACTGGGCTCAAAACAAAAACAAAAACAAAACCCCCCAAAAACAAAGTACTATTAAAACTAGCATTGGGTGAAATTAAACTATACTATTTATGTTGTATATAAAGTGGTATGAAATTAATCCCAGGTAGATTGTGCTAATTTAAAAACACATACTGTGACATTAGGAAATAATTGCTAAAAACTCAATAAAGGAGATAAACAGAATACTGAAAATATTTGAATAATTCAAAAGAAAGCAGGAAAGGAGAAATAAGGGAACAAGTCAGAGATGGGTAGATTAAAACCCAACCATCTTAATAATCACATTAATTGGAAATTGCCTATAACACTCCATTTAAAATGCAAATAGCCAATGCAAAAACATACCAAAATGTAAAGACCATCGACACTATGAAGAAACTGCATCAACTAACATGCAAAATAACCAGCTAGCATCAGAATGACAGGATCAAATTCACACATAACAATATTAACCTTAAACATAAATGGGCTAAATGCCCCAATTAAAAGACACAGACTGGCAAATTGGATAAAAAGTCAAGACCCATTGGTGTGCTCTATTCAGGACACCCATCTCACGTGCAAAGACACACATAGGCTCAAAAAAAGGGATGGAGTAATATTTACCACGCAAATGGAAAGAAAAAAAAGGCAGGGGTTGCAATCCTAGTCTCTGATAAAACAGACTTTAAACCAACTAAGATCAAAAAAGACAAAGAAGGGCATTGCATAGTGGTAAAGGGATCAATGCAACAAGAAGAGCTAACTATCCTAAATATATATGCACCCAATACAGGTGCACCCAGATTCATAAAGCAAGTCCTTAGAGACTTACAAAGAGACTTAGACTCCCAAACAATAATACTGAGAGACTTTAACACCCTACTGTCAATATTAGATGGAGACAGAAAATTAACAAGGATATTCAGACTTGAACTCAGCTCTGGACCAAGCAGACCTAATAGACATCTACAGAACTCTCCACCCCAAATCAACAGAATATACATTCTTCTCAGCACCACATAGCACTTATTCTAAAATTGACCACATAATTGGAAGTAAAACACTCCTCAGCAAATGTAACAGAATGGAAATCATAACAAATAGTCTCTCACACCACAGTGCAATCAAATTAGAACTCAAGATTAAGAAACTCACGCAAAACTGCACAACTACATGGAATTTGAACAGTCTGCTCCTGAATGACTACTGGGTACATAAAGAAATGAAGGCAGAAATAAAGATGTTCTTTGAAACCAAAGAGAACAAAGACACAATGTACCAGAATCTCTGGGACACAGCTAAAGCAGTATTTAGACGGAAATTTGTAGCATTAAATGCCCACACAAGAAAGCAGGAAAGATATAAAATCAACACCCTAACATCACAATTAAAAGAACTAGAGAAGCAAGAGCAAACAAATTCAAAAGTTAGCAGAAGACAAGAAATAACTAAGATCAGAGCAGAACTGAAGGAGATAGAGACCTGAAGAACCCTTCAAGAAATCAATGAACCCAGAAGTTGGTTTTGTGAAAAGATTAACAAAATAGATAGACTGCTAGCCAGACTAATAAAGAAGAAAAGAGAGAAGAATCAAGTAGACACAATAAAAAGTGATAAAGGGGATATCACCACTGATCCCAAAGAAATACAAACTACCATCAGAGAATACTATAAACAACTCTATGCAAATAAACTAGAAAATCTAGAAGAAATGGATAAATTCCTGCACACAAACACCCTCCCAAGACTAAACCAGGAAGAAGTCGAATCCCTGAATAGATCAATAACAAGCTCTAAAATTGAGGCAGTAATTAATAGACTACCAACCAAAAGAAGCCCAGGACCAGATAGATTCACAGCCAAATTCTACCAGAGGTACAAAGAGGAGCTAGTACCATTCCTTCTGAAACTATTCCAAACGATAGAAAAAGAGGGACTCTTCCCTAGCTCATTTTATGAGGCCAGCATCATCCTGATACCAAAATCTGGCAGAGACACAACAAAAAAAGAAAATTTCAGGCCAATATCCCTGATGAACATCAATGTAAAAATCCTCAATAAAACACTGGCAATCGAAACCCAGCAGCACATGAAAAACGTATCCACCACGATCAAGTCGGCTTCATCCCTGGGATGCGTTCAACATATACAAATCAATAAATGTAATCCATCACATAAACAGAACCAAAGACAAAAACCACATGATTATCTCAATAGATGCAGAAAAGGCCTTCAATAAAATTCAATACCCTTCATGCTAAAAACACTCAATAAACTAGGTATTGATGGAACATATCTCAAAATAATAAGAGCTATTTATGACAAACCCACAGCCAATATCATACCAAATGGGCAAAGCTGGAAGCATTCCCTTTGAAAACCGGCACAAGACAAGGACGCCCTCTCTCACCACTCCTATTCAACATAGTATTGGAAGTTCTCGCCAGGGCAATGAGGCAAGAGAAAGAAATAGAGTGTATTCAAATAGGAAGAGAGGACATCAAATTGTCTCTGTTTGCAGATGACATGATTGTATATTTAGAAAACTCCATCGTCTCTGCCCAAAAGCCCCTTAAGCTGATAAGCAACTTCAGCAAAGTCTCAGGATACAAAATCAGTGTGCAAAAATCATAAGCATTTCTATTCACCAATAATAGACAGAGAGCCAAATCACGAGTGAACTCCCATTCACAATTGCTACAAAGAGAATAAAGCACCTAGAAATACAATTTATAAGGGATGTGAAGGACCTCTTCAAGGAGAACTACAAACCACGGCTCAAGGAAATAAGAGAGGACACAAACAAATGGAAAAACATTCCATGCTCATGAATAGGAAGACTTAATATCATGAAAATGGCCATACTGCCCAAAGTAATTTATAGATTCAATGCTATTCCCATCAAGCTACCATTGACTTTCTTCACAGAATTAGAAAAAATTACTTTATATTTCATATGGAACCAAAAAAGAGCCTATAGAGCTAAGACAATCCTAGCCAAAACAAAGTTGAAGGCATCATGCTACCTGACTTCAAACTATATTACAAGGCTACAGTAACCAAAACAGCATGGTACTAGTACTACAATAGATACATAGACCAATGGAACAGAACAGAGGCCTCAGAAATAATGCTACACATCTACAACCATCTGATCTTTGACAAACCTAACAAAAACAAAGCAATGGGGAAAGGATTCTCTATTTAATAAATGATGTTGAGAAAACTAGCTAGCCATATGCAGAAAACTGAAACTGGACCCCTTCCTTATGCCTTATACAAAAAAATAACCCAAGGTGGATTAAAGGCTTAAACAGAAGACCTAAAACCATAAAAACCCTGGAAGAAAACCTAGGCAATGCCATTCAGGACATAGGCATGGGCAAGGACTTCATGACGAAAATACCAAAAGCAATTGCAACAAAAGCCAAAACTGACAAATGGGATCTAATTAAACTAAACAGCTTCAGCACAGCAAAAGAAACTACCATCAGAGTGAAGAGGCAACCCACAGAATGGGAGAAAATTTTTGCAATCTATCCATCTGACAAAGGGCTAATATCCAGAATCTACAAGGAACTTAAACAAATTTACAAGAAAAAAACAACCGCATCAAAAAGTGGGTGAAGGATATGAACAGACACTTCTCAAAAGAAGACATTTATGTGGCCAACAAACATATGAAAAAATGCTAATCATCACTGGTCATTAGAGAAATGCAAATCAAATCCACAATGAGATACCATCTCACACCAGTTAGAATGGCAATCATTAAAAAGTCAGGAAACAACAGATGCTGGAGAGGATGTGGAGAAAGAGGAGCGCTTTTACACTGTTGGTAGGAGTGTAAATTTGTTCAACCATTGTGGAAGACAGTGTGGCAACTCCTCAAGAATCTAGAACCAGAAATACCATTTGACCTAGCAATCCCATTACCGGGTATACACCCAAAGGATTATAAATCATTCTACTATAAAGACACATGCACACATATGTTTACTGCAGCACTGTTACAATAGTAAAGATTTGGAACCAACCGAAATGCCCATCAATGATAGACTGGATAAAGAAAACGTGGTACATATATACCATAGAACACTATGCAGCCATGAAAAAGAATGAGTTCATGGTCCTTGCAAGGATATAGATGGAGCTGGAAACCATCATTCTCAGCAAATTAACACAGGAACAGAAAACCAAACACCGCATGTTCTCACTCATAAATGGGGGTTGAACAATGAGAGCACATAGACACAGGGAGGGGAACATCACACAGTGGGACCTATCAGCAGGTGGGGGGGTGAGGAGAGGGAGAGAATTAGGACAAATACCTAGTGTAGATGATGGGTTGATGGGTGTAGCAAACCACCATGGCACATGTATACCTATGGAAAAAACCTGCTCGTTCTGCACATGTATCCCAAAACTTAAAGTATAATAAATAAATAAATAAATATTTAAAAAGGCAAATAGAGACAGAGTAAATACACTGCTTACAAAAGATACACTTTTGTGTATCAGGACAGAGTTAGATTGAAAGAACAGGGTAGTAAAACATACACCATGCTATCACTAGTCATAAGAAAGCCAATGTGGCTATGTTAATATTTTTCAAAGTAGTATTTATGACAAGGAGTATTGGCAGAGATAAATTATTCATAAATATAAAAGGGCCAATTTATCAGGAACACATAAAAATCCTAAATGTCTAAGCGTGCAATAACATTGCCCCAAAGACACTAAGCAAAAATGGGTAGAACTAAAAGAAAAACAGATAAATCCACAAAGTTTGAGATTCTAGTATTCCTCTCTCAGTAACTGATAGAACAAGCAGTCAAAAATTAGTAAGAACATAGCCCTGACTTGGAAGAACGCAACATCTAGCAACGCAGAAGATATTCTTTTCAAATGCTCATGGAATGTTTAACAAAATAGACCATTGTCTGGGTCATAAAGCAAGTATCAACACTTTTTTTTTTTTTTTTTTTTTTTTTTGACGAGAACGAGACATTTATTTCAAGATTTCAGGGGAGACCACCAGGTATCTAAGGCTAGGCCCCAGAAGAGAGACAGCAGGGTGAGCTGGGAGCCCTGGATTCAAGCTCTGGCCTGCTGTTTCTGTGTGCCACATCTCAGGACAGGTCATGCATCCCTTTGAGTCTCTTATTGTTATTATTATTATTATACTTTAAGTTCTAGGATACATGTGCACAACGTGCAGGTTTGTTACATATGTATACATGTGCCATGTTGATGTGCTGCATCCATTAACTCATCATTTACATTAGGTGTATCTCCTAATGCTATCCCTCCCCTCTCTTCACTCCCACAATAGGCCCTTGTGTGTGAGGTTCCCCTTCGTGTGTCCAAGTGATCTTGTTGTTCAATTCCCACCTATGAGTGAGAACATGCGGTGTTTGGTTTTCTGTTCTTGAGATAGTTTGCTGAGAATGATGGTTTCCAGCTGCATCCATGTCCCTGCAAAGGACACGAACTCGTCCTTTTTTACGGCTGCATAGTATTCCATGGTGTATATATCCCACATTTTCTTAATCTAGTCTGTCACTGATGGACATTTGGGTTGGTTCCAAGTCTTTGCTATTGTGAATAGTGCCACAATAAACATACGTGTGCATGTTTCTTTATAGCAGCATGATTTATAATCCTTTGGGTATATACCCAGTAATGGGATGGCTGGGTCAAATGGTATTTCTAGTTCTAGATCCTTGAGGAATCGCTACACTGTCTTCCACAATGGTTGAACTAGTTTACAGTCCCACCAACAGTGTAAAAGTGTTCCTATTTCTCCACATCTTCTCCAGCACCTGTTGTTTCCTGACTTTTTAATGATTGCCATTCTAACTGGTGTGAGATGTTATCTCATAGCGGTTTTGATTTGCATTTCTCTGATGGCAAGTCATGATGAGCATTTTTTCATGTGTCTGTTGGTTGCATAAATGTCTTCTTTTGAGAAGTGTCTGTTCATATCCTTTGCCCACTTTTTGATGGGGTTGTTTGGTTTTTTCTTGTAAATTTGTTTGAGTTCTTTGTAGGTTTTGGATATTAGCCCTTTGTCAGATGAGTAGATTGCAAAAATTTTCTCCCATTCTGTAGGTTGCCTGTTCACTCTGATGGTAGTTTCTTTTGCTGCGCAGAAGCTCTTTAGTTTAATTAGATCTCATTTGTCAATTTTGGCTTTTGTTGCCATTGCTTTTGGTGTTTTAGACATGAAGTCCTTGCCCATGCCTATGTCCTAAACGGTATTTCCTAGGTTTTCTTCTAGGGTTTTCATGGTTTTAGGTCTAACATTTAAGTCTCTAATCCATCTTGAATTAATTTTCATATAAGGAGTAAGGAAAGGATCCAGTTTCAGCTTTCTACTTATGGCTAGCCAATTTTCCCAGCACCATTTATTAAATAGGGAATCCTTTCCCCATTGTTTTTGTCAGGTTTGTCAAAGATCAGATGACTGTAGATGTGTGGTATTATTTCTGAGGGCTCTGCTCTGTTCCATTGGTCTATATCTCTGTTTTGGTACCAGTACCATGCTGTTTTGGTTACTGTAGCCTTGTAGTATAGTTTGAAGTCAGGTAGCATGATGCCTCCAGCTTTGTTCTTTTGGCTTAGGACTGTCTTGGCAATGCGGGCTCTTTCTTGGTGCCATATGAACTTTAAAGTAGTTTTTTTCCAATTCTGTGAAGAAAGTCATTGGTAGCTTAATGGGGATGGCACTGAATCTATAAATTACCCTGGGCAGTATGGCCATTTTCACGATATTGATTCTTCCTATCCATGAGCATGGTATGTTTTTCCATTTGTTTGTGTCCTCTTTCATTTCACTGAGCAGTGGTTTGTAGTTCTCCTTGAAGAGGTCCTTCACATCCCTTGTAAGTTGGATTTCTAGGTATTTTATTCTCTTTGAAGCAATTGTGAATGGGAGTTCATTCATGATTTGGCTCTCTGTTTCTCTGTTATTGGTGTATAAGAATGCTTGTGACTTTTGCACATTGATTTTGTATCCTGAGACTTTGCTGAAGTTGCTTATCAGCTTAAGGAGATTTTGGACTGAGATGATGGGGTTTGCTAAATATACAATCATGTCATCTGCAAACAAGGACAAATTGACTTCCTCTTTTCCTAATTGAATACCCTTTATTTCTTTCTCCTGCCTGATTGCCTTGGCCAGAACTTCCAACACTATGTTGAATAGGAGTGGTGAGAGAGGGCATCCCTGTCTTGTGCCAGTTTTCAAAGGGAATGCTTCCAGTTTTTGCCCGTTCAGTATGACATTGGCTGTGGGTTTGTCATAAATAGTTCTTATTATTTTGAGATATGTTCCATCAATACCTAGTTTATTGAGAGTTTTTAGCATGAAGTGCTGTTGAATTTTGTCAAAGGCCTTTTCTGCATCTATTGAGATAATCACGTGGTTTTTATCTTTAGAGAACACTGGAAATTAAATGATGGCTTGCAGCAATCTGGAGAGCATTTGTTCAAGGAAAATGGCTGTGTCTCAGTATGCACAGTGAGCTTTTTAACTTGCCCTATTTCTATCCTCCCCTTCCTTGGGGGTAGCCTTAGAAATGAACAGCCTGCAATGATGGTGAAAATCAGCAGTCTGGCAGCCATGGGAGGGGCAGAACAGGAATGGGGGACCTACGGAGCCTCAGTCTTATAGAATTATCATTATTTGACCTGTCCAGGGGTTTCTAGGAATACCCCACCTGCAAGGCTGTCTTTATTAGGCCTGACTCAGAACTTGCCCAATGTGAAAAGTCTTTTCCCCAAAGGCCTTTGTAGAAAATGATTACAGGCAATTGTTTAACTTCTTGGTTGCTTGAGGTATTGGCTAACAGTGGGGCAAACATGGGCTAATCAAGAAATTTAAAAGGGAAAGCTCAGGAATAAGATGCTCATAGAGGCTTGTAAAGGCTCCAAAATATTTGTGAGACTCTAGAAGACCATGCACACATTTCCTGTGAATATGTTCAGGACAGATCTGAGAAGGCCCCATGATCTTACCTCTGGCTGATCTTGATGATCTGCACACACAGAAAGTGAAGGCTTTGATGTTCCATCAATACCAAATTTATTTAGAGTGTTTAGCACAAAGGGTTGTTGAATTTTGTCAAAGGCCTTTTCTGCATCTATTGAGATAATCATGTGGTTTTTGTCTTTGGTTCTGTTTATATGCTGGATTACATTTATTGATTTGCATATATTGAACCAGCCTTGCATCCCAGGGATGAAGTCCACTTGATCATGGTGGATAACCTTTTTGATGTGCTGCTGGATTCACTTTGCCAGTATTTTATTGAGGATTTTTGTATTGATGTTCATCAGGGATATTGGTCGAAAATTCTCTTTTTGTTGTGTCTCTGCCAGGCTTTGGTATCAGGATGATGTTGGCCTCATAAAATGAGTTAGGGAGGATTCCCTCTTTTTCTATTGATTGGAATAGTTTCAGAAGGAATGGTATCAGTTCCTCCTTGTACCTTTGGTAGAATTCGGCTGTGAATCCATCTGGTCCTGGACTTTTATTGGTTGGTAGGCTATTAATTATTGCCTCAATTTCAGAGCCTACTATTGGTCTATTCAGGGATTCAACTTCTTCCTGGTTTAGTCCAGGAATTTATCCATTTCTTCTAGATTTTCTAGTTTATTCGCATAGAGGTGTTTATAGTATTCTCTGATGGTAGTTTGTACTTCTGTGGGGTCGGTGGTGATATCTCCTTTATCATTTTTTACTGCATCTATTTGATTCTTCTCTCTTTTCTTCTTTATTAGTCTGGCTAGCAGTCTATCAATTTTGTTGATCTTTTCAAAAAACCAGCTCCTGGATTCATTGATTTTTTTGAAGGGTTTTTTGCGTCTCTATCTCCTTCAGTTCTGCTATGATCTTAGTTATTTCTTGCCTTCTGCTAGCTTTTGAATGTGTTTGCTCTTGCTTCTCTAGTTCTTTTAATTGTGATGTTAGGGTGTCAATTTTAGATCCTTTTTGCTTTCACTTGTGGGCATTTAGTGGTATAAATTTCCCTCTATACACTGCTTTAAATGTGTCTCAGAGATTCTGGTATGTTGTAGCTTTGTTCTCATTGGTTTCAAAGAACATCTTTATTTCTGCCTTCATTTCGTTATGTACCCAGTAGTCATTCAGGAGCAGACTGTTCAAATTCCATGTAGTTGGGCGGTTTTGATTGAGTTTCTTAGTCCTGAGTTCTAGTTTGATTGCACTGTGGTCTGAGAGACAGTTTGTTATAATTTCTGTTCTTTTACATTTGCTGAGGAGTGCTTTACTTCCAACTATGTTGTCAATTTTGGAATAACTGTGATGTGGTGCTGAGAAGAATGTATATTCTGTTGATTTGGGGTTCAGAGTTCTGTAGATGTCTATTAGGTCTGCTTGGTGAGTTCAATTCCTGGATATCCTTGTTAATTTTCTGTCTCGTTGATCTGTCTAATGTTGACAGTGGTGTGTTAAAGTCTCCCATTATTATTGTATGGGAGTCTAAATCTCTTTGTAAGTCTCTAAGGGCTTGCTTTCTGTATCTGGGTGCTCCTGTATTGGGTACATATATATTTAGGACAGTTAGCTCTTCTTGTTGAATTGATTCCTTTACCATTATGTAGTGGCCTTCTTTGTCTCTTTTGATCTTTGTTGGTTTAAAATCTGTTTTATCAGAGACGAGGATTGCAACCCCTGCTTTTTTTTGTTTTCCATTTGCTTGGTAGATCTTCCTCCATCCCTTTATTTTGAGCCTATGTGTGTCTCTGCATGTGAGATGGGTCTCCTGAATACAGCAGACTGATGGGTCTTGACTCTTTATCCAATTTGCCAGTCTGTGTCTTTTAATTGAACCATTTAGTCCATTTACATTTAAGGTTAATACTGTTATGTGTGAACTTGATCCTGTCATTATGATATTAGCTGGTTATTTTGCTCGTTAGTTGATGCAGTTTCCTCCTAGCATCGATAGTCTTTACATTTTAGCATGTTTTTGCAGTGGCTGGTACCAGTTGTTCCTTTCCATGTTTAGTGCTTCCTTCAGGATCTCTTGTAGGGCAGGCCTGGTGGTGACAAAATCTCTAAGCATTTGCTTGTCTGTAAAGGATTTTATTTCTCCTTCACTTACGAAACTTAGTTTGGCTGGATATGAAATTCTGGGTTGAAAATTCTTTTCTTTAAGAATGTTGACTATTGGCCCCCACTCTCTTCTGGTTTTTAGAGTTTCTGCCAAGAATCTGCTGTTACTCTGATGGGCTTCCCTTTGTATGTAACCCAACCTTTCTCTCTGGCTGCCCTTAACATTTTTTCCTTCATTTCAACTTTGGTGAATCTGACAATTATGTGTCTTGGAGTTGCTCTTCTCAAGGAGTATCTTTGTGGCATTCTCTGTATTTCCTGAATTTGAATGTTGGCCTGCCTTGCTAGGTTGGGGAAGTTCTCCTGTATAATATCCTGCAGAGTGTTTTCCAACTTGGTTCCATTCTCCCTGTCACTTTCAGGCACACCAATCAGGCGTAGATTTGGTCTTTTCACATAATCCCATATTTCTTGGAGGCTTTGTTCATTTCTTTTTATTCTTTCTTCTCTCAACTTTTCTTCTTACTTCCTTTCATTCATTTGATCTTCAATCACTGATACTCTTTCTTCCAGTTGATCAAGTCAGTTACTGAAGCTTGTACATTTGTCATGTAGTTCTCATGTCATGGTTTTCATCTCTATCAGTTCGTTTATGGTCTTCTCTGCATTGGTTATTCTAGTTATCCATTCTTCCATTCTTTTTTCAACGTTTTTAGTTTCTTTGCACTGGGTACGTAGTTCCTCCTTTAGCTCTGAGAAGTCTGATCAACTGAAGCCTTCTCTCAACTCGTCATAGTCATTCTCCGTCCAGCTTTGTTTCGTTGCTGGCGATGAGCTGCGTTCCTTTGGAGGGGGAGATGTGCTCTGATTTTTTGAATTTCCAGCTTTTCTGCACTGCTTTCCCCCCATCTTTGTGGTTTTATCTGCCTTTGGTCTTTGATGATGGTGACGTACTGATGGGGTTTTGGTGTGGGTGTCCTTTCTGTTTGTTAGTTTTCCTTCTAACAGTCAGGACCCTCAGCTACAGGTCTGTTGGAGTTTGCTTGAAGTCCACTCCAGACCTTGTTTGCCTGGGTATCAGCTGTGGAGCCTGCAGAAGATAGAATATTGCTGAACAGCAAGTGTTGCTGTCTGATTCTTGCTCTGGAAGCTTTGTCTCAGAGGTGTATCCAGCCGTGTGAAGTGTGAGGTGTCAGTCTGTACCTAGTGAGGGATGTCTCCCAGTTAGGCTCCTCAGGGGTCAGGGACCCACTTGAGCAGGCAGTCTCTCTGTTCTCAGATCTCAAGCTCCGTACTAGGAGAACCACTGCTCTCTTCAAAGCTGTCAGACAGGGACATTTACATCTGCAGAGGTTTCTGCTGCTTTTTGTTTAGCTATACCCTGTCCCCAGAGGTGGAGTCTACAGAGGCAGGCAGGCCTCCTAGAGCTGTGGGAGCTTCCCGGTAGCTTTGTTTACCTACTTAAGCCTCAGCAATGGTGGGCGCCCCCCCACCCCCAGCCTCACTGCCACCTTGCAATTAGATCTCAGACTTTTGTGCTAGCAATGAGGGAGGCTCCATGGGCGTGGGACCCTCCGGGCCAGGTGTGGGATATAATCTCCTGGTGTGCTATTTGCTAAGACCCTTGGTAAAGCACAGTATTAGTGTGGGAGTTACCCGATTTTCCAGGTGTTGTGTGTCTCAGTTTCCCTTGGCTAGGAAAAGGAATTCCCTTCCCCCTTGCACTTTCCAGGTAAGGCAATGCCTCGCCCTACTTCAGCTCTTGCTGGTTGGGCTGCATCCGCTGACCAGCACTGACAGTCCGACATGCCGCAGTGAGATGAACCTGGTACCTCAGTTGAAAATGCAGAAATCACTCATCTTCTGTGTCGCTCACGCTGGGAGCTGAGGGCTGGAGCTTTTCCTATTCAGCCATCTTGGGCACCCCCTCAACAAATTTTAAATGATTCTAAACACAGAGGGTGCACTTCTGATCACCATGGAATTAAACTGGAACTCTAGTATTCTTCTCTTTTCTATTTCATTTATCTTTGGTTCTTTTTATTTTCCTTTACAATTTCCTTCCTTCTCTTTTCTTTGGGTTTATTATTCTCTTTTCTGACTTCTTAAGGGGAAGATTAGAGGACTGACTTTAAGCCTTTCTTCTTCTCCAATATAAGTATTTCAAGTTACAATTTCTTCTGAAGCACTACTTTTACCTGTATCACATGAAAGTTGACATATTGTTTTTGTTATTGCTCAGTAAAAATGTTTTCTCACTTCCTTTGTGATTTCTTCGATTCATAGGTTACATAGAGGTGGTTGCTTAGCTTCTGAATGTCACTGGGCACTGATCATAGGGGATATAGAGTGAGCAAAACAGTTCTGCTGCACTAGCAAAAACATGTGAACGTCAAACACAACAACACTCATTCTAGATAGTCATAGCTGCTATTTATTGAGTTCTACCATTTGTCAGACTTATTTTTTTTTTGTCTCACTTAACCTAATGAAATAGATGTTATCGCCATTTAACAGAGGAAGAAACCAAGGCTGATAGAACAGAATAACTTGCCTGACATCACACTAGCAAGCCTGGCTTTCAGACTCAGGGCTCTCTGATACTGATGCTCTTCACCCTATTCCATTTCTCCCCTTCCACTGTTTTTTCACAGCAAACCTGCTTGTACCTTGTGGCAGCTTGATTTTGTATATTTTACTGCTCCTTTTCCTTTCTTTTTTTTTTCTTTTCTACTTAAACCATGTAATCACTGAAGGAAGTTCTTTTTTTTTTTTTTTTTTTTTTTTGACACGGAGTCTCGCTCTGTCGCCCAGGCTGGAGTGCAGTGGCCGGATCTCAGCTCACTGCAAGCTCCGCCTCCCGGGTTCACGCCATTCTCCTGCCTCAGCCTCCCGAGTAGCTGGGACTACAGGCGCCCGCCACCTCGCCCGGCTAGTTTTTTTTTTTGTATTTTTTAGTAGAGACGGGGTTTCACCGTGTTAGCCAGGATGGTCTCGATCTCCTGACCTCGTGATCCGCCCGTCTCGGCCTCCCAAAGTGCTGGGATTACAGGCTTGAGCCACCGCGCCCGGCCCACTGAAGGAAGTTCTAAGGGAGGCACCAGGACTCTTAAACAAGGTGAAGCTGGGAGAGGCTCAGCAAATATTAGATCGTTCATAAACACAGGCTATTCTTTCACCTATGAAATAAGCAGCTGCTGGCATATATGGTCTCCCCGGCCAAACTGAGGACAAGTGTTCCTTGGAACAAGACTTCTCTTCACTCCACACAGACTAAGACCCAACCAGAGCATCTGGGTAAATGGAGTGTGGGATCTGCTGGAAAAATACCTGTGAACAGAAAGGACTGTGTCTCCTGACATAATTGTGTATAGGCCACAGTTCAGAAAGAGACAATGAATCATGACAATGACTTTAAATCATCCTCCCATAAGGTATACATGTTAGACAACACTCAGAAATGACTGCTGTGATGGGATTTTTTTTTTCACCCCCTCTTATTCAACAAAGGCATGAAAACTTCAACTAAACCAAATGCATGGGAAATGGGGTTTCTAGCCAATGTATTTCTTTAGGTAACACTTAGTTTTTACCCCTCTTGTTCCTTTTAACACTAAAGCCCTATGATGTGTCAGACACCTGCACAAATACTCTTTGATATGATTCTCATATTCACTCTGTGAGGCTGGTGATAACAATTCCATTTTATAGACAAGGAAACTAATCCTCAAGAATGTTTCAAAAAATAACTTGTGAAAGTCACATCCTATATGCAGAGTTAAGAGTCATTAGAAGTCTTCAGACTCCAAGACCAATGCTCATGCCACAAAATTCATTATGTCTTATTATAGAAAATATTGTAACTCTATACTCCTTCATTTTCCAACCTTAGTAACTCCTTTGTCACAAATATAATTGAATTATTGATGAGTCACACCTGATATTCTGAAAATCACTAAATATGAATATGTAAGTATAAGAGATTGAGGTAAATATGTTCTGACCCCAAAATAGCAAAGAAGCATTGTGGTGGGTGTGGTATTTACTTTCTTAAGTTTATATATATATATATACACACATATGTATATATCAGAACCCCAGGGCTCAAGCAATCCTCCCATCTCAGCCTCCCAAGTAGCTGGGACTACAGGTCATACCACTGTGCCAGGAAAGCTCTGATGTTAATATATTTTCCTATGATTTGCCTTTTTGGGTAAGCAAGGTATAGAAAATATTTTGGTCAACTGAAATTTTAATGCATTGTCATCAGAACGGAGTCAAATGTAGGGTGACAAACCATCCTGTTTGTCCGGCACTGAGAAGTTCCTGGGACACATTATTTTCAGTGCTAAAAACAACAGTCTCAGGAAAATCAGGACAATTGGAAACCCTGATTCAAATACCTAATTCCAAGCATGAATATGATTGTCACAGATATACTGCATATGGGGCTTCTTACTGGAAGAAATCAAACTACTCTTCAGGACTGTCTATGTTTGCCGATGGTTACACTGTAAATTTAAGCAAATTTAGGAATTCCCTTTTGAATGGCAGTGCCCAGAGTTGATCCTGGTATAGGGGATAAGATGATTAGCCTATGTCTTTTTAAATTTATTATTCTAATTCAGAAATAAAGTATCCATTATGCCTTCTAGTCTTGTGACATTCTTTTGGCACCTTCATCTGCAAAATGGTGGGGACTAACAGAAGCTCATCTCAAACCATCCTTCCAATTTTAACATTGTATGATTCACTGATTCTGCATAGTGACTTCAAGTCCCTAGGGACCGTGGATATGCTTCTACAAATTCAGTTGGATTGGGCTGATCATTTTTATAGGGTTTGGAAGATATTATGAGATACAACCAAATTAAGAATGGAAGACACACGGGATGATTTTGTTGATCTCTCAAGTACCTCAGCATCTTCATCATACTTTCTCTCTCATCTCACCTCACCTTATCTCTTGCTATTTTCTTCAGTGCCTCATCCTGAGTGGAAAGTCACTCTCCATGTTCTATGTAGGAGAACTAGCATCTTCACTTAGAATGGACTAAAGGCGAGGCTGGGTGCGGTGGCTCACGCCTGTAATCCCAACACTTTGGGAGGCTGAGGCGGGCAGACATCTGAGGTCAGGAGTTCAAGACCAGCCTCGTCAACATGGCAAAACCCCATCTCTATTAAAAATACAAAAATTAGCTGGGAGTGATGGTGCGTGCCTGTAATCCCAGCTACTTGGGAGGCTGAAGCAGGAGAATTGCTTGTACCCCAGAGGCAGAGGTTGCAGTGAGCTGAGATTGTGCCACTGCACTCCAGCCTGGGTGATAGAGAGAAACTCCAACTCAAAAAAAAAAAAAAAAAAAAAGAATGGACTAAAGGCTGTGACTCTAGCATTCTCCTTGATATAATGGCAAGTCCCTGCCCAAGCCAATGGAAAGAAACAGATGTGCTCCTTCTGCACAGGAAAGCCAGCAAAGAACAGTGCTTTGAGGGACATTAATAGCTCTTGAGTAAAAGGAGAGAGAATATGCAGAGCGACCAATGGCAGGGTATGCCCCTGCTCACTTCTTTTCTGGATCCTGATTTCAACTAACTTATTAGTTAGTTGAAGATATATAATTGGAGATATATGAAAAACGACTGAACTATTTGGTTATATTAAAGTATATTTTGTGATGTGATGATTGTATTATTATGTTTGAAAAAGACCTCTGTCTTGTAGAAATGCATGCTGAAATATTTACAGGCAAAATGATACATTATCTGCTTCAAGGTAACGATGAGAAGGAACATGGGAGGAGATACACACAAAACAAATTGTCCATGAGTTGGTTAATTGTTGAAGCTGGGTGATAGAAAGGTAGGTGTTTATTATACTAGTCTGTTGGCTTTTGCAAATGTTTAAATTTTTCTGTACTTTCCATTTAAAAAATTTAAAGATTAAAAAAAAAAACCAAAGCCTCTTACGTGATTCATGAATAAACAATCTAGAGTTATAGAAAACTGAAGCTTTAGGAATCAGCTACACTCATTCATAGAAAATACCATATTTAGAGGCTACTTCCTGTTTATAGGAGGAAGGAACATGGTCAATGACTTAGTTCCGTGCTTTAATAATGAAGGAATCCCCTTCCATATCCTTGCAAGATGCCCACTCAGTTCCACCAGACACATCCAGTAATAGGATGTATTAGCCCGTTCCCGCACTGCTATAAAAAAAAAAAAAAAAATCTGAGGCTGGGTAATTTATTTTTTAAAAACAGTTTTAATTGGTTCATGGTTCTGCAGGCTGTATGGGAAGCATGGCTGGGGAGGCTTCAGGAAACTTACAATCACAGTGGAAGGCAAAGGGGAAATGGGCATCTCTTATCGTGGCTGGAGCAGGAGGAAGAGAGTGAGGGAGGAGGTGCCACACAATTTTAAACAACCAGATCTTGTGAGAACTCTATGACAAGAACAGCACCAAAGGGGAAATCTGACCCCATGATCCATTCATCTCCCACCAGGCCCCACCTCCAACACGGGATTACAACTTGACCTGAGATTTGGGCAGGGACATAAATCCAAACCATATCCAGGGCCTCCATTGCCTCCAAGCCAACATAATTCTCTACTAGGCTGTCCAGAAAAGGAGGTAGCCCTTTCCCCATATTCAGTCAACTATTCCTTTCTATAGAGCTTCCACATGTCAAATTCTATCCTCTCACCACACTTTTATTTTAATAGGAAGAGAAGTGTAAACCAAAAATAAAATTACAAGCTCCCCAACCAATTGAATGGACCCCTCTTCTTGGACAAGTGGATTTCAAAGAAACCTAAAAAACTAGTTCAGGCCATAACAGGAAGTGGGGTCAGAGATGCCTCATTATACCCTCTTCCCTTTGGAATGCAGGCTCAACTGTCCAGCATTAACATTAAAAGAGATCTTAAGACTAACACAACAGATTATTTATAACAATAAGATGCCAAGTTCCAACCGGACTCTAGTATAGCGTCACATGACAGCAGGCCCTGAAGGAAACAATTATTTTTTCTGCAAAATATATTTCTTTGCCAAATTTTGAAATGATCCTGCAAAGCTGTCTCTTGTGGGGAAAATCTACATTCTGCAGAGAATCCCCTTCCCTTTCCAGGTCTTTTCCTGATCCAGGAGAGATTTAACTGAGAGTCTGGTAACTTTTAAGGTCTCATAAGAGACATTTACCATCTATTCTCTCTAAAGCCTGCTACAGATCAAGAACTTTGGCTTCCACAACCCTCACCCTCCCACCCCACCCCGCTTATCTTAACCGCAAGCATTCCATTCTGCTGACTTCTACTCTTTAGATAATAACTTAACTCTACCAACCAATTACCAATCAGAAAATGTTTGAATCCACCTATGATCTCTCACCCAATGGTTCAAGTTTTCAAGTTTGGTCTCACCTTTCTGGACCAAACCAATGTACATCTTACATGTATTGATTGATGTTTGCCTGTAACTCCTGTCTCCCTAAAATGTATAAAATCAAGCTATTACCCGATCACCTTGGGCACATGTTTTCAGGATCTCCTGAGAATGTGTCATGGTGTTGTGGTCCCTACATTTGGTTCAGAATAAAGTTCTTCAAATATTTTACAGAGTCTGGCCCTTTAGGGTCAACACAGGTATGTTACTGATCAATAACGTAGTCTCTATAAGCATGCAAAGGGAATAACCATCATGAATTAATGAATAAATACAGAAATAAATATAAGAATTAAAGCATATTTCCAGGTCTTTGTACTGTGTGAAGTGATATAAAATAGTTGTTTAAAGCATTGGCAAAAAATGCTTCTAGGAAGTCTAACGGACCCCATCCCCTCCACACACTCCACCACAACTTTCTTTACATGATATTGATTTCTAGAATTTACATTAAATGTTTGAAAATGAAAAAAACTAGGGGATTCTAAGGGGGAAGCAAGAGATAGGTAACATCCCTAGAAAAGGATCAGATCTTGTTGCTTGTGGATATGAATGAATTCCTCTTTCTAAGGATATTGACCTTAGAAAATGGAGGGGGAAATGCTTGAAGGCCTCTTAGTGGCAACTCCAAGACAGTCTTACTCTTTCAGTAGAGTGGGGCAGAAAGCAGGAATAGCAGAATAATTACTTAGATACCATAATCAACAATGCTCCTTCCTTTCCTCCCTAGCTCCCTCCCTCCCTCCCTCCTCTCTCTCTCTCTCTCTCTCTCTCTCTCTCTCTCTCTCTTTCTCTCTTTCTGACGGAGTCTCACTCTGTCGCCCAGGCTCGAATGCAGTGGCGCGATCTCGGCTCACTGCAAGCTCTGCCTCCCGGGTTCACGCCATTCTCCTGCCTCAGCCTACTAAGTAGTTGGGACTACAGGGGCCCGCCACCACGCCCGGGTATTATTTTTTTTTCTATTTTTAGTAGAGACAGGGTTTCACTGTGTTAGCCAGGATGGTCTCGATCTCCTGATCTCGTGATCCGCCCGCCTTGGCCTCCCAAAGTGCTGGGATTACAGGCATTAGCCACCACGCCCGGCCATCAACGCTATTCAAGTCCACACCAGTCACCCGAGGGTCCTGTTAAACATACCAATTTCAAGTCATGAAGTTGGGGGTGATGCCCCAGATTCTGCATTTCTGACAAGTTTGCAGGTGATGTTCATTCTGGGGCCTCACTTGGAGTGACTAGGACAGTGGGTCCCTCCTTCTCCACTCCCCACCCCCTTGTGAATAAAGAGCAGCTGGCTGTAGCATTTGCCCCATCTGTAGCCTTGCAAACCTCTTCCTTTGCAAAGTAGATTTGCCAGGACAGTGCCTAGGCTATAGGAGTTGAAGCTAAGGAGAAGGAAGAGCAGCACTTGAAGAAACTTCAGACCATATGCATGAAAGACTCAAAAGGAGAATACAAAGAGCAGGTCTTTCTAGAAATAAAATTGACTTAAAAACAAAACAAAACAAAACAAAACACCTCTGCTCTGGAGCAAAGTATTCTTCATTATAAAAAATAAAAGTATTGCAGAGCGTGGTGGCTCACGCCTGTAATCCCAGCACTTTGGGAGGCTGAGGCAGGCTGATAAAGACGTCAAGAGATCAAGACCATCCTGGCCAACATGAAACCCTGTCTTTACTAAAAATATAAAAATTAGCTGGGTGTGGTGGCACGCACCTGTAGTCCCAGCTACTCAGGAGGTTGAAGCAGGAGAATCGCTTGAACCCGAGAGGCAGAGGTTGCAGTGAGTCGAGATTGCGTCACTGCACTCCAGCCTGGCAACAGAGCGAGACTCCGTCTCAAAATAAATAAATAAATAAATAATAAAAATAAAAGTATTGCCTGTTCCTAATCAAGCATCCCTAAAGGAAAATCTATTTATAGGACCCACTCACTGTTGCAGAGTCTACTGACCTCAATTTCCTCCCATTCAAGTACAAGTACTTTGGTTAAACAGATCTACCCAATTGCAAAGGAAATCCAAGCCAGATAATTATATTAACAACATAACCCTTCGAAAATATAAAAAGGCAACCAAAGATCTCCTGAATTGAATAAAAGCAAAGCATCAAAGAGAAAGATTGAGGTGAACAAACGGAACAGCCAATCTAGAAACAACGAAAACAACTACAAGAAAAGTTTATATTTTTTCTAGTCAGTAATCTCAGACTCTTGAAAGAATACTCCATCCATAAAACAAGAACACACTCTTATGAAAAGGGAGCAAGGGGAGAATAAGAAATAGTTCTCAGAAATTAAACATATGATGTTAGAACCTAAAAATGTATAGAAGAGTTTTTTAAAAATGCACATGGCTGATAACAAAATCAGTGATCTGAGATTACTGATTAGTCATCTAGTAATGAAATCATTAGTGATCTGAAATCAGTGATTTGAAGTTTATCAAAAACAAAACAGAGGGACTTCTGGGTAGCTGAGCAGAATCTGAATTGTCACGTATCCTCTCAGAACTATGCAGATAAACCAAAAGAATAAATAGAGCCACACAAATCCCATGCCTTGCGAATAACTAGAAGATTAAGAACACTACAAACTTCAAGCTACTTATAAACATTTTTTAAAAAACAATCAAGATACTAATTTTCAACAGAACTATTTCTTGAGCTCCTGCTCCTAGCTTCTGCAGAGAGCTAAGGAGTGCCAAGAGAAGAGGCCATTGAGATAAAACCACTCACAGGAAAAACAAAACAAAAAAGAGTCCACTTTAAGCGCAAAGATACAGGTCAATCATCCTTAATCCAAAAATCCAAAATCCAAAATGCCCCCAAATCTGAAACTTTTTGAGCACTGACGTGATGCCAAAAGTGGAAAAACCCAACACCTGACTTCATGTAACAAGTTGCAGTTAAAACGCAAGCATAGACACACCGTTTATTCAGCATCCTCAAGGGGATAAAGACTCTCCCAGCCCTGTTCAGCTGCAGTGTATCTTTTCCATGCACATCCTGACTCCCCTGTGCAAGCACACCCATGACGGGTAATAAAATGGCATGTGTACAGGCCAGATGCATCAGTGGCAGGTTCCCCATGATGCTCTGCATGGGACCAAGACCTACGAGTATTACTCACTGTGGTTTTCTGCTTATTCTCTTCTCCATGATGTAAAGATATTTTTCGAAATGTCCAAAAAAAAAAAAAAAGGCCAGCAGACACCCCTATGAGTAACAGTGATAAGAAAAAGAGGAAGCTTATGTTTATCTATAGCACAGAAATTCAAGCAGTTGGAGAAACTGGACAGCAGCATAAGTAAGAAACATCTTACAGAAGAGTATGGTATTAGTGGCTGGGCGCTGTGGCTCACACCTATAATCCCAGCACTTTAGGAGGCTGAGAAGGGTGGATCACCTAAGGTCAGGAGTTCAAGACCAGCCTGGCCAAGATGGTGAAACCCCTTCTCTACTAAAAAATACAAAAAATTAGCTGGGTGTGGTGGCAGGCTGCTGTAATCCCAGCTACTTGGGAGGCTGAGGTAGGAGAATTGCTTGAACCTGGGAGGGACAGAGGTTGCAGTGAGCCAAGATCGTGCCATTGCACTCCAGCCTGAGCAACGAGAGTGAAACTCTGTCACAAAAGAAAAAAAGAAGAAGAAGAAGAGTGTGGTGTTAGAATGCATACCATATATGACCTAAAGATATAGAATGATAAATTGTTGATGCTCCATGCAAAAAGTGATGAACAGAAATGAACAAAAAAATACAAAAACACAACATAAAGGTAAAAATGAAGCTCTTGATCATGTAGTGAAAGAGTAGATCCATCAGCACTGCAGTGAACTTGTGCAACTTAATGGTATGCTGCTTATGAAACAAGCAAAAATCTATCACAATGAACTGAAAATTGAAAGGAAGTGTGAATATTCAACAGGCTGGTTACAGAAAATTTGTTGTTAAGAAACAGGATCTCATTCTGTCCCTCAGGCTGGAGTACAGTGGCTTGATCACAGCTCACTGCAACCTCGAACTCCAGGGCTCAAGCAGTTCTCCTACCTCAGCCTCTTGAGTAACTGGGACTACAGGCACGTGCCACCACCTCCAGTGGAAAAGTTCATTGGGGTTTTTTTTGTTTGTTTGTTTGTTTTTCTGTTTTTCTTAAATTCTAAATCTTTACTGAAGCAATGGAGAAATTCATTGACAAGTTTGCCAAGGTCACTACTGATGAAAATTTGACACCCGAATAAGCCTGGGATGCTGATGAAACATCACTGTTTTGTCTATTCCCCCAAAAAGACATTGACTGCAGTGATAAGACAGCCCCTACAGGCCTGTAGTCCTAGCTACTTGGGAGGCTGAAATAGGAGGATTGCTTGAGCCCAGGAGTTCAAGGCTGCAGTTAGCTATGATCATGCATGCCACTGCACTCCAGCCTGGGTGATAGAATGAGAAGCTGTCTCAAAAAATAAATAAATAAATAAATAAATAAATAAATAAATAAGCCAGAATGCCTCCTCCTCCTCATCCCTAGAGGACCCACTTCTTCCTGTTTCTTCAACTACTTCTGATGTTTCTTCTCACCTAGAAAAATAACATATAGTGTACTAGGCCAGGCGTGGTGGCTCACTCCTATAATCCCAGCACTTTGGGAGGCTGAGGTGGGTAGATCACCTGAGGTCAGGAGTTTGAGACCAGCCTGGCCAACACAGTGAAACCTCGTCTCTACTAAAAATAGAAAATTAACTGGGTGTGTTGGTGCATGCCTGTAATCCCAGCTACTCATGAGGTTGAGACAGGAGAATCTCTTGAATCTGGGAGGCAGAGGTTGCAGTGAGCTGACATAGCACCATTGCACTCCAGCCTGGGCAAGAAGAGTGAAATTCCATCAGAAGGAAGGCAAGGTGAGGGGAGGAGAAGGGAGGGGAAGGGAGGGGAAGGGAGGGGAAGGGAGGGGAAGGGAGGGGAGGGGAGGGGAGGGGAAGGGAGGGGAAGGGAGGGGAAGGGAGGGGAGGGGAGGGGAGGGGAAGGGAGGGGAAGGCAGGGGAAGGGAGGGGAGGGGAGGGGAGGGGAAGGGAAGGGAGGGGAGGGGAGGGGAAGGGAGGGGAAGGGAGGGGAAGGGAGGGGAAGGGAAGGGAGGGGAGGGGAAGGGAAGGGAGGGGAGGGGAGGGAAAGGAAGGGGAGAGAGAGAGCGAGAGAAAGAAAAAGGAAGGAAGGAAGGAAGGGAGGGAAGGGAGGAAAGAAAGAAGGAAGGAAGGGAGAGAATAAGAAGGAGAAAAAGAAGGAGGGAAGGGAAGGGAGAGAGAGAGAGAGAGAAAGAAAGGAAATAAAGAAAGAAAGAGAGAGAGAGAAAGAGAAAGAAAGAAAACACATAATGTACAATAACCTTTTAATCAACACATGGCATTGTAGGTGGAAACTGAAAGCCTGCTGTTGTTTGTCCTTGTTGCTGTTGTTTAACAGCAGATGCAAGAATGCTGGTAATGCTACTGTACTGCTTAGTTACTGATATGGTTTGGCTCTGTGTTCCCACCTAAATCTCACGTTGAATTGTAATCCCCAATGTGGAGGGAGGAATCTGGTAGGAGGTGATTAGATCATGGGGGCAGATTTCCCCCTTGCTGTTCTCATGATAGTCAGTGAGTTCTCATGAGATCTGATGGTTTAAAAGTGTGTGGCACTTCCCCTATCACTCTGTCTCTCTCCGGCCACCATGGTAAGACATGCTTACTTCCCCTTCACCTTCCACCATGATTGTAAGTTTCCTGAGGCCTCCCAGCCATGCTTCCTGTACAACCTGTGGAAATGTGAGTCAATTAAACTTCCTTTCTTCATAAATTAACCAGTCTCAGGTAGTGCTTCATAGCAGTGTGAGAATGGACAAATACAGTTACCCTGAACACATTATTTGTTTTTGCTATAATAATGGTATGTCTTATTATTTACTATTAAATACTTAAGTGTGAATAAGTATAAGATAATAGTTGTTTATCAGTAGCATGAAAGTTCAGATTCAAGGATAACAGTGATGCCAAACCACCACAGACTGTCCACATGGGTGGCTGAGAGAGTGACATCTTTGCTTTCTGATGGATCAATGCATACGAACTGTTTCATGCACAAAATTATTTAAAATATTGCATAAAATTACCTTCAGGATATGTGTATGTGAAATATAAGTCAATTTTGTGCTTAGACTTGGGTTGCATCCCAAGATATCTCATTAGGTATACACAAATATTCCAAAATCTGAAAACATCTGAAATACTTCTTGTCTCAAGAAATTTTTTTTTGAGATGGAGTCTTGCTCTATCACCCAGGCTAGAGTGCAGTGGCACAATCTCAGCTCACAGCAACCTCCACTTCCTGGGTTCAAGTAATTCTCCTGCCTCAGCCTCCTGAGCAGCTGGGACTACAGGCACACGCCACCATGCCCGGTTAATTTTCGTATTTTTAGTAGAGATGGGCTTTCACCACCTTGGCCAGGCTGATCTCGAACTCCTGACCTCGTGATCCACCCGCCTCAACCTCACAAAGTGCTGGGATTACAGGCATGAGCCACCACACCCAGCCTCTTGTCTCAAGAACTTTGGAGAAGAGATAATCTGTACTGAAAAAGAGTTCCGGAGCATCAGGGCACTGACAAGAGAAGGAATCAAAGAGGCAGTCTTGGAAAGGCACAGCTTCTGGGAGAGAAAATGAAAAGAAAGGCAAGACAGTGGCTGTGTGGTAAAGGCAAAAAGAACAGGTAAAATTTAGCATCTTACAAGATTTAAAAAAAAAAAAAAAAAAGACAAGGATACAAATCCCTTTCCTTAATCTCGAAAAAAAAAGGTTTTAAGGCCATCTATCAAAGAAACTACATTTAGATATACTAACAGAAGATGATGTTCTTGAACTAGAAATCTTGTAAACCACCCCAAACCACCAAAGCTGTCAATTAAATGGAAGATGCAAGCAGTAGTTATCTACATAAGACTACTATAAGGAGGAAAAAGAGAAAATAAGAATAAAAATGTTTACTTTCAATAGAATGAGAAGATAAGACACATTTCTTTATATCTTTATATCTTATAAAGAAATGTTACCTAAAATATCCAAAGAACTGTTGAAACTCAACAATAAGAAAATGAACAACCCAATTTAAAAATGAGCAAAAGACCTGAACAGACACCTCACTAAAGAATATTTACAGATGACAAATAAACATATGAAAAGGTGTTCAACATCATATGTCTTTGGGGAATTACAAATTAAAACAATAATGAGATACTATCATATATATTAGAAAGATCAAAATCCTAAACATTGACAACACTAAATGCTGGCAAAGAGCAACAGGAACTCCCATTCACTGCTGGTGGGAATGCAAAATGGCACAGCCACTTTAGAAGACAGTTGGGCAGTTTCTTACAAAACTATGCATACTCTTACCATAAGATCCATTAATTCTGCTCTTTAGTATCTACCCAAATGAGCCAGAGATGCACATCTACACAAAAACCTGCACACAGATGTTTATAGAAGCTTTATTCATAATCGCCAAAACCTGAAAATAACCATGATGCAGGTGAATGGAAAAATAAACTGTGGCATACCCAGACACTGGAATATTATTTAGGACTAAAAAGAAATGAGCTTTAAGCCATGAGAAGACTTGTGAAAGTCTGCTGAAAGATGCCAATCTGAAAAGCCTACATATTGTATAAGTCCAACTGTATAACATTCTGGAAGAGGCAAAACTATGGAAACAGTAAAAGGATCAGTGACTGCTAGGGACTGGGACACGGAAGATGAATAGGTGGAGCACAGAGGGTTTTCAGGGCAGTGAAACTATTTTGTATATTACTACAATTATAGTAGACACATGTCATTACACATTTGTCAAAACTCATGGCATGTATTGTACCCAGAGTGAACCATATGTAAACGATGGACTTCAGGTAACAATGATGTATCAGTGCAGCTTCTTCAACTGTGACAAATGTACTACTCTGGTGGGGAACATTAATGGCCAAGATTGTGCATGTGTGTGGAACAGGGGTATATAGGGACTCTCTGTACTTTCCATTCAATTTTGCTGAAAACTGTTATAAAATAAAGTATATCTTTAAATAAACTTTTTAGATAATGAAAATTGCTCCCAAAAATATAGTCATTAAGCAGAAAAAAATATAGCTTTCCAAATTGAATTACATATCTTCAAACAAACATCTGGAGACAGAGGGAGTGGGTGGCACTTTAAATAAGAAACTCAAAAAACAAGAACAGAAGTAAACTTCTTAATATATAAAAAGAGAAGAAGTGAAATCAGAGTTAATGAAGACAGAAAAATAAAAGGAAAAGACAACCTCATATGAGAAAAGCAGTCTAAATTACAAGAAACCTAAGGGATATCATATTTGAACAAAAACTTTAATAAAAGGCAGTGAATAACATTGAGAAAACAAACAAGAATGAATGAAAATGAAAAAAACAAAATTTTAAATGAAAAAAGTCAGAAAGAAAGTGGATGAAATAGAAGCCTGACAGAAAAGAACCAATGTGCTTATAATTGGAGTCTCTAAAAACTAAAAACAACAGAAATAATATTTCAAATATAAGTAATATAATCCAAGAAACTTTCAAAAAACACAAAAAACTTGAATCTACATATACCTAAAAGGGCCCAGCAGGCACCTGGAAAAATCTACCTGAAACAATAAACTGTAAGACATATCTTAGTAAACTGTTTGGCTTTAAAGATAAAATAAAAATTCTCAACACCTTCAGGGAAAAAATGAAATGATTTATCGGGATAAGAGAAACAGGAAGACATCATACTTCTCAAAGCAACATACAATTCATGGCAAGAATGTAATAGCATTCTAGGACAACTCATGAGCAAAAAGTGTGAAACAAGAATTTTATATCAAGACAAGCTGGCCTTCAACTATTGAGGCAATAGAAAAACAGTTATAAACATGCAAAAACTCAGGGAATTTTGTAGCTATAAGCCCGTCTTGAAGAATCTAGTAAAGGTTGGTCTTCATCCAATCAAAAGATAACTTGGGGGAGCTTCAGCAAAAGGATATATTTAATATATTTAATGGTAGGTCTAATATCAGACATAGTAGAATAAAAACATATACAAGTAATGCAAGTTTAAAAATGGAAGAAGAAAAGAGGGGAGAAGAGAAAAGAATAAGCTCATTGATTCTTGTACAGGCAATAGGTGGGAGTCAGAGAATATTATTAAAAACTGACAAACTAGACAGCAAAAGATTACCTTTAAAAATAGAGACTAAGAACATTTTTAAAAGGTATAAATACAAGAACAAAATTCCAAATCTTCTTAAATACCAAAAGAAGTTAAAAATAAAGAAGAGCAAAGAAAATATGTATATAAAAATATAGTAAATATAATCCACCTAGCGCCGGGCGCGGTGGCTCAAGCCTGTAATCCCAGCACTTTGGGAGGCCGAGACGGGCGGATCACGAGGTCAGGAGATCGAGACCATCCTGGCTAACACGGTGAAACCCCGTCTCTACTAAAAATACAAAAAACTAGCCAGGCGAGGTGGCGGGCGCCTGTAGTCCCAGCTACTCCGGAGGCTGAGGCAGGAGAATGGCATAAACCCGGGAGGCGGAGCTTGCAGTGAGCTGAGATCTGGCCACTGCACTCCAGCCCGGGCTACAGAGCAAGACTCCGTCTCAAAAAAAAAAAAAAAAAAAAAATCTATATATATATATAGATATAATCCACCTAGCAGTTATAAAATGATGACAAAATTGACACCCAACAAATCATTCCTATCAATATATATGAATGGACTTAATTCACTTTTTCTAAGAAAAATATTTTCAATTTAACTCACAAAGAAAGAACCAACTACAGATGCTCCTTGACTTACAATGGGTTACATCTTGACAAAACCATCTTAAGTTGAAAATATCCTAAGTCAAAGATGCATTTAATACACCTAACCTACTGAACATTATAACTTACCCTAGCCTACCTTAAATGTGTTAAGAACACTTACATTAGCCTACAGTTGAGCAAAATCATCTAACACAAAAGCTTATTTTATAAGAAAGTATTGAATATCTCATGTAATTTATTAAATACTGTACTGACAGTGGAAAACAGAATGGTTGTATGGGTACCATCATAAAGTTAAAAAAATCACAGGTTGAACCATCGTAAGTCAGGGATTATCAGTATACAAAGTCTATAAGAGGAAGACCCAGAGCAAAGTTATTAATTTCCCTACTATATCAAATTCCTATGAAGTAAACCAATTCCTATAAAGGAAGTGAGCTGGGCGCGATGACTTGAGCCTGTAATCCCCATTCTTTGGGAGGCTGAGAAAGGAGTATTCCTCAGCACAGGAGTTTGAGACCAGTGTGGGCAACACAGGGAGACCCCATCTCTACAAAAATATAAATAATTATCCAGGCATGGTGGTGCATGTCTGCAGACCCAGCTACTTGGGAGGCTGAAGTGAGAGAATCGCTTGAGCTCAGGAAGGTCAAGGCTGTAGAGAGCCATGATCACACCACTGCACTCCAGCCTGGGTGACAGGGCGAGACCCTGTCTCAAAAGCAGGTAGAGAGAAATATACTTTAAACAGGAGATTTTAATACACTGCTTTCAGTACAAGATAGAGCAAATAGACAACATAACAATAAAGTTATAAAAGACCTACATGACATAATCAATAAGGGAAATATAATGACTATGTCTTAAGCTTTACATCCTGATAATAGAGGACTCACCATCTTCTAAAGTACACATGGAACATCCACAGAAATTGATCACGATGTAAGTCAACAAAGAAAACACTTGAAAATTTTAAAACTTTACTATTAATAACTCTTTGGTGAAGGGAAAATGTAAAGTAAAATTTCAGAATTTCTAAAATATAATGACAAAACACTACATATCAGAATGTATGGGTTTGTTTAAAGCAGTAAATGGAGACAATTCATAGCCTTAAACATTTATATCATCAAGATAAAAGAATCAAAGTAAATTATCAACTCAAAAAATGAAAGAAAATGAAGCAAACCAAAAGGAAGAACAGAAAGGCAATATTAAAGATAAAGGCAGAAATGAATAAGGTAGAGAATGGAAAAAACAATAGATCTAATTAGTAAATCAAAGTCCCACTTTTAAAATTAGCAAAATAAATCAGTCACTAGCTAACTTAAGGAGAAAAAAGAGGAGGGGAGGAAGGGGAAAGCACAGGTACACAAAATGAGAAATGGCAAAAGAAACTGAAACAAAACATTAAAAATCCCTAAGAAACAACCTTGCACACCCCTATGCAAAAAAATTTGAAAACCTGGATATAAATAAGCAATTTCCTAGAAAAATATATGTTACTTAAGTTAACCTTATCAGAAATATAAAACTTAAACAGGACCAATTTAGCTGAAAGAAAAAGTTATCAAGGCCCAGATGGTTTCACAGGGGAATTCTACAAAATCAATGACTATATACATGTAGTCTCAATGTCACAAAATTGTTCCAGAGCTTTAAAAAATGAAAGAAGACTTTAAAATACTATGTATAAAGCAAGCGTAACATTGATATCTAAACTTAATAAAGACAGTACAAAAAGTAAAATTATTAGTTAAAGGATATAATGGTAGATAGATCCCATTTACAATAGCAACAAGAGATCAAAAACTTAATAAAATTACAAATCTATACCAGAAAAAAAAAATGTAAACATTCCTGAAAGACACAAAAGTAGACTTGAACAAACAGAAAGACACTTCTTTTTGATAGGATGATTTTAACACAAGAAAAATTTCACTTTTACCTACATTGATTTGTAAATATAACACAGTCCCAATGACAAGACCAACAAGCTTTTCTTTTCCTTCTTATGAAATTAGAGAAATAGACAGAAAACAGGAAAGAACAGTTAGGAAAACATTGGAAAAGAAGGCAAAGCTTAAGGGATGGGGAGAAGTGATTAATCTCACTAGATATTAAACAACTTAAATCCTCTATAATTAAAAGTTTATTGCTCATTTATGAATAGGCAGACACACCAATTAATTCTCAAGTCACTGAGGCAAAGATGGACTTTTAAAATTAATAGTGTTCAGGTAACTGAATAGACATTTCAAGAAAGATAAACTTGGATCTATACTTCATACCAACCACAAACAATCTCATCAGAGCTGACAGTAAAAACAGAAAGCATACTATATTACAGGAAAGCCTGGATGAATTGCTCTATAACGTAGATTTAGGAACACTTTCTAACAATGACTCAAAATTTAGATACAATAAAAGAAAAATCAATATATTTGATGACATAAAAATTCCGCATGGAAAAAAGCATCCTAAGCAAAGACAAAGGACAAATTAAGAAGTGAGAGAAAAATGTTTGCAATATACATCACAGATAAAGGGCTAATATACCAATTACATAAATAATTCTTAAAAATTGAGAGAAAAATAAAAATCAAAAACTCAATAGAAGAAGAATGCAAAAACATGAATAGACATTTCAGTACATACATATATATATAAGTAAAAAGTAAACTGATAAAGAGATGAAAAATAGAAACAGAAACAGAAAATAGAGTTGGAGGGGAGAAATACTCAAAGAAACAATAGTGAAAAGAATTCTAAGTCTAAGAAAGACTTTACTCAGGTTTGAAGGCCCAGGAGAGAAGGAAAAAGGTTTGAAATTTCAAACCTACAACAAAATAAACAGTTTACCTACAAAGAAATGAGATTGATCTTTGTGCGAAGGATTAGCATTGTTATCAGTAACACTGGATGCTACAAACCAATGGGTCAATGTTATTTACATTAAAAACTCCATTCCCAGCCAAACTACTAATCAAATACGAGGACAAATATAGTCATTTTCAAATGTTCAAGGTACTGTTAAGATTTATTTACCGGCCGGGCGCTGTGGCTCACATCTGTAATCCCAGCACTTTGGGAGGCCGAGGCGGGCAGATCACCTGAGGTCAGAAGTTCCAGACCAGCCTGGCCAACATGGCGAAAATCTGTCCCTACTTAAAATACAAAACTTAGCTAGGCATGGTGGCGTGTGCCAGTAATCCCAGCTACGCGAGAGGCTGAGGCAGGAGAATCGCCAGAACCCGGTGGGCAGAGGCTGCAGTGAGCTGAGATTGCACCACTGCAGCCTGGGCAACAGAGCAAGACTCCATCTCGAAAAAAAAAAATTATTTACCATACATGCTTTTGGAAGATAAAATAATTTTTTAAGTGTTTCAATGAAAATGAAATTCAAAACAGAGGGCACTTTCCCAGAGACACAATGTAAAACACTCCCAGGTTGACAGCTTGCAGTAGATCTAGACAGCAACAACCCTGAATTATAAGAGCAGACCAGAGGGCCTCAAAAGAATATCTTCAAGAAGTAAGTGTATGCATTACACACTCTATAATAAAGAATCTGCAAGATATTAATAATGCAATAAAGATATACGCCACTTCTATAAAATAGGGAAAAAAGAAGGGCAATTAGAAATGCCAGGTGAAAATGCACATAAAAAAGTCATTGTCTGAATCTGAAATAAATTAAATTACGGAATGATTTTGAGTAGCTGATGGGGTATAAGGAAAGACAACCCATTTTACTTTACCATTTGTGCTTCCTCCTTTCAGTGATACAGGTTTAATGACATAGGATTACATCTGTCCCTTGAGAGAGGTCCAATCTATTATGTATATATAATGTATATCACAGAATGCATATAAATGCATTTTACTTATTTCTTTTCTTTTTTTTTTTTTTTTTTTTGAGATGGAGTTTCTTTCTTGTTGCCCAGGCTGGAGTGCAGTGGCACAGTCTTGGTTCACTGCAACCTCTGCCTCCTGGGTTCAAGCGATTCTCCTGCCTCAGCCTCCCAAGTAGCTGGGGATTACAGGTGCCCACCACCACACCTGGCTACTTTTTTTGTATTTTTAGCAGAGACGGGATTTGGCCAGCCTAAAATAGGCCCGGTGCAGTGGCTTACGCCTGTAATCCCAGCACTTTGGGAGGCCGAGGCAGGCAAATCACTCGAGGTCAGGAGTTCAAGACCAGCCTGGCCAACATGGTGAAACCCCATCTCTACTAAAAATATAAAAATTAGCCAGGCTTGGTCCACGTGCCTGTAATCCCACCTACTGAGGAGGCTGAGGCAAGAGACTTGCTTGAACCCAGGAAGCAGAGGTTGCAGTGAGCCGAGATTGTGCTACTGCACTCCAGTCTGGGCGACAGAGCAAACAAAATAAAACAAAACAAATTTGACCATGTTGGCCAGGCTGGTCTCGAGCTCCTGACCTCAAGTGATTCACCCACCTCAGCCTCCAAAGTGCAGGGATTACAGGCGTGAGCCACTGTGCCCGGCCTACTGATTTCTATTATTTAAAATCAACCTATAGTCAGAGAAAAAAAAATCGACTTGTAGAATAAATGTAAATACACTCTAAATCTTAGCAACAGTATATAATAGTTAGAAGAACATGAAGGACGAGCATAAAGAAAGATGGAAACACGTGGTAGAAAATCAACAGATACTATCTAAGTTAGCTGGATCACCAAAAAGAAGTTAAGTATGTTGTTTCAATCTAGATCACTGGTATGTGATCTAAAAATAACAATGTAACTAACAAAAATTAGAGAATGAGAGGGAATGAGGAGAGAGAAAGCATCATAATATGCAAAACTCATTTTTCACAGTAAAGAAACACAAGATATTGTCTAAAGTTGATGAATCAAGAAATACAGACATAAATATGCAAGTTAGTATCATGGAGCTAACCACCATTATATCATTTGAAAACTGCATGACATGGTGGAACAGCACTGAGCCAGGGGCCAGAAAATCTAAATCCTAATCAAGCCCTAAGTTTTTCCTTTACCAGCTTGTGAGTTTACCCAACTCCTTTGTTCATGGTCTTAGTGTCCACCTCTGTAAATGAGCTTGGACTAGACCAGCAGTTCACAAAGTGTGTTCCCCAGACCAGCAGCATCAGCATCTCTTGGGAACTTGTTTGAAATGCAAATTATTTGACCCTACCCCTAGACTTACTGAATGAGAAATCTCAGGTTGGGACCAGCAATTTGTGTCTTAAAAAGTCCTCCAAGTGATTCTATTGTGTCCTAATGTATGAGAACCACAAATCTAGACCACTGGCCAACAAACTACCATCTGTCTGCCAAATCCACCCCACTCTCGTCTTTGTAAATAAAGTTTAATTGGAACACAGCCATAGTCATTAAAGTATTGTCTATGGTTGCTTTTGAGCTACAACAGTTGAGTTCAGTATTTGAGGTAGCGACACTATGGTTCAAAAAGCCTAAAATAGGCCCAGTGCAGTGGCTTATGCCTGTAATCCCAGCACTTTGGGAGGCTGAGGAGGGGCAAATCACTTGAGGTCATGAGTTCAAGACCAGCCTGGCCAACATGGTGAAACCCTGTCTCTACTAAAAATACAAAAATTAGCCAGGCTTGGTCCATGTGCCTGTAATCCCAGCTACTCAGGAGGCTGAGGCAGAATTGCTTGAACCCAGGAGGTGGAGGTTACAGTGAGCTGAGATTGTGCCACTGCACTCCAGCCTGGGCAACAGAGCAAACAAAACAAAACAAAACAAAAGCCAAAAATATTTCCCTCTCTGGTTCTTTACGGAAGAAGTTTGCTGACCTCTAACCTGGACTATTCTGATTGATAATATTGAATGTACATCATTACTAAATTTGACGCCACGTTTATCATCTCCATGAGGATGATAATCTTTATGAACCCATGGAATTCATAAAGATTATTCAATCAGAAAGGTATTTATGCAAATGCCTAGACTCCTTTAAAAGTGGGTGGACTAATTCTGGCAATGGTACTAGAATCCTTCCCCATATTCCTGACACAATAGAATAGTAAATAATAAATAGCAAAAAGTCACTTAATAAATAGTGTAAGCTGAAAATAAAATTCTAAGTCCCCCAATTGACCAAATGGACCATCTCTTAACCAAGGGAATCTCAGAATAACCTTGAAAACTGAGTTCCAGGCCATGATGGAATGGAGAGTCTTACATGCCTCATTACCCACCTGCCTCGCTAACCACAATTAGGCTTTCTTCCCTAAGGCTTTCACAGAAACTAGCCCTTTCCAAAGACTCTACCACTGATATTAACCAACCACCCAACACTGCTTCTCCTTTTTTGCCTGATAAGAGGTCACTGATCACAGAGTGGTTCTGGTCAGTCTATGGAGAATGTGCAGTAAGGGTTTGCGTGTCTTCTGCTTCCCTTTTTGACATCAGAGGGCCAAAAATTCCACTCTCAGATCATGCTAATGCTGCCATTTTTTTGTACATGGGACCCATGAAGGGGCAAGAAGCTCAATTGTGTGTGTGCACATTTTTCCTTGTATAAATATTCAGACTCTTCCTATAGCTTATTGAACATGTACATTTGGCCACCCTGCTCAGCATAAATTCCTGTTCCCTCTGGCCCCTCTCTTGAAGAGTCCATTTCCAGCTTCTGGCAGGAGACTATGCTTCCCAGCCTATCAGAATGGTCACCCTGTAGACTGGAACTCTTTATGAGAAATAAAGTTCTCCTTTCCAAATTTACGAACCTCCTCATTCTTTAGTTGACAATAGTAAATAAATAGTAAAAAGTCAAGCCCTCTTTGGCTCACAGTCTTGGAAAACTTTCTTGATCGCATAATGAATGTTAGAGGGTGTGGCAAACAGTTGTCTACTCTACACCCAAAGTTTGATTTTAAAAAGGCAACATTCACAAATTTTATAGCTAATCCCTCACCCGCTAAATTCTCGAACTTCATCTCAATTCCTCAGACCACCCCTTCACTATAACAACCCATATCACATAATAAATAGGAGAGGAGGCTGCTTGTTATGGTAGGTGGCTATCATCTTTATAATTGATAATGAGTGGCAGGAGGCAGCCAAATGGCCAGGCAGATACGGTCAGGTCCCTGGTGAAACCCCACCTCCAAGCTGAAGATCGTTTAAAGCCCAAAAGCCAAGCTACAGGTTAAATCCTCAGACCCGATTGAGAACTTGTCTTCCCATTTGTCAAGCTTTCCTGTGATGGACCCCCACCCCTCACCTATTTTACGTATACCTACCCTTTCCTAACTGTTCTTCTGCCCTGTGGAACCAGCAGATGCGGATACAAGCTATAACACAGGTGAGCTAGGGCTCAGTAGTGTGGCCGAGTAAGGCCCAGGTGGGGCATCGCTGGCCCGGGGCCTCCAGCTTGCCAAGTGACCAAGAAGAAAAATCCTGCATCAATAATTCCACTAAGACCAAATTCCAGATATTCACAATCATTAGTACTCACAAATTCAAGCAAAAGTTGTGTTTTGAATTTCTGAAGCAATCTAAATCGAAATGTCGAAAGATGGAAAGTGGGTTTCTATCTGAACAGAACAGAATAGAGGACACAAAGGCATGACAGCATAGAGGTATTCTGAAACAATCACCCAGGCAAATGAACAAAGAAAAGCCATTATACACACATGAGGTCATTCTACTGGGAAGAAGTACCATCAGACCCTTAGTTTTTAAATAGAGAAGGACAAGAACCTGGCATATTAACTTTGTTTCCTGCCCTTTAGTACAGTTTACTTAAATTTCCGTGACATGTAAGACATACTTGCCAGTGCCACCATTTATTCCTAATAAACCCATGGAGTGCCTAATTTCAGGCCTCAGTTGAGTGCCCAAAATCTAGCCTCTCCGGTAACCTCCCTGGGGGCTCTGAAGCAAATCTACCCTCCTTGGGCAACACAGTCACCCACATGACTGTACACTCTGGATTCCTATCCTGACGAGTCAGATGAATGAATTCATCTCCCTGACCCTTTGGGACACAGTTCCACAGCCAGTCCAGTGAAAACCGTACCTCACTCCAGCTACTCCATCAAAGCAGCACTTTTGCTCGTTAATGTTGTTTAGACACTTGAAAAACAGTATTTTCCACTGCCTTCTGTGAACCCAAAAGTATCTGAGACAGGTCTCAATCAAGTTAGAAAGTTTACTTAGCCAAGGGTAAGGTCGCACTCCTGACACAGCCTCAGGAGGTCCTGACACAGCCTCAGGAGGTCCTGACAACACGTGCCCAGGGTGCTCGAGGCACAGCTTGCTTTTATACATTTTAAGGAGATGTGAGACATCAATCTATACATGTCAGATGTCCATTAGTCATTCCGGAAAGGCAGGACAACTCGACGGGTGAGGGGGGCTTCCAGTTCATAGGTAGATAAGACACAAAAGGTTGCATTCTTTTGAGTCTCTGATAAGCCTTGTTTTGTTTTGTTTTGTTTTGAGACAGAGTCTCACTCTGTCACCCAGGCTGGAGTGCAGTGGCGCAATCTCAGCTCACTGCAAGCTCCACCTCCCAGGTTCACACCATTCTCCTGCCTCAGCCTCCCGAGTAGCTGGGACTACAGGCGCCTGCCACCACGCCTGGCTAATTTTTTGTATTTTCAGTAGAGACGGGGTTTCACCGTGTTAGCCAGGATGGTCTCGATCTCCTGACTTCGTGATCTGCCCGCCTTGGCCTCCCAAAGTGCTGGGATTACAGGCGTGAGCCATCGCGCCCAGTCTTTTTTTTTTTTTTTTTTTTTTTGAGACAGAATCTCACTGTGTCTCCCAGGCTGTAGTGCAGTAGCTCACTGCAACCTCCACCTCCTGGGTCCAAGCAATTCTCCTGCATCAGCCTCCCAAGTAGCTGGGATTACAGGCGCCGTGCCACCACACCTGGCTAATTTTTGTTTTTTTTTTTTTTTTTTTTTTAGTAGAGATGGGGTTTTACCCTGTTGGCCAGGCTGGTCTTGAACTCCTGACCTCAAGTGTTTTGCCCACCTCAGCCTCCCAAAGTGCTGGGATTACAGGTGTGAGCCACCACACCCAGCCTCTGATTAGCCTTATATGCCGTACACAATTTACATGTGAGAAGAGGATAAAGGAATAGTCACTTAGGCCTCAGTTTGGCTTCATGAAACAGGAGGGCAGAGGAAGCAATCAGATAGGCATCTGTCTCACATGGGCAGAGGGATAACTCTGAGTTCCATCCGTCTTTTTTCCATAAGGAACTCCCTTGTGGGCAAATTGTGAGGGAGGTATATAGTCTTAATCTTTGTAGTTATCTTCTTTAGGAATAAAATGAGAGGCAGGTTTGCCTGATGCACCTCCCAGCTTCACTTCCCTTTGGCTTAATGATTTGGGGGTCCCTAGGTTTATTCTCCCTTCACACTCCACAATATTAAGAAGCCCCGATTGCACTCGCTTCTCTGGTGAGGCTGGTTTCTAAAGCTGAGAAGTTGTTATAATCCCACTGAGTCTTTCAATACAAAGGAGTAAGTCTCATCACAATTCACAGGCCAAATAACACTGTTCTTCTCCTATTCCTTCCTAGAGTACAAATATCAGACCGCATTTTAGGTCACTTTACTTAAAAGAGGACACAACTAACTCCAAAAACTATTCATCACACTGTATGTGAGGAAAATGAATGTAGAAAAATTATTCTAACTTAAATAGGTCCCTCAATAGATTCATTATAGAAAAGTCCTTTAGAAATAGAAACAACCCCAGCCTGGCCAACATGGTGAAACCCTGTCTCTACTGAAAATACAAAAATTAGCCGGGCATGATGTCATCTGCCTGTGTAGTCTCAGCTACTCGGGAGGTTGAAGCAGGAGAATTGCTTGAACCCAGGAGGTAGAGGTTGCAGTGAGCCGAGATCACGCTGCTGCACTCCAGCCTGGGTGACAGAGTGAGACTTGGTCTCAAAAAAAAAGAAAAGAAAAGAAAAGAAATAGAAACAATCACAAAATTAACCACTGATATGAAATACTGCTCTTGCACCATCTAATAAAAGTACTTTCTCCAATCCATTCTAATAATGCACCCAGAATTGAAAGTTAAAATAAGGAAACTGAGTAGAGAAACAGAGTGATAAATATCCATGCTTAGTTATACAAATATTGATTGCAGGACCAACAACTGTGACGGAAAAGTAGTTAACTGTACCTTCCTTCAAGGACATCTTGTTACGCAGGAGCCTAGGAGACCGAGGGTGACCCAAGTTCAGCTCCATCTCTGTGGCTCAGAATATTTTACTAATGCCTTTTCAGACCACTTGGCTCCACTCTGTAGCCACAGGTGACATGTTTTAAACGATAATGTCTTGCATTCTGAGAAACTGACCACTAGGATTTACTATGCTATTGTTATAAGCTGGACTGTGAAAACCACTAGTAGTACAATTTATAAAGCAGATGGCACCTGATAGGCTAAACCTCGCCCTCAGCTGTTTTTGGATACAGAATGGTGATGGGGTAATGATTTCTGTGTATTTTTTAGTATTTATTTATTTTAATACCATAAGATTCATGTGGGAAGGTTTGTAATTCAATAGTTCCTTATGTACAGTACTATACATAATTCACAAAGAAATTCCAGGGTCACAGAAGCTCAAGAAATTGAATCTTTTTATATATTGCTTTTAAGGAAAGAAATACAGAACCATGATAGCAAAAGTAAAGGACATGGGAACAGCCCTCCCTCCGACTTTCAACTTCTGCACATTCACTACCACCTCACTTTATCTGAAAGCTAAGTCTGATTCCAAGTTCTCTTCTTCACGCCCCTCAAATGTCTGTTCCGTCTCACCACAGCTTCTCCCTATCCACTCCTAGTACAGCACTCTCACCCCTGGCTGCAATGGGGATCACCAGGGAGATGAGATACCACTGAAACCCAGGTTTCATCCCCAGAAATCCTGATTTAATTCATCTGAATTATGGTCTGGACATCGTGAATTAAAATCTCCCTAGGCAATCCTAAAATGCAGTTGAGGTTGAGAACCATTATCTTAGCATGGCTTTGATAAGAAAAAGTTTTAAAATAAATCATGATGAGACCATCAAAACCAAAATGAGGCCTGAATTCCACACCTCCAACTCCACACAACCAGACTTAGAGTAATAGGATACAATTGTAAGGCTCCTAAAACCAAGCGTCTTCCATAGCTTCTCCCTCTTCCTCCTTCCCAACCTCCACCAGTCCCCAATGCCTGTCTTCTTGTCCATCCCTTCCTATCCAGTTCTCAGGCCATCATCCCTCTTCATTTTGCACCTGTCTTAATGTAGAAGCCCCTAACTGGTGTCCCTGCCTCCTTTTCCTGCTCCCTCCAATCTATCCTGCACACCATCACCAGATAAATCTGCTCCTCACTCTCCTCCTCAAACCCTCTTGCAGGAAAATGGCCTCTTCCTACTCCCTGTGCCTCAACTCCTTCACTTGGGGGTAAAGGCCTTGCCCAGTCTGTTTCCAACTCTTTCCAGCTCTCGTTTCTCAATACCATCTGAAAAACAGCCTCACTCTCTTCTGGTCAAACCGGATGCTCTGTAATTCCCCAAAGACGCTCTGTTGAAAACTTGAGACCCTGCGTTAGATAGAAATAGGAGCCAGATTGGCCAGGCGCAGTGGCGCATGCCTGTAATCCCAGCACTTTGGGAGGCTGAGGCGGATGGATCACGAGGTCAAGAGATTGAGACCATCCTGGCCAACATGGTGAAACTCTGTCTCTCCTAAAAATATAAAAATTAGCTGGGTGTGGTGGCACGTGTCTGTAATCCTGCTACTTGGGAGGATGAGGTAGGAGAATCACTTCAACCCGGGAGGCGGAGGTTGCAGTGAGCTGAGATCGTGCCACTGCACTCTAGTCTGGGCAACAAGAGGGAAACTCCATCTCAAAAAAAAAAAAAGAAAGAAAGAAAGAAATATAAGCCAGGTCATTTGCCGCAGACCACCTAGCTAGTGAGCAATAGGATCTGGATTTCAATCCAGGTTTGGGCTGTGTTCAAAGCTCTTCAACACTATCCTATTCTCTCTCTGGAATACTCCCTTCTATATCTATCTGTAGAAACTGTACCATCCCTTCAAGGACATTTTGTTAGGGAGGCAGGAACCGAGGACAGCAAAGGTGACAGAGTTTTAAGTTCAGCTCTGTCTTGAGACTAACAAGGCACATTCCTTGCCAACCATGACCCATGGTCATAAGATGTTTATGGTTGAGAAAACAGCCTAAGGCTACTACAACAACAGAAAGTCCAGATGTCCCAATACCATAACAACAAATGTTTTCAAAAAATTATAGTTATGCTTTGATGTTCTCACACACTAAAATGTCAAGGATAGTTTTCTTTAAATCAATAGAATAATAAGTTTTGTCACACTGTCTGCTCATCCGCACATAGGCACAGCTTAGTTTAATCTTTATATAGACAAGACCCCAATATAAGAAAAACTTAAAGTCGATGCGTTCCTCCTTTTGCTTTCTGAGGGCGCCCTACTCTGTAACAGAGTAGTTTCTAACAAGCTTGCTTGTTTCACTGCATTTTGTGACTCACCTTGACTTCTTTCCCACATAAGATCCAAGAACCTTCTCTTAGGGGTCTGGATTGAAACGCCCTTTTCTCCTAAAGTTTTCCTTTTTTTTCTTGTCGAAGTGACTTTCTGTCTTCTGAGCTCCTATAACACTTTATTTACACATTTCACAAAATATATTGATAACAGAGTCATGTGATAAGTTTCCTGTGGTCTCAGACATTGTCTTGAGGTTTTTCAGTCCTTTACAGCATGGTACACAGCACCCTACATGCTGTGGGCTCTCACAGAGGTCTGCTGAAGAATGAGTTACTGTGGGAAGCCTTTCTGTACCTGCCCAACCCTCTCACAACGCGAGATCCTAATTAATTTCAGGCACAAAGATAACACTTCCCAAACCCAAGTATCCTGCCATTTTCCTATTCTAGCATATCAATTCTTTTTTTATTCCATCCACGAGCCCTCTGCCACCTGTCTATACAACATTTTGCAATTGGGAAGGACTCTGGTACTGGATAACTATGTAACATATAAAAAGATGCAAATCATGACAAATAGGAGTCACAAAATGAACAAGGGTGGTTACATTCTTTGAAATCCAAAATGGAAATTAGACATAGGTCCAGGTCAAGTTGCCCTTTCAGGCCTTCTCACCCTTTGTCTCCATTTTTTGTGGAAAGGAACAAGGGGAGGGGCAGCAAGCAGTGTGAGCAAAAGCGGAAGAAGAAAGGGGAATAACTGGCCAGACAGCCACTCTTTCCCGAAAGACAAACAGCATTCTAGGAAAGGAAAATATTCCCTAGGTCACAAGCAATTGTGCAAGGAGCCTACAGCAGAACAAGGAAATCCAAAACAGTAGCCCCTGTTTGATCTTCTCATCTCCATCTGTAAGATAGGGGATGATAACCCTGCCTGCTTCTCACCACACAGTCCAGGGGCACTCCCTAAGCTGTCTTCAGCATGATTTGGAAAAGGCTGCAAACGCAAGATGAAAATCCTCCATTTAACTTAGCATTTGACTGTATCCCTGGGGATTAAGTAAAATTAGACATTGAACTTAAAACAAATATAAGGAGAATGGGGACAGGGGACACTCCTCCTATTGTCTACCTCCCTGTTCACCCTCTTCCCTGCCGCTCCCACGGAAGAAGAAGTTGCTAAACTGACGGTATGTTGTCCTGAAATGCCACTGGGCCAAAGACAGAGTTCAAGTTCAACTTCTTAAAACCCAAGTTGATAACAGCTGGGGTTCCCCTCTCTGTCAGGGTCCCCCTTCTCACTATAGGAATGGAAAAACTTCACCTCTATTGTTTTAGGGTCCTGGCTGGGTCCAAGAGTTAAATCAACAAAACATAGATTAACATGAGAAAAGCATAGAAATTTATTCATAAGTGTTTTACATGGCACAGCAGCCCTCATAAAGAAATGAAGACCAAAGAATCAGTCAGAGTCAGTTACTTATATATTGGATTGAATAAAGAATAGTAAACTGTGAAAATGTGACAAATTATGTGGGGAAGCTTAAAAAATAAGAGTTTCTAACAAGGCCTGTGCAATATTCTCTAAGTTACCTTTCCTTCTAGTCCCTAGAGAGTGTCTTTCACATAGGAATTCCATCTTCTTCTCTTAAGAAACAGCACAAAAGTCGAAGTGATCTTCTTGTACCTGCTGTTTTTCAAGTGCTTTTAACTTAAATAGTCAATATGCCAGAATGGCATTTTTTAAATTTTACTTTAAGTTCTGGGATACGTGTACAGAACGTGCAGGTTTGTTACATAGGTATACATGTGCCGTGGTGGTTTGGAGCACCTATCAACCCATCATCTAGGTTTTAAGCCCTGCATGCATTAGGTATTTGTCTTAATATTCTCCCTCCCCTCACCCCCGACCTGCCAACAGGCCCCGGTGCCTGATGTTCCCCTCCTTGTGTCCATGTGTTCTCATTGTTCAACTCCTACTTCTGAGTGAGTACATACGGTGTTTGGTTTTCTGTTCCTGTGTTTGTTTGCTGAGGATGATGGCTTCCAGCTTCATCCATGTCCCTGCAAAGGACACGAACTCATTCTTTTTTATGGCGCATAGTACAGAATAGCATATTTTAACCCCTTCATCACCCCACAACAAATACCATTTGGAATGAATCATTATCAAAACTGAAAACTCTACCAACATTAGTTCTGAGAACCAACCATACACTGGGCACTGGACTAGGGCTGCAGATTTTGAAAAAGAAAGAGAAGAAAAGCAAAGCATTTGCCCCTACTCTTAAGAAGTTCACAGTCTACTGGAAGAGGCAGAAATAATTTCCATAGACAAGTAATTTCCATAGGCAAAGGTAAACCCTGGGGTTCTGTGGAAATTTAAAAGATTCTGTGAAAACAGAACTGGGGTGAGGGAAGGTTTCATCAAAGGGATGAGGTCAGAGTTGAGGGCTGATGAATGAGTAAGAATCAGGCCTAAAAGAGAGGCAGAGGTGTCCCGCAGAGAAACACTGGAGCAAAGCCGTGAGACAGGTGTGGTGTGTTTCCCTCACAGCAACAAAGGATTTCCCACATCCTTATATCTGCATTAATAAATGGCATATGACCGTGGCAGGGAGGAGGAAAGGGGGAAATCAGTGAAATATATTTAAGTACTAACTTTGAAGAAATGCATTCAAAATAAATCCACAACTTTCTCTGAAGAAATAAGATGGGTAAAAGAAAAAACTAAAGAAAAAGGTGTAAAAGAAAAAACATGTTTTTCAAGCAGGTTTGGTTAAAGCAATCAACTTCCTAATCTCCACAAGTGGTATCAGACTCCAGGCGGCCTCTCAGTCACAAAGCTGCTGTTTACCTCTAAATCATAAAAGGCAGATGGCAAGCAAGCAAAATACCACACACCTGGTCACTGTGTACATTCTAAACCACACCATAGTCAAGGGAGGGGTGGGGGCTCATCAGCAATGCAAACCCATGGAGGGAAGGCCTTTCCCAACCAAGTCTTCTCGGCTAAAGGTGGACACAGCACTGCCTAAGGACAGCATTTGGACCCCGCTCTGCCCCTGTCTGTGAAATGGTGGTAACCAATGTGGACTCTGCCCACACTCCATCCCCTTGAAGACCTGGGCGCATACTGATTTAAGCGGCATAAAGAGTTGAGGCCCAGGCTGGAGAGGGTGGAAGGAGAAGATGCCAGAAAGCATTTCTATCGTGGGCTTGGCTACAAGCACAGTTTTTTTCCCCTGGCCTTGTAGTTTCCTTGCTCTGTGCCTTAGTTTCTCCATCTGACAATGACAATCACAACAATCTGCCCCTAATTTTCTTATTTAGGAGCGATAAATAACTCCTGACACAGTTTGAGGTCCTTAAACAAGGGTCCTGTGTCCTAGACAACATGACCCAGGAAGCCAGAATAGCCTCGGCTGGGCACGGTGGCTCAAGCCTGTAATCCCAGCACTTTGGGAGGCCGAGGCAGGGGGATCATTTGAGGTCAGGGGTTCGAGACCAGCCTGGCCAACATGGTGACACCCCTCTCTGCTAAAAAAAAAAAAAAAAAAAAAAAAGATTAGCTGGAAATTGCTCGAACCCAGGAGGCGGAGGTTGTAGTGAGCCAAGATCGTGCCACTGCACTCCAGCCTGGGCAACAAAGCAAGACTCCATCTCAAAAATAAAAAATAAAAATAAAGTAATAGCCTAAGGAACAAAGGCAACACAGCTGCTCAATCAGTTTTCCATCCACTCGACACTGTTTACTCTGTCCCTCCGGTGTGCAAACAGAGTCAAAACTGAGAATTGTTTGTCATTGTTTTCCAGTCCCTGTCCACATTCCTTGTTCGTGACTGATGGGTGACAGAAGCCAGCTGGGTTATTATGCATACCAGGGTAAACTGTGCTCATGGAAGTCTATATCTCAACCCAGCCCTGCCACATGGGAAGGGTGGAATAAAGCCAGTGCCTAAGGCGGCAGGAGACTGTACTCAGCTCACCTGGGGATGCTAGTCAGGTAGGTCATGACATTCAGGAAGTCTTCATCTGGGATGTGTTTGAACCCCGAAAACTCTGGGAACGTGATGATGGGGGCGCCGTCCTCCCCTCGGCCTCCTGTAACAAAAACAGGTGGTCAAGATGTTAGCAAAATGCTGTCATGTCGCGCCTCTGCAGGAAAGTTGGGTGAAAGAATATCAGTCACCTCTTTTCCTATCTATATTATCTCAGACTAGAATTTGGGAGAAGTTAACACAGTTATTTTGAGCAAGTCTCTCTTCTCATTCATGCTGGCTCCATGGCATTGTAAGAACTCAATTTTTGAATCGTTTGAAGAGAGTTACTGTGTAAAAGGTAATACTGATTTAATTATTCAGCATAGGTAGAATAGTAAATAATGCCAACACAAATATGTAATATTGCTCTTCATTTTTGTAGTCGGTAAATGTCAAAAGTAATATTGCATGCTGGTTAAGAGAGTTAACGCTAAAATCAGACAGCCTGGTTCAAATCTGCTTTGCAACATTGTTGCTATATGATTTTGGCCAAGATACTTAATGTGTTTCTTTCATATTTATATATATATATCTAGGTATATACATAGATATAGATGTCCCATCATTTTATTATATAGGAATAATGTTTGTACCTATGTGGTAAGGTATTGTGAGAATTAAGTGACAGCACAAAGGAGAAGCACCTTAGCAGGGTGCTTATTATATAAAACTGCTCAAAAAATGGTGACCATTATTATAATTATTATTATTACAAGGAAGCAATAATCAGCTTCCCTTCAAGAATTTATAAATAGCAATTTAAGATATCCCTGTGAAAGTAAAAATATGAAAATTAACATTTAATTCAGAGCAGAGACCACCAAATTCAATAGATTCTATTTCCCAGTCCCCTTGCAGTTACATGGAGCCATTTGACTAAGTTCTAGCCCCGCAATCCCCAAACTGTGTCATAGGTACCCAGGGAACCACAGTAAACTCATAGGAGCGCTGTGACTATTTTAAATTTTTGAGGGAAACCCAGTGATAGTTGACATCTGTTGGACACCATATGTACTACTACTAGCTAGAGGTAACTCCCAATTTCTTTTTTCTTTTTTTGAGACAGAGTCTCGCGCTGTCACCCAGGCTTGAGTGCAGTGATGCAATCTCGGCTCACTGCAACCTCTGACTCACAGGTTCAAGCGATTCTCCTGCCTCAGCCTCCTGAGTAGCTGGGATTACAGGCATGCACCACCACACCCAGCTAATTTTTGTATTTTTAGTAGGGGCAGGGTTTCACCATGTTGGCCAGGCTGGTGTTGAACTCCCGACTTTAGGTGATCCACCCGCCTCGGCCTCCCAAAGTGCTGGAATTACAGGCATGAGCCACCACGCCCGGCCCCAGTAATTCCCAATTTCAACATCAAATTGCATTATATTCTTGTAGATGGTGTTGCATCTTTAAAAAGCTGGGGGTTTGGTACTTGCTGGAATAAAAAGCAAAAACAGTATGAAAATCAATGTGGAACAAGACATAAAGGTGGTGGTATCTGGTTTGATTGCAAGGTTTAAGATAGTTGTAGTTATTTAAGAATAAAATTGAGAGAAAAAATAATATTTTAATTTATATGTATTATTTTTTCAAACAGCTACTAAGTTGTTAGGACATAGATACATATTAAGTTGTTTGAAATGCTAGTTATTGCTTTTGGCCTTGGGGGGCCATGAAAGAAAGACTGAGATACTAAGGCGCAGAGAATTGAGAGGGTTTGGGAACCTCTGCCCTAGCCAGTGGCATAGGAGCTTAAGTTGCATGCACCTTCCAAGTGATGTCCTTGAAGAGAAACCACTTGAAGAGGAATCATGGCTCTCAAGGCAAGGCCAACTACAAATGACTGAATGTATTTAACATATCTGAGAAAGACATATCAGTGTGGGGTGTGATTAGTGGGGACTGTGTGGTTAATGAGGATGTGTGGTCAACAAAGAAACTACAGAAGAGGAGGACTCAAAGGAGCAAAGGCGGGCGGTGTACAGCTAAGGAGAGAGGGCCAGCCCACCCTGAGAGTCCAATCCATGTTACCAGTCTATCTGATGACACCACTGTAAGATCGTTCGGCCAACTCTCTGGTGCTGACTCCAAGCCTGATAAGAATCTTCTGTTTATAATCTCATTTTCCACATAAATTTGTTTCAAGAAAAGGAATGCGTCATTGAGCAAACATAAGTATATTACGTAAAGAGTAAGTTAGTGCTGTGGTTTTTCTGCACAAGTCTCTTGTGGGTGTTGTTAATATGGGTCTTAGGTGCTCAGAAACCAATTGCTGTGGAATGAAACCATGTGAGATTTGTCTGGATGGTCAGTCATCCGTCCCCAAGAGGTACCTCTTTATTAATCCTATATGTTTACTCTAAATTTCCAAAAATGAAATCTATAGATTAGATGTTTACCAAGACAAGTATGTTAAACTACCTCATTACAGTGACTGATAAGGATATTAACAGCTTTCATCTAATAATATTCTTCCTCTTTGCAGTTTCACAACTATGGGAAGTTTCAGAGAAACGTGCATTCAGAGAATTTGTGTCTTTAAAAAGCTAAATTTAGATGCATTATAACACTGTAGTAATTGCATAATCAACATTTGCTGAGGGAATGGCTAAAACATTTCAAGGAACTGAAACACGCTAAAATATTCACTAGAATGTGATTATGCCATTTAATTTTACCTTTTATTTATTATTATTATTATTAGATGGAATCTTGCTCTGTCGCCCAGGCTAGACTGCAGTGGTGCGATCTCCGCTCACTGCAACCTCCACCTCCCAGGTTCAAGCGATTCTCGTGCCTTAGCCTACCGAGTAGCTAGGATTACAGGCACACGCCACCACGCCCGGCTAATTTTTGTATTTTTAGTAGAGACGGGGTTTCACCATGTTGGCCAGGCTGGTCTCGAACTCCTGACCTCAAATGATCCATCTGCCTCGGCCTCCCAAAGTGCTGGGATTATAGGCATGAGCCACTGCACCTGGTCAATTTTACCTTTTTATAGTTGACTGTATTAAAGTTAACCCCACCTAAATGAAAAAAGGCGACATTTTCTTCTATCTTAGTTACTACCAATACTGAACAGCAGAGAGGCCCTAAGGTTAACTGTGGACACCCACCTATTGTTGAATATTAGTCTTAAGAGGCAGAAGCATCAAGGAAACACAGCTAGATTTACCACCACGGGGCAACCCACAACATGGCATCTAGTGCCACCTTCTGAGGAAACGCGGTAATGCAATAGGAAGAAAGTGATCATTCCGAAGTCCCATTCAAGGAATACAAAAAACCCCGAGTTGGCCGGGCGCGGTGGCTCAAGCCTGTAATCCCAGCACTTTGGGAGGCCGAGACGGGCGGATCACGAGGTCAGGAGATCGAGACCATCCTGGCTAACACGGTGAAACCCCGTCTCTACTAAAAAGTACAAAAAAACTAGCCGGGCGAGGTGGCGAGCGCCTGTAGTCCCAGCTACTCGGGAGGCTGAGCCAGGAGAATGGTGTAAACCCGGGAGGCGGAGCTTGCAGTGAGCAGAGATCCGGCCACCGCACCCCAGCCTGGGTGACAGAGCAAGACTCCGTCTCAAAAAAAAAAAAAAAAAACAAAAAAAAAAACAAAAAAAAAAACACCCCGAATTATTTGGTACTAAGTAAAATGATAACCTAAACTACTCCTCCTACTATGATTTTGTACCTTTTCATTAAGTGAAAAACATCTAGTTTTATTGCAGAAAACATTAAGCGCTTGGGGAACATAAGGGGATTGCTGAAAGGGCCCTGGGGATAGTTGGCAAGAAGGCTTCATACAGAGGTGAATTGAGAATACGGGAAATCCTATAGGAAGATGGCAAAGATCAATGATGGGGAAGGGTGCAAAGCATCTTCCTACTGCTCTTTGCCTTCCAATATCTGTTTTCCCTTTCTCCTCCACACAAGGTTTTCACTGGGGAAATGGCAGAACCATTCCCTGGGAGGCACTTTGGAAATCTCAGGGCCTGGAATACTAAATGACCCATTCTCCGTAATAAAACAAAGAATTGCCCCACATGCTGCATGACTTCCAAATGTCTTACTAGAGGCTTAATTTAAGTGAAAAATCCATTTAAAATGCTCTGAACCTAGCCTCTAACTCTGTTTTTACAGATACTCATAAAGAATTTTTATTTTATTTATTTTATTTTATTTTATTTATTTATTTATTTATTTATTTATTTATTTATTTATTTTTGAGATGGAGTTTCACTCTTGTTGCCCAGGCTGGAGTGCAATGGCATGATCTCGGCTCACCACAACTTCCGCCTCTCGGGTTCAAGCGATTCTCCTGCCTCAGCCTCCCGAGTAGCTGGGATTACAAGCATGTGTCACCATGCCCAGCTGATTTTGTATTTTTAGTAGAGATAGAGTTTCTCCATGTTGGTCAGGCTGGTCTCTAACTCCTGACCTCAGGTGATCCCCCCACCTCAGCCTCCCAAACTGCTGGGATTGATTACAGGCGTGAGCCACCACACCCGGCCAAAAATTTTTTTTCTTTTAATCTTAATAAAGTCACTGCAGGTATCCGATCACCCCATCACACCCCAGCATTTGCACCCATCACATTTATGGTGACTCCAAATTGAGGAGCAAGCATCTCATTTATTATTCTCATGTAGCTAGACATGTATGTGGAAATACGTGCTATTGAAAGATATGTTACTTTACTATAATTAGTTTCCTTTGATTTCTCCTTTACATTGCAGTTCCTTATATTTTATTTTTTAATTTTTAAGAATATGAGCATAGGTAGGGGCGGCTATTCACCTAAGTTTACCCTTCCTGGGCACACAGCTACACTACATTTCCCAGATCCCATGCTGTTATGTTTGTTCAAATGACTGTGACAAGTTCAAGTCAATGGAATGTGCTGTATGCTATCTCGGAGCTGAGAATTTTAAGAAGCACTATGCTCCTTCCATGTTCTGTTAGCCTGTCTGCTCCCCGGACACACGTAAGAAGAAGGCTGCAATATGCATAACAACAGTAAGCACCAAAAACTCAAAGGAGCCTTCATTCCTGAACCTCCACATGGAGAAAAGTTGTCTGCTGACCAGGAACATACATGCAGAAGTGGTAAAAGAGTAAGCACTTGGGCCGGGCGCGGTGGCTCAAGCCTGTAATCCCAGCACTTTGGGAGGCCGAGGCGGGCGGATCACGAGGTCAGGAGATCGAGACCATCCTGGCTAACACAATGAAACCCCGTCTCCACTAAAAATACAAAAAAATTAGCCAGGCGTGGTGGCGGCGCCTGTAGTCCCAGCTACTCGGGAGGCTGAGGCAGGAGAATGGCGGGAACCCGGGAGGCGGAGCTTGCAGTGAGCCGAGATCGCGCCACTGCACTCCAGCCTGGGCGACAGAGCGAGACTCCGCCTCAAAAAAAAAAAAAAAGAGTAAGCACTTGGGTGCTGACGAGTTGATGGGTGCAGCACGCCAACATGGCACAGGTATACATATGTAACAAACCTGCACGTTATCCACATGTACCCTAGAACTTAAAGTATTAAAAAAAAAAAAGAGTAAGAACTTAATTTCTGTTATGTGTGTTTTGAAACAGCCTTCGCAAAATCATGACTGAGACAGTGAAAGAGATCTAACTTAATCCACTCCATCTTGCTTCTAACCTCCAAGCTGTCCTTGTTTATTCCTGGGCGTAGGCTGAACTAAGTTTGGGAGAAATTTAGTTTATAGTTTAAACAAAGACGGTAACAGCCCTTTCCCAAAGCAGACCCCCTTCTTGCCTGGGGATTAGATTGCCTTTGTAGGACTAACATTAGCCACAAGATTAAAACTTACGGTTTAGGAGTCCTGCAGCTGGGGGCTACAAGGTTCTGACCCTCCCTGAACTGCTCCTAAGATCAGTGCTTGAGATATTTTGCAGACCCTGCACTTGATGGATCAGCTGGCACCACCCAGATCAATAAATTGGCTCATCTGATCTTGTGGCCCCCACCCAGGAACTGACTAAACACAAGAAGACAGGTCCAACTCCCTGTGATTTCATCTCTGGCCAATCAGCACTCCTGGCTCACTGGCTTTCCCCCACCCACCAAGTTATCCTTAAAAACTCTGCTCCCTGAATGCTCGGGGAGACTGATTTGAGTAATAACAAACCTCCAGTCTCCCACACAACCGGCTCTGCATGAATTACTCTTTCTCTATTGCAATTCCCCTGGCTCTGTCTGGGCAGCAGGCAAGGTCAACCCCTTGGGTGGTTACAGTTGGAGCCCTATACCCTTTGGAGTCTGTTTGTTGTAGTTGTTGAGCCCACCCTTGCAGATACAAGTTATAGTATGTATAAATTTCATGTTAGGATGGCAGAGGGCAATACAAATCTTTTGTTATAAAAAGGAGATATTCAGTCAAACATGACTGAGAACCTTCCCTCTCACCTGCACTACCGAATCCAACAGCCGCTAGACACATGTGACTATGAAGCACCTGAAATGTAACCAGTCCAAACTGAGATATGCTGTAAGTATATAATGCGAACTAGATTTCAAAGATTTAGAATAAAAAAGGTAAAATCTCAATAATGTTAAATATTGAGTACATGTGAAAATATTATTTCAGATATGGGTAATTTTAAAATATATTATTAAAATTCATTGTATCCATTTATTTTAACCTTTTTAATATGGTTACTATAAAATTTTAAAGTACACGTGTGGGCCACACTGTATGTCTATTAAACAGTCCTGCTCTAGATATCACCCTTGGTTCTCATCGCCCAGGTTTCAAGTCACTAGCTCCATAGGTAAGTTAGGAGTTGGGGCTCTGATCTCTTCCTTGGTTTGACATTCTCCATTGTTTCAGGTAGGAGTCCCCCACTCACCCCTGGGAGCCCTACCCGCCACCAAACCTGGGGTTCATTGGTGTGTATGAGGGGAAACTGGGGACTCTACAAGCCTAAGAGTATTGAGCAGTTGATTTCTTCATCAATTACTTTCAAAAGGATTCAAGCTGCCACAAGACAGAGGCAGAGAAAGGGAGCAAAGAGGGAGAGAAAGTGAAAGAGAGAGATTCAGACACAGTAATTCCAAGTGGGAAACAACCATCAAGATAAAGCTAAAAGGACAATTCCTTATAATTAAAGGAAAGGAGCTGTGGCAATGTTGATAAATGGCTAATTCACTCCCAATCCCCTTTTCCCTGACCACCATCTCCTGTGGCAGTTAGAAAGCTAAATGCTTGCCTTCTGAGATTCTCTTGCTGCCAGGGAATGGCTGTGTGACATAATTCTAGAATAAGACATAAGCAGAAGGCAGCCAAGAGTTTCTACAAACGGAACTGAAGAAGCCAGCATTTTCCTTCTCCTTCTTCCTGCTTTGGACACTGACCTGATGTCTGGAATTGCAGCAGCCACCTTGAATCAAGAGTTGACAAGTAAGAAGAAAACATCAAGAGAATCATAAAGATGTCAACCTTAATGTCATTGAGCCTCTGATCCAATACCAAGAGTTTCTATCTTCAGACCTCGTTATGCAGTTTAAAAAACAAACCAACAAGTCTCAGAGGTTAAGTTCCCTGGTAGTCAGATACCATGCTGAGCACTTTTCTTCTTACAGATGAAAAACCGAGGTTCGGAGCCACCTACTGGTTGTGTTGGAATGTGAACCCAGAATTGTCTGAGTCCAAAGCCCAGAACGTTTCCACCACACTAACCAGGTTATACTCTCGTTTCCTAGCTAAGCCCTGAATTTAGAAATATCCCAAGTTCACTGTGAACATGCAGGTGTCTTCCAATGTCAGAGCCCCCAGAGGCCCCAGCCCCGGTCAATATCCAATTCCCGCTGGTGGCCCTGCCCACAGGCTTCAAGGCTGCAAACCATTGGGCCACAAATCTGGGTCAGGCTTCATGTAATGAGCCTCTGCTCTTCTACCAGCCGTGGGAACACATGCACAGTTCAGCAGACTAGGCAGCTAGAGCTGCATTGAGGAAAAGGCTCTATCTTCTCCACAGCTTTGCTGGTTGACAGGGCCTCTGGCTCCTTCCAGAGATCAATGAAATTGGTAGAAAATTTTGTAGGGAAAATATTTACCTTACTTGCCTGAATCAGGAAAAGGAAACTGCTGCGAGTTGGGGCTGAGACTGCAGCTCTTAGGCTACCACAGCCATGGGAAAAGACCTAATTAGAGAGATTTCTGTTTTACAACAACTGTACTGGCCCCCACAACAGCCTCCTTGCTGACACCTGCTGTTTCTGCCAGAAAAAGAGAGATGGTTAAAGATGAAAAGCAGGCCTCTGATTCCAAACAAAGTGCTGACTCAGAGAGACCCACGGCTGCCGCTATTCCTGCAGGCTTGCAAGGCTGTAATTACTATCACAGCGAATCCATGCTTCTCCTTCATAAGAAAGGCAAATTTGGGCTGGACGTGCTGGCTCACGCCTGTAATCCCAGCACTTTGGGAGACTGAGATGGAAAGATTGTTTGAGCCCAGGAGTTCCAGACCAGCCTGGGCAACATGGCAAAACCCCATCTCTTCAAAAAATTTAAAAATTAGCTGGGCATGATGGTGTGCGCCAGTGCCTGCCTGTAGTCTCAGTTACTCAGGAGGCTGAGGTAGGAGGATCACTTGAGCCTGAGAGGTCAAGGCTGCAGTGAGCCAAGACTGTGCCGCTGCACCCCAGCCTGGGCAATAAAGCGAGACCATGTCTCAAAAAAAAAAAAAAAAAAAAAAAAGGAAAAGAGAAGAAAAAAAGAAGACAAACTTAAATGACAAAAGAAACTCAGAAACGAAGGGTTATCTTTATTATGGTCAAAGTAACTTCCTAAAGCAGAAGTGTATTCTGTGCCCAGTGTGTGTTTCCACAGTTCTCTGTTCTACGTTAAGGAGTGACAATCCTCTCTATTCCTAATCAATGGTGGCATTGTATACCATAGTTATGTGAGCATGACTTCAGTTCCTTATAAAAACTATCTTACTTGTAATAGAACTCCAAAATAAACATTTTATAGAACTATAAAAATGTATTAGCAAAAAAGAGAAACACTTATTTAGCACTATAAAAGATATCGGAAAAAAAGAGAAACACTTATTTAGCAGTTGCAATACTAAGCATTTTTCATACATTATGTCATTTAATCCTCAAAATTACTGGCTGGGTGCGGTGGCTCACGCCTGTAATCCCAGCGCTTTAAGAGGCTGAGGCAGGTGGACCACCTGAGGTCAGGAGTTCAGGACCGGCCTGGCCAACATGGTGAAACCCCGTCTCTACAAAAACACAAAAATTAGCCAGGCATGATGGCGGGTCCCTATAATCCCAGCAGCTCAGGAGGCTGAGGCAGGATAATCACTTGAACCTGGGAGGTGGAGGTTGCAGTGAGCTGAGATTATCCTATTGCACTCCAGCCTGGATGACAGAGCAAGACTACGTTTCAAAAAAAAAAAAGTTACAATAATCCCATCATACAGATAAGAAAACTGAGGCTTAGAGAAGTAAGCTGCCCAAGGTGACGCTGCTAGTAAGTACAGAATCCAAATTCATATCTGGAGCTGTCTGATACCAGTTCATGTTTTTTCTATATTGCCTCTAAGTCATAAGAACAGAAAGAAATGCCTCAATAATACTCAAAGGAGATAAATTTGGATCATAAATGTATTAATTAATCAGTCACTAGACTGATTCCTGAGATGAGCCATTGCATAATTATATAGGCCAGAATCATGCATTGAGGCCTTAGAGCTTTAGTCTGAGGCTCTAGGAATCTACCCAACCCCAGCCCACCCTGTCATCCATTCCAGACCTTGAGCTGCATGGTGGTCTTGGAGCCTTCTGTGGTAGGGCCACAGCAACAGCTTCCAGGAACCCAGAGGACAGACCCCATTCTGCCTTTTGTCTTGCGCAAGCCTAGACTCATAGTGGGAAGCTATGAGCCTTCAGGAGGCTGGTTATGTCCTCCCACAGGGACCAATGGTGCCTAACTAGGCATTTGGGGAGCAGGGAGACCACGGGCCTCACAGAATAGACCACAGGGACTTGGATATTTTTGTACTGAGCACCTTTTATGTTCTAGTCTCTGATCTAAGTATTGGCAATACAGACAGAAAGAAGAAAAAGGAGGACCCTGTATTTATGGAGCTTTCAGTGACTATGTGAGCAGTGACTAATGTGAAGACCAGAGAATTCCCCCAGAATGTCCTGGATTATGTAAGATGTTGCCACCCAGGAGGCAATGCTGGGGTTGGGAGAAGTATCCCAATAGTAACTGAGTTCGCATCTCCTTCAAATCAGTGGTATGAGGAGCCTGGAGCAGATTAAGTGTGATTTGGAGAAAAGAAAGAGATGGGACTTTTTTTTTTACATCCCATGTTGTAGAATAAAATTCACGCCAACTACATATTCTCTCTGTGATGTAACTAAGATGGCTTTGTTGTTTTTTTCAGAAGAGATGTAAAAGTTGAAAATAGTAACTTGCCACTTTATCCCTCCATGTTATATACTAAGGACATCTAATGTCACCACTTCATTCTCTAAGTTGGGTCTAACTACAATTTGGGGTTTGGCATCTACTTCTAGTTTTAGTAATTAAAGTCATGTCACCCTTAGCTAGGCGAATAAGAAAGAACAATATTCAAGTCATGACAGCCTTTCAGGGTTGTGTCTAGGCTCAAAAAATGCTAGACTTTTAGTCAGAACAGTTTCTCTTCATTCCCAATTAAATGCTTAATGGAAATCCCCTTAAATGAGCTAAGAATAAAAGACAGTTCTCCCAGAGAACAAATAACCTCAGCAACATTTGGGAACCCTTAGAACTTAGGCCTTTTTAAGGAGGAATCTTGGAAGAACATCCAACAGGAACATTGGAAGAACATCATGGTGGCAGCTGATGTCAGTAGTTATCTCTTTTTCTTTCCTCAAAATCTTTTCAGCTCTGTTATTTACAACCACAAAGAAATGTGCTCCTTTGGGAAAGATCAGATTGCACTGAACAGCAAAGGTAATAATATATATGAGATCCCACCCTCTTCTGGCAGGATAGGCCTCAGCCTGTTCTAGTCCTGGGTGAGGCCTAAGGGGTGAGTAAGATTTGAGTATAATATTCCTCAAGGTTCAAGAGGTTGGGCCTTCCCATCAAGACCCTCCACCCCCATCAAAATCTGGAAATGCAAATGAATGTCCTCCTTACCTGAAAGAATGGCAAATTGTCTGTGAAGTTGTTCTATTATCTCCACCGCCATCAAGGGCCTGACTTCCTGCTGCATAATTTCATCTGCACAAATGAAATACAAAGGGGGTTAAATATGTGCAAATTACAAGAAGAAATTAAAAAGAAACAAAGGCAAGTTGTACTACTGGGAAATCTGGGACTTATCAAGAGATGGTTCTGGCACATCATTCCCTTGAGAACTTAATTCCTGAGACCCAGGGCTGTATCTGGGTTTGTGTGCTTTGGAGTTTATGCATCTGAGCGGGGAACACATTTCTAGAGCCCCTACCAAGGCTTTGGGAGGGACCAATACAAGGAAAGAACCCTGAAGTTTAAGCTTCAGTAGCTTCACAGGAAACCTGCTGGATGATCTGATTACGAAAGCAGGTATTTGCCTACAACTTTGGGTCTGCAGAAGGACACCTTAAACACAAACAACATAAGTTACTAGAGCTCCTTTCAAAACAGGTCATAAAATCAATCTGGGATTCATGAGGGTTCTTTAATTTTTATTTTCCTCCCTACCTCACTTCCTTCCTCCCCACCTTATCTCCATTCCTTTTTTCCCCCCTCCCAGAATACTTTAAGGGGCCTCTTCCTACTGCTAAATGTATATAAGGAGGCACTTTTTCAGTTTTCTATTTAAAGATTCTCCTAACTGAATAATAAGTTATAGGTTTCCAATGCAAAAAATCCAATCCTTTCAAGCACAAATCTACAAAGGTCCTCTAATCCTAGAAAATGACTTATAAGCCCTGTGATTTGCCCTCATATCCATTTGGGGAAAGCGAATTAGAGAGAGGGGAAGACTGCCTAGAATCCTTCAACCTGGGCTGAAGAGAGGAAGGCATTTTCATGTTCTGTCTGCCTAATAAGATATTATCTTCATTTAACTATTTCCCAGGGAATCTTAAAGAATAAACTGGTAGCTGGGTACTGAGGCCCAGGCAGGAGGACTGCTTGAGGCCAGAAGTTTGAGACCAGCCTGGTCAACAGAGTAAGATCTTGTCTCCACAAAAAATTAACAAATTAGCCAGACATGCTGGTGTATGCCCGTGGTCCCAGCTACTTGGGAGGCTGAGGCAGGAGGATCTCTTGAGTCTAGCAGTTTGAGGCTGCTGTTAGCCATGATTGTGCCACTGCACTACAGCCTGGGTAACAGATGGAGACCCTGTCTCAAAACAAACAAAACAAAAAACCAAACAACAATAAACAATGAATGAACTGGTTATTGTTGCTACAGGAGTTAAACATCTGGTTAGATTAAGGCATGAACCCAATAACCTATGCTCTGATGCTAGGGGGGAATTTCCTATTGATTCAGTATGGGGAATTTCCTATTGTTTCAGTAACATTATGATATTCTAGGGTTGACCAATCAGAAGTTAATATTTGGGAAGGTCCTCCTTGAGCCTTGGTTTCTACTCTCAGCTTTTTGGTGTGGAGGTTAAAGGAGATAATATATATGGAGATGTACACAAAGGGTGCTGAGCAAATGCTAGTTATATCCATTGTTCTGAACAGACAGGTCTTTTCCAAATTTGCTTTCTGAAAGTCTTGTAAGGGGTGGGCCAAGTGACAGCTTAAGCCCCAAGATCCCCTTCAATGAATTCCCCCATTGTTTTGGGTAAAGGGGATAAATCCAGACCAGGGCTTCTTCATCCCAATACCACTTCCACCCTGAATTCACTAAAAGTTCAAAGAACTCCTTCGTCACTGTTAATTCAGTGGGTGTAATAATGGCATGGTAGTCATATTTTATACAAAGGGGGGCCTTCTCTGTTAGAAACACAAATTGAAGCATTTAACAGTGAAATGATATGAAGTCTGAGATTTGCTTACAAATACTCCAGCCACTCCCCTTTGCCAAAAGTATGCATGGGGTGGAAGTGGGGGGTAGATGAAACATGATTGACAAAATGTAGATAATTGTTGAAGCTGGTTGATGGGTCCACAGGGGTTTGTTACATAATTCTCTTGCTACATTTCAAATTTTCTGTAATAAAATGTAAAACACAAGTAGACAACAACATAGAGAATTTCAGCAGAAACAGAAGTTATGTAATTAAAGAGTTCTTCAGAGTAAAATCTCCCAGCATTCTAGGAAAGTGGCATACTCAGAAATAGAGCTTCCTTATCATTTGTTCATACCTGGGCATTTTTTTATTTTTATTTTTTTAATATGTAGGATCTTGCTCTGTCACCCAGACTAGAGTGCAGTGGCATAATCATAGCTCACTGCAGACTTGACCTCCTGTGCCCAAGCAGTCCTCCTGCCTTGGGCTCCCAAAGTGCTAGAATCAGAGGCGCAAGCCACCACGCCTGGCCAAGCAAGCATATTTAAGAGATGATGAACTCAGAGAAAAACAAAAATCATAAGGTGTAATTTACTGTTCTTGTATGTTAATATTTGAGGTGTGCTTTAAACATTTTAAAGATGTAAGATCTGAAAGGGGAACAGACATTAGCGAAGTCAGCCATCCCCACACCATCTCATTTTTCAAACAACAACATGGAGACCCAGAGAGTTCCTGAACTTGCCTGTGGTTATGCAACAAATAACTGTAGAGCCCGGATCACCTGACTCTAAGAGGGCCAACTTCAGCCACGCTTGGTAGAATTCCCAGACCTTTGCTTGGCCTTGAGTTGCAAAGGCTCCTGCAACCCTGAAAGGCTGACTAGTGTCGTGGGAATCTGAGGTTTGCCCATCCCTCCATCCCCCGACAGAGACCTTTCTCACCAGCCTCCTGTGGCTATCAAATGAACAGGACTAAAATTCATAATTTGTTTTTCTAAGAATAGCAATGAGCTGCTTTGCTTTGAGTACAGGTTTTGCTGAGAGTGCTTGGTCTCCAGCCAGGAAGTGACATGGTTATCCTTGAAGTCTTCCCAGCAAAGGAGCCACATGGACCAACCTGGCCCGCTGCAACAGATCATGAGGCTTTCTTGGACTCATCCTCTGACTCATGATGGAGATGACTGCAGATACACCCAGTCTTCAGTTGCCTGACACTGTGGGCCTGTTGGAATAGGGCATGCTCTGTTCTGCCCCCAGTAAGGCACACTTATGCTCTATACCAAAACAGAAAGACCGCCCTGCGGCTGGCAGGCCCTGCCTCCCACTCCTGTATAGGTAGGTAGGGGAGGAAGTGCAAGAACTGTTTCGTTCTAAAAGAACACCTCCACTGCAGTGGGAAAGGACCTGCTTCAGATTCAGACAGACTTGCATGCAAAGGCACTTTCTGCCACCTTCTAGATAGGTGATCAGGGCAAGTACACTCTGAGTCTTAGTGTTCTCACCAGTAAAAGGGTTTTTCCTTCTCCCAGGAAAAGGTGAGCAGAACCGTGACCCACCAAGGCGCTGGTGCCTGTTACACATCTGCCCCGGCCTCACAGAAGTCTGTGGAGGCTTCCCGCTTGTTCTTTGCCATTTTTGGCTTGCTTAGATTAGGGAGAAACTTGTCTTTTTTTTTTTTTTTTTTTTTTTTTTTTGAGGCGGAGTTTCGCTTTTGTTGCCCAGGATGGAGTGCAATGGTGCAATCTCGGCTCACTGCAACCTCCACCTCCCGGGTTCAAGCGATTCTCCTGCCTCAGCCTCCCGAGTAGCTGGGATTACAGGCATGCACCACCATGCCCGGCTAATTTTGTATTTTTAGTAGAGACAGGGTTTCTCCATGTTGGTCAGGCTGGTCTCCAACTTCCGCCTCGGCCTCCCAAAGTGCTGGGATTACAGGTGTGAGCCATCATGCCTGGCAGAAACTTGCCTCTGTTACCCACATAAGGCAAAGGGAAGTGATAATTCAATTTCAACACAATTTCTATCCTGGGCAAACAAATACACTAGGGAAAAACTTGTCTCTTTTCTATCCTTGATAAGTACACAGAAGTGTGACTCTATTTTACCCTGGCCCCACAATTCCAGAAATACAGATGGTATCAAAGGCCACACACAGCCTCCAGACTCAGGCAATGAAATAATAGTCCAGCATGTCCCACGGGAATTCCACTGCAGCCAGCAAGCAATATCCCTGTGTTGCCCACTTCCCAGGCTGAGAGAGCAGCATGTGCTCTGGGGCCAGGACCTTTGCTAATGATTGGAGTCATCCTCCTTACAACAGAGGGCAGGAAACAGGGCTGATGACATCTCAACACTGATTGCTGCAATGGATAAGGGATAAAGGGCAGTGAAACCCTTAGCCCCCCACTCTTGCTCTTCTGAAATTTCTGTCACACTGTGATTTAAAAGATTCAAGTATGCCCAGGAGGCAGAGTTTGTAGTGAGCCGAGATCGCGCTACTGCACTCCAGCCTGGGTGACAGAGCAAGACTCCGTCTCAAAAAAAAAAAAAAAAAAAAAAAAAAAAAAAAAAAAAAAAGATTCAAGTATGATCTGAGGGGGAAAAAAAAGAACTAAATAAATAAATACCTAGGTTAAGGGGGAAAAGGTATGGTCTGGAGCAGAGAACAGCTCCCCCAAGTTTGGCAGACCCTGTGACATCACTGTTTTGCCCAGAGAATCAAGGGGACAGAAGGAACAGAAGCGTCTGCCAGTTCATCAAACTAGATCCCAACAACTGAGTCTGCAATAACACGTAACAAGCCACGAACCAGGATCTCCGCTCTCAGGCGCTGTGTAAAGACTGTACCTGTTAATAACATGAATAGGGCACCAGCTGTGAGCTCGACACTAACTTTGCATGCCACAGATAAACTAGTTGAATTTATTGCACAATAACAGAAAAGGGATGTGCCCTAACACTCAAATGAACATCTTCCAGCCTGCCCCACCCTCCTACGTCCACAACTAGACTAGACTTGACCACTGAGGAAACTCTGGACCAGAGGCTCAGAGACACCAGTTGCTGGGCTGGTACAAAAGGCCAGCCCATGAGGCATAATGCATTTCACCACTCTGTTTTATTGGCCAGGTCAGAAATAACACAGACATATTTCCTTCTTTTACTGGCTCCTGTGCTATAGCGATGCTTAACCTGCCCTATAATAGTGACTTTTGTCTTATTCATAACAAATAATGAAGTAAAGGCTTTTGAAAGACAGAATAATTGTTTAGAAGGAAATTTAAAGATTTTAAAAATCAAGAACACTAGAACATGTCCAACTTCCTAGTTGTCAACAAATGAAACTTAAACAGCAATAGAATATCTCATTTCATCCATAAAATAATTGAGATTCTAATACACAATGCTGGGGTTACAATGGAAAATCAGTGCTTCTGCATAACCTCAGGGAGTGAAGCAGGTAGCATCCTTATGAAAAGTAGTTTCTCAATCTTTTATCTGGTGATCTCTGAGCACTTATGTGGTTGATTCCATACCAGATACTTTATATATGTGACCTCATTTAATCCTCAAAACAACTCTAAGGGTGATATTGAACTAGATTTGAAGTAGCTTGTCCAAGATCATGCAGATCCAGAACTTGAACCCAGCTCATTCTGACCTCCAAAGCCCAATGTCTTAACCATTACAGTCATTAAAATCTCCATAATATTTTATGCACTCATCCTATATCTGAAAATATATCACGAGAACATAATAAAAACTTTATATGTAACAGTGTAGACTGTAATATTTTTACCAGAGTGAAAAAATGGAAGCAATCATTACACAAGTATAAAGACTGCATCCATCAAAAAATATTTAAGATACAATGTCAAGGACACAAAAATCCTACAAATGGTGAGATTATAGCCAGATTTTTAAAAAGAAAGAAAAAACCAAGTGTGTGATATGTTTATGCACTTATGTGTGGGTGTATGAGAAAAGAATATATGAAACAGTTGTGTTAAAGTGATGGCATTATATGTGGTTACCCCTTTAGTTTACTTACAGAAAAGTATGCACTGGTAGCCTTTATTTTTTACGCTATTGGTACTTTATTGAAGTATAATTTACATGCAATACAGTGCACAAAGCCTTAAGCATACATTGAGGAATTTTGACAAATATACACTGATGTAACCATCAAACAGATCAAGAAATGGAATATTTGGCAGGGTGCAGTGGCTTATGCCTGTAATCCCAACACTTTGGGAGGCCGAGGTGGGAGGATCACCTGAGGTCAGGAGTTTGAGACCAGCCTGGCCAACATGGTGAAACTCCACTAAAAATACAAAAATTAGCCAGCGTCGTGGCACGTGCGTGTAATCCCAGCTACTCAGGAGGCTGAGGCAGGAGAATCACTTGAACCTGGGAGGCGGAGGTTGCAGTGAGCTGTGATCATGCCACTGCACTCCAGCCTGGGCAACAGAGCAAGATGTCATCTCAGGAAAAAAAAAAAAAGAAAAGAAAAAGGAATGGAATATTTCCCTCCCACCACCTCCAGAGAGTTCCTTGTGGCACCCCCTGCCCAGACCCTCACTTTGGAGGGCTCAGCATCTCACACCCTACCCCCATGAACATATGTATTAAAGAACACTTGGCTGCCCCGGGCACTCATGGTCCAGTGCTCAGTGCTGGCAGGTGCACATAGCCCTGGAAATCTACTCTTTGAACGCTGCTCAGACCCAGGGAAATACTTCACAGCTCTTGGTCTATGTCCTCAAAAGAAAATGCGACTGCATCCAAATGCTAGGGTGGTTTGTGGGTTGCGCCACTGCTGACATCAGGGACACACACTGCTTCAGAGTGCAGGGAGGATTTGAACTGCGGAAGTGCTTAGATAAGAGAAAAAACAAATGAATTAACTTGAGAAATCCCTCCTCTCTCATAGCATGATAATGTAGATTCTTTGGTAATTATATATCCAGTCCAATAGAACCAAGCATCAATGCTCTTACTTTTCTTTTTGTAATTCATCATGCAAATATACTCAAAGTTTGAACTTGTTAAACACAATTACATTTTACTTAGATCACATTGACTTTAGATCACTATTCTCAACAGTTCACTGTTTTTGCTGACATGAAGACAAGAAAAAACATATTTTATGGAATAATGACTTAGGGATTATGTATATATTTATTATTAATTCACATATCACTGGCCCATAACCAGTGAAACCTATTGATTGGAAACAGTGTGTGGACAAAACAATAATAATTATTATCATTACTGTATATTCAGTATAATACAATAATATGATATAGTATAATGAGATGAGAAAGGAGATTAGACAGAGAAACAGAAGGAGACAGAAACACAGAGAAAACCATGTGAAGAAGGAGGCAGATATCAGAATGATGCAACCACAAGCCAAGAAATAGCCAGAGCTCCCAGAAGCCAGAAGAGACAAGAAACGGAATCATCCCCAGAGCTTCTAGAGAGTGGCCCTACCAGCACCTTGAGTGTGGACTTGTGGCCTCTAGGACTGTGAAAAAAATTAATTTCTGTTGTTGTAAGCCATCAAGTTTTGTGGTCATTTGTTACAGCAGACACAGGAAACTAATATAATAGGCACAGACTGGAAACAGACAATTGATAGAAGAAATATAGCCAATAAATTTATATCAAAACATGTTTAACCACATGTCTTAGTCTGTTCTTGCTGCTATAACAAAATACTTCCACTGAGTAATTTACAAATGTAGAAATTTTATTTCTCACAGTTCTGGAGACTGGGAAGTCTAAGGTCAAGGCACCAGCAGATTCAGTGTCTGGCAAGGACTTCCCTCTGCTTCCAAGATAGTGCATTCTTGCTGCATCCTCACATGGTGGAAGGGTGAAAGGGATGTATGCTGAGTCCTCACATGGCAGGAGAGATGGAAGAGGGAGGCAGCTGTCTGAAGCTTCTTTTATAAGGGCACTAATTCCATTCACAAAGGTGGATTCCTCATGACCTGTCCACCTCCCAGAGGCCCCACTTTCTAATACCGTCACCTTGGGGGTTAGGTTTCAACATATGAATTTTGGAGGGACACATACATTCAAACCATGGATAAAGAAATGTAAATTAAAACAAAATGAGATATTTTCTGCCTGATGGATTAGTGATTATCTTAACAATGAATAAGATTGGGTTGGTAAGAGCGTAGGCAGATTATCTATGGGTGAAAGTATAAATAGGTACAATCTTTCCATTGATTAATTTAAAAATAACTGTCAAAATATTAAATATGCAGCATTTTAGCCAAGAAATTCCATGTCTAGGGATTTCTAAGGTAATACTAACATGAGTACAAAGTAAATGGGTTCAAAGATGTTTATTATAGCTTGTTCTTTTGTTGCAAATGACCATTAATAGAGGATTGGTTAAATAAATGATGATAAAGCCATATAACAGAATACAATGGAGGCATTAAATAAAATCAGATATATCTATGCTACTGACAGGAAAGGAGGTTTAAAATATATTAAGTTTTTTAAAAAGAAAGTGAGATACAGAACAGAATGTTGTTTATATTTTTATATATGTATGTATAGAGGTACTGCTTAAGTTGAATTGCAATGAGCTATTGAAGCAGAGATAGCTCGCTGCCCATCAAAATGTCACAGATCCTCTTCCATACGGTAGCTTTACCACTGAAAGGCAGTTGCCTAGCCAGGACCTCAATCTCCCACCCACCCCTTTACCTTCAGTTATGGTCATGTGACTGAATGCCAATGGGAGGTAAGCAAAAATGATGTTTCACTTCTAAGCTGGGGTATTTAAAAAACAAGTTTGCTTTGGCCACTCTCTCTTCCCTCTCCCAGGCTGCAAGGTGACACCTCCAAGTATAGCAAATGGCAGACCCACAAGATAGAGGCAGCCAGGGTCCCTAAAACACTGAGAGAAAACAGCTCTCTGACGGAGGACAGTGTGTTGGAATCTATTAATCCGTTGAAATTTGGGTGTTTGTTACAGCAGCTGGTGCTACTCTTAGAAGCATTCATTTTATAATATTAATATAATATAATAATATATATTATAAATATACTTTTTTCTTTAAAAAGAGAAAAAAGGGAGGGGGGACAGTCAGTGGAAAAGCAAACCTCCAGTTGCTAACCCTCCTTGACCCCCGAACAATTACATAAACTATGGGTCTTTATTAACGCATATTTCTATCAGCGTGTTATCTCTAGTTTCATTCCCCTAATCCCAAGGAATCAGTGTTACTTTAGTCCGAAAAGGCAACTGACAGTATCTCATGAACATAATGCTGCAGTAATGTCAGAAAGGTCTTTCAGATACTCACAAAACTTACATTAACATACTCAACCTTTCATTGTTGTCTTGAGTCACAGAATAAAATGACTGACAGCTAAAGAATACAGGTGAACATTTCATAATCTTCTTTAGTAGGGAAAAAAATAAGGCATATATAGTGCTGTGAGCTTAGGATTTGGCAATTCTTATTCTTCTTTCAAATTATTTCCTCTCCTCACTACTAACAGAGTTGGAAAGCCCTTGTAATAATTTAATTTTCATAAAATCAGAGCAATCATATACACTTCAATTCAAGCCTTGTAAGGATTTGTATGCATGCATAGGTGAGCACACATGTTTAAATATGGAAAGCAAAACCTATTTAACAAGTTGTCCTTATCTAAGTAGCAAATATATCATAGCCATTGCCTTTGAGAATATAATTTATGCATTACATACTAAATATGTATATGGTATATAACTATGAATCATGTCTCAATCAGAAAGTATACTGCAACAATGATTATTTTTAAAGCACACTTCATTTAATAACTTCCCACTCTTGAAGAAACAGGTTCCAAGTATAAAGGGTAATGAGAGAGCCTAAGACATTTGCTTTAATCACCTTTTCTAGCCTGTGATCCAAAGGGAATAAATGTATTATAAACATTTTCAAGGCAAACAAACAAACAAACAAAAGGTGGGAGCATGCCACTAAGTGCATTTCTAAAAGAAGCAGTCTTAGAAACAAGTAGTTGCTTCAGCTTTGAGAACATCTGTCCTGCTGGCTTCCAAGTACACAGAAAGCACACTTAGAAATGATGTTTCTTCTCACCAGCCCACTGAAGGGAAGCGCTTTTCTTTTTCTACTCTGAGACCATCAGTCTGTTATCAGTTCATGCATCTAACATGAAGCCTTTCAGACTCAACATTTTTCTCCAGGAATATGAATTTCATAACCTGGATTCTTATTTTCACTTTCATTTCATAGAAGAAATATAGAAATATTGAAATGGTAAAGGTTCAGATCCTGAGATGGGATGTAGAGCATCTCCTGAACTCCTGAAGATCAGGTGCAAGTACAATCTGACTCTCAAATGAAGGATATTCTTTGCTGCCATGAAGTGACCAAGATCCTACTTACTACCACTTGGAAAAAAAGCAAGATATGTTGGTAATTTTAAAAAATAGAAAATACAACCAAACAAAATTAAGTAAAACGTATTCCTTTAACCAAAATTAACCAGTTATCTCATTGTTATACAATACTCAGTGCATGTATATGTATGTGCAGACATATGTAGGCTTTCAAAACAAGCTCACACACATTCCATATTACAACCTAATTTTTCAGAAAATTGTATCTTTTTATTACGAATCTACCTATGAACATATCAATAAATGACCATCTACAATATTGTAATAGCTAATTAATGCTTTTTTAAAAAGTCATTTTAGAAATTCTTCACAAAAAACTTGAGACAGTACTGCAAAATACAATTTTTTTAATGTAAAATTTCTTACTTTTAAATCATTGTGCTAACAATGAGGAGAAATGAAACACATACATAAAACACATGCATCATTGCTTCCACACTACCTTTTTTTGCCACATATTCTAGCCTGATGCAACTTCCTACTAAACGGTGATAGGCCCTCATCTCTGCCTCTGTTATCCGCACCAAGGTGTAAGGTGAGTATCTAGGATCTTGCTGCTCACACTTCGTGCACCAGACCACCACTGGATTCCAGGAAACGGTGCCACCTCGCTCGCTCTCCATTTCTCTCTAGGCACTGCACTCACACAGAAATGTTCAATCCTCTCTCCCAGTTAATCTCCCTGAAGTTCACTCAAGGTCATTTCATGGCTGAGAGCTGATCCTTTTGATTGGTGAGTGCTCACAGGTTTACAGCCCCAGCAGATTATCAAACGTACTCATTTAGAAACAAAAGGAAAACTGGGGGATGACAAAGAGGGACATCCTAGCTTCAGTGAGAATCAGAATTTTTTTAGAAGTATCACATCATCACATCATGGGACACAAATCAGGCCACCAGATATTTAAAATAAAATGATAAGGATAAACTTTTTAAAGGATGTTCTAAAAAAACAAACAAACAAAACAAAACAAAAAACTTATTCCAGGCCACAATTCTACCCTCCTCTTCTAACCTCTCTAGGCTGCCAGTAATAAAATCCAGAGGCTTAACGCTGCAGCCAGTAAGATTCACTATCTGAGCAGGCACCTTAGATTGACATGGCAAACGGTAAAGGTTCAGATCCTGAGACAGGATGTACAGCGTCTCCTGGACTCCTCCTGAAGATCAGGTGCAAGTATAATCTGATTCTCAAACGAAGGATATTCTTTGCCTGTCATAATGTGATCAAGATTCTACTTACTACCACTTGGGGAAAAGTGAGTTCACCTTTCAAACTGTGCCATGCAGAGAGTATGATATACTGAGAGAGAGGCTGCCTTTCCCTGATGCATTTTATTTTGGTTCTTCATGCTTAATGGTATTTATTAATAATGTGCTTCCATATTTAAAGAAAGAGTACAATGCAAAATAGCCAATCAGCAAGTAATAAATGTTTTTACACAAACCTCTCATCTTTATTTGTATCATTCAAGCTAAAATTTCAGAGTAAGCCTTGCAATTGGCCAAGGAGAAACTGGAAGACTTTTTTTTTTTTTTTTTAATTGAAAAAGGTTTTTAACTTTATTTGGGGGAGGGATAAAAATGTACAAATATTAAACTATACATTTCAATGAGCTTCGACAAAAGAATACATCCATGTAACCCATACCTCTTTCAAGATGTAGAACATTTCCATAGCCCCAGAAGACACCTTCAAGTCCCTTCCCAGTCAACCCTGGTTCCCAGGCAACCACCATTGTGACTTTTTTTGAGAGAGACTAGTATTGCCTGTTCCAAAACATCATATGGTATAATACTACAGTATTGATTCTTTTGTGTCTAGCTTCTTTCTCTCAGGATAATGCATTTGAGATTCATCCACAGTGCGTATCAGTAGTTCGTTCATTTTCATTGCTGGGTTATATGTCATCATATGGACAGCTATTGCTTGTTCATTCTCCTACTGACGGACATTCAGGTTTTTCCCCAACTTGGACTGTTTTAAATGAAGTTGCTATGAACCTTCATGTAAAGGCCTGTGTGTAGACATGTTTAGCTTTCTCTCAGACAAATATCGAGAAATGGTATTGATGAGTCAAAGGGTAGGGGTATATTTAACTTACAAGAAAACTTGTCAAATGTTTTCCCAAAGCAGTTGTACTAGAAAGCACTTTAAGATTAGAGACTACTCTGTTGATTAATTAGAGCTAGTTCTTTGTTGTTGTTAAAATTACAGTAAGTTTGTGGAGATGAGGGGAATTAATGAAATCATTATCAAGTTTATCTGAAAGAATATAAAAGGCTAGAAGGGTTAAGAAAATGTTTTTTTGGCCAGGCACAGTGGCTCATACCTGTAATCCTAGCACACTGAGAGGCCGAGGCAGGAGATCACTGTAGCCCAGGAGTTTGAGACAAGCCTAGGCAACATAAGGAAACCATGTCTCAAAACAAAAGGTTTTTAAAAAAAGCAAATGCTAGATAAAGAGAATTTCTCCTGGCAGATATTTTAAAGTTATTATGTTAGCACTAATAAAATACAAAGAATGAAACAAGACCCAGGAATAGATTATAAATTAAAAAATAACAATATGTAAAGAATGCGGCATTGCCAATCAATGAAGAAATACTTAACAAATACTACTGAGAAAATTACAAAAAATATATATCAGAAATTTAAAAGTTGTGTAAAAAAAATAAAACCACTAAAAGATACTTTAAAACAAACAAACAAACAAACAAAAAACCCTGATGATTATTTACTTATTCTTTACTTGAGGAAGGATATAAAAGCAACAGAAGAGGCCAGGCGCAGTGGCTCATCCCTGTAATCTCAGCACTTTGGGAGGCTGAGGCGGGCGGATCACCTGAGGTCAGGAGTTCAAGACCAGCCTGGCCAAAATGGTGAAACCCCGTCTCTACTAAAAATATAAAAATTAGTTGGGTGTGGTGGGCACCTGTAATCCCAGATACTTAGGAGGCTGAGGCAGGAGAATTGCTTGAACCCGGGAGGCATAGGTTGCAATGAGCCGAGATCGCACCATTGCACTCCAGTCTGGGTGACAGTGAGACTCCGTCTCAAAATAAATAAAATAAAATAAAATAAGCAATATAAGAAATTGTAACCTGCAAAAGGGTCTTGCCGCTCACCGCTTCTCAAAATAAGTCAAAAATAATGACGAGTTGTGATAAGAGAGAGCAAGATTGTATTATCCATGCTAGCATGGGAAGAGTAGAAAGCAATTCCACTCTTAAATTTGTGGAGGGAACACACGGGTTTTTAAACAAAGGGCTCGGAAAGTAGAAGAGGCAAATGGGGCTACGAGATTCCAGGTGGCATGACTTGCTCAGGTGGCTCTGGTGGCCCTCGAATTATTGTCTCATTTGGTGAAGGGGCTGGCACCTTCGTGGATCCTGCCAGGTTGTAAATTAGTCTTCAGCTGGGTGTGGGTTCCATCCTTGAAGGAATCTTTTGTTGAAGAGAGAATTCTGGAGGTGCCTGGTCCCTATTAGGATCTGACTCCTGAAGCTTCTAACAAAAAATATGACCAGATAAGACCACATGGTCTGTGCTTAATAAGCATTAGGCAAATAAATGTTCATAAGGCATGAGAGTATAGTATGGGAAAGGAAAGGGAGTGGAGGTTCGCAGCACATTCCATTGCTGTCTTTTAAGATGAGAGGCACATACATGCAGTTTGTCTCAAAGTTATATCTTGAAACTGACAGGGGTAAGAGGAAAAGGGAAAGAAGAAAAAAATGTTTAAAAAGTGGTTTGAGGCTCAGCTAAGCTGATGGTTACAAAATAACAAAATAAAAGATCTATAGATTTGACTACATACAATTTTAAACCTTTGTATGTTAAAAGACATCAAAAACAAAATTATAAACAGCAAACTGGAGAACAAAAAACCTTCTATAAACTTAAGAAAGGCTTAATAGCTTTAACATTTAAAAAATTTATGCACAAATGCCTTGGTCCCAAGCCAAATATTAACAAGTCACAGAGCAAAAAGTAAAACAGCTAATAAAATATTAAAATCATTAGAGTTCATTCATAATTTTTTAAAATTCAATTAAAATGAATACAAAAACACATTTATCAAACAAGCAAAAATTCAAATAAGAAAATAAAAATATGCATCACTAGAAGACTAACATTACAGATACTGCATCATTCCCTTCACATGCATTCTTTTAAAACAACCCTGCAAGTAAGTTCTGTCATTAGCTCATATGTCATACAAAATCATAAGTGCTGATAAACAGATCAAGTGAAAGCAAGAACCCCCACATCCTGTTGATGGGTATAAGTTTCCCAGAAGGCAATCTGACCAAAACATATTTAAAAACTTAACACTTACACTCTCTAATGCAATATTTTCTAGAACTCTACTTGTAAAACAACAATATGGGCCGGGCACGGTGGCTCACGCCTGTAATCCCAATACTTTGGGAGGCTGAGATGGGTGGATCACGAGGTCAGGCGTTCGAGACCAGCCTGGCAAACATGGTGAAAGCCCGTCTCTACTACAAATACAAAAAAATTAGCCGGGCATGCTTGTGGGCGCCTATAATCCCAGCTACTCAGAAGCCTGAGGCAGGAGAATCACTTGAACCTGGGAGGCGGAGGTTGCAGTGAACCGAAATCTCGCCACTGCACTCCAGCCCGAGTGACAGTGCGAGACTCCATCTCAAAAAAAGAAAAAAAAAAATCTGAAATGTGTGCAAAAATTTCTGACTAAAGATGCTCCTTGCATCTTAAAAATAACATTGGGAAACTGGGAATAACCTATATGAACAACATAATTTATGGTAAAATCATGTAGCAAAAAAATTATAAAGCATTAAAATATTATCTATGGAGATGTCTGAATAGAATTTACAATATAATTGAATGTATAGTATAGTTTTCAAAAGCAGAATATAATCTATATAATTCTATCTGTAATATGTATGATACATGTAAAGAAAGCTAGATCATATCATCTTAACTATGTAAAAATGCCAAAGGAACGAAAAGCTAATGGGATATAGCTCAAAAGGTAACTGTGATTATTATTAGAAAATGGGATTATAGACTTTCTTTCTTGTACTTTTCTGTATTTTCCAAATATTGAACAATGAGCATGTATTATTTTTTCTGTATTATTTTTCTTTGCTAATTCTTCTTAAAATTGTTTTTTTAACCAATAGTATAAGTCACTCTTTTGGGGATACAGTTCTATGAGTTTTGACAAATGCATAGAGTTGTTTAAGCATCAACACAATCAGGATACAGTATAGTTGATCGCCCCTGTGTAGTCAAACCACTCACCCACCCTTAACCCCTGGCAATCACTGCACTCCTATAGTTTTACCTTTTCCCAAAATCATAGAAAGATCAGTATGTACCTTTTGATTCTGACATCTTTATCTTAGCATAATACATTTCAGATGTATTTACATTATCATCTGTATCAATAAATCATTTCTTTTTATTATTGAATATTCCACTGGGCAGATGTACCACAGTTGATCACTTCCCCAGTGAGGGACACTTGGGTTGCTTCCAGTTTTGTTTTTTTAGACAGGGTCTCGCTCTGTCGTCCAGGCTGCAGTACAGTGGCATGATCTCGGCTCACCACAACCTCTGCCTCCCAGGTTCAATCAATCCTCATGCCTCAGCCTCCTGAGTAGCTGGGATTACAGGCGCGAGCCACCAGGCCCAGCTAATTTTTGTATTTTTAGTAGAGACAGGGTTTCAACATGTTGGCCAGGCTGGTCTCGAACTCCTGACCTCAAGTGATCCGCCCGCCTCAGCCTCCCAAAGTGCTGGGATTACAGGCATGAGCCACCAATGCACCTGGCCCTGCTTCTAGGTTTTAGTGATTAAGAATAAAACTGCTATAGATATTCATGAACAGATTTTTAAGTGACCGTGAGTTTTCGTTTTCTTGGGTTGCGATTACTGAGTCATATATTAAGTGTATGTTTAACTTTATAAGAAATTGCCAACTGTTTTCCAACATGGCTGTACCATTTAACATTCCCACCAACAGTGCATGTAAGATATCCAGTCCCTTGTCATCTTCACCATGACTTGGTATTGTCATTTTTTTTAGTCACTCTAACAGGTACGCAATTTCACTGATGACTACTGATATTGAGCATATTTTCATGTGTTTTTTACTATCTGTATATCTTGTATCTTCCTTGATAAAGTATCCATTCAAATCTTTTGCCCATTTTTAAATTGGGTCATTTGAGTTTTTTTATTATTGAATTTGAGAGTTCTTTTTATACATTCTGGATCAAGTCCTTTGTCATATATGCTATTCACAAGTCTTTTTTCTTTTTTTGAGACAGAGTTTCGCTCTTGTTGTCCAGGCTGGAGTGCAGTGGTGTGATCTCGGCTCACTACAACCTCCGCCTCCCAGGTTCAAGCCATTCTTCTGCCCCAGCCTCCCCAGTAGCTGGGACTACAGGTGTGCACCACCATGCCCGGCTAATTTTTGTATTTTTAGTAGAGACGGGGTTTCACCACGTTGACCAGGCTGGTCTCAAACTCCTGACCTCAGGTGATCTGCCCACCTTGGCCTCCCAAAGTGCTGGGATTACAGGCGTGAGCCACCATGCCCGGCCTATTCACAAATCTTTTTTCCCCAGTTGGTGGGTTGTCTTTTCATTCTCTAAACAGTATATTTTGCAGAGAAAAAAAAAAAAATGTCAATGTTACCAAAATCTAACTTAAATCAAATTTCCTTATGAATCAGACTTTTGGTCTTGGTGACCAACTAAGGTCACAAAGATTTCCTCCTATGTTTTCTAACAGATTTCTAATTAGCTCTTACATTTAGGTCCATGATCCACTTTGAGTTAATTTTTCTATATGGGGTGAGGTATAGGTAAGGGTTCAATTGTTTTGCACATAGATGTCTAATTGTTCCAGCACCATTTGTTGAAATTGCCATTGCATCATACTCCATTGAACTGCCTTTATACCTCTGACAAAAATCATTTGGCCATATTTGTATGGTACTATTCTGGATTATCTACTCTGCTCCATTGATCTACATGTCTATCCTTTTGCCAGTACCACACTGTTGTGATTACTTTGCTTTAAAGTAAGTTTTAAAGTTAGGTAATGTGAATCCTCCAAATTTGCTCTTTTAAAAAAAATTGTTATTATAGTTCTTTTTGCCTACTATAGTATCTCTTAGCTGATTCTCAATTTCTACAAAAATACATAATAGATTTTTGATTGAAGTTGTGTTTAATTTATAGATCAATTTGGGAAGAATTGACATCTTGAGTCTTCCAAACCTTAAATACGAATGATATATTAGTTTTATAAACAGTTTTTAAAGCCCTTATGAAATATCACATAATGCTCATTCTCCTCCCTCTTTCTTCTGCTTATTTTTTAGATTCTACTGCAAAGCCCACAGAAAATGACCAGAAAACATGATCTTTCTTTTTAAAATCTGGGTCAGTTTTCCCAAGGCACTGAGGGAGAAAATGGCCACCTCACATATGAGGTTTGTGTAGTGGAATTTTCCTTCTCATTTCTGCACCATATGTCAAGGTCTAAAATCCCATTTCACAGCCTGCAGGCTTGTTCCTCCTTTGCAAGCAAGGCTAGAGGTATAAATACTGCAATAGAAATAAGATGGAATGAAGAATAGGAGGCTGAGAATGCAAGAGTTCATTAGGCCTGTCATTCTAGTCTAGGTCCTGCACCAAACCCTCTTCATGGTGGGGGAGAAAAATGAGGAAAGAGAAAGGTGCCATGGGGTATGGGAGGTGCCAGTAAATTGGTGACGGTAAGGGCTGTGAAACCCTGAGGTGCTAGCGTGGCCAGAGGACACTTTCAACACAAAGATGCCTCTGGCTCCATTTCAAAGTGCCTGTGTTGCTAGACACAGGCTCTGTTTGCTCTGTTTGCTCCCCACCTTTGGAAAGTTATCTTGCAACCCCCGATCTTCTGTGTGCATGATTTTTGAGACACTGGGAGAAAGAGCTGGATTGCACAACTGAACCAACCAAGTGCAAAAGAAAGGCAGTCACTGAAAACTGGAGCCCAGAGCAAAGAGGCCAGGAGACCACAAGATCAGCCCAATGATGAAAGAGAACCTGGGAGGCTTGGGACTCCACGAGCGACCTGGGAATGATGGCTGACTTTGCCTAAATACTGTCTTATGTTTGCTTAAGGTCTACCTCCCCATTAGACTGCAGGCTCCAGAAGGACAGTCATTCATTCATTCATTCCTCCAGGCCCCCTACCTGAGGAGCTGGGCAGGATGCTGCAGCTGCAGCAGTGGAGGCCATGGCCTGGTTCTGGCCCTCAGAGGCCTATGGCCATGGGCAGGGGTTATCCCCACTCCTTCATACCCCATCCTCAGCCCTGGCCCAGTGCCCAGTTCCCACAGGCCTTTAGGAAATGTGGTTAGTCTTTTTTTTTTTTTTTTTTTTTTTTTTTTGTGACGGAGTCTCGCTCTGTTGCCCATTCTGGAGTGCAGTGGCGCCATCTCGGCTCACTGCAAGCTTCGCCTCCTGGGTTCATGCCATTCTCTTGCCTCAGCCTCCCAAGTAGCTAGGACTGCAGGCGCCACCACCACGTCCGGCTAATTTTTTGTATTTTTAGTAGAGATGGGGTTTCACCGTGTTAGCCAGGATGATCTCCATCTCCTGACCTCGCGATCCACCCGCCTCGGCCTCCCAAAGTGCTGGGATTACAGGCGTGAGCCACCGCGCCCGGCCGTGGTTAGTCCTAAATTGGGGATTAAAGAGGAGAAACAGGCTGAAGGACCTCTTTCCCCGCAGCAATTTAATTAATTCTAGCTTCCCAGGGTATAGAAAGAGAAAGCTAAAATGAATGTGAACTGATCTGACAATAGGTAGAAAAAAACAGACACATAATCCAAACCCTGGGCTGGACAGGGGCTAAGCTCAGATAACTGAACAAAGAAATCCAGAGGCAACTCTTCTAAGCCTCTGTGCTCAAACATTTTGAACACCTGTAGTTTGTCCACATGTATACCGTTTGTACTTACAACCCCCTCATAGTAAAGTCCTCTAAATACAAAGAGTCTTCTATACTAAATAAAAGTGCATAGTGGTGCTGCCACCTTGCCATGATAATGAGAGGTTATAACTTTATTAGATTATTAGACTTTTTGCTTAAGACTCTAGTGCTTAGCATGGGAAGTGCAATTAGGCAACACTCCTAAACATTTCTTTCTTAACAGGCTTATCCTTATTTAAGAATTATGTGTTTATTACTTCTGCATGTTTAGACTACAAAGTAAATTCTCTAGCTTTAGTTAACAGTTTTTCTTTGGAAGAAAGTGACTATTAATAAGTCAGCTTTTCAAGGGACTCATAAAATACTTAAATTCAGGGATTAATGCTTTCATTTTCTATTCTATTTTTTCAAAAGATTTTTCAAAACTCAGTAATAGCACTTCTGTCATTTGCTGGTTTATATATCACTTTGTCAGGTGAAATTAAACCAAATATGAGCATTCAAAGGCCTTGAAGCCAGCCAGACCTGACTTTCAATTCTGACATTTCCTCTTGCTATGACCTTGGGCAAGCTTCCTAACCTGCTTAAGCCTCAAATTTCTCCTCCATATAAATAGACTGCATTTACCATTAAACTTAATTAAATAAACAATGTACATTTAAAAAGCACAACTTGTGACACTAAAAGGCAGGAAATAAATGGTAGCTAAAATAACATCTTTTTTTTTTTTTTGAGATGGAGTTTTTGCTCTGTTGCCCAGGCTGGAGTGCAATGGTGCAATCTTGGCTCACTGCAACCTCCACTTCCTGGGTTCAAGTGATTCTCCTGCCTCAGTCTCCTGAGTAGCTGCGATTACAGGTGCCCACCACCATGCCTGGCTAATTTTTGTATTTTTTAGTAGAGACTCGAGGTTTCACCATGTTGGTCAGGCTGGTCTCGAACTCTTAACCTCAGGTTATCCACCCACCTTGGCTTCCCAAAGTGCTAGGATTACAAGCATGAGCCACCGCACCCAGCCAATAGCATCATTTTAAATGTTATTTCCATATCCTCTAGCCTTTCCAATCTCTTACTCCTAGAAAAGGATCTATATGAGGAAGGAAAAACAATGAGACACCATAGATCTGCCTTCAAGCTTGAGGTCATTCTTTCTTTCAAGGCAAAGCTCACTATTGAGCTTTGTTGTCCAGGGAAGGGTTATTGACCATGGAGGCCTAGGCAGAGACTACAATAAATTGGACAACTAGTGCAGAAAGACCAATGCAATTTCTAAAAGTGGCTGTTCCCCTTATCTTGCCAATTAAATAGCTTTTCCCCTGCATCTGCCTAAATCTTTTCCTTCCTTCAAGATCAGCTCAAGTCACATCTCATATGAAGCTTTCTCCAATCACTGAAGCTCACAATAACTTCTGCCTCCAAACTCTCACACCACTATCTATACTGGCAATTGATCAAGCATCAACTTGTGACTTTCTGCAGTCTTTCTTAATATACCTATCAGATTGGGCCTTGAACTCCCCTCCAGTCCAGTGGCCTACAAGTGTCCTCTCCAAACCCCTCAGATCCTTTGTTATCTGGATAAAGCAGGGACCCATGGGTGACTCAGCTGGTATTAAGAGCTCAGGCCCTCAGATTCCCCATAATTCTCTCCCCATGACAGCTTGTGGGCCATATGCCTGGCCCACTGCCTTCGTCGTGGTGGGTGCTGTCTAAATACCATCCATTCATTGACCAGTGACATCTTAATGTAGTTATGGTGCCCAAGCACCTAGGCAGTCACATAGGGGAGGTAGCACACTGAATATAGGGCAAGGTTCCTATTTTTCCCAGGGCCAGCCCGTAAAACTGCCTAAGTATTTTACATTCTTAATGATTCTAAAAGTTGAAAGCATAAGGCCAGCACTTCCCAGGTTATTAGATTTGTTTTAGGATGACTCTTCACCTCAAAGCCCTCTTCCCTGAGGACTTCTACCCCCATGCCAACACCCAGCCACTCTCTAAATCCACAGCTGAATAAAGAGCTGATCTGCAGAGAAAAGCAGACGAATGGTATAGACACAGGAGGGAAGCAGAGCACAGTGACCAGATGACACCAGAGAGAGAACAGCTGTCTTAGCTCCTGACTGTACACCTTGCTGATGAGGCCCAGGGGGACCTCCTGCTCTGAGGTTCTGTGAGATACTCCATAGCCTGGAGAGCACTCAGCATGGAACAGCAGTGGTCAGGAGCTCAGACTCTGAAGCCAAGGCCTCCTGGGTTCAAATCCTGGTCCTGCCACTTACCAGCAAGATGCTCCAAAAGGAGCTAATTTTTTTTTTTTTTTTGCTTTGTTAATTTGAATTAAATATTCATGTCTTTGGTAATGTCAGTGTGTTAAATTCCAAAATCTCTTAAGTTTATTATAATAATTATTGCCTGCCAGTATGAACTAAGTGCTTTAATTTCACAAGTCCATGACAATGAGATAGTCTTCCTTTTCAGACTCATTAAAATCAATCAATTGCCATTTCTCACAATAAGCAGAAAGAGCACTTACACTCATTTGGGAAGAGCTGGCCCATGGTGCCAGATTTGGGCTCAGAGGCCCTCTGGCTGGGTCATATTCACTAACACCCAAAGGGAAGCCAATGTGATAATAGCCTCACCCTTCAAAGAAAAATTCCAAAACCAGCAGGACCATTTCCATTTTGATCCTCAGTGATTTCAAGTATCTGGCAAAGATTTTTAAATTAGCCATGTTAATTAAGTGTAATTTTTTGCAGAAATGTTAGGCTACTTGAAGCATTTTTTTTTTTTTTTTTAATAAGGAACACACATGAGCTTTTGGAACACAAAGGATGGCCTGTGGCCATAGCTGAGAAGTACAGGAAGCCCTGATAAGAGGCCAGCTACCCAGACTCCCTAACATCAGAGGTCCTTGCCTTAGTTGGTTCCTGGATAACAAATGATAGGAAGTATGTTCATCAAGCTTAGCATCCTTGAAAATGAACTACAGTTGTTTTAACATTCAAGATCCTTGACATCTGGCTAAACACAGAGAAAAACTTTGAGACCCAGTTTTCTGGTATAGCTTGCAAATGTTGTAGTATGGCAAACACTGTAACATGCTGGAAAATGCCATGATGAAGGAAGGCCGTGTACATGAATTATGTTTTCTCTGTGAAATGCACGGAAGGTTAAAAAGCCAAGGAGATGTTCTGCTTCCACTAGAAGCCAGAATGCTAGAAGGAGGCTCAATACTACCCTAACGACAACGACAAAAAAAAAAAACCCAGATAAACTACAAAATCATAACTTTTCTTAAATGCATATAAGCAAATAAGAAGCAATCCCCTAAAAGTTTTAAATTAATTGTATAAGACTGAGTGAGACTAGACTAATGGGAGCATACTGAGCCCCTAGGAGTCACCGCAAAGGGAATTCACAGCTACTTGCAGGCTCTTCTCTAATTGTGTTTGTTTGTTTGGTTGTTGTTGTTGTTGTTGTTGTTGTTGTTGTTTGAGACAAAGTCTCCCTCTGTCATCCAGGCTGGAGTGCAGTGGTACGATCTCAGCTCACTGCAACCTCCACCTCCCAGGTTAAAGCAATTCTCCTGCCTCAGCCTCCTAAGTAGCCGGGATTACAGGCAACCACCAGCCACCAAGTCCAGCTGATTTTTGTATTTTTAGTAGAGGCGGGGTTTCACCATGTTGGCCAGCCTGGTCTCCAACTCCTGACCTCAAGTGATCTACCCACCTCAGCCTCCCAAAGTGCTGGGATTACAGGCGTAAGCCACCATGCCTGGCTTTCTCTAATAGTATTTTTAGTGGATTCCTTAGGATTTTCTATATACAAGATCATGTCATCTGCAAATACAGATAGTTTTACTCCCTTTCCAATCTGTATGTCTTTTCTTTCTTCTTTTTTTTTTTTTTTTTTTTTGCCTGACTGCTCTGGCTAGAACATCCAGTACAATGTTAAATAGAAGTGGTGAGGATGGACATCCTTGTCTTGTTCCTGATCTTTGGGGGAAAGCATTCAGTCATTCAACACTAACTATGACGTTAACTGTGGGCTTTTCATAAACACCCTTTATCAGGTTGAGGAAACTTCCTTCTACTCCTAGAAGTGTTTGTTTATTTTTTATCAAGATAGGGTGTTGAATCTTGTCAAATGACCTTTCGGCCTCTACTGAGATGCTTATGTGGGTTTTCCCCTTTATTCTATTGATATATGTATTATATTGATTGTTTTTTGGATGTTAAACCAACCTTAAATTCCTAGGAAAAATCCCACTTGATCATGGTGTATAATCTTTTTTGTATGTTGCTGGATTTGGTGCCAGAACTTTGTTGAGGCTTTTTGTGTCTATAGTTGACCTTTGAACAATGTGGGAGCTGGGGTGCCAAACTCCCTCAAAGTTGAAAATACCTGTATAACTTTTGGCTCCCCCAAAACTTAACTACTAATGCCTACTGTTGACTGGAAGCCTTACCAATAACATTAACAGTTGATTAACACAAATTTTGTATGTTATATGTATTATAAACTGTATTCTTATAATAAACCTAGAGAAAAGAAAATGTTTTAAGAAAATCATGAGGGAAAATATTGTTAGGGTCACCCCAACCAGGCTATTCCCCTCCCTTCCCATGGGTCTTACGATGCAGTCCTTTGTGACCTCCGCATAGCTCCCTCAGGGCTAAAGACAAAACCCCCCACGTCACTGACCCCTCCAGTAACTGTCCAGGCAGTTACAGGATGCAGTTAACATGTCTGCTCACCTTGCAAAACAAAGCTGGCAAAAACATCTCCAGGATGCGGTCAAGACGCCTGCACCCCCGACTCAGCTCCCCTACCCTGGCCCAGTTCCTCGCCCTGCAAAGCCCTGCTGTAGTCTGTCAGTGGGGCTGCCTCCTCTGCTTTTGTCAGGAGGTAGCCCGGCAGGACTGACAATAAATCAGCTTGCCTGAACTTGGGTCTGTTGGCCTCATTCCTTCCTCAGCTGTCCTTCCAATTATCCCTTACAAATATATTTACTATTCATTAAGTGTAAATGGATCGCCATAAAGGTCTTTATCCTCCTTGTCTTCACCTTAAGTGGGCTGAGGAGGAGGAAGAAGAGGAGGGTTGGTCTTGCTATCTCTGGGTGGCAGAGGAGAAAGAAAACCCACGTATAAGTGGACCTGTACACTTCAAACCTATGTTGTTCAAGGGTCAACTGTATATTCATAAGAGATTTAGCCCATAGTTTGCTTTTCTGTTGCATTTTTGTCTAGTTTTGGTATTAAGGTGATACTGACCTCATAAAATGAGTTGTGGAGTATTCTCACTTCTTCTATTTTTCGGAAGAGTTTGTGAACAATTGGTACTAATTCTTTTTTAAATGGCTGGTAGAATTCACCATGAAGCCATCTGGTTCTGAACTTTTTTGTGTGGGTGGGTAAGTTTTCAAAAAATTACTAGTTTTAAAGTTTTTTTAAAAAAAATTACTTCTTATAGGTCTAGTCAGATTTTCTATTTCTTGAGTCATTTTTGGTAGTTTGTATAGTTTTAGGAATTTGTCCATTTCATCTAGGTTATCTTATTTGTTGCCATATAGTTATCCACATTATTCCTTTACAAGTCTTTTTACTTATGTAAGGATGATAGAAATGCCCCTCTTTCATTCAAGTCATTTAAGTCTTCTCTTTTTTCTCTTGTTACTCTATAGCTAAAGGTTTATCAATTCTGTTTATTTTTCAATTAATCAATTTCTGATTTTGTTGATTTTCTGTATTGCTTTTCTATTCTACATTTCATTAATTTCCTCTAATCTTCACTATTTTCTTCCTCCTACTTTATATTTAGGTTGCTCTTCTTTTCCTAGTGTCTTTTTTTTTTTTTTTTTTTTTGAGATAGAGTCTCACTCTGTCACCTAGGCTGGAGTGCAGTGGCACAATCTCAGCTCACTGCAAGCTCCGCCTCCAGGGTTCACACCATTCTCCTGCCTCGGCCTCCCGAGTAGCTGGGACTTCAGGCGCTCGCCACCACACCTGGCTAATTTTTTGTATTTTTCAATAGAGACAGGGTTTCACCATGTTAGCCAGGATGGTCTCGATCTCCTCACCTTGTGATCTGCCCACCTTGGCCTCCCAAAGTGCTGGGATTACAGGCGTGAGCCACCGCGCCCGGCTAGTGTCTTAAATGTGGAAGATTGGGTTATTGATTTGAGATCTTTCTTCTTTTTTAATGTAAGCATTTGCAGCTATAAATTTCCCTCTCAGCACTGCTCCCATTGCAACCTCTAAGTTTGAGTATGTTGTGTCTTGATTCTCACTCATCTTAAAGTATTTCCCTTGTGAGTTCTTGTTTGACTCATTGCTCTTTATATGCATGCTACTTAACTTTCACATTTTTGTGAATTTTTCACATTTCCTTCTGTTGTTGATTTCTAATTTCATTCCATATTGATTAAAGAACATACTTTGTATAATTTCAATCATTTTACATTTATTGAGGCTGTTTTAGAGTCTAGAATATGGTCTGTCCTGGAGAATGTTCCATGTTCCTTGGAACACTTGAGAATGTTCCAAATGTATATTCTGCTGTTGCTGAATGGAGTTATTCTGTGTTGGGCCTGGTTGATTTATAGTGTTGTGTAGGTTTTCCATTTCCTTGTTGATCTTCTGCCTGTTGGTTCTACACATTACTGAAAGTGACATACTGAAGTTTCCAACTATTATATTTAATAGTTGAATTGAATTTTTTGTTGTTGTTGAGACGGAGTCTTATTCTGTTGCCCAGGCTGGAGTGCCGTGGTGCAGTCTCTGCTCATTGCGACCTTTGCCTCCCGGGTTCAGCCGATTCTCCTGCCTCAGCCTCCCGAGTAGCTGGGATTACAGGTGCCCGCCACCACACCCGACTAATTTTTGTATTTTTAGTAGAGACAGGGTTTCACCATGTTGGCCAGGCTGGTCTCAAACTCCCGACCTCAAGTGATCCACCCACCTCGGCCTCCCAAAGTGCTGGGATTATAGGCGTCAGCCACCGCAGCCAGCCAATAGTTGAATTTTCTATGTCTCCTTTCAATTCTGTCAGTGTTTGCTTCATGTGTTTTCGAGCTCTGTTTTTAGGTGTTTGTAATTATTATATCTTGCTGATAGATTAACCCTTTTGTCACTATAAAATATCCTTGTTTATCTCTAGTGACTTTTTTTGTTTTAAGTCTACTTTATCTGATAATACTATCATCATTATAACATACATCATCATGTATAGTTACAATTTGTATCATACATCTTTTCCCATCCTTTTACTTTTATATATCTTTGAATATACTAATTATATCTTTGAATATAAAGTGTGTCTCCAGGAGACACCATATAGTTGGCTCTTACTTTTCAAATCTAGCCTGACAATTTCTGCCTTTTGACTGGATCATTTATCCATTTGCACTTAATATTATCGATATAGTGGGATCCATGTCTGTCATTTTAAGTTTTGTTTTCTCTGTATCTCAATTTTTTTCACTTACTGCTTTCTTTTGCATTAAATAAAAATTTATAGTGTAGCATTTTAATTCCTTTGATAATATTTTCATTATATATTTTAAGTTATTTTATTAGTGGTTATTCTACAGTTTATCATATACATCTTATCAAAATCTACTTCAGATTTATACTAACTTAATTAAACCTGAAATACAGAAATGTTACTTCTATATAGTGCTAATCCCTCTTCCCACTTTGCTATTATACATAGTATATCTACATATGTTATAAATCCAACAATACATTGTTATAATTACTATGTTACATAATTTTATGTTTAGTATAGAATCTGAGACAAGAAAGGAGAACAGTGTATATTTATAGAGTTTATAACATTAACCTTATTTACTATTCCTGGTTCTCTTCATTTGTTCCTATGGATTTGAGCTACCCTCTGGAGTCATTTCTTTATTCCAAATGCAGCTTTTCTCCTACCCACTTCCCCTGTTCTCTTGTTAAATATATTATGTTACTGAATATTATAGACCCAACAGTACATTATATGCAGATGCTCCTCAACTTACAATGGGGTTATGTCTTGATAAAGCCATCATAGGTCAAAATAATTGTAAGTCAAAAATGCACTTAATGCTGGCAACACAGCAGACAATCCCTAATTTACGATGGCTTGATTTATGATTTTTCAACTTTATAATGGTGCAAAAGCAATATAGTTGGCCCTCTGTATCTGTGGGCTCTGTGTCCATGAATTCAACCAACTGAAGATCAAAAATATTCAAAGAAATAAAAAACAATACAACAATAAAAAAATACAAATTCTAAATATAAAGTACAGCAACTATTTACATAGCATTTATATTGTATTAAGTATTATAAGTAATTTAGAAATCAGGCTGGGAGTGGTGGGTCACACCTGTAATCCTAGCACTTTGGGAGGCCGAGGCGGGCAGACCTTGAGGTCAGGAGATCGAGACTATCCTGACCAACATGGTGAAACCCCATCTCTACTAAAAATTTTTTTAAAAATTTAGCTGGGCGTGGTAGTGCGTGCCTGTAATCCCAGCTACTCGGGAGGCTGAGGCAGGAGAATCATTTGAACCAGGGAGTCAGAGGTTGCAGCGAGCCAAGATCGCGCCACATCACTACATTCCAGCCGGACAACAGAGTGAGACTCTATCTCAAAAAAAAAAAAAAGAAAGAAAGAAAGGTAATTTAGAGATAATTTAGAGTATACAAGAGGATGTGCATAGGTTAACCATTTATATCATTTTATAAAAGGAACTTGAGCATCCAAAGATTTTGGTATGCGCTAGGGGGTACTGGAACCAATCCCCCTTGGATACCAAGGAATGGCTGTATTCATTCAGTAGAAACTGTAACCCCATCTTAAGTTGTAAGAAGCTCTTCAACTTATGATGAAGTTACATCCTGATAAACCCATTGTTCAGTCAAAAATTTGTAAGTTGAATCATTGTAAGCTGGGGACCACCTGTACTTTTATTTAACATAATTGCTTTTTAAATCAGTTACGAGAACAAAGAAGAAATATGCATTTACAGTGTCTTTCATAATCACATAATTACCTTTACTGATGCTTTGTTTTCCATATAGATTTGAATTATCACCTGGGGTCTCTTGCTTTCAGCCTGAATAACTTCCTTTAGTATTTCTTAAAAGGTGGATCTGTTAGCAGTTAATTATCTGTTTTTGTTTATCCAGGAATGTCTTTATTTTGCCTACATTTCTTAAAGAGACTGCATTAGTCATTTTCACACTACTATAAAGATACTACCTGAAACTGTATAATTTATAAAGGAAAGAGGTTAAATTTACTCACAGTTCCACATGGCTAGGCAGGCCTCAGCAAACCCACAATCATGGTGGAAGGTGAAAGGGAAGCAAAGCATATGTTTAAAAGATGGCAGGAAAGAGAGAGTGTGCAGTGGAAACTGCCACTTTTAAAACCATCAAATCCTGTGGCCAGGCCTGTAATCTCAGCACTCTGAGAGGCTGAGATGGGCAGATCACCTGAGGTCAGGAGTTCGAGACCAGCCTGGCCAGCATGGCAAAACCCCGTCTGTACTAAAAATACAAAAAGTTGCTGGGTGTGGTGGTGCACACCTATAGTCCCAGCTACTTGGGAGGCTGAGGCAGGAGAATCACTTGGACCCAGGAGGCAGAGGAGGCAGAGGTTGCAGTAAGCTGAGATCATGCCACTCCACTACAGCCTGGGTGACAGAGTGAGACGCCATCTCAAAAAATTAAATTAATAAATAAAACTGTCAGATCTTGTGAGAACTCCCTCACTATCATGAGAACAGCATGGAAAAACCACCCCATGATCCAATCACCTCCTACCAGTTCCTTCCCTCAACATGTGGGGATTCCAATTCAAGATGAAGTTTGGATGGGGACACAGAGCCAAACCATATTATTCCACCCCTGGCTCCTCCCAAATCTCATGTCCTTTTCACATTTCAAAACCAATCATGCCTTCCCAATAGTCCCCCAAAGTCTTAACTCATTTTAGCATTAACTCAAAAGTGCAAGTCCAAAGTCTTATCTGAGACAAAGCAAGTCCCTTCTGCCTATAAGCCTGTAAAATCAAAAACAAATTAGTTACTTCCAAGATAAAGGATGGTGCACACATTGGGTAAATGTTCCCATTCTAAATTAGAGACATTGGCGAAAACAAACGGGCTACAGGCCTCACGCAAGTCTGAAATCCAGTAGGACAGTCATTAAATATTAAAGCTCCAAAATGATCTCCTTTGACTTCATGTCTCACATCCAGGGTAAACTGATGTGAGGGATGGGCTCCCAAGGCCTTGGGCATCTCTATCCCTGAGGCTCTGCAGGGTACAGCCACCGCAGCTGCTTTCACAGGCTTGTGTTGAGTGCCGGCAGCTTTTCCGGGCACACAGTGCAAGATGTCAGTGGATCTATCATTCTGGGGTCTGGAGGATGATGGCCCTCTTCTCACAGCTTCACTAGGTAGTTCCCCAGTGGGGACTCTATTTTTCCTCCACACTGCCCTAGCAGAGGTTCTCCATGAGGGCTCTGCCCCTGCAGCAGACTACTGCCTGGACATCCAGGCATTTCCATATATCCTCTGAAATACAGGAAGTTTCCCAAACTTCACCTCTTGTTTTGCGCACCTACAGGCTCAACACCACACGGAAGCTGCCAAAGCCTGGGGTTTGCGCCCTCTGAAGCAATGGCCTGAGCTGTACCTTGGCCCCTTTTAGCCACAGCTGCAGCTGGAGTGACTGGGATGCAGGACACCATGTCGCAAGGCTACACAGAGCACTGGACCCCTGGGCCTGGCACATACGACCATCTTTTCCTCCTAGGCCTCTGGGACTGTGATGGGTGGGGCTGCCATGAAGGTCTCTGACATGCCCTGGAGACATTTTCCCCATTGTCTTGGGTATTAACATTCAGCTCCTCATTATTATGCAAATCTCTGCAGCCAGCTTGAATTCCTCCCCAGAAAATGGGTTTTTCTTTGCCACCACATGGTCAGGTAGGCTGCAAAATTTCCAAACCTTTATGCTCTGCTTCCCTTTTCAACATAAATTCCAATTTCAAACCATCTCTTTGTGAAAGCATATAACTGAACACTTTCAGAATAAGCCTTGAATGCTTTACTGTGGCCGGGCATGGTGGTTCATGCCTATAATCCCAGCACTTTGGGAGGCCAAGGTGAGTGCATCATTTGAGGTCAGAAGTTTGGGACCAGCCTGACCAACATGGTGAAACCTCATCTCTACTAAAATTACAAAAATTAGCTAGCCATGGTGGCATGCACCTGTAGTCCCAGCTACTCAGGAGGCTGAGACATGAGAATCACTTGAACCTGGTGGGCAGAGGTTGCGGTGAGCTGAGATCATGCCACTGCATACCAGCCTGGGCAACAGAATGAGACTCTGTCTCAGAAAAAAGAAAAAAAAAAGAAAGAAAAAGAATGCTTTGCTGCTTAGAAATTTCTTCTGCCATATACCCTAAATTATCTCTCTCAAGTTCAAAGTTCCACAGATCTCTAGGGCAGGGGCAAAATGCCACCAGTTTCTTTGCTAAAGCATAGCATGAGTGACCTTTACTCCAGTTCCCAAAAAGTTCCTCATCTCCATCTGAGACCACCTCAGCCTGGACTTCATTGTGCATATCATTATCAACAATTTTGTCAAAACCATTCAACAAGTCTCTAGGAAGTTTCAAACTTTCCCACATCTTCCTCTCTTCTTTGGAGTCCTCCAAATTGTTCCAACCTCTGCCTGTTACCCAGTTCCAATATCACTTCCACATTTTCAGGTTATCTTTACAGCAGCACCCGCACTCTTAGTACCAATTCTCTGTATTAGTCTGTTTTCACACTGCTATGAAGATACAACCACACCAGGCGCAGTGGCTCATGCCTGTAATCCCAGCACTTTGGGAGGCCAAGGCGGGTGGATCACAAGGTCAGGAGTTCAAGACCAGCCTGACCAATATGGTGAAACTCTGTCTCTACTAAAATACAAAAATTAGCTGGGTGTTGTAGCGGGCACCTGTAATCCCAGCTAATTGGGAGGCTGAGGCAGAAGAATCACTTGAACCCCAGGAGGGGGAGGTTGCAGTGATCCTGGGCAACAGAGCAAGACTCCGTCTCAAAAAAAGAAAAAAGATACAACCTAAGATGGTGTAATTTATAAAGGAAAGAAGTTTAACTGACTCACAGTTCCACCTGGCTGGGGAAGCCTCAGGAGACTTATAATGATGACAGAAGGCAAAGGGGAAGCAAGGCACGTCTTCACAAGGCAGCAGGAGAGAGAGTGCTCATGCAGGGGAAACTCCCACTTTTAAAACCATCAGACCCTGTGAGAGCTCCCTCACTGTCAAAAGAATAGCCTGGGGAAAACCACTCCTATTATCCAATCACCCCCCAAATAGGTCCCTCCCTTAACATGTGGGGATTACAATTCAAGGTGAGATTTGGGTACGGACACAGAGTCAAACTATATCAGATAGTTTTGCTGAATACAAGATTCTTGGTTGATAATTTTCTTTCTTTAGCACTCTGAATATGTCATACCACTGCTTTCTGGCATCTATCGTTTCTGATGAGAGTTGGTTGTTATCCTTATTAAAGTTTCTTTGTATGTGATGAGTCATTTTTCTCTTCTTTCAAAATTGTCTCATCCTTCAATTTCAGCATTTTTACAATAATGTGTTTGGGTGTGGATCTCTTTGCCTTCATCCTACTTGAACATCATTGAGCTTCTTTGATGTACAAGGTTTTTCATCAATCTGGGGAATTTTTTAAATCATTATTTCTTCTGATACTTTTTCTGCTCCTCCTCTAGCTCCTCTCTTTACATTTCATGTATATTGGTGCACTTAATAGTGTCTCACATTTTTCTAAGACTATTCATTTTTCTCTCTTCTTCACATTGCATAATCTTTATCAGTCTATCTTCAGTTCCTTGAGTCTTTGTTCTTCCAGTTCCAATCCACTGTTAAGATTCTCTAGTAAATTTTTAATTTCAGTTATTTTAGTTTTTTATAGAGACAAGGTTTTACTATGTTGCTCTGGTTGGTCTTGAACTCCTGGCCTCAAGTGATCCTCCTGCCTGGGTCTGGGATTGCAGGTATAAGCCACCACACCTGACCTCTTTGAACATATTTATTGTGGCTGTATTGAAGTTTTTGCTAAATCTGACATCTGGGCTTTCTCACAGGCAGTTTCTGATGCCTGCTTTTTGTTTATATAAGAGTCACACTTTCCTGTTTGTTTGAAGGTCTCATAAGTTTTGATTCAAAACTGGACATTTGAGGTAACATACTATAGCAACCACGAATACCAATTCCTCTTCTGCCCATCTCTGGGGCTTGTTTTTGTTTGTTTGCTTGTTTAGTGACATAGCTAGACTGTTTCAATGAAGTATATTTCCCTTGAAGTATAAAGACACTCATGTCCCTCCTCAGACAGTGTTGCTTTGGTTGTGCCCATCGTCTGTGTGGGTTTAACAGAGTTGTACTGCCTGTCTCCCTTTCGGATCTCTCTGCTGTCTGCCTTTGTTGATATCATACTCAGCTGTTCAACTCCACCTACCTACTGTTTGCTCTATGGTTTTCAACAATGCCCTGGGGCATACAATTGCTCCAGTCTTATTCAATTAAATTCAGGCAAAGATATTTTTTAAGGCCAATCTTTAGGTTCCTTATAATTCTAGTAAGGTTCTTCTTAGCTGCCTCTTTCCCTGGTTCAGAGTCTCTGATAAACAAGCTGGCCTATAGTTTAGCTTGTTGCTCTCACAAAGCTACCAGGCTCCTCTTAATTTCTTGCTCTCAAAATCTCCATTGTATTCAAGAATGCCTTTAGACTTGAGCTTTCCCATACTCTGTTTTAGCTAAAGTCAATTATTTTGGGGAGAGCTTCAAACCTTCTATTCTTCTAGACTGTCTCTACTTCTAGGCAAAATCTCGGCCAGGGTAGTAGACTGGTCTTGGCTTGCCTCTCTCAATGTTGAACCTCCATTTTATGAGGGAGCTGGGGCAAAAGCAACCAGGTCTCCGTATTCTCAGCCTTCTGCACCTGGGATAAGGCTTCTGTCCCATGAATGGGGGCTAGGTGGAATGAAGTAGACCCTGACCTGTCAGCTGGAGGCTCTCCAGGAACTTGGCCTCAGTAACTTGGAGTTAGAGAAGAGAAATGCTGGACACCTGCCCCTCCTGGCAAGGGACTATATCCCTTCACTGAAAGCTGAGGAGAGAGGAGCTGGGAGGGATGAGAAGAGAGCAGGTCATGCTCAGGTACCATAGACACTCACTATTCTTACCAAGATTTAGTAGATTTTCTTGAATAAATGTATTTTTTTTCATTTGCTGCATGCCCTTCAAACAACTTCCAGAGGCTTTAGAAGGTTGGCTTTTAAAATAATTTTCACCAAGTACGGTTGCTTCACTGAGGAATTGTGACTCTTCGCACTGGCATTTCTAGAAATGGAATTCCAACTCCACAACTGTTTCTTTTTAAATGTAACAAAATGTTAAGGGCAAGAGAGCTTTTGTAGACATTTAAACATTTCTTAAATTTTATTTTGCACTTTTAAATTTGTCGATCAATTTTTTTTAGGGTTCAAACATTTTTAGTAGGCCTTGAAGAGTCTGTGAACACTAGGCACAGTGTCTACAGAGCCCAATCGAAAAAGAGCCCAAGTGTAGCCAGATGGGGAAACATGTCCAGCCATCCCCACTGGGCACATTCCCACCTGAGTAGCAGATACCCTACTCTAATTAGACTCTTCTTTCAGTACTAACAGCTGAGGCATGGACCCTAGACATTTCAGCTGCTAACAACATTGTTTAATAATGAGCCATGGGCTGAATTCCTCAGTTTAGTATTCTTCTGGCTGCATGTTATCAATGCTGACTCCGTCCCAGAAGTAGCAACCTGGGTTACAGATCAGTTTCCTAGAGCCTCTGTCACCAAAAGAGCCACCAATCCGATCTCCAATTATATAAGGAATGTTTCAAAAGATATTCTTTTCTGCTTCACAGGTAATTGGATGTAGCCAAACGTATGAAGTCATTTTAGAACAATGATAAGATCAAAATGTAAAATAATCACTTCTAATATGAGGTAGCAAGGTGGAAAGTGAGCCAGGATGGAAATGCAAAACCTCTATGGGGGGTTACTGACACGGACCATTTTTTAAATTTTATTTATTTATTTATTTATTTATTTTGAGACGGGATCTTGCTCTGTCACCTAGGCTGGAGTGCAATGGCACGATCTCGGCGCACTGCAACCTCCGTCTCCCGGGTTCAAGCGATTCTCCTGCTTCAGCCTCCCAAGTAGCTGGGATGACAGGCATGCATCACCATGCCTGGCTAATTTTGTATTTTTAGTAGAGACAGGGTTTCTCCATGTTGGTCAGCCTGAACTCCCGACCTCAGGTGATCTGCCTGCCTCAGCCTTCCAAAGTGCTGGGATTACAGGTGTGAGCCACCGTGCCCGGTGACATGGCCCATCTTGATGACTATGGGTTTCCAGTGATTGGAAGCCCCCGTGTGAGCCATATGTGCCCTGTCTATCAAAATCCTAGAGCAATTTCAGATGCATTCATAGATAGTGCACGTTACTTTGACAGCACCTCCACATATAAACAGCAGTACAGCAAAAGTTGCAGATATTTCAACAGCTGAAAGGGACAGGATGGGGAAAATCAACCAACACTTTTCTGACACTGGAATTCCGTAAACCAATGTGACTCTATGGTCCAGAATCAAGGGGAAAGGATGGTCCTACATTTGTCCTGCATGGATAAAAACACATCTAGACATGTGTTCACATGTGAACTACACATTTTATAAGAGTTCCTGACAAATGGACAAAATCCAAAGAAGGAGGACCCTAGAGTGAAGCACACCACATGAGGAACACACAAAGGGCTTCACATTTCCTTTCAAATGGGGGTTTGGAAACAAAATAGTTATCTTCAAATATTTTATAGCTGTCCTTAAAAGTGTAAAAACTGCCTGGTACTCCAGCTCCATTCCAAAACACAATCATTCATTCATCTATTCAGCAAACATTTATTCTGCATCTCCTCAGAGTGAGGCCCTGTGTTAAGTGGCTATCTAGGGGTACATAAGACTCTTCGTAAGTAATGAAGAGTCTAGAAGCAGAGAGGGTTAAACAAGCATGCGAATAACCCAGTAACCATAATACAGGGGAGAGTATGATAGGCATCATGTGAGCAGAACAAAGCTTACTTTGGAATTCAGAGTCAGGAGTTATCATGTCCCACTAGCAAGATCAGAAACGACACCATGAAAGAGATGGCATTGCACTGGGTTTCAAAGATGTGTACTATTTCTGTGAGGAGAAATATACTAAAGACTTATTCCAGGTTGGAGGTAAAAGTGCAAATACTTAGAGGTGAGAAAAGGGCTGGAAAACATAATGGGACAGAGCCAAAGAACTGATGAGTTCAAGTTGACCAACCACAGGTATAGAAATCTCAAGTATTAGGGGACAAAGCTAGAACTTTATAGGCCCAACAGTGAAGAGCTTGTATCTTAGGCTGCAGAGAATGACTAGGTGCAGGTATTATTAAAAGCTTTGTAATATAGAGTGTCGTGTTTGTTTGACTCCTAGCATAGATCAGAGGCAGACACAGAGAGACAGGAGGTTTGCACAATGGCTAGGTAGAAGGAAATGAAGTCCTGAAGTAGGATTGAGGCAGGTAGCAGTGGGGATGGACATGAGGGAAAAAAGCTGTGAGGTATTTCAGAAACTGAATCAACAGCAGCCAAGACACTTCTGGAAATATGGGAGTGGGTGAGGAGGGATAACTCAGTTATCAAGTCTAAGGGACGCAGAAAGAGCAGAAACCCCTGCTGGAGGAGAAACTGACTCAGGGTCAGAGCAGGCTGAGTGAATATGGAAGACAGTGTGGCTACCCTGGAAAGTGGCTAGGATAGGACCAGGAGAATGTTCTAACCCAAAGCCTTGCTCTAAGCACCTCTCAAACCTTCCCCAACTCATGATCACCCCCTCAGAAGCTACTTGATAAGGAAATACCTGAAAAGAACAGGCAAGGATAGAGCCAATCCATCCTTGAGAAGCGCCACTGGCTACCCAAGGCGACCCTCTGTGAAGGCAGAGGCTGTTGCAGGGTTAGAGAAACGCCCCCCTCCACCTTGAGGTCCCCCAACAGGGGATATAAAGAGCAACCTTCCGGCCCTGAGTCTGCCACTCACTCCCCCTGAAACCTTAAAAGATGATCTTCTCTCACTTTGGGAGGCTGAGGTGGGCGGATCACTCGCAGTCAGGAGTTGGAGACCAAACCTGACCAACATGGAGAAACCCCATCTCTACTAAAAATACAAAAAAATTAGCTGGGCATGGTAGCACATGCCTGTAATCCCAGCTACTCAGGAGGCTGAGGTAGGAGAATCACTTGAACCCAGGAGGCAGAGGTTGGGGTGAGCCGATATCATGCCATTGCACTCCAGCCTGGGCAACAAGAGTGAAACTCCATCTCAAAAAAAAAAAAAGATGATCCTCTCTGAGTCAATTCCTTCATTTGTAAGATAGGGGTAGTAATGAGTACCCCACCCATTTCACAGGTTTTATTAGATTAAGTATGAGGAGACAGAATCTTGCAAAGCACACAAAAGCCAAGGGTCATTAGAAGTTGAGAGCAGAAACTACAACAAATTCCTATGTGTATCCTGTATGGAGCTGTCTATGGAAGGAGGGAGGGAGCAAGGTAGGCAAGAAAATACCATAGCCTGGGGGCCACAGGCAGCTGTTAGTCAAAGAATACTGCCTGCCAGATTTCAAGAACAGCCTGCTCCAGAGAAATAGGAGGGACAGTTAAAATCAACCAGGTCATCCCTCTTGTTTAACAGATGGGAGGCTTCGCCCTGAGACAGGCCCAGTAACCTACCAAAGATCTCTAGTGGTGTGATAGAGGGACCAGGGATATGTCCAATAACTGGAATGTCTGTATAATCACAGTGTACACAGTATTTCTACACACATTATCTTACTTATCTTCACAAATAGCCTTTGAGCTGAGTGGGAAAGTATTATTAAAATTTCGGCCGGGCTTGGTGGCTCAAGCCTGTAATCCCAGCACTTTGGGAGGCCGAGACGGGCGGATCACGAGGTCAGGAGATCGAGACCATCCTGGCGAACACGGTGAAACCCCGTCTTTACTAAAAAATACAAAAAAATTAGCCGGGCGAGGTGGCGGGCGCCTGTAGTCCCAGCTACTCGGGAGGCTGAGGCGGAAGAATGGCGTAAACCCGGGAGGCGGAGCTTGCAGTGAGCTGAGATCCGGCCACTGCACTCCAGCCTGGGCGACAGAGCCAGACTCCATCTGAAAAAAAAAAAAAAAAAAAAAAAAATTCCTGTTTTTCAACCTGAGGTTAAATGACTTGTCCAGGGAAGGATTCAAATCCAGACAGTCATACCCCCAGCCCACTGCTCTTTCTCTATACCACAACTTCATGCCTGCGCTGGGTTTTAGCACAATCATTTCAGCTTTCATCATATTTCAGATTCCAAATTCTGTTTCATTACAAGTTCTTTTTCCTCTTATTTCACACTGCCTTCAGCAATATTTCACATTCAACCTTACCTGGTAGGATCCTACCGATCTCTTGTCTTAAAAGTTCAGTGCCCACATTTGGCACCAGAAACTCTTTTCTAAACCTGAATTATGAAAACTGGGCCTTCCCATATAAATCATCTTTACAAAGTCTGTCCTCACAAGTGTATCATTTGAGATGTGCATGATTATTACAGCAAACACATTGGACTAATTGAGGCAATATTTAACATGCAAGTACCAAGAAAGCAGCTTTCACAAATGTGTAGAAAACGAAGGCAAATAGTTCCTGGCTTTATCAATAAAAGCTGATTTGCATTCATGGGAGGACCTCCAAGTGCAGTCAGCAACAGAAAATGATCCCGATAATTCCAGTAGCCCACATCCAAAGGTTCTGAACCTGAATGTGTGTCTTTATTGAGGGAGGTCCAGGGAAGACCTAGGGGAAGAAAGTGCTGAGATAAAACTGGGAACTGTCTCAATGTCCTCTTTCCCTTAGTCTGTGGGGCCTGACGTTCCATCACGAACCTTATTTCAGGAGTAAGCAATGAATGTTTTGCTCCTCTTTTCAACTCAGGGAAGAGGATTAATATTGCTCAGTCTCCTTGGCTTGCAGAGGTTTCTCGTGGGGATCATCAGGGGTGTGCTGACGCCTCCAGGCAGCACAGTAACAGGCTTAGGGGCCGGGCTGCGCAGGGGCGCTCCCATCTAACCTGTCTCTCCCTGCACTTTCTTATAAACAAGCCTTCAGTGGCGTGGCAGTCATTTCTGCTGGAAAATACTGGCATTCGTTCCTCTTATGCCCTCTCCTTCCTCACTATCCCCAGAACCAGAACATAACTTCCCACCCACCCCACTCCCGTCAGAAGCAGCTAACGGATGGTAACAGCTCAGCAGCCCTCGGTTTGGAGCTCAACGGACATGGCAACCACCTGGTGAAGGCACCAGCCTCGGCCCCCCGACCCCCCCCAGCGGCGCGCCCCAGGGATGCCCCCGGCTGGGCACCGCAGGCAGGACCCAGAGCAGCGAGGCCCAGACGCCGGGCAAGCCCCCAGGGAGCGCGCTGCCCCGGGTGAGGCCGGGAGTCAGACTAAGCCCAGAGACCATCCCCACCCGCCATTAATAAAACGCAGGAAAAATTAAAGCTTTGTTTACCGACATGAGTGATCACTGTGGCCAGTCGCCGGGTGAGCTCCTGGGGGGGCATCTCTTCTTTTAAGCAAGACAGCATTTCACTGAAAAACCACTCCGTATAAATAAAGTCAAACAAAACTGTTTCTACCGCTGCTGTGGATGATTTTTTAAAGGCATCTCCTCCCGAGGATGCTCTGCCCTCGCCCTCTTCCTGGCTCTCCAGTCAAGGATCGAGAGTCCCTCGCAGCCGCTGCCAGCTCTCCCTCGCCACGCCTCGCGGGGGCTCCTGTGACAGACCAAGTCTGGCGCTTTCCCAGCGTCGCAGCTGGACCGAGAGGGGAGCGGCCGCTCTCCAAAAGGAAGCAAGTTGCCAGTCTCGCCAGAACCGCGTCCCGGCTCCTCCGGCTGGGCGAGGGCAAGGGCTTCCAGAATCGCGGTCCTGGCCGCCGGGTTTCCGGCGCCGCCTCCAGGGACTGTGAGGTGAGGGATGCTTCGCCGGGTGCAGGGGAGGCGGCAGGTGGCTGCGGCTCCTCTGCGCCGCCCGCCCCACGGCCCACGCCCCACGCCCCACGCCCCACTCCCCGGAGCCCACCTCTTCCCGCCCGCAGGCGGCGCCCGGGGCTCTCGGGGAGGCGCGCACGCGCCCAAGCGCCGCTTGTTTGGGGGTCGGGAACGCTGCGCCCCTTTCCCTGCTGGGAGCCAGCGCTCCAGCCCCTGGAGTGGGGGCGACTCACGGTCCCTACTCGGAACCGTGGGGCAGGGAGACAGCGACTGAGGCGCTCCAGCCGCACCGGGGTCGGGATCACCAGACGCGCGCCGGCTTGGTCTCCGCCCCTCCTTCTTCCCGGCGCGGTGTCTGCGGAGGAGCAGCGGAGAGAAGGGGGCTGACCGGAAGAGATGCCGCCATCCGGCAGGACCCGGAGCGGGAGGCTGGGTGAGGCGCCGCTGCTTGCCCCACCTTCTGACCTGGGGGGCGGCTGGCGTGTGTTTTCCCCCCTTGAGGTTGTTCCACGCAGTTCTTGGCCTCCGCTGGCCACACCTGCACTGGAAGCCCAGCGCCTGGGCTGCGCTCCAACATGACTGGGCACGCATGGGCGCGCTCACCCCCTGTGTGGGCTTTTTCCTTGGTGCAGCTGCGCCCTTGCCACTGCTCCGTCTGTCACCAGTCAGGCGCGCCAGTGCTACGTTCTGGAGAGGCTGTGGCACATCTTCCATGCCGGTCCTCCTCCCCATCAGCCCATTATCCCGTGGTTTCCCTAGTTGGGCCCAGACACTTTCTGACTGGCAGCAAAAGACTAACCCCAGTTCAGCAGAGCGCCATGGGAAACACCTGAGCAAATGCGAATTCGGTCAGGTTGTCCCCCAATCCTTTCTACAGCGGGAGTCCCTGAATACTCAGCCGGTGGCGTGGCGGGACCACCCATGAGGATGTTCTCAGCCATCTCTTTCCTCTTCGATATGTAAAAAGCCAAGCCGCAAACACCCTGGATCCAAATTCTAGGAGTAGTCCCCCATCCCAGGGGGCGGAGGTTATTTTTAATGCTCTCTCTAGCAATTGTGGGCTGTAGTTGAGAAGCGACGTTAGTTCACCTGTGTCATGAGATTTGGCGAGAGGAGGTTCTTCCCGCTGTGAAGTTTGGCACTTTGCACGCTGCCTGCAAAACAGAGCAAGGATTTTCTTTTTCTTTCTTTTTTTTTTTTTTTCTTTTTTTTTTTTTCGTTTTTAGAGACGGAGTTTCACCATGTTGCCCAGGCTGGTCTCAAACTCCTGGGCTCGAGTGATCATGCCCGGCCACAGAGCAACCATTTTCACAACCACCTTTTGCAAGAGATTAAAAAAAGGGTTAAAAGTCCGGGCATAGTGGCCCACGCCTGTAATCCCAGCACTTTGGGAGGCCGAGGTGAGGAGATCACAAGGTCAGGCGTTCAAGACCAGCCTGGCCGACATAGCGAAACCTCGTCTCTACTGAAAATACAAAAATTAGCCGGGTATGGTGTCACGCGCCTGTAATCCCAGCTACTGGGGAGGCTGCGGCAGGAAAATTGCTTGAACCTGGAAGGTGAAGGTTGCAGTGAGCCAAGACCGTGCCATTGCACTCCAGCCTGGGCAACAGAATGAGACTCCATCTAAAAAAAAAAAAGTTAAAGATCCACAGGAGGGAGGCAGCTTTTGAATTATATTTCCACGGTGGTTTCTGGCTATTCAGGGGTCACAAGTGTTTTCAAGGAACCAAATGAGATGTTTCCTACTGATAGTAGTCAGAACCCTGGTGCCCAGTCAGAGCCAATTGTGAGTTTTGGTCAGCGGAAACCAATGCTTTGTAAAGAACACAATGATGTAGGGTATGTTGGACTGGGAGCATCAGAGCCACTTTGAAGATCCAATAACCTCAATTTCCCAGCTTAGGCCGGGTCCTTATGGGTGAGAATCATGAAAAGGAAGAAGAGAAGGAATGGAGGAGAGGAAAAGGAGGGAGGAGAAGCTTATGATTAAGAATGAGAAGAAAAAGAAAAGAGATACAAAGGAAATAAATCACACTCAGAGTGCTGCCCACATCTTTGGTACTTTCACAGTCCTCAAAGGTTTCCATGGAGATAAATGAGCTCCAGTTATGGTGAGATGTAGCAGGCAGCGCCTATTCTCAGAAACTAATTTTGCTCTTGTCTCTGACACTTGCTCTCTCAGGGCCTTCACTGCTTCCCCTGGGCAGTAAGGAAGTGGCTCTGTGATCTCCAAGTTCCCTTTTCCAGCTCTGAAATCCTATAACTGGAATTAAGAAGAAATGATCGGCCGGCTGCGTTGTCTCACACCTGTAATCCCAGCACTTTGGGAGGCTGAGGTGGGTGGATTACCTGAGATTAGGAGTTCGAAACCAGCCTGGCCAACATGGTGAAACCCCATCTCTACTAAAAATAACAAAAATCAACCGGGTGCATTGGTGGGCACCTGTAATCCCAGCTACTTGGGAGGCTGAGGCAGGAGAATCGCTTGAACCTGGGAGGCGGAGGTTGCAGTGAACTGAGATAGTGCCACTGCACTACAGCCCAGGTGACAGTGTGAGATTCCATCTCAAAGAAAAGAAGAGGAAGAGGAAGAAGGAAGAAGGAAGAAGAAGAAGAAGAAGGAAGAAGGAAGAAGGAAGAAGGAGAAGGAGAAGGAGAAGGAGAAGGAGAAGAAGAAGAATAAGAAGAAGAAGAAGAAGAAGAAGAAGAAAGAAGAAGAAATAATGACCATATAGTGTTCAATATCTCATACCTCCTTGTTCTTCCAAGAAAATGGTCATTGTCTCCATTGTTCTCATGAACATTGACATCCTTTCTGTCTTCTTTCTTCCCACCCTCCCACCTTCCCTGCCTGTTTTTCTCCTTCCTAATTATGATCTCTTATATTATGCCTCCTTGTGTTCATTAATGAGGACAAAGCCCTCATGAACTAATCACCTCTTGAAGGTCTTCTTTCTCAGTGCTGTTGCATTGAGGATCGAGTTTCCAATGCATGAACTTTGGAGAACACATTGAAACCACAGCACAAAGAGGCATCTCATCACCCATGTGATGCCTTCCACTATGTTATGATGCCGCATGAAGGCTTTCACCAGATACAGCCCCTCGATCTTAGACTTCCCAGCCTCCAAAACCATAAGCCAAAGCAATTTCTGTTCATTTTAAATTGCCCAGTCCTTGGTTTTCTGTTACGGCAGCACAAAACAGACTAAGACATCTTGGCTGGCAAAATCAGAGAAACAAGCTAGAAAAGCCTGCTTCCTTCTCCAGTGAACCAATTAACAATCACTCACATCTACTGAACATCTGCTATGGTTGTGATAGGCAGTGTCAGGTACAACTACCACCACCATATAGCAAGTGACTGTTCTGTGTCTAGTATGATGTTAGACATTTTGCAAACACCTTTGAGGCCTCGCAACAGCACTCTAAAGGCTTTAGCCTCATTTTGCAGATGCCATTGTAAAGGACCAAACTGTGTAGTCAAAACCTAGACCATTCTCTCCCTTCAGTAAAGACCTGCTCAAGCTGGTCAGACACGGTGGCCCACACCTGTAATCCCAGCACTTTGGGAGGCTGAGGTGGGAGGATCACCTGAGGTCAGGAGTTCGAGACCAGCCTGACCAACATGGAGAAGCCCTGTCTCTACTAAAAATACAAAATTACCTGACTGTGGTGGCGCATGCCTGTAATTCTAGCTACTCAGAAGGCTGAGGCAGGACAATCACTTGGACCCAGGAAGCAGAGGTTGCGGTGAGCTGAGATGACGCCACTGCACTCCAGCCTGGGCAACAAGAGTGAAACTCCATCTCAAAAAATAATAATAATAATTGCTCAAGCTCCAAGTCCCTGTAGATTGCACCTCCCTATGGGTGAACTGTCAGTGCAACTTCTGGCAAAGGAAAGACAGACAAAGGACCTACCTTGGAGAGCAGTGGCTGGCACTACAGCCTCCTCAGCTCCTGGTGCTACAGGTGAGGGTGGACATTCCTGGGGTACCAAGGAGGCCACCAGTTTCATCTACATCTGTGGTTCCCAAACTTTAGCAGCATCACCTGGGAATAGAAGTAATTTTTATAAAAACACAAATTTCTGGGCCCTACCTCCAGGATTCTGGTTTAGTAGTCTGGATTGGTACCCAAGAATCTGCATTTCTAACAAGTCCCCAGGAAAACTGACGGTACTAGTCCTGGGATTACCCTTTGAGCACCACTGGCCTGGATGAGCGCTCTTTAAAATTCTTAGATTGCACATCTTAGTATGATTGTGCCATTAGAAAGAGATTTGGTCTTTGCCCCAAGGTCCTGGCATAGAGCTCCTAAGCCTCTTGGAATTTCATGAATAGTAGTGTGATAGGAGTGTCTTTTGTTCTAATGAAGAGACTCTTAGCAGACCCCTAGATAGCTTCAGAACACAGCCTGTTCACCAGAAAGACCAAGCCTTGGTTAGAAGGTTGAAACTCTCAGCCTTATCCCTCAACCTCTAGGAAGGGGGAAAATGCTGCAGATTGAGTTAACGACCAACCAATGATTTAATCAATTGTGCTTACAGAGCAGAGCCTCCATAAAAATCCCCAAATGAAGCCGGGCATGGTGGCTCACGCCTATAAATCACAGCAATTTGGAAAGCCAAGGAAGGCAGATTGCTTGAGCTCAGGAATTCGAGACCAGCCTGGGCAACATGATGAAACCCAATCTTTACAAAAAAATCAAAAAATTAGCCAGGCATGGTGGCACATGCCTGTGGTTCCAACTACTTGGAGGGCTGAGGAGGGAGGATCCCTTGAGCCCAGGAGGCTGAGGCTGCAGTGATCCAAGATCACATCACTGCCCTACAGCCTGTGTGACAAAATGAGACTGTCTCCAAAAAAAAAAAAATCCCTAAATGATTGTGTCAGAGCTTCTGGATTGGTGGACACATCAAGTGCTGGGAGGATGGTACACCTGGAGAGGGCATGGAAGCTTTGCAGACCACCACCTCCCATACTTTGCCCTATGCACCTCTTCCGCTTGGCTTTTCCTGAGTTGTATCCCTTACAGTAAACTGGTAACAATAAGTAAAGCACTTCCCTGAGTTCTGTGAGTCATTCTAGCAAATTATCAAACCTCAGGAGGAAGTCAGGGAAACTCTCAATTTATAGCCAACCAGAAGTATGGAAGGCTGGGGATTTGTAATTGGTGTCTGAATTGAAGGGCAGTCTTATGGGACTGTGCTCTTAACCTGTGGTGTCTATTCTAACGCCAGATAGTTAAAATCAGATTTGAATTGAATTGCTGGACACCCAGTTTGTGCCAGAGAATGAAAAGTGGCATTGGAAAAGATCCCACTTACTCCACAGCTGATTGAATAGACGAACCTAAGAAGTGACATGACACCGGGCACAGTGGCTCACACCTGTAATCACAGCATTTTGGGAGGCCGAGTTGGGCGGATCACCTGAGATCAGGAGTTCAAGACCAGCCTGACCAACATGGAGAAACCCTGACTCTACTAAAAATACAAAATTAGCCAGGCATGGTGGCGCATGCCTGTAATCCCAGCTACTTGGGAGGTTGAGGCAGGAGAATCGCTTGAACCTGGGAGGCAGAGGTTGCGATGAGCCGAGATAGCACCTTTGCACTCTAGCCTGGACAACAAGAGCAAAACTCCGTCTTGAAAAAAAGAAAAAAGAAGAAGAAGTGACATGTTACTTGAGCTCACACCATCCTAACAGTCATTCCACTGCCATCTTTTTGTTTTCTGAAATCAACCTGCCACCCTAGCATAGGGGTGTATGTGTGCATGCATGTGCATACATGGGGGGGTGGGGCAGCACATCTACCTCTACCTCTACGCTGCCACTGTCTCTTCCCATGTGTTTCCCTGTGTGGTTTTGTCTCATCCCACAAGTGACTGAATTACAACACACATTTTGTGTGTGTAAATGCTGAGGACATTTTGCCCCTAAATTCTTAGGAGTCTTATTTGCCAGTAGAAGTATCCTCCTCAGTGCCATCTGAGGGATTAACCCTGCATTCCCAGAGGAAACTGTGATGGCATCCCCTGGGTCAGTTGCCTTTGCAAAACAACGCTGATTCTCTTCAGGATCCACCCATACCCACCCTTCTTTGCTTCTAGACCTATAACTAGACTCAAGTCCCAGCAGGCCCCCTGTAACTCACCCAGCAGGCGAGTTACAAAGTATGCCCCATGCACGGGTATATTACAAAAGAATTACTTGAGTTTTCTAATTTATACAGACAGAAATCTGGGGAACATATGTGGAAATGAATATTAAGGGCATGAGATATTGACATAAAGAACATAAAGCTGGATCAGGCTGAATTTATTGATATGGACCCACAAAGCAGAGATTCTGCCTTTAACAATGCAGCTTAGAGTTAGAAGGGATTCTAACAGTCTATTTGGTTAGTTGACTGATGCATGGACAGAAAGGTGGCTCATGCATTCAACATATGTTTATATGTTGAAATCCTAATTCCAAAATGAGTTATGAATCCCTGACCTGCCTTGGTTTCATGTAGAGGAAGGGATTCAAAGGCTTAGGGAAATTGGATTGTTAGAGCAGATTCGTCATTTAAGACCTACTCACCCACCTTGGCAGGGTACATACCCTTTTCATCACAACCGTGAGAAATGTCTGAGGGGAGCCCTGGCATTCTTAGAGCTCTGTGATCTTTCTTTGCTGTGGGCCAGGCCTTACAGTGGTAACTACAGTCACTGAATTGGGAAACTTCAATGTAATAGGAGTAATTGGATCTCAGGTTGGCAGGGACTAAGTGGCAGCACTCAATCATCAAAGGTGAGGTGAATGTGATTACCACAAGGGACAGCAAAGTCAAAGCAGGAACTGAAATAGTCTGACTCTTGCAGACCTCAGCATTTGCTGGCTGATCATGATCTTTCCAAAAGTGGAATAGACAGGAGGCCTACTAAATTCTTATTTGATTTGTATCGGCAGAAAGGTTTCTAGGTCAAGTGAACAAAAGTCTAACTTGAATCATAAAATGGAGAGTCACAACCCCTCATTCAATTCCAGGATTTGAGCCAGTTTACAGTCCCAGAACCCCTTGAATTAAGATAAAATTGAGTGCCCTTTTGGAAAGAACCCCATATCAACCAAAATTTTTTGTACTGTTAATCTTTCTCCCAGCCTTCCCCAAAGGATGTGTGGCATTTTACTCAGGTAGCTGTACATTAGGGAACAGGAAATAATGAGACTTTGGGGGATTATAGGACTCTGAACTGACACTAATCCCAGGACACCAAAAACATCATTGTGGCCCACTAGTCAGAATAGGGGCTAATGGAGATCGGGTGATCACTGAAGTTTGCTATAGTCTGAATGTTTGTGTCATATGTTGAAATCATAACCCCCAAAGTGATAGTATTAGGAGGTGGAGGCTTTGGGGTATGATTAGTTCATAATGGTAGAACCCTCATGAATGGGATTAGTGCCTTTATAAAAGAGGCCTGAGGGGAGCATGGTTTCCCCCTCTGCCACATGAGGACACAGCGAGAAGTTGGCATTTTGCAACCTGGAAGAGGGCCTTTGCCAAAACCTGGCCGTGCTGGCACCCTGATCTTGTACTTCCCAGCCTCCAGAAGTGTAAGAATAAATTTCTGTTGTTTATAAGCCACCAAGTCTAAGGTATCTTGTTACAGCAGCCCAAATAGACTAAGAGTTTTAACTCAAGTATGTCCTACAGCAGGCCCAATGGGGCCTCTGACCCCATCCTGTGGTTACTTCCCCAGTTCCAGAATGTATAATTGGAATAGATACACTCAGCAGCTGGCAGAATCCTCATATATGTTTCCTAACCTGTGAAGTGAAGGCCGTTATGGTGGAAAGGTCAAGTGGAAGCCACTGGAATTGCTTCTACTTAGGGAAATAGAAGTAATATTGCATCCCTGGAGGAATGCAGTAATATTGCATCCAAAAGTAATATTGCATCCCTGGAGGAATGCAGTATTCCTGCAGAGCTTGGAGCCACTATTAAGAACTTGAAAGATGCAGGGGTGGTGTTTCCCACCATATGCCCCATCAACTTGCCTATCTGGTCTGTGCAGAAGACAGATGGATCTTAGAGAATGACAGTGGATTATCAGAAGCTTAACCAGATTATGATTCCAATTGCAGCTGCTGCCAAGACCAGCTCGGCTGGGGAGACCCTAACCCAGTGGCACTAGAGGAATTAAAGACACAGACACAGAAATATAGAGATGTGAAGTGGGAAATCAGGAGTCTCACAGCCTTCAGAGCTGACAGCCCCAAAGAGAGATTTACCCACATAATTATTAACAGCAAACCAGTCATTAGCATTGTTTCTATAGATATTCAATTAACTAAAAGATTCCCTTATGGGAAACGAAGGGATGGGCCAAATTAGAGGAATAGATTGGGCTAGTTAACTGCAGCAGGAACACGTCCTTAAGGCAGACATCACTCATGCTATTGTTTGTGGCTTAAGAATGCCTTTAAGCAGTTTTCTGCCCTGGGTGGGCCAGGTATTCCTTGCCCTCATTCCCATAAACCCACAACCTTCCGGTGCAGGCGTTAGGGCCATTATGAGCATATTACAGTGCTGCAGAGATTTTGTTTATGGCCAGTCTTGGGGCCAGTTTATGACCAGATTTGGGGACTTGCTCCCAACATGTCCCCCTTCTCTGATTTGCAAAGAGATAAAAGCAAGGGCAGCTTTGTCATGGTGAGCTACTTCTCATAGGAGTTGGGATCCGCATCTGCAGACTATACAAAGACAAACAACATAGATTAAAAGCACAGTCATCATTGAAATCACAGAGTTTCCAAGTGTTTTTATTCATTTTAATGGGTTACTAGCTGCTAATTTGTCTGCAGTTCCTTTAAGCACTACAGTTCCTGGTATTAAGGTCAGGTGTGCCTGGGATGCTTTAAATATTTGTTCTTTTAATTTTGCTACATCCAAAAACAAGTTTGTAGAGTGTCCTTCTAGATGCTTTTTTATTCTTTCCCAAATTTTGATCTTATTAAGAGCATTTAATAGTTTCCACAAATCCTTACATTAAGCTCCTAGAGCAGGCCATATCATTTGAGGTTGAAGTGCCACTATACTGCCATGGTTCCAGATAATAGGAACTTTTGCCATACTTCTTAATATATCTACCATCTGACCATTTTGTTCAGATCAGCTGAGCATAGTATGACCATGGCACACAGACTGAGAGGTGCAATTCAAGCTAAACATCCCCTTAAGGGACCAATTAATAATGATTCCATAGGAATCATGGAATCATTGTGCAGCACCTCTGCCTGTTCTGCAAAGCAATCTTTCAAACAAGTACGTTCATTTTTTCTGACTGGGTCCAATCCTGTTTACAAATAGGTTTTTGAGGGCAGTATGCCTCAATTATAGGAGCAGATTTATTATGGTAAATACCAAGATCAGAAAGCATGTGTAACTGTGTCATAGAGTGATTGCATCCAGGCATTATTACCAGTGCTTATTGAAGGAATACTCATGGCAGTGGTGATAACCATTATCATAGCTACCATTAAATTATTCATTGTGACTGGTTATCCCACTTTCCTCAGGTTTTCTTCAGCCATCTGTGACAGCTTCTTGATCTGTCCCCAGGTGGGTGGCTGTGTTCTGTGGGTGTTGCACGTGACAGTTGGGGTCCTCCTCAGCATCAGTCTCGACATGGCTGCAACCGGGGAGTCCTCAGGATCCTCCCGGAGTCTCTTCCTTCGCATCTGGCTCATGATAAGGTTTCAGGTGCCTTGATGGTATCCAAATTGGCTGTTGATTTTGGCCTGGAGAAATAAAAGCATAACCTCTACACCAAGTTATTATTTTACCTATTTCCCAACTTTTTATTATTGGATTTCTCCACCAAATCAGTTTCTCTGTTTCTGTCTTTGCAGCTGGTTTCTGTAGATGCTATTCAGCTGCTGATAACATCTGACCTTTGGACAGGCTAAAAAAATTTAAAGTTAATAATGCTAGGTTCAGTTGCATCTGTGGGGTTCCACATTCTCTGTCTCCCTTCTGCTTTTGCAACTGCTGTTTTAGGGAGAGATTCATTCTTTCCACTATGGCTTGTCCTTGAGAATTGTATGGGATACCAGTAATGTGTTTAATATTCCACATAGAGAAAAAGGCAGCTAGAGCTTGGCTAGTATAGCCTGGGGCATTATCTGTTTTAATAGAAGCTGGAATGCCCATCACCGCAAAACACTGCAAAAGGTGACATTTAACACAGGCAGAAGCCTCTCCTGTTTGGCATGTAGCCCAGACAAAGTGAGAAAAGGTATCCACACATACATGTACATAAGCTAGTCTCCCAAACGAGGGAACATATGTGACTCCATTTGCCAAATAGAGTTAGGTTCCAGTCCTCGAGGATTAACTCCTCCTGTGAAAGATGAGGAATGTACCATTTGGCAAGTTGGGCATCGCTGGATAATAGCTTTAGCTTCTTTCCAGGTAATGTTGTATCTGCAATTGAGACCAGAGGCATTAACATGGGTTAAATTGTGAAAGTGTCTAGCATTAGATATTGCAGTAGCAACTAGGCGATCAGCCATTTGATTCCCTTCAGTCAAAGGTCCTGGAAAAGACTTTTGGTTTTTGGTTGTATAACTGAATTGAGCTCTAATGATGTAAAAAGGATGCATTCTACTGCTGTTTGCAATTGGGTAAATAAAGTCATCAGTTGTTTATCTGTATGAAATAATAACTGAGCATTTTCAATTAACTGTGTGGAATGAACCACGTATGAAGAATCAGAAATCACATTAATAGGCATATCAAAAGCAGTCAATACCTCAATTACAAGTTCTGCTTTTTGAGCTGAAGTATAGGACGTCTGGAAAACTTTACTTTTTGAGCCAAAATAAGAAGCTTTACCATTATTAGACCCATCTGTAAAAACATTCTCAGCACCTTCAATTGGTTTAAATTTAGTTATTTTAGGGAGAATCCAATTAATTAATTTCAAAAACTGAAACAGCTTCATTTTAGGAAAATGATTATCGAGAATACCCATAAAGTCAGCTAAATGGGTTTGCCAAGTAAGACTATTTATAAAAGCTTGCTGTATTTGTGCCTTCTTGAAAGGGACAATAATTTTTCCAGGATCATACCCATGTAATTTAACAATCCAAGTTCTCTCAATCCCTATCATAGTAGCGATTTGATCTAAATAAGGAGTTCGAGTCCATGAATTAGTATGTGGAAGAAAAAGCCTCTCTACTAAGTCCTGTTCTTAGACAATAGCACCAGTAGGTGAATTCTGAGTTGAAAAAATTAGTAAATCTACAGTCTTCTTTGCATCTATTCTATTTATCTGAGCTTTGTGGACTTGCTTTTCAATCAGCTCTAACTCGACCTCAGCTTCCTTTGTTAATTGCTGAGGGCTAGTGAGACTAGGATTTCCTTTAAGGATAGAAAACAGATTACTCATGGCATAGGTAGGAATACCTAGAGCAGGTTGTATCCAATTAATATCCCCTAGTAATTTTTGAAAGTCATTTGATGTTTTCAGTTGATCCCTACATATGGTTACTTTGTGTGGCACAATGGTAGTGTCATTTACCAAGGTCCCCAAGTAGAAGTAAGGAGTAGTAGTCTGAATTTTGTCAGGAGCTATAATTAAATCAGCGTGAGAAATCGAATTTTGCAAGTGATCATAACATTGGAGTAATATTTCTTGAATGGGGGCAGCACAAAGTATATCATCCATATAGTGAATAATGTAACACTGTGAAAATTTTTTACGAGTAGGTTCAATTGCTTGCCCCACATACATCTGGCAAAATGTGGGACTGTTTAACATGCCCTGTGGCAACACTTTCCATTGATAACGCTTAGCAGGCTGCAGGTTGTTTACTGCAGGAATCGTAAATGCAAACCATTCACAGTCTCACTCAGCTAAAGGGATAGTAAAGAAACAGTCTTTTAAATCTATGACTATTAAAGGCCAATTTTTTGGAATTATAGCAGGAGAAGACAATCCTGACTGTAATGTCCCCATTGGTTGTATAACTGAATTGATGGCTCTTAAGTCAGTTAACATTCTCCATTTACCTGATTTTTTCTTAACTACAAAAACTGGAGAATTCCAAGTAGAAAATGTTGGAGCTATGTGCCCATTTTCTAATTGTTCAGTAACTAATTTCTCTAAAGCCTCCAGTTTTTCTTTACTTAGTGGCCACTGTTCTATCCAAATTGGCCATTTTAAAGGTATGGGTTCTGGAGGCTTAATAATGGCCGCCATCAAAAATTATTTCCTAATCTTTGGGGGGAACTTTGTTTCTCCGCTTGAAGTGGTTCTTTCAAAGCTTGCAAATTTTGTTCTAGTCCCATACCAGGGACATACCCCATATCATGCATTGTATGTTGACTTTGAGGGCTATATAATTGTTCTGGAATTAGAACTTGTGCTCCCCATTGTTGTAATAAACCTCTTCCCCATAAATTTAGAGCTACAGAAGTTACAATTGGTTGAATAATCCCAGGTTGTCCATCGGGCCCCTCACAATGCAAAATATAACTACTTTGATATACTTCAGTGGCTTTACTAACTCCAGCTATGTTAAATTGAGCAGGTTGAATTGTCCATGTGGACAGCCAGTGCTGTAGAGAAATGATTGAAATGTCTGCTCCTGTATCTACCAAGTCTTTAAATTTCTTTCCTTGAATAGTTATTTCACAGGTAGGACATTTATCAGTAATTTGATTTACCCAATAAGCTGCTTTGCCTTATTTATTTGTGCTTCCAAATCCTCCTGTTCATTTAATTTCACTTTTTCCCATTCCTACATATGGCACAATCAGGAGCTGTGCTATGCACTCTCCTGGCTCTGCTTTCCAGGGAATGGAAGTAGATATAACAATTTGAATTTCCCCATTGTAATCTGAATCAGTGACTCCTGTGTGTATTTGTACCCCTTTTAAACTCAAACTAGACCTTCCTAAAAGTAATCCTATTGTCCCTGCTGGCAAGGGTCCACAGACTCCTGTTGGGACCTTTTGGGGGAGTTCCCCAAGCAGAAGGTTCACAGCTTTTGTGCAGCATAAATCTACTGTGGCACTACCAGCTGTGGTGGGAGATAGACATCGTACAGGGGTGAGGGAATGGCCTGAGCTGGAAATGCTCTGGTTTAGAACAGGGCCCAGGATGGGCCCCTCATGGCGTTTCCCTAAATCGGGTTCCCATCTTTATCAAACTTAGATGACACTGACTAGCCCAGTGTTTTCCTTTTTCACATTTTGGACAAATTTCAGGATCAGCAGTTTTCTTTTTTCCCCTATCTGGTGGCCAGACTTGCTGATTTTTTTGACATTCTTTTTGAGTATGACCATGCTTCCCACAGTTAAAACAAGCTCCAGGAAATGGAGTATTTCCTTGATCTACTCTCAGTCCTGCCATTGCCTGTACCAACAAGGTAGCTTTATGCAGATTACCTCCGATACATCACAGGCCTTGAAATAATCGATTAAATGTGCTTTCCCTCTAATAGGTTGCAGAGCAGCCTGGCAATCAGGATTAGCATGGTCAAAAGCTAATAACAACAGCACTATATCCTGAGGAGCTGAATCTGCAATCATCTTTTTAAGAGACTCCTGTAACCGAGCTATAAAATCAAAGTATGGTTCCCTTGGTCCCTGTTTTATAGCACTAAAGGAAGGGTATTGTTCCCCAACTGAAGTGATATTTTTTCCCAAGCTCTAATGCACACTCCTCTAACCTGTTCTATGGCATCATCCTGCATGACCAGTTGTGCATCTGAATCAGCCCAGCCGCCAACCCCCAAAAGTTGGTCTGCAGTTATATTAATTTGAGGTTGGGCCTGGGCATTGCAAGCAGCCTGAATGGAAGCTTCATCTGCCCACCAAGTTTTAAATTGTAAGAACTGAGCAGGAGTTAGACAAGCTCGAATAAGAGCATCCCAGTCAGTAGGAATCATCCAACTGGAAACAGTAACATTCTTTAACAGTCCCATTACAAAAGAAGAACCTGGTCCATACACATTTATAGCTTGTTTTAATTCTTTGAGTAATTTAAAAGGAAAAGGCTCAAATGTAGCTGTAATATTTCCCTGTTGATCTGCGGGGTGTATTATAACAGGGAACTGCCTAGCCTCTAAATCACCCTCTTGTCTAGCTTGCTGAATTCCTGCCTGAATAGAACTAAGAGCAGTTGCTCGAGCACTGCTCGAACAGTCACCGGGGCAACTACTTTTCCCCCAGTGTCCTCCAGAAAAGAAAGATATGGGGGATCATTTTCTTCAAAATAATAATGAGGGGGTGCAGAAGGGTAGCGATGAACCTCTTCTTCCTTTGTTGCTCTGGCTTTAGCTGGTAAATAAACATGCTCTGTAACCTCTTCTGTTACTTTGCTATACTCTTGTTCCTCCTCATTATCAGTGTGAAAACGTTCCAAGGTGAAATGAACTGTTATGCCCAGACCGTTTGTTCCCCAAAGAAGACCACCAGAGTCCAGAGTCAAAGCCAAGCGGCAAGGATCTTTACTACAAGTTCGAACTTGGTCCCTCCATTCCACAGCGTACAAGAGGGCCCCGAACGATGTGAGTGCTTGCTTTTTATAGCCCGATGTAAACAGGATATGTAAAGTTACAGGGGAACAAGGTAATTCTCTCAGTTACAGCACATTTAGCATTTTTTATTGGTTCCTGCTGTGTCCTTATCGGGGATTTCCTAGGTGGTGTTTTTCTGAAGTTTGAGAGAAATATGGAGGAATGTGTGCTGGGCTCAGGAAGTTGGGAGACATATGGGGGATGTGCCTCATTCCTTTCATTCCCCCCTTCTTTTCAGGTAACTCTAGAGCCAATCTTGGGTCTTATAAGTCTGACTCTGTATCAGCGTTTACAGGTTGGTATTGGGCTCTGAGGACCATGAGCTGAACGGTGTCAAACCTTTCTCTGACAAACTGCAAAATTCTGTTAACAACACAAGGTCCTACGGTTAGCAGAAATAGTAGACTTAGCAGGGGTCCAAGGAAGGGGGCTAACAGAGAAAACATAGAGGAATTCCACCGTTGGTCTGCAGCTGAAGCAAACTGCCGTGTTTTTACTTCAGTGCTTAACTTGCGTATCTGTTGGACCCGGTCTTCTACAAGCCCTGATTCATTTATGTAGAAACAACAGTCCTCTTTCAGAAACATACATGTACCACCTTTTTTAGCAGTGAGTAGGTCAGTAGGTCTAGGGCCCTCCGGTTCTGCAAGGTTACCTGGGCTAGGGACGTGAGCTGCCGCTGAAGGGAGGCAAGGGACTCAGCTGACTCCTTCATAGCAACGGCAAATTGTTGGTACAACTTGTTGCTTTCTATGAGGGTGTGACCTAGGGCTCCCCCCCCGCCATCCCGGCCACAATGAGGGATGCGGTGAGGGAGATTCCTGCAATGCGGGGGAGAAATATGGCTCGTGCAGGTCTCGGTCTAGGGACTGGGTGAATAGCAGTACTAGTCCAGTTACCGGTGTACCCTAGGAACTCGCCAACAGTTAGTAGAGTCGACCGGGGAACTAATAGGACAGGAAGACACAGTAGGTTGGTAACAGAGGGACTAGATAGGTCCTTAGATAATGTCCTATTACACCAGAAGAGTATGCCCAGCGGAGCCCTTAGGGTGATATTAGGGGGCACTGCAGTGATGCTGCAGAGGCCGGAATTGGTTCCTGAGAAACAGTAGGGAAACTTCTCCTGACTGGGGTTTAGGTATAGGGGCCACAGTCCACGTGGCCGGTGCTTTAGCCGCTGCCGTGATTGGTCCCAGAAGGTCGGAGGTTGGGTCCACTGGCTTGACGTGGGTGTAGTGGATCCACGACGCAATGCCTTCTACCTTTAGGGCGGTGGGTGTGGTCAGGAGTACCTGGAGTGGTCCCTTCCACCTGGGTTCTAGGGTCTCTTGTCGGTGTCGCTTTACCAGGACCCAGTCTCCCGGCTGGTACGGATGGGGTGTTGGTGGGGGACCGGTCTCATATAGTTCCTTCAGCTTGGGCCAGATTTCTTGATGAATTTTCTGCAAGGCTTGTAGGGAAGATAAGAATTCAGAGACATTTTCTGTTTCAGACTCAAGCAGATCATCTTTTAAGCTGGGAACCAGGGGTGGAGGTCTGCCATACATGATTTCGTAAGGGGGTAAGGCCCAGTCTGTAAGGGGTATTACGGGCCCAGAACAGAGTGTAGGGGAGAAGGACCACCCAATTAGCGCCAGTCTCCATAGTCAATTTAGTTAAGGTCTCTTTTAAGGTCCGATTCATCCTTTCTACCTGTCCTGAACTCTGGGGCCTGTAAGCGCAATGTAGTTTCCAATTTGCCCCAAGGATGGAAGCCAAATCCTGACTTACCTTAGTGACGAAGGCGGGCCCATTATCTGACCCTATCTGGACGGGGAAGCCATACCTGGGAAGGATATCTTCCAGAATTTTCTTTGCTACGACCTGAGCAGTTTCTCTTTTGGTTGGGAATGCTTCAGTCCACCCTGAAAAAGTATCTACAAAGACAATTAAGTACCGATACCCATACTTTCCTGGCTTTATTTCAGTAAAATCTACTTCCCAGTAGATACCGGGCCTGGTTCCCCTAAGCCTTGTTCCCACTGCAGCCTGGGACTGGGGGTAGGCGTTGTTAAGCTGGCAGACTTTGCAACTTGTCACGATGCTGCTGGCCGTCTCGGCTGTGTGTCTGAATTTGAGCTTAGAGCATCTGATCAGGTCTATCATCCGCCAAGCACCCAGGTGGGTGGTTCGGTGGATGTGTTCTAACACTTGTTGTCCTAATTTTTCTGGTAGGATGGTTTGGTCATTAGTATCAGTCCACCACCCATTCTGGATCTGTTTCAGGGGAAGCTTGTCAATCCACTGGAGATCTTGTTCTGAATAATCAGGGAAATATGGCAAGTCCCGGGGGCCCGGGTCAGGGAGCTGGAGTGCAAGGAGTTGGCTGGGAGCCTTTGCCACATATCTTGCAGTTTGGTCTGCCAGAAAGTTGCCTTGAGCAGTTGGAGTGGTTGGTTTCTGATGCCCTGGGCAATGCACAATGGCTAACTTTTCTGGCTTCCATAGCGCTGTTAACAGGGCTAGGATCTCTTGCTTGTTTTTTTTATCTCTTTTCCTTCAGCCGTTAGTAACCTTTGCTCCCTGTAAATGGCCCCATGTATGTGCGCCGTAGCAAAAGCATATCGGCTGTCTGTATATACTGTCAGCTTTTTCCCTGCCCCTAAGGTAAGAGCTTGGGTGAGCGCTATCAGTTTGGCCTTCTGGGCCGATGTCCCCGGGGGCAGGGGTTCCGCCCAGAAAAGAATACCTCAGTCTCTGAAGTCACTGCCACTCCAGCATACCTCTGGCCTTGATGCATGAAGCTGCTCCTATCAGTGAACCAGACGAGGTCAGCGTTAGGGAGGGGGCGGTCCTGCAGGTCCTCTCGAACTCCGTGCACCTGAGCTAGTATCTTGGTGCAATCATGGAGTGGGGTGTCCAGGTCCGGGTTGGGCAGCAGCGAGGCAGGGTTTAAGGTCGTTGGGGGCAGGAAAGTTATCCTGAGAGGATTTAGTAGTAGTCTTTGGTAGTGGGTGAGCCGGGCATTACTTATCCATCGATTAGGTGGCTGTTTGAGTACACCCTCGATGGCATATGGGGTAACGACCTGCAACTCTTGACCCATGACAAGTCTATCAGCATCTTGTACCATCAGAGCCGTGGCCGCAATCATTCGGAGACAAGGGGGCCACCCGGCAGCCACTGGGTCTAACTTCTTTGACAGGTAGGCAACCGGCCTCCGCCAGGGGCCTAAGTTCTGAGTTATTACCGCCTTGGCGACACCCTTACTCTCGTCCACGTATAAGTGGAAGGGCTTGGTGACATCAGGTAGTTCCAGTGCAGGCGCAGAGAGTAGGGCGGTTTTGATCTGTTGGAAAGCCGACTCGGCTTCGTCTGTCCAATTAAATGGCTGCTGCCCCCGTGTTGCCTGATACAAGGGTTTAGCCAGTTCTGCGAACCCAGGTATCCATAGTCTACAAAATCTTGCCGACCCCAGGAATTCCCTCACTTGTCGGGTGGATTGTGGCCTGGGGATCTGCAGAACAGTCTGCTTCCGGGCGTCTGTTAACAAGCGCTGCCCTCCTTTTAGCAGGTACCCCAGATATGTTGCTTCTGGCTTACAGATTTGAGGTTTTCTTTGCCAAGGCTCGGTAGCCTAGATTTTCCAGAGCTTGTAAGAGACTCTTGGTCTCTTGAATACAAGCTTCTTGGGTCTCAGCAGCAATCAGGAGGTCATCAACATACGAAAGACATTACAACAGCTGCCTGACTTCCTGGAGCCTCTGGGTCTATGGGGGTGTACTGTCTAAAAGCTTCCATTAATCTTTCTAAGTAGGTAGCTGGGCTCTCTGTCTTTCCCTGCAGAACAGAGTATACTTTAGCCAAATTAGTGGGCTTGAGAGCAGCTGCCCGGAGACTCGCCATTAGAGTCTGGCGATAAAGGTGTAGCCGTCCCCTACCTTCTGCCGTGTTGTAGTCCCACGCCGGCCTGGTCAGAGGAAAGGTCGCGTTTATGAGGTCGGGGTTGGCAGTCGGTTGACCGTCGTCCCCCGGGACCAGCTTTCTAGCTTCTACCTGTATTCTCTCTCGCTCCTCCATTGTGAACAAGATTCGGAGGAGCTGCTGACAATCATCCCAGGTGGGCTGGTGGGTGAACATAACACTATCCAGTAAAGCCAGTAAATCTTTGGGGTTGTCTGAAAACTGAGCACTCTGGGTCTTCCAGTTATACAGATCATTGGTAGAGAATGGCCAGTACTAGAGCCTGGGGATTCCCGTGTCATCTGGGGGTCCTATTTCCCAAAGGGGTAAAGCCACCGTGGAGTCAGGCGGCTGGGGGGGCCTAGCCCGCAAAGTGCGCCTTCGCGTCCGCCCCCCTGGCCCTTCAAAGTTACTTTTCCTTTCAGCGGGCCCGTGTGTGCCGGCCGCCTCCCGTCCGCCTGTTCCCTCCCGCAGCTTAGCCCTGGGGGCTGGGGCCTGGGGCCCGGAGGGGTACAGAGGGGGTTCTGTGAACAGTGGGTCCCCGCTATCAGGTAGAACAGGATGGGGGGGGCAGTTGGTTGCTTGGATTTTAGTGGTCGAGCAACCAGTGCCTTACAGGGTTCAGGGGCTAATTGGAAAGGGGACAGCCAAGGAGGCGGGTTCTCAACAAGGTCCTGCCATATGAGGATATATGGGATTTGATCTAAGTGGCCCGCACGCCCAGGTAGGAAAATCTTGGACTTTATCCTAGTGATGACAGCAAGTCGGAACGTCCCTTCGGGTGGCCACCTCACATCAAAGGCAGGCCATTCGGAGCGGCACAGAGTAATTAGCTTTCCCTTCCTGATTTTCAAACTAAGATCATGGCCCCTTGCTCTTACATCTTTGAAATTACTTGTAACGAGAGATAGGGGAGTGCTCTGGGTATTACCCATCCTGTACTAATTTGTAGTCTCTTCCTGTAAAGGAATATGGGTTAGAATCCCTGTAAAGGAAATCTGGCTTATTAGTAATATCTAGTCGCAAGCGCACTCTGGCAGCCCGGGTCAGAATCAGCTGCTCAGATCGCAAGCGCTCCTGAAGCTCGGGTCCGAGTCAGCTGCTCGGATTGCAACCGCGCTCCGGCAGCACAGATCGCAAGCGGCTCTGGTAGCACAGATTGCAAGCACGCTCCGGTAGCCCGGGTCAGAGTTAGCTGCTCGGGTCGCAACCGCGCTCCGGCAGCACAGATCACAAGTGCTCCGGAAGCACAGATCGCAAGTGCGCTCTGGTAGCCCGGGTCAGAGTTAGCTGCTTGGGTCGCAACCGCGCTCTGGCAGCACAGATCGTAAGCGGCTCCGGTAGCACAGATCGCAAGCGGCTCCGGTAGCACAGATCGCAAACGCGCTCCGGTAGCCCGGGTCAGAGTTAGCTGCTCGGGTCGCAACCACGCTCCGGCAGCACAGATCACAAGTGCTCCGGAAGCCCGGGTCCGAGTCAGCTGCTCGGATCGCAACCGCGCTCCAGCAGCCCAGATTGCAAGCGCGCACCGGTAGCCCGGGTCAGAGTTAGCTGCTCGGATCGCGATCGCGCTCCGGCAGCCCAGATCGCAATTTAGATCAGACGAGAGCCAGGGGACGTCTCCCACCGGTCTCCGCTGGCTGTCCTATAGCGCATCCGCCAGGACGGCGCCAGCTCCAGTTTCAGACCTCACGAGTCACAGATTCAGATTCAGAACAGACACAGACAGACAAACGCAGACGAGCCGGCTCACCTATCAGTAGATCGATCCTAGTAGATCCCTTGACCAGGGGTCTGGTGGGCTTGGGGAATCCTGGACGAGCCCCCAGATGTTATGCCCAGACCGTTTGTTCCCCAAAGAAGACCACCAGAGTCCAGAGTCAAAGCCAAGCGGCAAGGATCTTTACTACAAGTTCGAACTTGGTCCCTCCATTCCACAGCATACAAGAGGGCCCCGAACGATGCGAGTGCTTGCTTTTTATAGCCCGATGTAAACAGGATATGTAAAGTTACAGGGGAACAAGGTAATTCTCTCGGTTACAGCACATTTAGCATTTTTTATTGGTTCCCGCTGTGTCCTTATCGGGGATTTCCTAGGTGGTGTTTTTCTGAAGTTTGAGAGAAATATGGAGGAATGTGTTTGTGCTGGGCTCAGGAAGTTGGGAGATATATGGGGGATGTGCCTCATTCCTTTCAGAACCAGACCCCATACCTGTCCCATTGTTACCCTGATGCTTCCGAGCTCCCCTTCTTACTCACCACGGGGATTGCTTTAAGAGTACTCAGGTGTCCTCCAGCTAGTTTTCCATTCCAATCGTCCCTCTGGCGACCCTTCAACCTGCATTCAAGCCCCAAGTTGGGTGCCACTTGCTGAGACCAGCTCGGTCAGGGAGATCGTAACCCAGCGGCGCTATTGGAATTAAAGACACACACAGAAATATAGAGGTGTAGGCCAGGCGCAGTGGCTCACGCCTGTAATCCTAGCACTTTGGGAGGCCAAGGCGGGTGGATCACGAGGTCAGGAGATCGAGACCATCCTGGCTAACATGGTGAAACCCTATCTTTACTAAAAATACAAAAATTATCCAGGCATGGTGGTGGGCACCTGTAGTCCCAGCTACTCAGGAGGCTGAGGCAGGAGAATGGTGTGAACCTGGGAGGCAGAGCTTGCAGTGAGCCGAGATCGCACCACTGCACTCCAGCCCGGGCGACAGAGGGAGACTCTGTCTCAAAAAGAAAGAAAGAAATATAGAAGTGTAAAGTGGGAAATCAGGGATCTCACAGCCTTCAGAGCTGAGAGCCCTGAACTGTGATTTACCCATGTATTTATTAACAGCAAACCAGTCATTAGCATTGTTTCTATAGATATTCAATTAACTAAAAGTATCCCTTGTGGGAAACGAAGGGATGGGCCGAATTAAAGGAATAGGTTGGGCGAGTTAACTGCAGCAGGAACACGCCCTTAAGGCACAAATCGCTCATGCTATTGTTTGTGGCTTAAGAATGCCTTTAAGTGTTTTTCTGACCTGGGTGGGCCAGGTGTTCCTTGCCCTCATTCCCGTAAACCCACAATCTTCCAGTGTGGGCTTTAGGGCCATTATGAACATGTTACAGTGCTGCAGAGATTTTGTTTATGGCCAGTCTTGGGGCCAGTTTATGGCCAGATTTTAGGGGGCTTGCTCCCAACAAGCTGCTGTACCAGATGTGGTTTCCTTGCTTGAGCAAACTAACACATCGTCTACTACCCAGTGTGTGGCTATTGATCTGACAAATGCTTTCTTCTCTATATCTGTTAATGAAGACCACCAGCAGTGGTTTGCTTTCAGCTAGCAAGGCCAACAATACCTCTTCACTCTCCTACCTAAGGGGTACATTGACTTTCCAGCCCTATATCATTATTTAACTCACAGTGATCTTTTTTTTTTTTTTTGAGACGGAGTCTCGCTTTGTCGCCCAGGCTGGAGTGCAGTGGCCGGATCTCAGCTCACTACAAGCTCCGCCTCCCGGGTTTATGCCATTCTCCTGCCTCAGCCTCCCGAGTAGCTGGGACTGACTGTCTTTCTCTTCCTCAAGATATCATGCTGGTCTATTACATTGATGGTGTTATGCTGAAGAGACTTAGTGAGCAAAAAGTAGCAACTTGCCTAAATTTATTGGGAAGACATTTGCATGTCAGAAGGCGGGAAATAGATTTAACTAAAATTCGGATACCTTCTATACCAGTGAAATTTCTATGGGTCTTAGTGTACAGCATGCCAAGATATTCCTTCTAAGGTAAAGAGTAAGTTGTTGCATCTGGCCCACAACCAAAACAGAGGCACAACACCTAGTGGGCCTCTTTGAATTTTGAAAGCAACATATTCCTCATTTGGGTGTGTTACTCCAACTCATTTACCAAGTGACCTAAAAAGCTGCTAGTTTCAAGTGGGGCCCAGAATAAGAGAAGGCTCTGCAACAGGTCCAGGCTGCTGTGAAAGCTGTTCTGCCACTTGAGCCACATGATTCAGCAGATCCAAATGGTGCTAGAAATGTCAGCCACAGATAGGGATGTTGTTTGGAGGCTTCAGCAGGCCCCTATGTGAATTGCAGCACAGGCCCATAGGATTTTTTTTAGCAAAGCTCTGCCACTCTCTGCAAATAACTACACTCGTTTTGAGAAACAACTTTTGGCATGCTATTGACTCAATGGCTAACCACAGACAACCAAGTTACCATGCAACCTGAGCTGCCCAACATCAACTGGGTGTTATCTGACCCACCAAGCCGTACAGTTGGGTATGAACAGCAGCACTCCATCATCAAATGAAAGTTATACAGATGTGATCAGGTCTGAGCTATGAAGGCACAGGTTAGTTACAAGAAGAAGGGCTCAAATGCTCATTGTACCCTGCTACACTCTCTCCTGTCTCCCAGCCTGCACATATGGCCTCACGTGAAGTTCCCTATGATCAGCTGACAGGAAGAGAAAACTTGGGCCTGCTTTACAGATGCAGCACTATATGCAGGCATCATCTGAAAGTGAACAGATGCAGCTCTGCATCCCCTTTTGAGACATTCTTGAAGGACAGTAGTGAAGGGAAATCGCCCCTACTGCAATGGGCAGAACTTTGCACGTGGTTGTTCACTTTGTTTTGAAGGAGAATGTCCAGATATGTGATTATATAGCAATTTATGAGCTGTAGCCAATGGTTTGGCTGAATGGTCAGAAACTTGGAAGGGACATGATTGAAAAAGCAAGGAAATTTTGGAAAAAGGTATATGGATAGACCTCTCTGAATAGGCAAAAATGTGAAGATGTTTGTGTCCCATGTGAATGCTCACAAAAAGGTGATAGCAGAGGAGGAATTTAATAGTAAATAACAAGTAAATAACTTGTTTTGTGGCTATCAGCCAGCCTCTTCCTCAGCCACTCCTGTCATTGCCCAATGGGCTCATGAACCAAGTGGCCATGGTGAAAGAGACAGAAAGTATGCATGGGCTGAGCAACATGAACCTCCATTCACCCAACCTGCAATTGGCAGAGTGCCCAATGTGCCAGCAGCAGAGACCAACACTGATAAGATTCCATCCCCTGAAGAGATCAGCCAGCTACCTGGTGGCAGGTTGATTATATTGGACTCTACTTCCATCATGGAAGGGGCAGCAGCATTTTTTGATTTCTGGACTAGGCACTCTCAATACAGATCTGCCTTCCATGCACACAATGCTTCTGCTAAAACTACCATCCATGGACTTAAAGAATGCCTCATCTACTGCCATCATATTCCACACAGCATTTCTTCTCATCAGGGAGCTCACTTAACAGCAAATAAAGTGTGGAATGACCCATGATCATAGAATTTACTGATCTTCTGTTCCCCAGCATCCTGGAGCAGCTGGCTTGATAGAACAGTGGAATCGCTTCTTGAAGACTCAGTTATAGCACCAACAAGGCGGTGATACCTTGTAGGGCTGGGGCAAGATATGCATATGCTCTGAATTAACATTCAAAATACGATATTCTTTCTCCCATAGACAGGATTCATGGGTCCAGGAAACAAGAGGTGAAAATGGGAATGCTTATACCCTGCTGGTGGGGATGTAAATTAGTTCAGCCATTGTGAAAAGCAGTGTGGCAATTCCTGATATAACTTAAATCAGAATTACCATTTGATACAATAATCCCATTGTTGGGTATATGCCCAAAGTAATATAAATCATTCTACCACAAAGACACATGCACCCTGTATGTTTATTGCAACACTATTCACAACAGCAAAGACATGGAATCAAGCTAAATGCCCATGAATAGTAGACTGGATAAAGAAAATACGGTACATACACACCATGGAAAACCACACAGCCATAAAAAAGAATGAGATCATGTCCTTTGCAGCAACATGGATGGAGCTGAAGGAGATATCCTGAGCAAACTAACACAGGAACAGAAAACCAAATACCACATATTCTCACTTATAAATGGGAGCTAAACAATGAAAACGCATGGACACAAAGGGGAACAGACACCATGGCCTACTTGAGGATGAATGGTGGGAAAAGGGAGAAAATAAAAAAAACTACTCTCATGTTAGGTACATACACATTAAGGATTGTTATGCCTTTGTGAAGAATTGAGCCCTTTATCATTACATAATACTCCTCTTTATGGCTGATAATTTTACTTGCTCTGAAGTTTGCTTTATCTAAAATTAATATAGCTACTTCAGCCTTCTTTTGATTAATGTCAACATGGCTTATCTTTGTCTAGTTCTTTACTTTTATTCTATATGTCTTTATATTTAAAGTGGGTTTCTTGTAGACAACATATAGTTGGATCTTGTGGGTTTTCTTTAATCCATTCTAATAGTCTTGTTCTTTTAATTGTGTATTTAAACAATTTAGATTTAAAATGATAATATAGTTAATATCCACCATATCTATAACTTTTTAATTTGTTGCTTATATTCTATTTTTTTTTTTTTTTTTGGTCTTTCATTCTTTTTCTGCCTTCTCTGGTTTTAATTCAGCATTTTATATGATTCCACTTTCTCTCCTCTGTTGGCATATTGTAGGAAACCAGAATATGTCACCCCAAAATGTGCCTCATTGGCATAAGGATTACTTTGAGCTGATCATTTTGAGAAACAACAGACACAAGACAACCTCTGAAAACAAGAGTAAAATTTACCCTCTTGTGTTATGCCATTCTTGTGTTGCTATAAAGGAATACCTGGGACTGAGTAATTCATAAAGAAAAGAGGTTTAATCAGCTCAGAGTTCTGCAGACTTTACAGGAAGCATAGTGCTGGCATCTGCTTCTGCTAAGGGCTTCAGAAGCTTAGAATAATGGTAGAAGGCAAAGGGAGAGCAGGCAGTGTCACCTAGAGAGGGAGCAAGAAAAAGAGGAAGGAGGTGCCACACATTTTTTTTGTTTTGTTTTGTTTTGTTTAAGAGACAGAGTTTCGCTCTTGTTGCCCAGGCTGGAGTGCAATGGCACAATCTCGGCTCACTGCAACCTCCACCTACTGGGTTCAAGCGATTCTTCTGCCTCGGCCTCCCGAGTAGCTGGGATTACAGGCATGCACCATCACACTTGGCAAATTTTGCATTTTTAGAAGAGACAGGGTTTCTCCATGTTAGTTAGGCTGGTCTTGAACTCCTGACCTCAGGTGATCCATCTGCCTCGACCTCCCAAAGTGCTGGGATTACAGGCGTGAGTCACCACACCCGGTCGGTGCCACACACTTTTGAAAAACCAGACCTCACGAGAATTCACTCACTTTTGCAAGGACAGCACCAGGCCATTCATGAGAGATCTGCCCCTATGATTGACCCAAACACCTCCCACCAGGCCACACCTGTAATACTGGCGATTACATCTCAATATGAGACTGGAGGGGACAAAGATCCAAACTGTATCACCTCTTGGAAGGGCAATTCACACTTACAAAGAACAATCTCCATTTGTAAGGGTGTCTTCCTTCTCTGAACCAGGAAGACAAGGATAATTAAATCATTAAAAAACAAAACTTCTCATTGATGGAAAAGGTATCAACTTAAATCTGCATAACAGACCTTACTCTTGTTTGCCATACTTTTCCTGATCACCTCTCTATAACTGGCCTCCCCGACACCATTCTTTTTTTATTTCAGCTGAAGATGGTATTTAAGCTTGAATTCTAAGCAAGGAGGGAGGTGCCACACACTTTTAAACAACCAGATTTCATGAGAACTCAATCACTATTGCAAGGACAGCACCAAACCAAGTAACTCTCTTTGAGAGTTACTCATTTTTCCCTGGATATCTCCCACATATAGACTAGGATACATATGTCATAAGACAAAATTACAACAAATTTAGTTTAAAGATCTTAATTAGCTTTTATTTGCAATTCCAGAATCAGGCAACATTTCAATCTATAAAATAGAATGGATGTTCTGATGAACTGAGCAGAAGGAGCTGGTTTTATAGGAAGAAATGTTGGTTTTCCTCTGTTTCTAAGGAACGCAGAAACAGAGAACAAAAAAATGGATTGATCATTTCAAAGTTAAAGGTTAAAGCAGAAGAGACTTTTTTTTTTATCATGGTAGCTAAAACTGGCCTGTTTGGGAATTTGGCTATTTCTCTCTCTCTCCCTCTCTCTCTCTCTCTCTCTCTGTCTCTCTCCCCCCCCACCCCCTCCCTCTCTCTCTCCCCCCTCCCTCTCTCTCTCCCCCTCCCTCCCTCCTGCCTCTCCCCTACCCCCTTTTTCTCTCTTGATTTCTCAAAAAGTCAGATAAACAACTTAGTTTCAGCTTGGTAGCATGGAACTTGAGTGTGATTTCATTTTGGTTTGGTCTATTGGGCATAGCGAAGAAGCTCAATTTAAATCAGTCACCTCCTATAAATTTTATTTAACACACGTTATGTTAATAAACTTCTGTTTGTTTTTCTATGGTTAATCTTCTTTTGTTACAAGGGGTCCCACCTAAGAAGTATGAAGGGGCTGGGCACGGTGGCTCACACCTGTAATCCCAGCACTTTGGGAGGCCGAGGCGGGTGGATCATGAGGTCAGGAGATTGAGACCATCCTGGCTAACACGATGAAACCCTGTCTCTACTAAAAATACAAAAAATTAGCTGGACATGGTGGCGGGCACCTATAGTCCCAGCTACTCAGGAGGCCGAGGCAGGAGAATGGCGTGAACCCGGGAGGCGGAGGTTGTAGTGAGCCGAGATCGAGCCACTGCACTCCAGCCTGGGCAACAGAGGAAGACTCCATCTCTGTCGGAGTAAGAAGTATGAAGGATAGAGGAAAACTCTAGGACATCACTAACTTTTTTTTAAAAGATATATAATTGAAACTATAGGGGAGAAAAAGGTTTTGGGTATTGCTTTATAAAATTTCCTGTGCTACAGAATGTATCAGGATTTAATGAAGTACACTTATACTTCGTTTTTTCCATTTACTCTTTATCTGGAATTTATTTTGATGTGAGGTATGAGTTTGAGTTGGGATCCAACTTTACTTTTTCTAGACGGCTACCTAGTTGTGTCAGCATCATTTGCTGAATTTTAAAAGTTTTTTTAAAAAATCAAGAATGTATGTTGAATTTTATCAAACACCTTTTTTGCATTTTGGAAATGACAAATTTTTCTTTTTCTTTATAATGATATTTAGAGACAGGAGGTCTCACTACATTGCCCAGGCTGGCCTCAAACTCCTGGGCTCAAGGGATCCTCCCATTTCAGCCTCGCAAGTAGCTGGGACTACAGGCACAAGCCACTGTACCCGGCTATTTCTAGTAAAATAGAAATACTTTATTATAATTTTTATTTGATTTAGGATTTTTCCAGTAATATTCATGAGTACGAATTTTTTTTATTTTTATTTTTTAGATATGGAGTCTTGCTCTGTCTCCCAGGCTGGAGTGCAGTGGTGTGATCTTGGCTCACTGCAGCCTCCACCTCCCGGGTTCCAGCGATTCTCCTGCTTCAGCCTCCCGGGTAGCTGAGATTACAGGCACACACCACCATGCCTGGCTAATTTTTGTATTTTTAGTAGAGACAGGGTTTCACCATGTTGGCCAAGATAGTCCTGAACTCCTGACCTCAGGTGATCTGTCCGCCTTGGCCTCCCAAAGTGCTAGCATTACAGGCGTTAGCCACCACGCTCAGCCATGAGTAAGAATTTCTATGGTCAGTGTATATGTATATGCTAGATGGGTGTTTTATGAGATTTTGGTATAAGTGTTACGCTCACTTCATAAATAGAATTTGAAATGCTTCCTTTTTTTTTTTTTTTTCTGTGCTTAAGGCAGAATCAACAGCAACCAACAGCAACCAACTCTCTGTTCCTTAAATTTTCACAGTAGAATTATCCTATGAAATAATTTGGGCCTGGTGCTTCTGTGGATTTAGCTATGGAGATACGCAGTTCTCTAACAACATCTATTTCTTTTTTTTTTTTTTTTCTTGTTTTTTGAGACTAGTTTCGCTCTTGTTGCCCAGGCTGGAGTGCAATGGCACAATCTCGGCTCACAGCAACCTCCGTCTCCCGGGTTCAACCGATTCTCCTGACTCAGCCTCCCGAGTAGCTAGGATTACAGGCATGTGCCACGACGCTCGGCTAATTTTGTATTTTTAGTAGAGGCAGGGTTTCTCCATGTTGGTCAGGCTGGTTTCGAACTCCTGACCTCGGGTGATCTGCCCACCTCCGCCTCTCAAAATGCTGGGATTACAGGCATGAGCCACCGCGCCCGGCCAACATCTATTTCTTCCATGGTAATTGGTCTACTTAGAATTTCTATCTCTAGAATGTTTTGGTAAATTATATTTTCTTGGAATTTTGTCCATTTCATTCAAGTTTTCAAATTTATTACACAGAACTGACTGATCATGCAATTCTTTTAAGTTTTCCTGTATCTATGGTTATTTCTCCTTTATCATTTTGTATTTTGAGATGCTCCTCTTTCTTTCTTGAGCCAACCACCCTATTGTTGCCTTTTTCAAATCTCTTGCTTATTAGTATTCCCATTCCCATTTCTACTTTTTATTTTCTTCTTTTATTCTTACGAATTCCTTCTTTCTGCTTCTCTTAGGTTTACCTTGCTATTTTTTTCTAAATTATTTAATTTACTTTTATTTTGAATTTTTAAAAGCACTGCATTGGTATATCCCACAGGTACTACTAATATGCAGCGCTTTCTCTCTCTCTTTTTTTTTTTTTTTTGTTCATTTTTAAGATATTCAGTGATTTCAGTTTTGAGACGGTTAAGAGGATTTCTTCATGCTTTTTTTTTTTTTTTTAACATTTCGAAAATGTTACACAATTTTGCATTGTTTTATTCTCCACTCCTTTGTATCCTACGACAGTCTCCCGCCCCTTTCTTCACCTCAGTGCTCTAAAGATCGAAGGTCAAGAAGAGAGTTTCTTGTCCTGGAGCCTGCGAGAGGGTGGGCCCTTGCAGTTCTTGCGCGGAAACAGCGATAGGGACATCCAGGGCCTGAGGAGGCTGGGGACAGAGCAGATCCTCCCAGCCCCTAACACCGCCCGGGAGTAGATGCAAACCCCCAGGGCCCCCGGGGCCGGGACCACACCCCGCGGGCACGAGTCCGATTGGCAGATTGTAGCCGAGTGGTTTCAACGGTGACGCCCCCACCCGAATGCCTCGCTGGGATTGGCTCATTTCTTGGTTCAGACCTGGACGGTGGCCAGAGGAGGACAAGAGGCTTTCACACAGAACGGAGGTGATGTGGACGACAGCGGAGACGCAGCCGCACTTGAACAAGCGACCGGGCCCCGGGGACATGGCGGCAGCCTCTGCACCGTCAGTGTTGCTCGCGGCTGCAAGAAACTGGTGGCGGCACTGCCTGAGCCCGCTGCTGTTGCCAAGGTGACGGGGCATAAAGCGGCGGTCGATCGGTGCGTGGGGGCGGGGGAGGGGTGAAGGGAGAACGAGGCTCGAGCGGGAGGGCAGGACGGCATCAGCTTGTCAGGGGATTCGGCTTCCAGTCCCCCTTCCAGAGGGCGTCGTTCTGCAGCCAGGCCTCTGTCTTTCCCCCGCCCTTACAGGGCACGAGCTACAGAATGTTTTTTTGTTTCTATTTTTTTAAAGTAAGGAAGCACTTTCCTTTCTCCTCCGTTTATTCATTTGTTTACTTCTGGTTCCCGTGTCCTTTTAACATGTCCCCGTCATTCCCTGTTTAAGGGCACAGGATGTTCCAGGCTCATCTTGTACTTAGCTCCTGCCTTGGAATCAGACGTTTCTCCAAAGAATCCTGATTCCTTTTTTTGGAGAATGTTATTTTATAGCCGTATCTGGGTTGTAGGTTGTGTTCGTTGCTACTAGGATGCCATTACTTCTAGACTGTCTCAGCAGACAAACGCTAGGAAACTTTATGTGTATATTTATATGTGTGTATATACATATATATGCACACACACGTTATGTGTATATGTGTGTGTATGTACATATGTATACATATATATGTACACGCACTCTCCCCACACACATCCATACACGCATCAATCCAGGTACATCTATATCTGTTTTATATCTATCTACATGTATGTTTAAAAAAACAGCTGAGTTCATACTGTTACCTCAGTTCCAGTGCATCATCTCAGGGTTCAATCAGATCTGCCCTTTCTGTAATTGTTACTGTTTTCTGAGAGTGAGAAAGCTGGTTGTCCTTATCCACAAGATATTCACTTTGCTCAATCGTGTACAAAAAGTTGATTCAAAATCGCTAACCCGTACCACTGTGAAAAACAGACCAACTAGCCAGAGTTCAATATTGGTTTACAGTTATTTTTGTCTTTAGTTTCTGTAATTAAAACTGTATTATACAGGTTATGAAGGCAGTCATAGAGGTGTTATGACTATAGAGGTTACAAAGTCTCTGTAATTAAGACGTGGAACTAGTGTGTGAATAATAGAAAAAGACAAGTAGAATAGAATAGAAAATCCAGAAGTAACCCCAAGTGCACATGGAAAGTTAAAGGTGGTATCACATATCATTGGAGCAGAGTTGGGCTTTGTGATACACAGAGCTGGGCCAACTGGTTGGCCATTTGGAAAAAGATAAAATTAGATCTACACCTCATAGCATAACAAAAATAAAGTCTAAATGGATCAGGGATCTAAATGTGAAAAATGAAATAATACAAGTACTGAAAGAAAAAGGCTTTCTAACTATGACTCAAAAACCCATAAGCAATAAAATAAAAAGTTGATAAATTTGACCACATAAAACAAATGGCATGACAAATACATCATAAAGTCAGAAGACAACTGAAAAAACACTGGATTGGGAGAAAATAATCTGTAGCACGTATCACGGGGTAAAGGATGAATGTCTTTCATATTTAAATTTGAATTTTAAAAATTTTCCAAATCAGTTTTCTCTGTTTACATTCAGCAGTGGCAAAGTGACTTTATCTTTTACATCAGAATATGTCAAAAAAGTAGTAAGTTACACTGCTTTTAAAGATAAGAGTCATCCGTTTAAAAAATACTTATTATATCATGTGTCTTAGGGTCCCAGAAGTAAACCCTAAGACAGGAATTCCTGTGCAAATAATTAGAAAGTTTCCAGGAAAAAATCGCAGGGAAATAGGGAAATAGAATAGAAAGGGAAGGAAGGCCACAGAGCAAGCTGCTCTAAGCCTGTTCCCCTCGAGGTAACTCAATCCTGTTGAACTCTAAGTCAGGGTACATGGTCAATCCTTGGAATTGTCCTTACCAGAGAACCAGCAAGCTGGTGTGTACGTCTCTACCTAGTCACTGGTTAAGGTCTGCCCTCAGGGAGACCCGACTTCCCAGATACTTTTGGTTTTATAAAAATATAAAACTTTATACTTAAGACTTAGTATAAAGTCATCCATTCAGAACCTTCTTGTTAACTATTGGACTTGCATAGAGGGAGTTTTTGTTTCAAATTAAACAGAAACTAGGGTTGCAGGTATGTTTTGTAGGTCTGTATCTCAACCAATTGACAAACTGAAGCTTTCTTTCTGGGTAGACTAGGATCCATGCCTTTTCTGTTCACTATTGTCAAGTTTAAATGCAGTGTGCAACATGAAAACCGCAGTGATGTGTTATGAGTTGGGAATCTTTGTCATTTGTGATATGTGCATGCTACCTGTTTTCAAAGCTCACTGCTATATTAGCTATGAAGTAAAGCTTGTTTTAACAAAGCGATAGGCTTCATTAAGATCATGGCTATATAAGTCATGGTTTCCTATTGGAAAGATAATTATCTTTAAAGTGAATGATAACCAGTGAATAGTGAATACATATCAGAACAACTTGCCCTGGAGATGTAAATGCAGAGCTTATTCACTATTTATACATCTTAAACACAGAAGAATAATGTAGAAAATGTCTATTTTGATTTTTCCTAGGACATTTTTTTAGCTAGTGATGTTTAGGGTATGGGAGGGAAAATAACCTAATGAAGCAAGTTGCTACACATGAATATCTAGAAATGATACTAAGACTTTTGAAAAATAGAGTTTATTTTATTTTTTAAATGGCTTTAGGTTTCCAGAAAAAAGTTACAGGTTTACAGAGAAGATAGTACAAAGAGTTCCCATATACCTTGGATGCTATTATATGTTATTAACATTTTACGTTAGTATGGTAAATTTGTGGTGTAATTATATTATGGTTAGTATGCTACAATTTTTTTTTTTTTTTTTTTTTTTTTTTTTTTTTTTTTTTGAGATGGAGGCATTCTCTGTTGCCCAGGCTGGAGTGCAGTGGCACGATCTCGGCTCACTGCAACCTCCGCCTCCTGGGTTCAAGCGATTCTCCTGCCTTAGCCTCCCGAGAAGCTGGGACTACAGATGTGTGCCACCATGGCCAACTAGTTTTTGTATTTTAAGTAGAGACAGGGTTTCGCCATATTGGCCAGGCTGCTCTTGAACTCCTGACCTTGTGATCTACCTGCCTTGGCCTCCCAAAGTGCTGGGATTACAGGCGTGAGCCACTGCACCCAACCAGTATGATACAATTAATGAACCAACATTGATGGGTTATTATGAACTAAAGTCCACAATTTATTCATGTTTTCTTAGTTTTTATGTAAAGTACTTTTTCTGTTCCAGAATCTTATCCAGGATACCACATTCCATTTTGCTGTCATGTCTCTTTAGACCCCTCTAGGCTGTGACAGTTTCTCAGATTTTTCCTATTTTTGGTGACCTTGACGGTTTGGAGGAGGAGTATTCAGGTATTTTGTAGGATATCTTTCTGTTAGAATTGACTGATGTTTTCCTCTGGATTAGACTTGAATTTGGGGCTTTGGGAAAGAGAACCACAGATGTAAAGTGTGATTCTCTCTCTCTCTCTTTTTTTTTTTTTTTTTTTTGAGATGGAGTTTCGCTCTTGTTGCCCAGGCTGGAGTGCAATGGTGCAATCTTGGCTCACTGCAACCTCCACCTCGTGGGTTCAAGCAATTCTCCTGCCTCAGCCTCCTGAGTAGCTGGGGCACATGCCTGGCTAATTTTGTAATTTTAGTGTGGGGTTTCTCCGTGTTGGTCAGGCTGGTCTCGAACTCCCGACCTCAGGTGATCCGCCTGCCTCGGCCTCCCAAAGCGTTGGGATTACAGGCGTGAGCCACCGCACCCGGCCTAATGTGTGATTCTCGTCACATCAGATTGAGAGTTATGATGGTTGCTGTTGACCTTAATTACATGGCTGAGGTAGCACTGGAAAGGGTTCTGTGCTGGAAAGTTACTCTTCCACCCTCCTTCCACACTGTACTATTAGAAAGGAAATCACAAGGTCCAACTCACACTTAAGTGAAACATTTTCTTCTAACTTTTCAAAAGGATCAGGTTGTTTTGGATGAAGCAGATAAAAATGTTGAACCAAGGAATTAAGGATCAAATCCATGAGATTTACTAGAAATTAAATACAAGTACTCTTGTGCACATGAGTTTTCTCCAGCTGGCAGGTTGGATTCATTGTTACAACATAGCTGTGAAGTGCTATGTTGTCCTTGTTCCCTGCTGAAAGCAATTGTTTCCCACAATCTCTGTCTCACTCAGTTCTATAGTAAGACATGGACGCTTGGTCTCAAACATTATTTCTCTAAGTATTGTTATGAAACTATTACATCTGCTTAATTGATTTGTCAACATAATTAGTCATTGTCGTTTTTTTTTTCAGAGTCTCACTTCATCGCCCAGGCTGGAGTGCAGCAGCACTATCTGAGATCACTACAATCTCCGCCACTCGGATTCAAGCGATTATCTTGCCTCAGCCTCCCGAGTAGTAGCTGGGAGTACAGGCGTGTGCTACCATGCCCAGCTAATTTTTGTATTTTTGGTAGAGACCTGGTTTTGCCTTGTTGGCCAGGCTGGTCTCGAACTTCTGACCTCAAGTGATCCACCTGCCTCGGCCTTCTAAAGTGCTGGGATTACAGGCGTGAACCACTTAGCCTGGTCAGTTACTGTCTCTTTTTAAAGATTGTGTTGCTTTCTGCCTCAATATTAATATGTTGGAAATTACCAAGAAGTTCATGACAGATCTATTTCACATTCTGGTGAAGAAGGAAGAATTGGCCCTTGAAGGAGTCAATGTTTTACAATAATTTTGAAAGAGGGTAATGTTTTTCTAATTGATATACATAAAAACCATAGCCAGGGATTTAAAATTTACCTTCTTGTTTAAGCTCTCTACTAAAATTCCAGAAACTAGTATCATGTCTTAGCATTTGTAATAAAGCTATCAGAGAAAACCCAAGAAGAAAAAAGAACTGTACCAAAGAGAAAAATTGAGTTGAACCTTTTTTTTTAGACGGAGTCTCACTCTGTCACCCAGGCTGGAGTGTAGTGGCGCAATCTCAGCTCACTGCAGTCTCCACCTCCCAGGTTCAAGTGATTCTCCTGCCTCAGCCTCCCGAGTAGCTGGGCTCACAGGTGCCCACCACCATGCCTGGCTAATTTTTTGTATTTTTAGTAGAGACAGGGTTTCACCATGTTGGCCAGGCTGGCCTCGAACTCCTAAACTCAGCTGATCTGCCCACCTTGGCCTCCCGAAGTGCTGGGATTACAGGCGTGAGCCACCATGCCCAGCCTGAGTTGAACCTCTTTTTTAAAACAGGGTACTTTGTTATAAGATCTGGTACAGTAATATCTATATTTAGGCAGAATTAGTAAAATCAATGAATAACTATTCTCTTCCAGTGGTAGGGATGAGGTGTAGAAATCAAATGACTTTTTATTCCAACTCTGACATGAATTAACATTTTCCTCTTGGAAATACTGTAAGGAAAGAAATTGTATGCTCTTAATGACGAGAGATTGACCAGTCAGGTTGTTCCTTGTAGAACACAGAGTGAAAGGTATCCTGGCTTCTAAGAAAAAGCATGCCAGTTTCTGGTGTGGTAAGAGCTGCTCTTCCTTAGTATTGCTAATTAGGATGCTATTAATATCTGATTATAGTTGAGCCTTGAACAACCTGATTAGGGGTACCAGCCCCGATACAGTCAAAAATCTGCAGATAATTTTTGACTCCCCAAAAACTTTACGACTAACAGCTTAATATTGACCAGAAGCCCTACTAATAACAGTTGATTAAACACATATTTTGTATGTTATATGTATGATATACTGTATTCTTTTTTTTTTTTTTTGAGACGGAGTCTCGCTCTGTCGCCCAGGCTGGAGTACAGTGGCCAGATCTCAGCTCACTGCAGGCTCCGCCTCCCAGGTTTACGCCATTCTCCTGCCTCAGCCTCCCAAGTAGCTGGGACTACAGGCGCTGCCACCTCGCCCGGCTAGTTTTTTGTATTTTTTAGTAGAGACGGGGTTTCACCATGTTAGCCAGGATGGTCTCGATCTCCTGACCTCGTGATCCACCCATCTCGGCCTCCCAAAGTGGATATACTGTATTCTTATAATAAAGTAAGCTAGAGAAAAGAAAATGTTATTAAGAAAACCATAAGGAAGAGAAAATACATTTACTCTTCATTAGGTGGAAGTGGATCACCATAAAGGCCTTCATCTTCCTCATGTTCATGTCAAGTAGGCTAAGGAGGAGGAGAGAGAGGAGAGTTAGTCTTGCTGTCTAAAGGGTGGCAGGGGCAGAAGAGAAGCCACTTAAGTGGTCCTGCCCAGTTCAGACCCATTTCCTTCAAGGGTCCACTGTATTTTCTTAGTAAACTGAGGCAGGATCTAGTTACATTGTAGCTGTGAAGTGCTGCATTGTCTTTGACCCCTGCTCAAAATAAAACTGTTACCTTTCAAGCCCTGTCTGCCATGGTGCTCTAGCTGCAGGGATGTCTGGTCTCATACATGTTCACCTGTTTAAGTACTGACTTGACAAATGACTCTTGAGAATGAGGGGTTGGTGGTGTTTTGCAGGTAGTGACAGAAGGAAGAAAACATTGTCAGGAGGAAATTCAGATAAAGGACAAACCATATTTTGACTGCTACTGACTTGTTGGTAAGTATTCTAATTCCTTATTTAATGACAGTATCTCTCTAGCAAAAGTTGGTTTAGGGGGAAAGTTTATAGTAGACTTTGCCAGCTGAAGTTGTAGGGGCATGAAGATCACACTCCACAGTGAACTGTGCTGTTATATATAGGTCATTACTCTTGTGGCCTAGAAGAGTGTGCAGCAGTTGCTTTTTGAAACATAATTTATATACTATCATATCTGAGGCTCTTGATTTTTATGTTTAGTAGTGTGTATACTGATCATCAACTGTGATCTGCCCACTGCTTGTGAAAACTATATTCTCATTTGATTATTTGACATCTTTGAATTCCTTGTTTTTATTCTGGTGAAATAAATTCATACACAGTTATGTGTCACTAAACAACTGGGATGTGTGTTCTGACAGATCACAGAGTGTACTTACACAAACGTAGATGGTGTAGCCTACTACAAACCTAGGCTATGTGGTATAGCCTGTTGCTCCTCTGTACTGAGTACTGTAGGCAGTTGTAGCACAATGGTATCTGTATATCTAGACATAGAAAAGTTAGAGTAAAACTACATCATAAATGATAAAAACAGCACCCTTGTATAGGGCACTTACAGGGGTGAGGCTTGCAGGACTGGAAGTTGCTCTGCGTGAGTCAGTGAGTGAGTGGTGAGTGGATGTGAATGGCTAGAACGTTACTGTATACTACAGTAGACTTTATATATAAACACTCTGCACATAGGCTATACTACATTTATTTTTAAAATAAAGTAATTGCCAGGCGCAGTGGCTCACACCTGTAATCCCAGCACTTTGGGAGGCCGAGGCAGGCGGATCACCTGAAGTCAGGAGTTCGAGACCAGCCTGATCAACATGGAGAAACCCTGTCTCTACTAAAAATACAAAATTAGCTGGGCGTGGTGGTGCATGCCTGTAATCCCAGCTACTTGGGAGGCTGAGGCAGGAGAATCGCTTGAGACGGAGGTTGTGGTGAGCCAAGATTGTGCCATTGCACTCCAGCCTGGGCAACAAGAGCGAAAATCAGTCACAAAAACAAAACAAAACAATAAAAATAAAGTAACTAGGCTATAACTTTACGATGGCTATGAAGTCACTAGGTGACAAGAATTTCTCAGCTCCATTATAATCTTAAGGCATCACCATCGTATATGCAATTTGTAGTTGACCAAAATGTCATTATCCAGCGCATGACTGTATTGTTTTTCAAGGTGATTTTGTCAGCCAGGCAAATGTATCAGGATAATAATTTTATCACCTCGTAACATGATATTTAAATTGTACCTGGGAGGACTCATGGTTGGACAGAACACAGTGGAAAGCAAATGTGAAATGTTCCTCAGATTTTGGACTTTATATACCGTTGATATTTCAGGGAAAAATCAATAATGCTATTAGATTTTGTTGTCTTTAACTCACCTATGAGTCTGTCTTAAAGTCGTGTTTGCTCATAGCTTGTGCTTTCTTGATGATTCCTCTATAGTTGGAATTTTCTCAGCATTTTTTGGTCACAGTTTATATTGATCCTAGCCTAGTTATATTGACTTTGTCACTAAATAAATTGAACTATGCCTTGTTACCAATAAAAATGAGTTACTATATTTTTTTTAATGTAGTAGTTCATAGGAGTAGGTAACAAGTGGTGGTCAGAAATGCCATGGGCCTGATTTCGGACATAGATTTATAAGTGAAACAGCAGGTCGTTTGGATAAAGAAGGAATCAGTATTTCCATGTGTGGTTTTCTCTTGTTCTGATTATTTGATATTTTAAGTTCCTACAGCAAGAACACTTTTGATTGGTTGTGTGATCCATTTTAGTAGAGAACTGTAGTGGCAAACATATTTTGGTCATTTGTGTTAGAGTCTGTGACATGAACTGAGCAGAAAGGAGTGATAAATATGGGTTACCAGAATACATTTTTTCAAGATTTCCCTCTACTGGTAAAAGTTTCCCAATAGAACTACCCAATAGAACTTTCTGTGGTGATGGAAATGTTCTCTATTTGTACTGTCCAATACAAGAGTGGCAGATAACATGTGACTATTGGAATGCGCTTAATGCAACTTTTTTTTTTTTTTTTTTTTTTTGAGATGGAGTTTTGTTCTTGTCACCCAGGCGGGAGTGCAGTGGCGCAATCCCGGCTCACTACAACCTCCGCCTCCTGGGTTCAAACGATTCTCCTGCCTCAGCCTCCCGAGTAGCTGGGATTACAGGTGCCCACCACCACTCCTGGCTAATTTTCATATTTTTAGTAGAGACAGGGTTTCACCGTATTGGCCAGGCTGTTCTCGAACTCCTGACCTCAAGTGATCCACCCGCCTTGGCCTCCCACAGTGCTGGAATTACAGGTGTGAGCCACTGTGCCCAGCCTATTTCATTTAATTTTAATTAATTTAAATTTAAATAGCCATATGTGGCTAGTGACTGTTTATTGGACAGCATAGTCGTAAACAACAGTGAACATTTCAGAGCTGACATCTGTAGTTAATTCTGAAAGTGTATCAGAATGGATTCATAACTGTTCCTTTTGTTTTGTGCCTGTTCACATCTGTCCCAGACTGACATGACACCCACTCTTGGCTGGCCCACTTTGGTAGGGGCTTTAATTTTACTACCCTAAACCCAATACTTTCATCCTCTTTATAAGTAATAATGTTCATTTCGCAGCCAGATGAGCCTTAACTCCTTTTGTACTAACTTTGCAAAAAAACCTTTTCTTTTTCTCTAGATATTTTGATCAGTATCTTGTATTCCATTTAGAAGCACTCTACATATAATTCTGGCAAATAAACAGCCACCGATGATTAACTAGTAGCTCAGATTGTTCAGTAGTTCATGTAGTACTTGCTGAATAATATTCTGATTCATATTTTTTCTGTTGTTCAGAACTGGCAGTAGGGGTCAACTTGGGAAGACAGCTGTGACCATAAATATTAAAGAAGACAAAAGGATTCTTTGTGACACTGAGACCTTCTGCAGTACTACAGTGGGGAAATGCCGGTGTACACAGCTGGCCTCATGTAATTCCTGGGATGAGATCGTTTGGGATGCAGTGCTGGCTGTTGCTGAGCAGGCGATCACAGTGCGTACTGTGTTTCTTTCCTTGAGAATATTTGAATCTCGCCTGAGTACTCATAACAGATGAGAAACACAGGTTTTGATAGCATAGATTCACACTATCATTAGTCATGAGCTCTTGAGAGCAAAGTAATTGGTTTTGTCCTCTTTAGAGTTAGACCCTGTGGTTGGGTATGAAAGATGAGTGTCTGTAAAAATCTGTCTTAGAAATGTATTTCCAAGACTCTGTCTCAAAAAAAAAAAAAATGATTTCCTAGTTCTGTAAAAGTCGCTATATTGAGTGTTCTCTATCACTTAATAATATACTTACTTTGTTATTAAGTGGACTTAAAGATACGCGGTGTATAAAATCAGCTAATTATGTTAAACCATGGTGTCTCCCTTTATTGTGTTAGGCTGAATAGAACAAACTTTAAAATAATTTTTTAAAGAAAATATTTGAATTCATTTTGTTTGGTGTTATGTTTTTATTCAGAAAAGCATTTTATTAGTGCTAGGTGTGAACCGGAGCCTTTTGCTAAATACCAGCAGCAATCATGTCCTAGAGTTAAATCCCAGAAAATTTGCCATATTGTATATTAAAGGTTCAATAAATTACAATAAAGTATTCTTTCTTTAAAGTGATTTGGTTCTTATTCCTTAAAAATCATACTTTTTGCCATAATTCCATATTTTCAAAGGAAGAAGATGAAATGAAATAGTACTCTGTAGTAAATATTTTATTCCAGTTACAAAATTACACACAAATGTGGCTTTTTATAAAAAGGTTTAATAAAAAATTGGGCTGGGTGTGGTGGCTCACAGGCCGGGCATGGAGGCTCATGTCTGTAATCCCAGCACTTTGGGTGGCCCAGGCAGGCAGATCACTTGAGGTCAGGAGTTCGAGACCAGCCTGACCAACATGTCTACTAAAAATACAAAATTAGCCGGGCATGGTGGTGCGTGCCTGTAATCCCAGCTACTCGGGAGGCTGAGGCAGGAGCATTACTTCAACCTGGGAGGCAGAAGTTGCAGTGAGCCAAGATCACACCACAGCACTCCAAGCCTGGGTGACAGAGCAACACTTTGTCTCAAAACAACAACAACTAAAGTTCCAAGTTAGCTGCTGCTTGGCAGTAGCACAAAGACTGATCAGTGAGGTTGTTCATTAGCACCATCTGCCAAACATTGTCTGCTGCTTATGAGAAAAAGGAAGCATTTGAACATGAGATTTCTCCCTCTTCTGGTGTGGCAAAAATCTTCTGGTACACGCAAAGTAGTTACATGACAGCAAGGTTCTCTATGTTAATGGACTAATATTAATCAGTAGAGTTTTTTTCCCATAACAGTAACACGGAGTGTATATAATGGGTCCTATAACAGAAAAATGGACATCGAATGTGATCTTTTTTTAAAAAAAAATAGGCTTTATTATTTAGAGTCATTTCAGGCCAACAGAAACACTGAGCAGAAAGTACAAAGAATTCCCATACACTCCCTGTTCTCACACACCCACGGTCTCCCACACTTCAACATCCCACACCAGAATGGTACATGGGTTACAATCACTGAACCTCTATTGACATGTCATTATCACTCAAAGTCATAGCTTAGGGTTCATTCTTGGTGTTGTACATTCTATGGGTTTAGAGAAATTTATGATGACATTTGTCCACCATTATAGCATCATACAGAGTATTTTCACTGCCCTGAAAATCCTCTGCTCTACCGATTTCATCCCTCCCCACAACCCCTGGCAACCACTGATTTTCTTTTTTTGTTTTTTTTGGTTTTCTTTGAGACGGAGTCTCACTCTGTCACCTAGGCTGGAGTGCCGTGGCGTGATCTCGGCTCACTGCAAGCTCCGCCTCCCAGGTTCAAGCGATTCTTCTGCCTCAGCCTCCCAAGTAGCTGGGACTACAGGTGCCCGCCACCACGCCTGGCTAATTTTTGTATTTTTGGTAAAGACGGGGTTTCACCATGTTAGCCAGGATGGTCTCAATCTCCTGACCTCGTGATCCATCCGCCTCAGCCTCCCAAAGTGCTGGGATTACAGGCATGAGCCACTGTGCCCGGCTGACCACTGATCTTTTTACTGTCTCTGTGGTTTTCCCTTTTCCAGAATGTCTTATAGTTGGAATCCTACAGTATATAGCCTTTTCAGATTGGCATCTTTCACTTATATCACTTAAGCTTCCTCCATGTCTTTTCATAACTTCAAAGCTCATTTCTTTTTAACATTGAATAATACTGCATTGCTTGAATGTACTACAGTTTATCCATTTGGCTACTGAAAGACATCTATGTTGCTTCCAAGCTTTGGCAACTATGAATAAAGCTGCTATAAACATCAACGCACAGGTTTTTGTGCAGACATAACTTTTCGGTTCCAGTGGGTAAAAACCAAGGAGTGTGATGGCTGGATCATATGGTAAGAATATGCTTCGTTTTGTAAGAAACTGCCAAACTGTCCTCCAGCTTGGCTGTGCTATTATATTCCCACAAGCAGTGGACCAGAGTCCTGTTGCTGCACACCTCTCCAGCATTTGGTGGTGTCATGTTTTGATGACAGACATCAGATTCTTATTTTTTCTCCCTCAAATTATTTATCAAGGGCCAGGTGTGGTGGCTCACACCTGTAATCCCAACACTTTGGGAGGTTGAGGCAGGTGGATCACTTGAAGTCAGCAGTTCAACACCAACCTGGCTAACATGGTAAAACCCCATCTCTACTAAAAATACAAAAATTAGCCAGGTGTGGTGGCTCGCGCCTGTAGTACCAGCTACTTGGGAGGCTGAGGCAGGAGAATTGCTTGAACTGGGGAGGCAGAGTTTGCAGTGAGCTGAGATTGTACCACTGTACTCCAGCCTGGGCTACAGAGCGAGACTCCATCTCAAAAAAAAAAAAAAAAAATTATCAAGCTTTGTCTTGACCATAGTTTATAATTTGTTAAAAGAACTTGTCTGACATGCAATGAATGTTTTACCAAATAGTATCGCCTAGAAAATAATATGTTAATGAATTTCGGGAAAGAGTCCTTGTCCTTTCTCAGTCCCAGTATTGATGCCTGCCATTTTCTTCACCATAAAACTGCTGCTGTGGCAAGGTAAATGCTAGACTCCTTGGAAGTATCATATCAATTAAAAGTTATCACTGCCTTCAGTCAATAAATGTGCAAAAGGAGATCCAATGAATAAGCTGCAGGAAATGGCATCTACCCTGAAGTCCATTCCCTACAAAGTATAGGAGACAGGTGGAGAGAGCTGCATAAAGACGAGCCAAAAAATCAAAACAGGCCAGGCATGGTGGCTCTTGCCTGTCATCCCAGCACTTTGGGAGGCCAAGGCAGGTGGATCACCTGAGGTCGGGAGTTTGAGACCAGCCTGACCAACATGGAGAAACCTTGTTTCTACTAAAAATAAAAAATTAATCAGCCGTGGTGGTGGGTGACTGTAATCCCAGCTACTCAGGAGGGTGAGGCAGGACAATCACTTGAACCCGGGAGGCAGAGGTTGCGGTGAGCCACTCCATCCTGGGCAATAAGAGTGAAACTCTGCCTCAAAAAAAAAAAAAATCAAAATTAAACAAAACCAGCAAACAAACCCTAACATGTTGTATTAGGAAAAGGTATAAGTACATAATTTACTAAGTAGCCTTTACAGCCCTGTGTCTTAGTGTGTTCGGGCTACTGTAACAGATTACCATAGACTGGATGGCTTACAAACAATAGATATTTATTCTCACAGTTCTGGAGGCTGAGAAGTCTAGGATCAAGTCACTAGCAGATTTAGTGTCTGGTGAGGACCCACTTCCTGGTTCATAGATGGCCACCTTCTTCCTGTGTTCTCGCATAATGAAAGGGACAAGGGAGCTCTCCCGGGTCTCTTTTATAAGGGCACTGATCACATTCATTAGGGTACAACCCTCATGACCTAATCATCCCCCCAAAGTCCCACCTCCTAATAACCCTCACATTGAGGGTTAGAATTTTAACATATAAATTCGGAGGGTCAGGGGAAACAAACATTCAGGCTACAGCATTCCACCCCGGCCACAGCAAATTCGTGTCCTTCTCACACGCAAAGTATATTGATTACATCCTAACAGCCCCAAAATCTTAACTCATTCCATAGTATGATCTTAAGATCAACTCTATGGTCTAAAATCTAAAGTCCTATCTAAATAGCTAGATCAGATATGGGAGAGACTCAAAGTACAATTCATGCTGAGGCAAATTGCTTTCTAACTCTGAACCTGTAAAACCTTGAAACAAGCTATGTGCTTCCAAAACACAATAATAGGACAGGCATAGGATGGACATCTCCATTCCACAAAGAGAAATAGGAAAGAGGAAAGTTATAACAGGCCTCAAGGATGTCCAAACTGTAAGGCAAACTCTAGGCTCAAGAATAACTCTCTTTGGCTTGATGCTCTGCCCTCCAGGTCCACTGGGGAGAAGGTCTTGCCATTCAGTCCCACTGAGGTGGTGGTTCTGCCCTCACAACTCTACTTGGCAGGGATTGTGTCCCCAGACCACTAGGTAGCTGGCACAGGTTTGGGCAGAGGCAATCTGGCCTAGCAATCTGGCCTATCAAAAGCAAGCCAATGATCCCCCTTTTGAGACCAAGAAGGCAGCTCTGATGGTCCCTGAATTGCCTTTGGGACCATTCTTCCCTTGTCTTGAAGAATAGTGCACATTCCTAGCCAAATGGTCCCATTTGGCTATCCAAGAAGTCTGACAGCCTTCCTTCATTACTTCCCATCTCCTTCCCCTCCACACACTCTTCTTAGGTGTCAGTTCAACTGCTAATTTTTCTCCTGGCGTGACTAATTAAATTCATGATTCACTTCCATTCTAATCTCCCTCTCAAATGGTTGCTTGGCATTTCTCATTTTTTGCAATATGGATAGCTGGGAATTTTCCAACTGTTTAAATTCTGCTTGCTTTTTGCTTAAGAATTCTGTCTTTAAGTCATTTCTCTCTTCTGGCATTTTATTATAAGTAGTCAGGAGGAGCCAGGCCACACCTTCAACACTTTGCCTATAGATTTCCTCAGTCAAATATCCAGTTTCATTGCTCTCAAGTTCTACCTTCCGCAAAACAGTAGAACATGAACCCAATTCAGTCCAATTCTTTGCCATTTTATACTACAGACCACCTTTCCTCAAGTTTCCAGTAACATATTTCTCATTTCCATTTGATACCTCACCAGAATGACCTGCGCCATCCATCTTTCTACCAAAAATTTGTTCATGTTTATCTAGTGCATTAGCCCATTCACACTTTGATATAAATAACTACCTGAGACTGGGTAGTTAATAAAGAAGAGAGATTTAATTGACTCACAGTTATGCAGGCTGTACAGGCCTCAGGAAACTTACAATCATGGTGGAAGTGGGAGAGGAAGCAAGCACATCTTCACATGGCAACAGGAGAGGAGTGAAAGGGGAAGTGTCATACACTTTTTTTTTTTAATTATACTTTAAGTTCTAGGGTTCATGTGCACAACGTGCAGGTTTGTTACATATGTATACTTGTGCCATGTTGGTGTGCTGCACCCATCAACTCATCAGCATCCATCAACTCATCATTTACATCAGGTATAACTCCCAATGCAATCCCTCCCTGCTCCCCCCTCCCCATAATAGGCCCTGGTGTGTGATGTTCCCCTTCCCGAGTCCAGGAGATCTCATTGTTCAGTTCCCACCTATGAGTGAGAACATGCAGTGTTTGGTTTTCTGTTCTTGCTATAGTTTGCTGAGAATGATGGTTTCCAGCTGCATCCATGTCCCTACAAAGGACATAAACACATCCTTTTTCATGGCTGCATAGTATTCCATGGTGTATATGGTGCCACACACTTTTAAACCATCAGATCTCATGAGAACTCACTCACTATCACTAGAACGGCAAGGGGGAAACTACCCCCATGATCTAACTACCTCCCACCAGGTCCCTCCCCCAACACTGGAAATTACAATTAAACAAGAGATTCGGATGGGGACACAAAGCCAAACCATATCACCTAGGTATCTATAAGAATATGGAGGCCGTCTCTCCAGCAATCCTTGCTTCCTTTTGAGCCCTCACCAGAATCACCTTTACCAGTCACTTAATGGGTCTATCAGCTTTTTCTTTTCCTTTTTTTTTTTTTTTTGCTTTGTAAACAATATAGTTTTATACAAACATAAAATTATGTACCTTCAAAGGCATGACTACAGTAAACAAAACATCTTAAAATGTTTTAACAATTTACAAATACATTCATAAAATAATTAATTTTATTAATTATGAATAATGTATTTTATGAATGAGTTGTGATAAATAATCAGTTGTGAGAAAAACTCTGCCAGTTGAACTGAAGGGGAAGGAGATGAGAAGAAACGAACGAAGGCTGTCAGGCATCTTGGATTTTATAGGATGGGACCATAGAGCTATTTGGCTAAGAATGTGCACCACTCTTCAAAACAAGGGAAGAATGGTTTCAAAGACTCCAACAGAGTTTATAGTACCTGTAATACAATCTGCAGGTGCCTACAGTGGTTTATAGGTTGGTTTAGTTTGAAATTATATGTATTTCTTTGTTTAAAAGAAGTCATTGGCCAGGCTTAGTGGCTCATGCCTGTAATCCCAGCACTTTGGGAGGCCAAGGCAGGCGGATCACGAGGTCAGGAGTTCGAGAGACCAGCCTGGCCAATATGGTGAAACCCCATCTCTACTAAAAATTCAAAAATTAGCCAAGCATGGTGGCACATGCCTGTAGTCCCGGCTACTCAGGAGGCAGAGGCAGAAGAATTGCTTGAACCCAGGAAGCAGAAGTTGAAGTGAGCCGAAATCACGCCACTGCACTCCAGCCTGGGCAACAGAGCAAGACTTCTTCTCAAAAAAAAAAAAAAAAAAGAAGAAGTCATTAATGCAAATGCATGATTTACAATGTCCCCATTACAGCAAGAAAAAAATAGATTCATAAAATAAAATGTATGTTAGACATTTATTAGGTCAAGTATTTAATGATTATTCTCAATATAACATTAGAATAATACTCTTTTAGTGGTAAAAGATTTCTTTAGACCAAGGACCACTGAGGAGCTTCCTTAAGTTCCAAGAAGTAAAATCTTGCTATCCAGTCCATAAAATAAATAGAAGAGCAGAAATCTCTGAGTTTCCCTTAAACTATGAAGATTCTGTTTCCATTAATTGGGCCTTAAGAAAAAGATTTGTTACAAATAAAAATAAATAAAATTTTAGCAACTAGTTAACACCACTGGCCTGAATTTGGTTTTTACTTGCTTGTGAATCTCTAGGATGAGAAATTTCACCATGAAGTACATATTAAGTTGTAAAATTAACAATTATTTCTAAGTTCTACATAAGCCAAAGTGCTCACTTTTATTATGGAAACAAACCTTTCTTCTGAAAATGATGTACAGAAATAATAAGTAAACACATAGAACTTTGAGGTAGGTTAAGAACATTTGTCTATGTTCTACAGATCAAAATGATGCAAAGGTCTCCATTACATATGTTTATGAACACAAACATTTTTATTAATTTGGGATATATGGACATTATGTAAGTATATGCATACATATGCACACCATAAAATACATTTTAATAATGTTTCCAGCTGCATCATGCTTTCAAGCCTCAACTGTTAGAAAAAAAAAGCAAACTTAGTATGAACACTGCTTTTCCTTTTTTAAAATAAAAATTGTCAGTGGAAAGACAAATCCAACCTCTTTGCAGCATGTACTGAACTCTAAAAGGCTCAGAGTCAAGAATCTTGTTAGTTGCTCCCTGATGTAACAGAACATGTATTATGTTTTCTCTTTCTACTCAGGAAGTTTGATTATCTCCAATATTTTGTCCTATGAACTTTCCAAGATAAGACATAGCCATGCTGGTAAAATTCTTTCTGCTGCCCACTTTACACCTGATGTAGCCAGATAGCTTGGCACCTCATTGCACCATACCTCTGATGATCACTGCCAACCACTGCACTCTGAAATGGAACAGAGCATCAAAGGAGAATATCACCCACAGCACTGAATAGACTTATGATAAGCCCCAACCAGAAGATGATGTTGCCTCTGGGACAGTTTTATTCTCTTGAGGGGATGCCTTCCTAACCTTCCTGGACTCAAATATCCAATGGCTCATTCCACCAACGCAGGCCAACCATTAGTCTACCTGTGACATTACATTGCAACATCAATATCAACTTTTTCTAGCAGGTACTGCAAAACTCTTCCAGCCCCTACCCCTTACCCAGATCCAAAACTGCTTCTACATTTTCAGATATTTGTTACAGCAACATCCCCACTTCTTGGTCCCAATTTCTTAGTTCTTCTGGGCCGAGAAGTTCAAGATCAAGGCACTGGCAGATTCCATGTCTGACTTCCTCATAGATGGATATTTTCTCCCCTGTCCTCTATGGCAGAAAGGACAAGGGAGCTCTCCAAGGTATTTTTTCCTAAGGTAACTTATCTAATTTATGAGGGCTCCACCCTTATACATAATCACCTCCCAAAGTCTCCACATCCCAATCACATCACAGTGGAGGTTAGGATTTCAGTATGTGAATGTGTGGGGTGGGGGATGGGGCACAAATATTTAGCCTATAGTACCTGCTAATTAATGTGGATTTTATTTAGCAAGGGTGGGGATCATTCATTATCTCCATTCAAGGACACCTTTGGTACTTTCTTGAACTTTGTAGCACAAGGCACTCTTTCCTCCTCCACATTTCCCCTTCCAAGGGCCCCATTCCCACTTTCTTCCTCCCACCTCTCTAACTCCCAAGCCTCCTTTCGCATGCCATTAAATGTGACCCTCTGCTATCCTCTCCACACTCTTCTTTTTTTTTTTTTTTTTGTAAGACAGAGTCTCACTCTGTAGCCCAGGTTGGAGTGCAGTGGTGCAGTGAGCTCAGCCCACTGCAACCTCTGTCTCCTGGGTCCAAGCAATTCCCCTGCCTCAGCCTCCCGAGTAGCTAGGACTACAGGTGCATGCCATCACACCCAACTAATTTTTGTATTATTAGTAAAGACAGGGTTTCACTATGTTTGTTGGTCAGGCTGGTCTCGAACTCCTGACCTCGTAATTTACCTGCCTCAGCCTCCCAAAGTGCTGGGATTACAGGTGTGAGCCACCACGCCCGGCTCTCTCCACACTCTTCTTAGGTGTCCTGTCTGTTCCTCCAAGCATCAGACCAATGTTCCCTAGGTGTGTTCAGTCAGATGACCTGCTGGCACCTCAACATGTTCAAAGTTGAACCTACCAGCTTGCCACACTGCTACTAATCTCATTACCTTGAACCTCTTCTCTGATCTAGACTTCAGCAAACATATCCAAACTTTTCCTACCTTTGGGTTTGTTTTATCCACTCCATTTACTATGCAGCCCCCAGGGTACAGAAACAGCTGGGTTGTTACATCATAGTGTTTGCCTTATTTGAACACAGTTCAAATAGTTGGCAACCTTTGGCCGAAATTCAGTGATTGGTACAAGAGTAGATTACCATCTGTTTACATATCCAGTTAGGTGACATGTACGGAGAACCCTTTAGACTGAACTTAAAATATGTAAGGAGGCAGCTTTAGGCTAAACTTAATTTAACAGGTGGTAGCAGAGATTCTAAGGAGGGAGATTCTTCATTCAACAAGCGGGGAACCCTACACGGGAGGGACGACACGGCGGCACCCAGGCTTGGGCTCCCTCCTGTTTCCCAGCTCATCCTTGTAATAAATGTTTTTCACCATCAGGACATACCTCTTGTTTATATATGACCTTTAGCAGAATACGTTCATGTATATATATGGTATGAAACAGGATGATTGCCAAGTAGCAATTTTAACTGCTACAATACAGTTTATCAACTCTCATATATCTACCTGTTTGAAAATGCTTATCCTGGCCAGGTGCAGGGGCTCACACCTGTAATCCCAGCACTTTGGGATGCCAAGGCAGGCAAATCACCTGAGGTTAGGAGTTCAAGACCAGCCTGACCAACATGCTGAAATCCTATCTCTACAAAAAATACAAAAATTAGCCAGGTGTGGTGGCAGTCACCTGTAATCCCAGCTACTTGGGAGGCTGAGGCAGAATTGCCTGAGCCTAGGAGGTGGAGGTTGCAGCGAGCCAAGGCAGAGGTTGCAGTGAGCCAAGATCATGCCACAGCACTCCAACCTGGGCAACAGAGCAACACTCTGTCTCAAAAAAAGAAAAAAGAAAGAAAAGAAGGAAGGAAGGAAGGAAGGAAGGGAGGGAGGGAGGGAGGGAGGGAGGGAGGGAGGGAGGGAGAGAGGGAGGGAGGGAAAGAAAGAGAAAAGAAAGAGAAGAGAAAAGAAAGAGAAGAGAAAAGAAAAGAAAATGCTTATCCCTTTACTGAAATGAAATACCTTTTCCTACTTGTCCTGCGTGGCAAATTCCCACTCATCAAAAAGGTTTTTTTTTTTTGTTTTTTTTTTTTTGAGACAGAGTCTCACTCTGTCATCCAGACCTGAGTGCAGAGGCCCGATCTCAGCTCACTGCAAGCTCCGCCTCCTGGGTTCACGCCATTCTCCTGCCTCAGCCACCATGCCCGGCTACTTTTTTGTATTTTTAGTAGAGATGAGGTTTCACCGTGTTAGCCAGGATGGTCTCAATCTCCTGACCTTGTGATCTGCCCACCTCAGCCTCCCAAAGTGCTGAGATCACAGGTGTGAGCCACTGCGCCTGGCCATAAAAAAGGTTTTAAGTGCTCCTATGAGTTCCCTGATATGCCCAGGACATGTTTGTATTACACTGTATCAGAGGGTGACCCAGTTTTAGAGAGCCAACCTGGAACACAGTCAAACTCGACAAAAAGGACAGAAAATAAAGTAACATAAAACAAATATATGCGTGTGTTTACTTTAACATAAAAATATGAAAAAGGGAGTTTATTTGAAATTGCATATTATTCTGTATTGTTTAGTTTTCTGTTACATAAATGCGATTATTTAAGCAAAAGAACAATAAGATAAATTATCAGTGACATTTAGTAGTAGCAAATACTAGTACTGATTAAACAAATAATATGTGAGAAAAATATAACAATATTTTATAATGTTTCTATTCTCTGATATAGCAATTTATTTTAATTCTCTGTTGCATAAATTTAGCAGACTATTATTATGTGTTCTTAAAATGAACACTTTTTAAAAACAGAACATGAATACAATTGGGCCAAACAGTTTATGACCTACATTTAATTTAAAATAACGTGTTTTTTTTTTTTTTTTTTTTTTTGTCCCATGATACAGAATACTTTTTCTGTTTCCTTTTCTGATAATATTCTCTAACTACTTGCAGTGTGTTTAGGGCATCTGTCTTGTCTTTTACATAGTAATAAAACTGAATACTTTCTAGTGTGAAAATTCACTTTGCCTTACTGCGGTGCTCTTGTACAACCCCCATTACACTGATTCCTGGTGCCAGTCCACGAGGACATCAAGCTCAGTATCCTCTCAACAAAAGTATTTGAGCATGGAATACTTGGGATTTACTTAGGAGCAAGAGCAGGTTTTTAGACTTGCAGGAATTTGTTTTCAGCTCTCCAAGGGTGCCCACTCGCTTTGTAGCCACAGGCTTGTTTTGATTGATCAGCTGTTTGTCAGTCAGGTCCTTTGCTTCTATTAACATATGACTGGCAACAATGATAGCCGTCTTGTAGGCACAATCTAAGGAAGCGGTCTCCTTCCATTTTTACAATGTCCAAATTTCATTAAGTAATTCTGCACATTTTGAGAACATTGAAAAACGACCAAAACCTTCATTGTGAAAACCCTCAGTATCACGGTAAGCAAATCACAACCACTCCTGCCTTTTTTGTTGTTGTTGTTGTTGAGACAGTCTCACTCTGTCACTAGGCTGGAGTGCAGTGGCGCGATCTCGGCTCACTGCAACCTCCGCCTCCCGGGTTCAAGTAATTCTCCTAATTTTTGTATTTTTAGTAGAGGCAGGGTTTCGCCATGTTGGCCAGGATGGTCTTGATCGCTTGACCTTGTGATCCACCCACCTTGGCCTCCCAAATCACACCCCTTTTTAACAGTGTTATGTGTACAGGATACGCAGGATTTTTCGCAGGTAAGATCTTTGCATTCTGTCAAGAAATTCATAAACAGAATCGAGTTTGCCAAAATTATATGTACTATCTGCCAAATATATGCAGAGACAGTCAAAGTCCAGTTCGTATTTATTGGGATAAGATAGGAACATTTGTTTTCTTCCATTTTATGAAAAATTTCATAGAAATAAAGAAGATAATTTCAAACTGCATTTTTCAAACCAAGTACCTACAAACGAGGGAGAACATTTTGTTGTTGCTGCTGCTGCAATTTGATGTACTGCTTGATACAGTGTAGAAAACCCCTGTAGTAATATCTGACAGATGCTGTTCTCCACTGTAAGGGGCCAATATATCCATTATCAAAATTTTCCTCTGGCCTGGGAGTGGTGGCTCATGCCTGTAAGTCCACCACTTTGAGAGGCCAAGGCAGAAGAACTGCGTAAGGTCAGGAGTTCAAGATTAGCCAGGGCAACATAGCAAGACCCCTGTCTCTACTAAAAATTTTAAAATGAGCCAAATATGGAGGCTCATACCTATAGTCCTAGCTTCTGGGGAGGCTAAGGCAGGAGGATCACTTGAACCCAGGATCAAGGCTGTGGTAAGCTATGATCATGCTGCTGCACTCTAGCCTGGTAACAGAGCAAAACTCTGTCCAAAAAAAAAAAAAAAAAAATCCCTTTTGTTGACTCTCGGGAGATTTTAGTTGAAACCTGAATCAGTCACCTGAATGTGATTTTATTGGGTCTCACAAAGCAATCAAAGAAATGATAACGTATGGTCATTCACCTGTTCTGCCCAAACTAATTTAGCAGCTGCTATTTTCAACCTGTATCTGTCTTTGGGAGGGGATGAAATTTGTTATTGATTTAGAAGGACTTGCCTGTCTGAGGTTGGACTTGTGAGATTCAGTCTTCATATATGCTTTCCCATTCCCTTCTTCACCACTCTTAATCCCAAATGCTTTTCTGTCTAGTATGCAGAATGTACTGTCTTGTTTATTTACCTTCGTTATCCAGTTGCATGTGTCCTTCCATCCATCATTCAAATAACAGCTATTTAACTTTCTTTTGTGATGATGTTTACATCATGCTAGCTTTGGTACTATAATCCTTCTCATTTTCATTTCCTGAACTCTTAGAAAATATGATCACATTATGGCCAGGCATGGTGGCTCATGCCTGTAATCCCAGTACTTTGGGAGGCCTAGGCGGGTGGATCACAAGGTCAGGAGATCGAGACCATCCTGGCGAACACGGGGAAACCCCATCTCTACAAAAACCACAAAAAATTAGCCAGGCATGGTGGCGCGTGCCTGTAGTCCCAGCTACTTGGGAGGCTGAGTCAGGAGAATGATGTGAACCCGGGAGGTGGAGCTTACAGTGAGCAGAGATTGAGCCACTGCACTCCAGCCTGGGTGACAGAGCGAGACTCCATCTCAAAAAAAAGAAAAGAAAAGAAAAGAAAAAGAATAAGAAAAAAGAAAATATGAGCACATTACTCACTGTGTTAAAATTAAACTAGCACTATCTCAATACAAAACACAATAGAGAATCCACAGGCCAAATCAAACATGAGCTGTTGACACTCACACTTAGAATGCACTTAGTGAGTTTAAGTGATGCATGAGTTTAAGTTGCATCACTTAGAATAATGCACATATGGATTGCATCACTTAGAGTAATGCTCAAATTACTTAGAGTAATGCACAAATCAATTATTGCAAACTGCCAACCATAATGGCCTACCTCAATAATCAGGAGGGAAAAAAAGACCGTAGCAACTCTGGAAATCAGTTAATCTATGCTGTATCTGTTCACCACTAAAAACAGTGTTGCGTTTGGGCACGGTGGCTCACTCCTGTAATCCTAGCACTTTGGGAGGCCAAGGCGGGTGGATCATCTGAGGTCAGGAGTTCGAAACCAGCCTGGCCAACGGCGAAACCCAGTCTCTACAAAACAATTAGCCTGGCGTGGTGGCACATGCCTATACTTCCAACTACTTGGGAGGCTGAGGCAGGAGAATCGCTTGAACCCAGGAGACGGAGGTTGCAGTGAGCCAAGATCGCACCATTGCACTCCAGCCTGGGGAACGAGAGTAAAACTCTGTCTCAAAAACAAAATAAAACAAAACAAACAAAAAAACCAGTGTTGGTTTCAGGCCTATGGGGGCGGGGCTGCCATCTGGATTTATACGTTTTCCCCAACTTTCCACGCCCATTGCTTAAAACTGGGACTGTTCATATACTGGGAAGGGTTTCCTGGGGACCCTGCGGCCTCACTGGGCACACCCTGGTCTCCACCCTGCTTACTGCAGCTACCTGGATACTGAAGGTTTCTGACTGAAAGGTGCTCTTGATTGTGCATTCATAGATACATAACTGAAACAAAGTTGCACCAAACAATGTTTACTCTTGCTGTATGTGATACATATTTTCCTGCTTCGTTTTTTCAGATCTGTTGGTAACTCACAATTCCGTGAAACACAGTGGAAACCTGCAATTTGAAGAGAACACCAGTAGGGGGAGCAAAAGTTATAGCCAAATGTAAAGTGATCCTAACACTTGATCATTGCCAAAACAAAAATAAACCCCATGGTGAAACCCCATCTCTACTAAAAATACAAAAATAAGCCAAGCGTGGTGGGCGCCTGTAATCCCAGCTACTCAGGAAGCTAAGGCAGGAGAATCACTTGAACCCGGGAGGTGAAGGTTGCAGCCAACCGAGATCGCACCACTATGCTCCAGCCCGGGTGGCAGAGCAAGACTCCGTCTGAAGTAAATAAATAAATAAATAAACCCCAAAGTTCATGTAAGTAGGTAACACTATTCAAAAGAAAAACTAGTGGACTGTAATCAGGGGATATTCTATAACTATCAGAAAAAAATTAATTCATTTAATCATTCCGTTCTGACTCCAGTTTTCTCTCTTTGATGAGGAAATAAGGAAATAATGAAACCTGCTCTTCCGAATGTTTCTTTTCTTTTCTTTTTTTTTTTCTTTTGAGACTGAGTCTCGTTCTGGCACCCAGGCTGGAGTGCAGTGGTGCAATCTTGGCTCACTGCACCCTTCACCTCCTGAGTTCAAGCGATTCTCCTGCCTCAGCCTCGCGAGGAGCTGGGGACTACAGGCACCCGCCACCATGCCTGGCTAATTTTTGTATTTTTAGTAGAGATGAAGTTTCACCATATTGACCAGGCAGATTTCAAACTCCTGACCTTGTGATCCACCTGCCTTGGCTTCCCAAAGTGCCGGGATTACAGGCATGAGTCACCGCACCCGGCCTTCTCTGTATTCTTTATGGAAAATACACTCAAATTTTAGATCTGTTGTTCTATTCTGAACAGGCTTATATGATTTAGGAAATGGGACTGGCGTTCTAATTAAAAACCAATCTGATACTCAAAATGTTCCATGAGTCACATTAGTATTAAAGATGAAACTGACAGGCTTAAAAGTCATGATCATATCACCTGAGGTCAGAAGTTCGAGACCAGCTTGGCCAACATGGCAAAACCCCGTCTCTACTAAAAATTAGCTGGGCACGGTGGAAGGTGCCTGTAATACCAGCTACTCGGGAGGCTGAGGCAGAATTGCTTGATCCTGGGAGGCAGAGGTTGCGGTGAGCTGAGATCACACCACGGCACTCTAGCCTGGGCGACAGAGTGAGACTCCATCTCAAAAAAAAGAAAAAGAAAAGAAAAGAAAGATAAAACTACCTGTAAATTCTTTGTTACATCAATTTCTTCATTTTAAGTATTTTTTTTCTTTAGTTTGTTGTGGTGATCTATTCCTTTTTAAACAAATATGCCCCTGCTAAAACTAGTCCAAGAGCCATACTGACATGTTTTTAAAAATCACAAATCACTCAGTAGTTACTGAAAAGCTTGTCATTTCAACTTCATAGATTTTTCTTAGTAAATCCATTGTAGTAACTGACATTGGGAAGCACAAATGGTTACCATTTAGTAGTAGTGACTTATCCTGTCCACCTAAGAAAGAAGGGAACAACCTAAAGTTTGCATTTATAACCCACATTTTAAGTGTGGAAAATGGTATATTCTCTCAGTTGTTGTATCATTTATTAATTCAATTTGAGAGCTTCCAATTTGTTTGAACAGAAAAGATAAAATTCTACTCAGTAGCTGTCTTGGGGTATTTGGTGGCTGTGACTTGAGCCAGGAAACTTTAGCTCAAGTCATAGGAAAAGATTAGGGGCCATTTGGAGCTATTGCCCCTCTACACACACACACACACACACACACACACACACACACACACACAGCATTTGCATTAGAATTAGCTCTTGATTTAACATTAGTTGAAAGACTTTAATTCCAACTGAGCATGGATGTGGGGCAGAGGGAAACTCTGGATTACTTTATTCTCTCTCGCTGCTGGCAACGTAAGACTTACTGTCTAAATTCAACAACAAGGTCCCCACCTGCTGCTGAAAGATATAAACTGTTATTTCTTTCCTCACAAGTTAAACATGGGTGTAGATTTCTGTTCAATGGCATGAAAAAATAAAAGCAGGGAAATGCCAAGTGAACAAACAGGCAAAGATGAGCCCTGAATCTTCACTGGGGAAGCTGATAACACAGAGATTATAGTGTTATCGAATTCTAAAGGAGTTACGCTTTAAAATTCCCGGTAACTAATCTGATTACACAGAATTCAAAACTCATTAAAAAGGCTGAAATATAAAGTAGGGCTCAGAGAAGTCAAACATTTGCTTTTCTTAATTGGCCCTGAGTATTTATTCTTGGGACACTGTTGTTTTGCTGACATCTGCTTCCTTTTCTAAATATAATTCTTGTCAGTGCTTTTTCTTGCCCACTTAGGAAACAAAGTTCTTCTTTTTCGGGTTATTTTCATGTTGACATAATTTGGATATTTGTTCCTGCCAAATCTCACACTGAATTGCAATCCCCAGGGCTGGAGGTGGGGCCTGGTGGGAGGTGTTTGGCTCATGAGGGCAGATCCCTCATGAATGGTTTAGTGCTGTCCTCACGATGGTCAATGGATTCTCATGAGATCTGGTCATTTAAAAAGTGTGTGGCCCCTCCCCTCCCACACTCTCTTGCTCCTGCTCTGGCCATGTGAAATGCCTGCTCCCGCTTCACCTTCCACCATTTGTAAAAGCTTCCTGAGGTCCCCCAGAAGCAGATGCTGGAGCTGTGCTTCCTGGAAAGCCTGCAGAACCATGAGCCAATCAAACCTCTTTTCTTATAAATTACCCAGTCTCAGGTATTTCTTTATAGCAGTTCAAGAACAGCCTAACACATGTATGTTTATCATACAACAGGCACTGTTATGAATGCTTAACATATATAGTAGCTCTTTAAGCCTCACAACAACCTATGTGGGGGAAAAGAGCTCCCCGTTTTGCAGAAGAAGAAACTGAGGCACAGAGATACCAGGCTAACACATAATGTTTATAAATTTCGGACAGACCCCATGGCAGCTCAGAACAGCTAGCTGGTCAGCCCAGGTCCCATCCCTCCTCACCTACCTTTCCTCCCCAACGCTGCACAGGTCATCCCAAGTTCCCATTGGGAGGGAAGGGCAGGGAGCACGTGGGTGGGGTCAAGAGAAGCAATCCAAGAAGGAAGAGCATTTGCTTCACTGTCTGAAGTTTGGAATCATTTATGTTTTGCTACCACCTGCATTTTGCTCTTTCTTGTCCCTCCCTCCCTCCCTCCCTCCCTCCCTCCCTTCCTTTCTTTCTTTTATGGAGTTTCACTCTTGTTGCCCAGGCTTGAGTGCAATGGCAGGATCTCAGCTCACTGCAACCTCCGACTCCCAGGTTCAAGGGATTCTCCTGCCTCAGCCTCTCGAGTAGCTGGGATTACAGGAGTGTACCACCATGCCTGGCTAATTTTTTGTGTTATTAGTAGAGACAGGGTTTCACCATGTTAGCTAGGCTGGTCTAGAACTCCTGACCTCAGGTGATCTACACGCCTCAGCCTCCCAAAGTGTTGGGATTATAGGTGTGAGCCACCATACTTGGCCGCTTGTTCTCATTTTCTTTGTAATGTAACCTTTTCCTAGCCCTCCATCTTCACGTTTCTAAATAGCACTGCTTTGCTAGAAAAAGAGTCAACCACCCTCCTTTATGTACCTACAGATTTCCCCAGAAAGAAAGTTAAAGGACGAGAGGAAGGGACCTGAGGTGGCAATTGCTGCTATCAGCAATTTGATTCTTTTACACTAGGAAACAAGATCAAGGCTGTGGTACTGATTTTGGCTGCATTTGTTAAAGGGACTGCTTTATGGAACTGAACATTTAAGGATGGTTAGAGGCATGAAAAACAATAATATAACACTGGTTTAACTCAGAGGGCAGAACACTTTTTCTGTAAAGGGCTAGATAGTAAACACTTTAGGCTCTAGGGGTCATATAGTCTCATCACAATGACTCATGACTCAATTCTGCTCTTTTTTTTTTTTTTTTTTTTTTTTGAGACAGAGTCTTGCTCTGTTGCCCAGGCTGGAGTGCAGTGGCGCCATCTCGGCTCACTGCAACTTCCGCCCCCCAGGTTCAAGCAATTCTCCTGCCTCAGCCTCCCAAGTAGCTGGGATTACAGGCACCACCATCACGCCCAGCTAATTTTTGTATTTTTAGTAGAGACGGGGTTTCACCATGTTGGCCAGGCTGGTCTTGAACTCCTGACTTCAGGTGATCCACCCACCTGGGCCTCCCAAATGCAACTCCTGGGATCACAGGTGTGAGCCAACATGCCCAGCCTTCAATTCTACTCTTGTAACACAAAAGCAGTCATAGACAGTAAGAAAACAAATGGGCATGGGTGTGTTCCAACACAACTTACAGACACTGAGATTTAAATTTCGTATAATTTTCATGTATCAATGAAATAGTATTATCTTCTGATGTTTTCAGCCATTTAAAAATGTAGGCTGGGCATCGTGGCTCACATCTGTAATCCCAGCACTTTGGGAGGCTGAGGCAGGCAGACCACCTGAGGTCAGGAGTTTGAGTCCAGACCAGCCAACATGGTGAAATCCCGTTTCTACTAAAAGTACAAAAATTTGCCGGGTGTGGTGGCAGACGCCTGTAATCCTAGTTACTAGAGAGGCTGAGGCAGGAGAATTGCTTTAACCCGGGAGGTGGAGGTTGCAGTGAGCTGAGATTGCTCCACTGTACTTCCAGCCTGGGTGACGGAGTGAGACTCTGTCTCAAAACAAAACAAAAACAAACAGTAAACAAACAGTAAATACCATTCTTAGCTGTGGACCACACAAAACAGACATTTGGTCCACAGGCTGTATTTTCTGACCCCTGAAGCAGCAAATAGAAAGAGGGCAGGGCGATTCAGAGTGCTGCAGAGGGCAATCTTTTCTTATTTGTAGAAATGATGTGTTAAAAAAGAAAGGCAGAATGAAATGAAAAAGAAAAAAAGAAAGAAGAAACCAGACAAACTTAGAGAAATAAATCATGAAAAAACTAGGCCATGTACAGCTCTGTAGACCTTTTTGAGAACCTTTGCTTTAAGGGAAATGGTTGTGATTAGAAGGATTTGAGCAGAGAAATGCTATGATCTGATTTATGTTTTGAAAGGATCATGAGGTCCAAATTTAACCTGGTTTTGGAAGAGGAAGTAGTTGAAACTGAGTGTATGAATTCACAAATGAAACACCAAGGGGAAATTCTCTTCTAATACTTAATCATTCTCCCCGTTGTGTGTGCTCAGTTAGTTCACGGCTTAGCTAAATCACAGGATTTAACTAAATCAAAGGGGAATACTTTCAACCAGAGTAAAGTTTTTTCCCTCCATGTGTCCAAAGACTTTTCTCTATTGAATCCGATGCATGATAAAAAGACATTTGGATTCCATTTAGATCCTTATTGGTCAGAAACAAGCTCCAAAGTTTGGATATTCATGCTGAACAAATTATTTTTCTTTTTGAAACCAGTTTGTATAATTCAGCAATGCAGCTGGGTGCGGTGGCTCACACCTGTAATCTCAGCACTTTGGGAGTCCAAGGCAGGTGGATCACCTGAGGTCAGGAGTTCAAGACCAGCCTGGCCAACGTGGTGAAACCCCTTCTCTTCTGAACATACAAAAATTAGCCAGGCATGATGGCGGGCACCTGTAATCCCAGCTACTTGGGAGGCTGGAGAATGGCTTGAACCCAGGAGGCGGAGGTTGCAGTTAGCCGAGATCATGCCATTGCACTCCGGCCCGGGTGACAAGAGCAAAAGTCAGTCTCAAAAGAATAAATAAATAAAATAAAAAATAATTCAGCAATGGAAGCATTTTTAAAGCAAATCCTATATAGACTAGGACTATGGCTTATATTTCTGTGTTAGTCCCCACTTCCCTTGGCAGAATGTTGGCTACAGAGATAAGGCTGACTAAATAATCCTAGTGGCTCAATGCAATTGCCTTGTGCATCTTACTGTCTACAAGGTATCCACGTCAAGGGACAGTTGTCAGGAGTAAATGAGGATTAAGTGATAGGTAAGGCACCAAGCACCATGCCTCGTGCCCAATAGATGAATAAATGCACCCTGGTCCTGAGTTATATGGCAACCTGCTCTGGCCGGAAAGGAGAAGACAAACCCTTCTGCCTCTGGCTATTGTAATCATGGGTTCTCCCAGCTCCTGCTTTTTCTTTCTGGACCATGCTCTGCATTGATTCATTCATCCAGATGTTTCCTGCTTCTTTGCATAAGAAGTATATGATGGTCACATTAGCTCTCACTACCAGAGATGGAAACTCTGGCACCCAAAAGAGGTCTCTTGCTGGGACTAGCTTCCCTAGACTCAGACTCTCGGCCAGAATCTTCACTTGGCCAATGTAGTCACTTTGAAATTCTTCTATCAGAGCTCTTACCTACGAAATATCTATGCAACAAAATGACAGCTTTTAAACAAAATGCAAGAGACTCTTCATATAAAGCCTCCCTGTGCAGAATGAATGAGGAGAAGCTCATAGTCCAGCACCTGGCTTAGGTAAACTTCCTCTTATACTGTTTGGTCCTCCAAGATGAGAGAAAAGCCCCTGAGGGTTAGGCTGTCAAACAGGGAAATGGCAGCCTCCATTCTTGTGCTAGAAAGGGTCCTTTAAAAGCTGTGCATAAATGGTTTACCTTTCTTTTCTGAAAGGAGAAGAAGAATGTAGATGGAAGCAAAACAAAAATAGAGTTTCCTCATTATTTTAGATTTTTCTTTTCTTTTTGTTGATACCTAATCAATGTACATATTTTCTGGGTACATGTGATAATCTGATACAGTCATATGATCAAATCAGGGTAACTGGGATACTCATTACCTTAAATATTTGTCTTTTCTTTCTTCTCTTTCTTTCGCTCCCTCCCTTCCCTCCCTCCCTCCCTCCCTCCCTCCCTCCCTCCCTCTCTCTCTCTCTCTCTGCCTCACTCTGTCACCCAGGCTGGAGTGTAGTGGCCCAATCACAGTTCACTGCAGCCTCAAACTTCCCAGGCTCAGGTGATCTTCTCACCTCAGCCTCCCGAGTAGCTGGGACCATAGGTGTGCAACACCATGGCTAATTTTTGTATTTTTAGTAGAGACAGGGTTTCACCATGTTGCTCAGGCTGGTCTCAAATTTCTGGGCTCAAGCAATCTGCCCGCCTTGGCCTCCCAAAGTGCTGAGATTACAGGCATGAGCCACCCCACCCAGCCTTGTCTTTTCTTTATGCTAAGAACATTTGAATTATTTCCTTCTAACTACTTTCCTTATTTGAAACCTGTGTGGGAAGAGCAGCCTCTGCAGGTAGGATCTGTGAGGTCCCATTCCTCATAGTGAACAAGCAGGGAGATGCCATATTTAGAGCAAAAGCATTGATCTTCTCACAATTTTGTTTTCAAACTATATAATTTAACAAAAAAATGTATTTTTTGATCAGGATAATTTAAATTCTCTGTTAGGTTCACTTGTTAAGAGATCTCATTCAATTAGTGAAAGTAAAACAGCAATTCTAGATAAAAGAGTAAGCCCCAAAATTGAATTTCCCATGTCATTTAATGTTTACACAGTATGAGCTATGAAGATGTCCTCTGAGAAGAGACAGTCCTTACCCTGATTTTCCCAACCTTTCCCACTTGTCTTGTCCTTACCTATCCACGCACTTTGGGTGTGCTCTGATATGTGGACCGGGAGTGTTCCAGAGAATGGGGATGTCTTCCCAGCATACCACAGGATCTCGGCTGGGACCAGAATCATTCTGTTCATTTTCCAAGGATCCAACTATCACCTGTAACCGAGGTGAACGCTTGGCAAGAGCCTGTGTCTTGGGTTGGGTTTTAAGCAAGGTGTTTTCCTTCTCTTCTATTATTAAGGCTGTTCATAACCTACATAATCTGCTTTCTCCCCTATGTGCTTATGAAAATTTTCTTTTTGTCTAGGATGAAAACCATGGCAGCCAAATCTCCTCCAAAACTAAGTAATAGCATACCTGCCGTACCCACAGTACTTTTGAGATCCTCCAGTTAGTATTATTGTAATTTATTATTGTCATTATTATCAACAGTAATCATCACAGGTGCTATTTTTTCTTTTTTTCTTTCTTTTTTTTTTTTTTTTTGAGACAGAGTCTCACTGTCACCCAGGCTGGAGGGCAGTGGCGTGATCTCCACTCACTGCAATTTGCATCTCCTGGGTTCAAGTGATTCTCCTGCCTCCACCTCCCAAGTAGCTGGGGGTACAGGTGCCCATCATGCCCGGCTATTTTTTTTTTTTTTTTTAAGTAGAGACAGGGTTTCACCATGTTGGCCAGGCTAGTCTTGAACTCCTGACCTCAAGTGACCCACCCACCTCAGCCTCCCAAAGTGCTGGGATTACATGCATGAGCCACTGCACTGGCCAACAAGTGCTATTTTTTAGTTCCCATTATGTGCCATGTACTGCACATCATACACATTTTTGCTAATCCTCACACTAACCCTACAAAATAGATATTTTTTATCCTAATGTTAGAGATAAGGAAACCGATGCTCAGAGAGCTTAAGTGACATATGCAAGATCACACAGCTAGTGAGTGACAGTGAGAATCAGGTCTGACTGCTCTCAGGTCTGACAGACTCCAAAGTGCCGCCTCCTGCCACGGGGCAGTGGGCCTCTCAGTTGTTCCCTCACACGCCTGTGACTGGCCAGACCCTGAGTCTGAGATTCTGGGTTCCCCTCCATGCTGCCAGCTCCTTAGTCCCTAAGACTCTCAGGACCACAGAGCCCATGGCCAGTGAGTCCAGCAGGGGAATAAATATGCAGATGATGTAGGACAGCAAAAGTCAGCCCAGGGCTGGGGCTGGAAGGCTTGGGTGAGGAATGGAACATGGTCTCTAGGAGTCAGGACACCCCAGTCCTGGCCCTGACTCAGCTCCCACAGGGCCTTGAGCCAGTCCCCACAGGGCCCGCAGCCTGGTGGTCAATTACCATCCCTGGTGGGCCGCCCCGTGAGCCACACTTAGACATGTCGCCCAAGGGCCGGGATGAGACTCCTCCACCTCCACAGCTCCCCTATCCCCCGCTTTGTCTCCTAGGATAGAACAGAGCATGATAGGATGGGGTAGGACAGATGAGGACTTCACACACTGTAAGGGTAAACATTGTTTCGTCTGCTTGTGTTTGAATTGTATAAATGTATTTCTGCGTGTATGCTGTGTTGGGGTAAAATTTGCATCTCCCTGAGGTTGCACTCTAAGGAGTATGGAAAACCTGGCTCTAGACTAACCGGACTCCCGGGATGCTCCAGGCATCCCCAGCCTCACCTGTGGCACCCAGAGCTCCTGCTGTCACCGGCCCAGCGGGATCCTGTGTCTGTCTCTGCGTTGTGAGGGCCTGCGCTGACAGTCCCCCCACAGAGAGGTGGAATCTGGGGCTTGACGGCGCTGGGAGGATCCTTCCTCTTTCCAGCCTCAGGCAAATCCTCGTCTGGAGGCGGGGAATGGGCTAGATGACCCCTGAAACAGTTCAGTCCAGGTCTGAGAGCCCCTCTGTGCCCAGCGCTGTACCCCCTTCCCTTCCCACGCTTCCCTGCAGGACCCGCGAGAGCAGGGAAAGCAGCTGCCAGCTCCAGGCCGTCATTTTACCCCAGGTGCCACTTACCCAGTGGAGGGGCTGGAACCAGCTAATCATTTTACCTGGAGGTGCCACTTACCCTGCAGAGGGGCTGGAACCAGCTAATCATTTTATCTGGAGTTGTCATTTACCCTGTGGAGGGGCTGGAACCAGCTCATCATTTTACGTGGAGTTGTCATTTACCCTGAGGAGGGGCTGGAACCAGCTAATCATTTTACCTGGAGTTGTCATTTACCCTGCGGAGGGGCTGGAGCTTGTCAGGTTTTTCAGTTCCTGTGTTGCCTCCCAGCCTTGCCAACCCCAGGCTGTGGGTGTTTATGGCTGACGAAGGCCCCTGAGCCAGGCCAACCCCCAGCTTCCCAGTGGGTGGCTCTGTGATCCCTGGCAGCCCTGGCATCATCCAGGGCACAGAGGACATGGACCCTGGAGGCACAGCCCTTCCTATTCATCCAGGGGATGGTCAAGGACGCAGCTCCTTCCATTCCTCCGTTCCTCCCTCACAGAGCTTCCGGTAAAATAGATGGTCATTCTCCTGTCCTCCCGGTTTGCTCCTGGCATAAGCGGACCTGAGGGCTGGATGACTTCCCTAAAGAGGAGTCTCTCCGGGTTTCCTCAGATGCTCTGAAGTCCTGTCTGGAGGATGAAAGTGGGGGGCACATCCCTGAGGCAGTTTCCCCCCTGCCCTCCCTCCACCCTTCACCGATTCACCATGTATTAGTTTTCTACAGCTATGTAATAAATTTCCCAAACCTTAGTAGCTTGAAGCAACAAACATTTATTATCTCACAGTTTCTGAGGGGCAGGTTAGCTGGGTGGCTCTAGCTCAGGGTCTCATATGAGTAGCTTTCAGCCAGGGCTGCAGTTCTCAAAAGCCTTGAGGATTAGAGAATCTGCTTCCAAGAAAGCCTCATATTTTCTTGCAAGGTAACAAATAAGTGCTGTAGATCACCTAAGGAAACAGTGCTGTATTACGCTTTGTTACCGAGAACCCACAAAAGGACGGCCTCGATTATGCTAAACAATGCAAGAGAAGTGTAGGGCAAATGGCCAAATCCCTGACAGTAGGGGACAAATTCCAAAGCAAAGAAAAGCTAGCAGGACCAATTCATGAACTGTGCAAGCCTAACATTAAGGCATTGTACCATTTTTCCTGCCATAGGATCACCTATCTTGCAATCAATGGCTTCTAAGACTCAATAATCCAAGGATAGGACCAGCCACAGTCACTCTAAGAGCTCCCTCTGGGAGGGGAGGCCTGGCAGGGAACCGTGAGGACAGAACAGAGCTCTAGGGCTGGCAGTTCAGACAGGAGCTTCTTTCCTTTTAGGAAAATTACTCCAGGCTGTCCTTGGCTGCACCCCATTACTAGGAGTGTAACGAGCTTGTGGTCATCTTTTGCCCCCTGGTGGACACTTTTAAAAGTGCAGCCTGGCCCTGTAATCTCAGCACTTTGGGACGCGGAGGCGGGAGAATCACGAGTTCAAGAGATCAGGACCATGCTGGCCAACATGGTGAACCCCCATCTCCACTAAAAATACAAAAATTAGCCAGCCGTGGTGGCACGTGCCTGTAGTCCCAGCTACTTGAGAGGCTGAGGCAGGAGAATCGCTTGAACCTGGGAGGCGGAGGTTGTAGTGAGTTGAGATCACGCCACTGCACTACAGTGTGGGGACAGAGCGAGACTCCGTCACACACACACACAGACACACACAAATTTAAAAAATTAAAAAATTAAAAAAGTGCAGCCTTTTCTCCCGTATATAAGTCTGTTAGGGTGGAAGTAAACTCAGAAGTCACCTTCAACCACTAGGGGGTTTTATGGCACAGGTCCCTGGCCTTGCACAGATCACAGAGTGAGTTAGTAGTAAGTATTTCCGGATTTTTTTCATGGTGACTCTAAAGCTGTGACATGCTTGATCTAAAATCTTTGCATCATAGAACCATGGACTTAGATGAGACCCGCGACATCACCTCACCTTAAGGCATTCCATATACCTGCTCCCTGCAAGCAGCAATGGGCAGAGCAGAAGCATTGTCAGCCTTGGAGACTGACACACCTGCGTTCAGTCTTGACTCTGGGAAGTCTCTGAGGCTCAGTTTTCTCATCTATATAGCATTAATTGACTTCACAGAGTTCATGCAAGAATTAAACAAAATGGTGTATGTCAGAGGCTGCAAACTCAAATGTCTTCGGGACCAAGCAGGTCAGTGAACACTGGCAAACCAGACTTACAAGCCCTTTTTTTTTTTTTTTTTGGGATGGTGTTTCACTCTTGTTGCCCAGGCTGCAATGCAATGACGTGATCATGGCATGCCCAGAATTGGTGGGTTCTTGGTCTCACTGACTTTAAGAATGAAACCATGGACCCTGTGGACCCTCACAGTGAGTGTTACAGATGGTGTGTCCAGAGTTTGTTCCTTCTGGTATTTGGACGTGTTCAGAGTTTCTTCCTTCCAATGGGTTTGTTGTCTCGGTGGCTTCAGGAGTGAGGCTGCAAACCTTCTTGGTGAGTGTTGCAGCTCATAAAGGTAGCGTGGACCTCAACAGCGCAACAGCAAGATTTATTGCAAAGACCAAAAGAACACTGCCTCCACAACATGGAAGGGAACCTGAGCAGCTTGCCACTGCTGGCTGGGGCAGCCTGCGTTTATTCCCTTATCTGACCCCACCCACATCCTGCTGATTGGTCCATTTTACAGAGAGCTGATTGGTCCCTTTTGACAGAGTGCTGATTGGTGCATTTACAATCCCTCAGCTAGACACAGAGTGCAGATTGGTGCATTTACAATACTTTAGCTAGACACAGAAGTTCTCCAAGTCCCCACTAGATTAGCTAGACACAGAGCACTGATTGGTGCATTTACAAACCTTGAGCTAGATACAGAGTGCTGATTGGCGCATTTACAATCCTTTAGGTAGACATAAAAGTTCTCCAAGTCCCCACCAGACTCAGAAGCCCAGTTGGCTTTCTAGTGGATCCCGCACCAGGGCTGCCGCGGAGCTGTCCGCCAGTCCCGCGCCGGGCGCCCGCACTCCTCAGCCCCTGGGCGGTCGATGGGACCAGGCACCGCCCAACAGGGGGCGGTGCCCGTCGGGGAGGCTGGGGCCTCAAGTGGAAGGGGGGCGGGGGCTGGGGCATGGCGTGGTGCAGGTCTCTAGCCCTGCCCCGCGGGGAGGTAGCTGAGGCCCAGCGAGAATTCGAGCGCAGCGCAGGGGGGCCGGCACTGCCAGGAAACCCAGCGCACCCTCCACAGCTGCTGGCCGGGGTGCTAAGCCCCTCACTGCACCAGCCGGCCGCTCTGAGTGCGGGGCGCGAGGAGCCCGTGCCCACCCGGAATTCGCTCTGGCCCGCGAGCGCCTTGCGCAGCCTTGGTTCCCGCTCGCGCCTCTCTCCCTCCACACCTCCCCGCAAGCAGAGGGAGCAGACTCCAGCCTCGGCCAGCCTAGAGAGGGGCTCCCACAGTGCAGCAGTGGGCTGAAGGGCTCCTCAAGCGCGGCCAGAGTGGGCGCTGAGGCCGAGGTGCCCAGAGCAAGCGAGGGCTGCCAGCATGCTGTCACCTCTCATTGGCTCACTGCAACCTTCGGCTCCTGCATTCAAGCATTCTCCCGCCTCAGCCTCCAGAGTAGCTGGGATTACAGGCATACGCCATCACCCCTGGCTAATTTTGTATTTTTTTGTGGAGATGGGGTTTCACCATGTTGGTCAGGCTGGTCTTGAACTCCTGACAGATGATCTGCCAGACTGGGCCACCCAAAGTGCTGGGATTATAAGCATGAGCCACCGCCCCTGGCTTACAAGCCCTTTTCCTTTTTTTTTTTTTTTTTTTTTTTTGAGAGAGTCTCACTCTGTCGCGAAGGCTGGAGTGCAATGGCGCGATCTCAGCTCACTGCAAGCTCTGCCTTCTGGGTTCACGCCATTCTCCTGCCTCAGCCTCCCGAGTAGCTGGGACTACAGGCGCCCGCCACCACGCCCGGCTAATTTTTTGTATTTTTGGTAGAGACGGGGTTTCACTGTGTTAGCCAGGATGGTCTCAATCTCCTGACCTCGTGATCTGCCTGCCTCGGCCTCCCAAAGTGCTGCGATTACAGGCGTGAGCCACCGCGCCCAGCCTACAGGTGTTTTAAATAGTTTGTTGGTTTGCATTTAGCCATTGAAATTTTTATTAGTTTATTTTTTAATGTGCTGAATTTTAGGCTGCCAACAAGATCTTTTCAAAAATTAACTGGGCTTCCTGGAACTCACTAACTTAAGAGTTCTGGCTTTTGTCCCCTTTTTCCCACCCCGACTAACACCAGCACTGATGTTCCCATTGCCACCAGGATGCTGAATGGATAAGCGGTCACATGATCAGAGTGCTGCCTTCCACCTACACCGGGAATGAGTAGGGGATGGTAGCTCCTGGAGAGGCTTCCCCAACAACCCTAGGGTATGTGACTAGGCAGTTTGGGAAGCCAGCCCCAGCCCACCATAATATGAATGCCCAGGACAGGACCATGCCCAAGACAGAGCATGGATTTGGAGAACAAACTCAATATACATTGGGTTCATAAAAACATTGGGCTCAGGGTGGCAATTCCTTGCTGTTAAGCACCTGCGAACATAGCTGACGTGGATTTGCAAGTCACAAGCTTGGGTGTGGAACGTTTGTGAGTCTCTAGCATTTCTGAACTTGTCTTAAGAGCTATCACCTTACTCTGATGACATTCAAAGTGCTTACAGAGGCTTCTGAGACTCCCTACCATGGCTCTGAATTTACTCTGGCTACACAGGCCTCTTGACTGTTCCTTATTTATTTATTTTTTTGAGACGGAGTTTCACTCTGTCACCCAGGCTGGAATGCAGTGGCGCAATCTCAGCTCACTGCAAGCTCCACCTCCCAGGTTCAAGCGATCCTCCTGCTTCAGCCTCTTGAGTAGCTGGGGCTACAGGTGCGCCACCATGACCAGCTAAATTTTTTTGTATTTTTAGTAGAGACAGGGTTTCACCATGTTGGCCAGGCTGGTCTCGCCTCCTGACCTCAAATGATCCGCCCACCTTGGCCTGCCAAAGTGCTAGGATTACAGGCGTGAGCCACCGTGCCCAGCCATGACTGTTCCTTAAATACACAGAAGCCTCCCGCCTCAGAGCCTCATTAGCTCTTCCCTCCATCTGGAGTAAGCTTCCCTGGATACTCTCAGGCCTCTCACGAGAGGCTCTCTTCACTCAAGTCTCTGTTTAAGTGTCTCTATCAGAAAGGATGACTCTGTTCATCCTAGCTCAAGTAGCATGCATCGCCCTTGCCCTGAGTTACTTTCTTTGGACCTTTATCTCTACTTATCATTATATTTTGTGCTTGTTTGATTCTTGCCTGTCTCTCTACTAGAATGTTAGCTCATGCGAGTAGGGGCTTTGTTTTGTTCACAAATGGACAGAAATCATGCCTGGCACATACTAGGCGCTCAATGAATATTTGTTGCATTGTTTCACAAAGACTCACCCCATCCTTTTTTTCACTAATGTCTGCTTAGGACTCAGAACAAAATCTAAGGCATCATTTTTCCTCCAGATTCCTTCAGTGACCTTTTCCGGGAATGTGACATTCTACCAGAATGTACTTTGACAATTAAAAACCTCAGCATTTCTACCTAGACTAATTTTGTCACTGTCCTAATCTTCTTTTTTTTCTATTTCTGGCTTGGTCTCATGTTTCTTGGAATTACTCAATAGATGCTCCTATTACTACATTTTTGTTATGAAAGAATAGAATTTTGGCCAGGTGGGGTGGCTCATGCCTGTAATCCCAGCACTTAAGGAGGCCAAGCCAGGTGGATCACCTGAGGCCAGGAGTTTGAGACCAGCCTGACCAACATGGCAAAACCCCGTCTCTACTATCTCTACTAAAAATACAAAAATTAACTGGGCATAGTGGCGGGTGCCTGTAATCCCCACTACTCAGGAGGCCGAGGCAGGAAAATTGCTTGAATCCAGGAGGTGAAGGTTGCAGTGAGCTGAGATCTCACCATTGCACTCCAGCCTGGGCAACAGAGTGATACTCCGTCTCAAACAAACAAACAAACAAACAAAAAACAGAATAGAATTTCACTGACAAAAAATCCTTTTTATCTAAGGTCAGACTTACAGATTGCTCTGCACAGTCAGGTTTTCCTTCTGCCTTCTATGTATTGGCACTTTCCTAAATCAAGGTGATATGGTTTGGCTGTGTCCCCACCCAAATCTCATCTTGAATTGTAGCTCCATAATCCTCATGTGTCGTGGGAGGGACCCAGTGGGAAGAATTGAATAATGGGGTTAGGTTTTTCCCATGCTGTTCTCGTGATAGTAAGTCTCACGAGATCTGATGGTTTTATAAAGGGCAGTTCCCCTGCACAGGCACTCTTGCTTGCTGCCATGTAAGACATGCCTTTGCTCCTCCTTCACTCCTGCCATGATTGTGAGGCCTCCCCAGCCATGTGGAACTGTGAGTCCATTAAACCTCTTTTCTTTATAAATTACCTGGCCTATAGTATTTCTTCATAGCATATAAAAATGGACTAATACACGAGGCTTTGCCAGCCTCATCTCCCCTCGCCCCTGCCCTGTCTGCCCAAGTCAGTGCCCTCCAGTCTTGTACCTTTCAGATATGGGTTGTGACTTGGGACCCATTAGTGGGTGATGTAATTAATTTGGTGGCTTGTGAACAGCATTTTAAGAAAAAGTTGAATAGGAAATACAGAAAATGTGTTTCTTATTGTGATACATGTTCAAGACAGTTTGAAAGCACTGCTCTGGCCTGTATGGGTCAAAGAAGCTTTAGTACTATTTTTCTCTTTAGTTGCCTTCAGCAGATTCTAGAGGGAGGGGTTTCGGCACTCCTGGCCTCGCACAGTGGGCCCATGGTGGGTTGCAGAAAACGGTCAGTTCTCTTTTAAAATGCCGCCAACGGCAGCACAGGTGGTGGGCACACCTGTTCTTTTAACTGTATCTGTTTCATAAGGCAAGTATACCTGGGACACTGAAACTCTCAGCACCAACACTCCACTCACACCCTGCGCTCAGAGACTTCACCAAACCATCGCATGGCTTCTAGCAGTCTAAGGCCACGTCCCTGGGATGGGCCAGCCCTCTTTTGAGTTGCTGTCTGGAAAAGCTTAAGGGTGTCAAAAGAATTTAGTTTGTTCCACCAACACCTGACAATAGGCTCCTGACCTCTCTTTTTTAGAACATTTACTAAAAAAGGAGGCTTACCATTGTGAATCCTTCCTCTGTCCCTTTGAGCTACTTTGTATGTGTCGCCTACAGCTCAGGAGTGTCTTTCTCAAGGACCCGAAAGCCATTCCCCTCAACGTAATTATCAGGAAGGAGAGAGCCTCTGATTCCCAGGCTCTGTTGGGGGAGAGGATCCTAGCTTCGAGAACTGCCAGCTAGCAGACACAGCTGGCCTCAACACATTGACTCTGCCCAACACTTTGTCATTTTTCACTTCCCTGACTCTAACTGAACCTGCTCACTGCACCTCCTGGCTCCCTTATTCTCCCTTTAAAAGACCCAGTCAGCATCTCTGCACAAATCAGAATAGAGCTCAGCTCTTTCCCCTACTGTCAGCAGTTACTGAAGAGAATCTATTTTCACTGCTTTAACTAATGTCCTGCTTGTTTATTTTTATTTTTAAACCATGTATGTACACATGCATATGCGCGCACACACACACACACACACACACACGTCTTCTCAAGACAAACGCTGCTTCTCAGAGACAGCTGATTCTTGTCATCCTCATAATCTAGAGTATTTTTCCCTTCCTGTGTTTATCCCCTGTGTCATCTCTAAGTCATAGGTAAAGTTTTACTTAACTGTTCCAGCCTGGTCTTTGATGTTCCTTGGGAAATTAAATGAAGAGTTGTGTACAGGACTCTTTCCTTACAGGGAAGAGTTGGGGCTATGAGTTCCAACTTTCCGTGCCCACTAGGAGCTTCTCCTACTGTCAAATGTGGAGGGATCAGGATTTGTGTTATGAAAGAGATTTCCAGTTGTCTTACACATCAAAGACCACCCCTTTTCCCTCTACCCAGCTTTAACTTTCCTAAAGAATTTATAGCCAGGAAGTCTCATATTCTGTATCCAGACAGATGAGTAGAGATGGTTGGGCATGGGTTTCAAGGCAGCGCTTCATGTGGGAATCAATAACAAAGCAGACATCCGAATGTGCAAAAGCAAAAGGAAAATCCCTAGGCACCAGTAAACAAACATGGAAGTGAAAAACAGAGTGACTGGTAAGCAGCCACGCTGATGGTGGGGAGCCTGGGGAGGGTGGGACCGGACCTGGATTCATCCCCAGCACCAAGAGTCTTCAGTTGTGGCCACATGCAGCAACGGAATATGAGGCATGGGGCTACAGAGGGCGGGAGAGAACTGAGTCCTGTATGCAGGCTGCATGTCCAGGGAAAAGGAACTGGTCCAGGAGATGCTATACACCAGCAGGGAGCAGCAGGTGCAGGGGGAGGCGCTAAGAAAAGCTGGGCAGATGCCTGGCCCTGGCCAAACTGCCCAGACTTGAGATGATCACTTAGACCCAGTGGAGAAATTGGAAGGCTCAGCAGCAAAGTTAAGGTCAAAACTCCGTTTGACTCACAGCTGGTGCAGTGGCAGTCAGACCCAGGGCCCAAGATCACTCCAGAACACTCCCCACCAGTGAGGGAGCTGGGTCTGTGATTTCCAAGGGTTTCCACCAAGAGCTCCTAAGGCAGAACATCTACTTCTGGGGAGGCCCAGAGGGAAAGGTCTGAAGCTATTCATGGGACCCCAGATTTCTTTAAAGGCTTCAGTTTTCCTTTTCAAATACATAGGACTCTTGCATTATAACCAAAACAAACTAAACTGATAACAGGGTTTCCCGTGATTAGAGGGAAGTCTCATACCCCAAGTTACATGCGCCCCAATTTGAGAAGCAAAGGCCAGGGAGGGCTTCAGAGACAACACAGGAACAATGGTGGAGGCGGGCTAAGAGGTCAGGCCTGTAATCAAAAACCTAGAAGGGGGTCTCCTGTATGAAGAGATGAGGCCAGGCAAGAGGAGAGTCATGCAGTTTGCATGTGGGTTGGTAAAAGCTTGCTCAGCAAGGCAATGCATCTTTAGGGAGGGAAAAACTGTCTACCGTTTGACATTCCATAAATCAAACCTGGTGAATTTTAACCTATGAACTTATCTAAAGTCCCATGAACCAACTGAAAGGTTTTAAATTTCCACCTTCTAAATTAATTTCTGTTCAGACACCACTTATTTATATAAACCAAAAACAGCAAAAAAAAAAAAAAAAAATCACTTCATGATTGTATATAACACATTTGCATCTGTTCTGTGCATATTTTATTGAATAAATAAAAACTTAATTGGTTTGGTTTTTAAAACCTATAAACAATATCCTTAGTTTGATCACTGAAAATATACAACTTTATGTAACCAAAATGCTTAAAGGATTTTGTTCACCGAGTGTTGGCTATTTATACCTATACATATGAAAATCTGACCTGTCAAAACTGGTTTTGCAGTAGCCATATTTGAGATATATGTGGATTTCTATAAAGGTTGACTCTTCAAATTATGAGATCTAATACAACACCCAGGTATTAAGGGAAAAAAATGATTTTGCAACTCCAAGTTGGGACTTACATAAGAAATCACTGTGGTGTTATCAACCTTAAAAATTCTATTGAGTGCTTTCATTTTTCAAAATAAAACAGGACAAGTAAATAACAACAATACCTCAAAAACTTCTATAAATAGCTAAGCTATACTATTTTACAGCTACAAGAACATGATATTTGTATTTCCCTGAGAGCATAGTTTGCTTTGAGTTCAATGACACAGTGTATGTGTATGTGTGTGTTTTCCAAAGCCATTGAGACCAGAATAGATGAAAGCTAAGAAGAGAACATGAATCTGCTGGTGTTCTGATAAGCTTAGCACCCTGCCTGTTTCAGATCAACCTTGGCAACTGGAGTCCCTCAACCTCATCTACAGATTCCGCTTCACCAAAGACTCTGGGCCACCTTCCCTCTAGGACAGGAGACACAGCTGAGCAGCTCAGAGGCCCCACAGCAAGTTGGCCCAAATGCTGTGCCTGCTCTAACTCGTGCCTCTGCTCTAAGAAGTGGGTTCCTTCCTTATTTCCTTGCCAGGAATTCTCCCTTACCCTTATTCTCCCTTACCCTTCTTGGGACTAGAGTCAAGCTCACAAACTCCAGGGCCTCCGATATCATTTTCCAGACCCGCACCCTTGGAACCTGACCTCCTCCTACCCCATCTTCTTCCCAGCCAGGGGTGCTCTGTCCACTCGCAGGCCCTGCCTCAATCTCCAGTCTGCTGAGCCAGAACATCCTGCCATGTCCTGCCTGAGTCCGAGGGTTGTCCCTGGGTTAATTCTCGGCTTGGTTTTCCCCCTACTGATTGTGTGGGTTATAACAGTTACCTTCCTGCAAATGTGTTTGTCTTTATTTCTTAGAATGAATTTTAGATTTTAGAAGCTCTCATCCCTGGCTAGTGGCTAGAAGCTAAAATCCTGATGACTATACTTAAGTTTACCCCGAATGACTTGAACTTTCTTTCTCGAAGAGCTACAGACTGGCAGCTTCAAATACAGAACCCTCAATCTTCTAACAAGGTGTATCTGTTCCCTACCCCATGTCATTATTACGACTCCCCATTTCCTGAGTGTCAGCTACATGAAATTTTCCACAATTCACCTGCATATCTGGTGTTGTAAAAAATCATAAAGAGTGCTTCCATGATTCATTTAGGTGTTCTGATGTAGTCCAGAAACTTGGGTCCTACATTTAGAATCAGGTTTATAGCACAGAAATCCCAAATCCTCACTTTCCCAGCATAGGGTTGACCTGCTGATGGGCACGAAGTTTGCCAATGGGTCTTATCAAAGGACCACCATCTGCTCCTTGAAAAGACAAACATGTAAGCAATGGCCACTGGTTGACTTTACTGCACAGCTTACCACCATGACCCCCTGAAAGGCAATCAAGACTTGGATCCAGCCTCATCACTTCATATACGTCTCATTTTTAGCTAACTTGAAGAAAAGAAAAACAAAAGTATTAACTGGTGGCCTATTTACCCATATCGAGTGTCCAGCGTGGAGATTTGCCATTCATGGGTGTCCTCAAGGCTTGGCAGACATGAAGCACTCCATGAATGTTTGCTGAATTGAACTAGATTACATTGTTACATTGTTTCAGTTGGGAGCTTCCTGATGGTTATTATAGTGCTCATGAGTCAGCCATAGTTTGTTCTAAAATTCCACAAATATGCTTCTATTGGCCTGTGTTACTTTCCACAGCAGAGAGCTGAACTGTCATGCCTCTAAGGCACGGAGCCTTTCACACACCAACATACATTTATATTTATCTTCAATAATCTGGCACAAACAGAAATCTCACCTGTAATTTTTCAAGTTTTTGCAATCTGTTTCAAATATTAGCTTCTTCTAACCATGACTGTTTAATGAAAATTAAGTTCACTGTCAACTCTAATAACTCTAACTTCCCAAACGGCTGAGAAGAACAAGCCACACTGGACATGAAATAAAACTCTATAAAGAGAATTGAAATCATATGATGAAAATAAAGTCCATTGGGTAATGCAGTTACTATGTTGTTATCATTGTTGCTTTTTAAATACAGCGTATGAAACAGGATCTCTTAACCTGTTTCTCCAGCTTGGGGATTACAATGAATTTCCAGTGAGCTCATTTGAAAGCTCTAGCTCTTACAGTGAAGGACAGATTCTGTTCTTTAAGTCACAATTGAGCTACACTGATCAAAAAAACAACTAGAAGTGCTTTTTAAAAGTCCTGAAAACGAAGGCTTCAGGAGGATGGGGTATCAGGAAGGTGGACCTAAATCACTGTCCAAAAACTAGAAAGTGTACCATCAAGGAGAATCTGTTGTTCCTGTGGAGGCCAGCTGTGTTCAGGTGTTTACTTTTTAAAATAAAACAGTAGTTTAAGTCTCTAGAAACATCTTTTCTAAATTGTAGTACAACTGATGAACACTAAGAGGCCAGGGCACCAGACTGTGCTAAAGGTACAATTCTGTCTGGCAATGACAGTTCTGGTCCAAAATGGGCCATCTTATGATCATTTAAAAAAAAAAAAAAGGCCGGTTCCATGGCTCACGCCTGTAATCCCCGCACTTTGGGAGGCCGAGGAGGGCGGATCACAAAGTCAGGCGTTCAAGACCAGCTTGGCCAAGATGGTGAAACCCCGTCTCTACTAAAACTACAAAAATTAGCTGGGTGTGGTGGCAGGTGCCTGTAATCCCAGCTACTCAGAAGGCTGAGGCAGGAGAATCACTTGAACCAGGGCGACAGAGGTTGTAGTGAGCCAAGATCATGCCATTGCACTCCAGCCTGGGCGACTTCATCTCAAAAAAAAAAAAAGACAGAACACAAGTATTTCATCTTTCATCTCTTTCAAAGCAAACAGGCCTTCCCAAACCCATCCCCCAGACCTTTCAAGTGGAAGAACCTATGAGATATTCTTGGCAAGGAGCCCAAATGACTCCTTGGTTTAAATTTTGGTAAAGGGTGGGGATGAGGGAGGATGCAGAATAAAAAAGAAAAGGAAAGAAAACAGGAAACACCTTTATTTCCCTGCCGTGCTGAGTGAATCTTTTAGCAGACTTGCCGAAACAAGAAGTGAGCCAAGTTTTTTTGTCTTTGTTTTTGTTTTTGTTTTTGAGATAGAGTTTCACTTTTGTTGCCTGGGCTGCAGTGCAGTGTCACGATCTCGGCTCACTGCAACCTCCACCTCCCAAGTTCAGGTGATCCTCCTGCCTCAGCCTCCTGAGTAGCTGGAATTACAGGCGCCTGCCACTGCGCCAGGCTAATTTTGTATTTTCAGTAGAGACGGGGGGTCTCACCATGTTGGCCAGGCTGGTCTCGAACTCCTGACCTCAGGTCATCCACCCGCCTTGGCCTCCCATAGTGTGGGATCACAGGCGTGAGCCACCACGCCTGGCATGAGCCAGGTTTTGTTTTTGGTTTTTTGCTTGTTTTTCCTGCCTGAGATAGGCAGCGTGGTGGAAGGAGCATTGACTTCGGAGCTGAAAGACCTGGGTTTTAGACTCCTGGGGTAGCTACTTGCTATCTGAGTGATCAGGGGCATGCCACTTAGCCTCTGTGAAACTCTGTTCCCTCACCTGTAAACTAGAAGTGATAAGAGCCACTCACCAGGTTAAAAGAACCCATACAAGGAAGTGCCTGGCACAGAAGCCGGCATAGGGTGGGTGGGTCCTGAATACTAAATATTACTCTTCCTCACCTCCCCTCCTGAGGTAGGTCATGCAAACATTCCTGGCCAGTCTCAAGTGACCCCAAACTGTGACTTCCAAGGTTCTCCCAAAGTGAGTCAAGGGGATCCCCTGATGCATGGCCTCAAACTCGAGCCTGCAGCCTGAAGTGGGGCTGGAGGAGGGTGAGAGGTGAGGCAGGCACGCTGAGGATCTGGGGGGCTCTCCAGCTCCCCATCCTGCTGTCAGACAGACACTGCTCCAGGCACGATCCTGCGGATGTGCGTGTACGACTTCCTGATGGTGACACTGCCGTGGTGCGACACGCCCCGGGGCAGGACACACTCCTCTGTCAGTTTCTGGGCCTCGGGGTCCCAGCACAGCACCGTGGCGATAACCTCGTTCTTCTCGTCCCGCCCGCCGGTGATGTAGAGCCGGTTGTTGCAGGGTGCGATACCGCAGCTGGCCCGCTCGTGGCTGAGCTGGGTCACCAGGCACCAGCTGTCTTCCAGGGGGCTGTAGGCATACAGCGCCCTCATGGCCCCACCTGAAGAGAGGGAGGAAACTCGGTGGGCATCGCTCCATTTTTCTGGGTTCTTCCCTCTTAACCACTAAAATTCAATTTCTGGTTAGGCCAAGTCTACCCTCTTGCCAAGAGAAACAGTCGATTGACGGCTCTTCTGAAAGCCAGAGTGGGTCCTAGGGGCAGTGAGTTGCCAGCAGTGGAGACACCGCGACACACCCTTGACGTGCTGCGGCCAAGCGCTAATCAGATTCTAAGCCATTCAGATCAATAAGAAGCCATTACTCACCAACGACATAGATGCGGTCCCGGAAACTCACTGCATTGATGCATTTGGCCTCCACCGGCATGGCCGCCTTCAAACTCCACTTGTTGGTGGAAGGGTCATAACACTGAGTCTTGTCTGTGGCCAGTTTCCCATTGGGCCCTCCTCCAATCACATAGAGCTTCTTCTTATGGCTGGTGGCTGCAAAGGAACTGACATGGACAAGGAGGGGTGCAGCCTGTAGAGGCACAGGGCACAAGAAGAAGCTGTCAGTCATGCTGCCCAGATTGCTGCAGTAACTCCCAGGATACAGGACAGAGCTCCGGGACACAGAACTGGGCATCTTTTGCCTAAAGTCACAAGGCCTGTAGGCTTGAATCCTCTGAAGACACAGCAAGAATGAAAGCATGCATTTCTCACCCTCCCTCCAGGCTCCACGCAAGCTAGAGCAAGCTGTGTGTTGGGATATGCCAGACTCTCCCAGAATCCAGCTCTCAGGGAAGGAGGAGTATAGGTAAGAATAAGTTTATACAGATGAAATCAGCCAGTGTTGGAGGAAAATGATGTTTTATACATGTATATTCATATACGTTCATGTGCTCATCCACTCAAAAAATATCTATGGAGTGCCTACTATGTACCAGCATTGATTTTCCTTGGTGCTTATATCTAGGAAGAAAAGCTGGTATACGGGTTTGAGGTGGCCACAGGTAAGCAGACTCTTCCATTATAGGGTAGCACTGAGGATTTTGAGATTAAGTCAGATGTGTGCTTCTACCCTATGAACCCCAGGACACTAAAGGAGACTTCCAAGAGCCTCTTGCCCATTAATTTGCAGGATCCTTTTAGATCATGGAGCAGCTCTGTGATTGGGCTTGTTTTGAGAAGATCTTAGGTATGCTCCCCATAAATGTTAAGGGCTCTCAATATAGCACTTTTCAGGCTGACAGTCTTGGCTAGATGTGTTGACCTGGCAACCTTTGCTTGTGCCTACAATGACTGTGTTGTACACTCCATTAAGCTGGAACATGCTTGGACATCTGATCTGATAAGGAAAAAGAAAATTTGAAATTGGGAATAACTTGGAAATGAGATGAGGTGGCTTTTCTTTTCCTGAGTCTGATATACACCTGAGGTTGCATTGATAAGTCTGACATGCAGGGCTGCAAGTGGCTCATCATCAATGGGAAAATAAAGAAGGGATGACTTCTAACACGACCAAATCACTCTGGGTTCATAAACGGTATAGTAAAGTGATCCGCATGTGTCCAGTGCGGAGAATAGGAGACAAGGCATCTGAGGAGACAAGACTCTACGTCAAGACATGCAGACCAAGAGATCTCCCATCTAAGGACAGGGTGAGCCTCCGTCCACATCTGGAATTCTGTCCAAATTAGGACAGGTGCCCACACAGACCTTCACCACTTGGAAGGACATTGTTTCTGTGATTTGATCAGTGATACTGAAGCAATAGCTCCTAGGAGGAGGGAAGCTCAGAGCCACCAAAAATGTTCTCCTTGGGAGTAAAGTGATCAGAAAGCTGGCCACCATGGTAGGCACGTTCCAAAGCTTTCTAAAAAAGCATTGAAGTAATAATACAGGCAGTTACTGGTAGAAATCGTCTCCTATACCTCTGACCAGCAGTTGTGAAAGGGGTCGTAGGTCTCCACGTTGTTGATTCTCTGTAAGCCGTCGAAGCCTCCAATAACATAAACCTTGCCACCCAACACCACCATCTTATGCCTCCAGCGGCCTATGTTTAAATACTCAATCTGAATCCACTTGTTGATCGAAGAATTATATTTCCAAACATCATGCTGTGTTTCTTTGCCACCTGCAAGAGATACAAAGCATTTAAGAAACCATCAGATGCGTCAGAAATACAGCTTCTCCCATAATATCCCACATATCCAAAAGTGCCAAGTCCCCAGACCAGCCCTACCCTGAGGGGAGATATAAGAAACCCGGCTAGTGTGTGCTGTCTGGCAGGGGAGATGAGGCAAACGCAGGGGAACAGGGAGAGACAGAAGGGATGATGTACCACACTATGTCATGTGCCACCTCAGTGCTGTGAGAGTTCAGAGAAGAGGTGGCTAAGTGAGCAGGGCCCCAAGAAGGCTTCAGGGGGGCAGGATCCAAGCCAGCCTGGGTGGGTAGGGGCCAGAGGGAGTCTGGACTCAGTGTTTGCGCTCACAAGGAGCAGGAAGCAAGGCTGGGCGGGGACAGTGGGGTTTGTGCAGAAGGCAAATTACATGGCAGCTTAAGTTCTATGTTTACTTAATTATTTAAACAAAAAAGCAAAGATACAGACCTGGAAAAATCACTAAGAAATCGTACAACATTCTCTTGGTGTGTCTCTCTGATCTGTATAAAAAGGTCAGTGGGATTTATCCTATTTCTAAATTAATTTTTGTTATAAAAGTACGAGATGCTCACAATAGATCATTTGAGAGTGATCTGGTAAATATTTTCTTGAAGACAACGCTCTTAAAAAACAGAAAAGAAGTAATTCAGCAGCTGGGGAAAGAGACAAAGACAAAGGACAACTGCCTTTTTTGGTGATTTTAATCAAATATTTAACAGCTTTGTGTTTCCATTTTCCCATCAGCATAGAGTACTGCCAACTACTTAAAGCAAAGATTTACTTTCCAGACTTACATCTGTGCAACAGTGGAGAAGTGAACATTACTGACCACATTCTGTGTCGGGGTGTTTCTCTAGTGCAGAACCCAGAAGTGGGTTTTCTAAGCCAAAGGCATGTGCACCCTGAGTTTTTACAGGTGCAGCCAAGGCACGCTCCGCAGCTGTGCTGGTTGACTTTTCCTCATACCCACGTTTTGCTGGTGCTGGTGGTTTTGTTTTCTGCCTTTCTTTTCTTTTTTTTTTTTAAGACTGACGGAGAAAAACTCTGTCAGTTTGGTTTTCGCTTACTACGAGGGAAGCGGAGCTTCCTCTGCCTTGAATCTTTTGTTCATATGCTTTGGCCATTTTTCTTTGGGTGGGGTACCTTTCAATAGGTCTCCATTTATTCAAAACATTGATCCTATTTAGGTAGTGTCAAAAAGTATAAACATAAAATAACTATAATAATAAATAAATTTTAAAATAAATAAATAAATAAATAAATATAAAATAACTGTAAATTTTCAAAGAAATATATGCAAACTTTATTAAAACCTATGATTTTATTTTAGGACTAAAAAAAAAAAACCAAGAAAGCATATGGTGTGCATAAATGATAAATGAGAAGACACCTTATTGTGAAGATGTCAACCCTCCCTAGGTTAATCTATATACTCAGTGCCTTCAGGACTTTTGGGGGGAACTTGATGAGATAATTCTAAATTTCACTGGGAAGAGTAAGTTTGGAAAAATTTCTAAGAAACTTTTGAAAAAGAAAAGTGAAGAAGGAGGCTTTCCTTATCAAGTATTAAAATATACAAAAAAGCTAACCTAATACAAACAGTGCAGTACTAGACAAACTGATCAGTTAAAAACAAGAGCACAAAAACAGACTAAAATATATACAGATCATTAAATAAATGTTATTAGAACAACTGGTTGTTCATTTGGATAAAAATTAAGTTAGATACCTATTTTACATTACATTTAAAATAAAATTCAAATGTTACTGCTATAGAAGTAACTGGAGAATGTATAGGATATTATGTTAATGGCCTTGGGGTTAGGAGGGGTTTTCTAAGCGTGACATGAAATGTGGAATTGTATAGGAAAGAAAACAAGTATATAAATATAAAGTTAAAAAACAGCCACAGTCTAGGAGAAAATATTTGCAACACAAATAGCAAAGGATATATAATTAGAGCTCCAAAAAATTACTAAGAAAAAGACAAAAACTGATAGGAACTGTCAAAGAGTATGAATAGATAATTTTAAAAAATAAATCCAATTATCTGGTAAATATATAAATTATGCTAAACCTCACTAATGACCTAGGAGTATAAATTCAAACATTCTAGTCTATTAAAAATTTAAATGACTAACAATAGAAATCGTGAGCAAGGATATAGAAAACGGGCACTGTCACTCATCACTGATTGGACTGTTAAATTGGTACAACGTTTCTGTAGGACGATTTCACAATATATACAAAATTCTCAATTCACATATGACCACTTCCAGGAAACTTTCCAAGTAGCAGCACAAGTATGAAAAAATATGTGTCTAAGAATGCCTACTGCAGTATTTTTTAAGGAGATTTAAAAAAAAAAAGAAAGCTAAAAAAATTATGGTTTATCCATTTGGTAGACTGCCATATAGCTGGTAAAAAGAATAACAGTAGTGATAATACTGGCCAGCGTAATTAAGCTCCCATGATGTGCTTTTCATGAGTAACTATATCACTTAATATGTATATCCATTAAACCAACATGTCATCATGTCCAGATGATATTGTTAATTGAAGTACAAGTTTCTGTTGATTTAACTGTGTATAACAAGCATGCTTTCAGGTGTTGCTTGTATCATTAAAAAGTGAACAATAAATTTATGACAAAAGAATAACATGTGGGCTGGGCACAGTGGCTCACACCTGTAATCCCAGCACTTTGGGAGGCTGAGGTGGGCGGATCACCTGAAGTCAGGAGTTCAACACTAGCCTGGCCAACATGGTGAAACCCTGTCTCTACTTAAAACACAAAAAAAATTGGGCCAGGCGCGGTGGCTCACGCCTGTAATCCCAACACTTTGGGAGACCAAAGCAGGCAGATCACCTGAAGTCAGGAGTTTGAGACCAGCCTGTCAATATGGTGAACCCCTCATCTCTACCAAAAATACAAAAATTAGCCAGGCATGTTGGTGGGCACCTGTAATCCCAGCACTTTGGGAGGCCGAAGTGGGTGGATAACCTGAGGTCAGGAGTTTGAGACCTGCCTGGCCAACATGGTGAAACCCCTTCTCTACCAAAGATACAAAAATTGGCCAGGCATGATGGCACGTGCCTGTAATCCCAGCTACTCAGGAGGCTGAGGCAGGAGAATCGCTGGAACCTGGGAGGCAGAGGTTGCAGTGAGCCGAGATCTCTCCATGGCACTCCAGCCTGGACAACAGTGAGACTCCATCTCAAGAAAAAAGAAAGAAAGAAAGAAAGAAAGAAAGAAAGAAAGAAAGAAAGAAAGAAAGAAAGAAAGAAAGAAAGAAAGAAAGAAAGAAAGAGAGAGAATAACACGTGTAGTATATGTGACAAAGACTGACTATGATGACCACACCTGTTGATCCCTCCTGGGCACATAGCTAAACTACATTTCTCAGCCCCCTGCACCTAGACGGGGTGAGGGGAGGGTAAGGGAGGTCATGTCGCTAGTTTTTGCCAATGGAGCGTGAGCAAAATCAATGGCCCTTCCAGGCTGAGGCTTTTGTGAGCAGGTGTGACTTCTCAACTCCCTCAGCGTTTTTCTCATCCCTAAATCAAGTCCACATGTAGGAAGAAGCAGTGTCACAAGATGGCAGGATCCTAGGCCCCTGAATACCTGAATGGAGCAGACCGTCCTCCCCCTGACCCCTGCATACTATTGTGTTAATTCACTGAGACTTAGGATTTGTAACAGCAGCTAAAATTATTTACCCTGAGCAAATAGAAAATAATTTTTGTAAAAAATGAAAACCCATAGAATTGTGATGGCACAGAGAAACTGCCCTATTTTACTTTACTTGCTCTGCGTTGTTTGGATCTTCTACAACAATTAAGGCCGGGCGTGGTGGCTCACACCTGTAATCCCAGCACTTTGGGAGGCTGAGGCGGGTGGATCACAAGGTCAGGAGTGCAAGACCAGCCTGACCAACACAGTGAAACCCCGACTGCACTAAAAATACAAAAATTAGCCAGATGTGGTGCCACACACCTGTAATCCCAGCTACTTGGGAGGCTGAGGCAGGAGAATCGCTTGAACACGGGAGCTGGAGGTTGCAGTGAGCCGAGATCATGCCACTGCACTCCAGCCTGGGCAACAGAGCTAGACTCCGTCTCAAAAAAAAAAAAAAATTAAAAAAAATTTCTGCAAGATGAAAAGAAAGCTAGAACCTAATCAATGATATGAATGCATCCAAAGGACGATCTGTCCTTGATTTTGGAGGAAACATGCTCTGGGGTGCTGCTTTCCTCTCAACAAGTTCAGATTCGAGAAAAGCCTGTAAGAAAGGGGAAGGGAAGCTTGTCTCCTTCCTTAGGGTCCCAGGGAGAGCCAAGTGGCTTTTGATGTGATGGGGAGAGCGTGGTCGTTAGGCTCAGAACTTGGGTTGAAGTCCTGCCTGACACCTACCAGTGTGCGACCTTAGGTATGTTCAAGAATCTCTCTGTGCCTCTGTTTTCTCCTACCCTAAAAACCCCTATCTTACAGAGCTGATGTGAGAGGCAAACAATTAAATGTTATTAAAGTATAAATGTATCTACTACTCAGTAAAGATGGTTGAGACTGTGTCATTCAACAAATATTTACTGAACATTTACCCGGAGGTCAGGCACAGTGCTAGGTACAGGGGCTATAGTGTTACCCCTCATGGAACTTCAGGTCTAATGGGAAAGACAGACACAAAGTAACTATCAATACTGAAGCAAACATTTTCCTAATGAAAAAGTATTGGGTCCTACTGAAGTATACCCAAGTACAACCTAATAAACATGGGAGGGGTCAGGTTTGGGGGAAGAGCAGACGTGTTTACTCATTACTGAATTCCCACTGCGTAGCTCAGGGGCCTATGCCTATAGCAGACACTGAATAAACCCTTACCACTTTCCCTCTTCTTTTTCCGTGAAGGACTGGACTTGTCTGCCTCCTCTCTAGGTTTTCTATTAATGCTGGCCAGACAAGGTGGCTCACACCTGTAATCCCAGCCCTTTGGGAGGCCGAGGCCCGTGGATCACCTGTCGTCAGGAGTTCAAGACCAGCCTGGCCAACATGGTGAAACCCCGTCTCTACTAAAAATACAAAAATTAGCCGGGCATGGTGGCGGGCACCTGTAATCCCAGCTACTCGGGAAGGTGAGGCAGGAGGATCACTTGAACTCAGGAGGCAGAGGTTGCAGCTAGCCAAGATCGTGCCACTGCACTCCAGCCTGAGCAATAGAGCGAGACTCTGTCTCAAAAAAGAAAAGAAAAGAATAGCACAATGCTGCTCAGTTTGGTGTTTATTAAGGAGCAATGTACCCTCCAAGATAAGACCACCTGAGCTCCTGGGTCCATATCCTGTCTCAGTCAGAGCCAGATCATTGCCAATTCACAGTAATTCTAGGATGGTTGCCTGGCTGCCACTCAGGAACATATGTAGTGCTACTGGGGCTTGCTGTGGCTTTACATGACTCCTAGCTTACCTGAGATGTAGACCTCATTTTTCAACGTCACGCATGCAAACTCCACCCACTTCTTATTCTCACTCTCCAGCTCATGCTCCGTTAGCGGGAGCTTGGCCACCTCCAGGCGGCTGCGCCTCAGGGGGTCCAGGCAAGTCACCTCTGCCACAAACCGTTCATCCTTCGTGCAGCCACCGATGATCATGAACACCTCAGACTGGAACTCATGCATCCTGGGCTTGGTGCGCTCCGAAATGATCTGGAAATCAATGTGGGCACATAAAGGCAGGACAACACAAAGTTTCAGAGCTCGGGCTATGGAGCCATTAGGAGCTGGGTCCAATTCCCACATCTGCCATGGTATGACCATGTGACTTCACCTCCCTGAGCCTCAGTTTCATCATTGTATAATGGGGATATTAGAGGTAACTACCTCATACGTGTGTTGTGAGGATTAAATGGGATAATGTATAGAGTGTGCTTCACCCAGAGCCTGGTGCATAACAGGTACTCAATCAGTGTTACCTGTTTTTGCTGCTGTTTTAAGAGATTGGGGTCTACGTACCATCAGATGCCCTTCCTGCCTTTCCTCTCCTGCCTAGTCTGAAACCTTAAATCCTGGAATTTCATTTTGGGCTACTTTCCATTCCCCCTTGGCTTTAATTTCCTGATGAGACCTCAGACTTTGCTCACCATCAGCCTTCTGGAAGAGACATCCTGGACAGTGATGACCTACGAGCATTCAGTGACTTAGGAAACAAGAACTAGAAGGAATCAGGGTGTGGCCAGGGAGGGAGGAAGGCTGGTTCCAACATACAGTAAATGACCTTTCAGAGCTTTGAACCAGTGAAGAAATCCATACTATGGGTATTTGAACCCTGCTGAAAGAGCAGAGGCTCGAAAGTCAAATGTACCAGCGTTCTATCACCTGTGGCCATGTGACCTTGGAGAAGTAACACAACCTCTGTAGACTGCTTGTAATCATTTCTGTGCTCTCAGATAACTGTGAGCATTCATAAGGTCATGAGGTAGAGGTGTGAACAGAGCACCTGGCACACACTCGCCCCTCAACAGCTAATTATGCCTGTAGGAGCAGCGGTAGATGCCATATTGATATTGCTATAAAAGGAAGAGCTGCCCTTCTTGGTTCCATTGATCCCCTGGGCTCTATGATGAAGGTTCCATAGGTGTGCTGATGGGAGGCAGAGAGGCAGCCACCATTTCCCAGATGGCCAGAGTCGCCAATTTTCCTACAAAATTAGACTGATTTAACACAGACTACAGAACTCCGATTCTGCCCATAGGTGGTGACAAATAGGTTACAGCAGCAAAGACTGAGCCCTCAAACAGTGAATCCAACCAAGAGCCACAAATAATCAGACCAGCCAACTCCCAGCCTCTAATTTTCCATAACAGTCTTTGGCTGGTTGGTTGGTTTTCTGTGCCTAGGAGCCTGGTACGGTGAATTCTGCATCCTCCGATCTTGAGGCTGGACCATGGCCATAAAGTTTGTGGCAGGGCAGTTCCTTATGGGTCAGCAGAGTGGGGATAGGTGTGACTGGACAAAGCCTAGGCAATGGGCTGGCCCTGACAGTGTGGACAGCAGAACGGTGCTGGGATAAGGGTGAAGGGGTGAGCCAGGGAACTTGGAGGCACCATGAGAGCACCAAGCTGGCAGGACAGGATCTGGGCAATGGCACCAAAGACAAACTTTGCTGCTCTGCAACTTTCTCTTCAGCTATCAGCCGTGGTTCCTGTCCCTAAACCCCATTCCCCACAGCTGAGGCACAACCTCCAGCACCAGTCTATCCGGTCCTCTTTCAGTGGGGATTTTGGTGTTGCAGGGCAATGCTTAGAAAACAGTACTGGCCTCCCTGAATTGATTCCCTTGTGACCCTTTCTTCAGTTCTGGGAACCAGGCCTCAGCCTTCACTCCGAAGCTCCCCTCATTTTATTTGTAATTCCTGCTCTCCTGCCCCAATAACCTGTTGGGTAATTGAGAGGCTGCTACAAGGACTGGACTAGCCGTGATCTCACCTCCTGACCTCCAGGTCTGGCATCTCATTCCTTGGTCCTGACCTATGAAAGGCTGTCCTCCTACTGGCTAAAATTCCTGGTTTCCTGCGGGCTGTCTGGATCTCCCCATAATATTCTATTCTCAATTTCCTATGCTACCACCCCAATCCACTTACCCCTTTAAGGCATTTGAGTAATTTACTTTGTCCTTTTCTCCAGGAAGCCATTCCTAACTTTGCACACATTCCCATGACCCTGAATTTCCCCCACAACAGCACTTTTCATGCTTCACTGTAATTTACTGTAAGGCCCCTGATGGCAGGAACAGCCCTTTTTCTCCATGGATCCTCAGCACCAAGAATAGTACCTGGAGCTTGTGGGCATCTATAAACATTGATTAAATGAGCGAGTGAGCTGGGTGCAGTGACTCATGCCTGCAATCCCAGCACTTTGGGAGGTCGAGGCAGGTGGATCACCTGAGGTCAAGAGTTCAAGATCAGCCTGGCCAGCATGGTGAAACCCCATCTCTACTAAAAATAAAAAAGAAAATTAAAAAAATCAGCAAGGTGTGGTGGTGGGCACCTGTAATCCCAGCTACTCAGGAGGCTGAGGCAGGAGAATCACTTGAACCTGAGAGGCAGAGGGTGCAGTGAGCCGAGGTCGCACCATTGCACTCCAACCTGGGCAACAAGAGCAAAACTCCATCTCAAAAAATAAAAAAAAAATGAGTGAATGGATGAGTGAATGAATGGGCAAGCTGGGTAACTCAGTCTAAATCACTGTGGTAGTAGGCATCCACGATGGCCCCAGTGATCCCTGCTTCCTGGTATTCACATCTGTGTAGTTCCCTCCACACTGTTCTAGAATTGGTCTCTATGACCAACAGATTACAGCAGAAGTGATGATACATCACTTCTGAAATTAGGCTATAAAAGGCACTACCAGCTTGCATCCTGATTACTCTCTCAGTCTTTCTTAGGTCATTTGCTCTGGGGGAGGCCAGCTGTTATAGAGATGCCCACATGGCAAGAAACTGAGGCTCCCAACCAGCAGCCAGCAAGGATCTGATGCCTGCCAACAGTCCAGTGAGTGAGCCTGAATCCCATTTGAACTTTGAGATCACTGCAGCCCCAGCCAACAGCTTTACTGCAGCTTCGTAAGAGACCCTGAGCTAGAAGCACCCAGCTAAACCACTCCTAGATCCCTGACACTCAGAGCCTGTTAGATAGTAAGTGTTTGTTATTTTAAACTTTTTAGTTTGTGGGTAATTTGTTATGCAGCAACTGAGAACTAACACAATCATCCAGCTGATGGGCTTGGCTGGGTAACGAGACCTGTCTTAGAACTCAGCACCATGGGACCGCCAAGTGGTGGCACCATTACCACATTGTAAGTTCAGCTACATGTGGCAAAATATTAGCCCCAATGTCATAACAAATGTCAATCTGAAGTCTGAGACGGGCCAGTTTGTTGCAGACATGCGGAAGTGTTTGCCAATGAACGGCATGCAACAATCAGGCATAACCAGTTTATTTTCAGATTGTTAAAAACAGAGCAGATAATTGCACCTCAGTGACTGCTCAACCGTCCACAGATCTTATACTAGGGGACACAGTGAGCATATTGTTTCAGCAAAGCTATCCTTGGGCTGGAGACTCTGCTCCCCTTTCCCCACATCACACATGTCAGAGTAACCTTTGGTATAGACCAGGTTCATATCTGAAAACTTAAGAGGCAATTAAGTGAAGAGGCAAATTTCCTCTGTCCCCAAATATCTCTTTCAATGAAGGTTCCAGCTACCATTCCCAAATCAAATAGAGATTGACATTTGCTTTTGGTGTTCTAAAATTTCCTGTTGTTAATATCAGTTTAGAGGATGGACAAGGTTAAAAGAGAAAGATGGGCTGGGCACGGTGGCTCACTCCTGTAACCCCAGCACTTTGGGAGACTGAGACGGGCAGATCACCTGAGGTCAGGAGTTTGAGACCAGCCTGACCAACATGGAGAAACCCCGTCTCTATTAAAAATACAAACTTAGCCAGGGGTGGTGGCACATGCCTGTAATCCCATCTACTCGGGAGGCTGAGGCAGGACAATCTCTTGAACCTGGGAGGCAGAGGTTGCGGTGAGCCGAGATCGCACCATTGCACTCCAGCCTGCGCAACAAGGGTGAAAGTCTATTTGAAGAAAAAAGCAAACAAACAAACGGGAAAGATAACGATAGGACAAGAGGGTTAAAGTTTGGTAAATGAAGGGTACGGGGAGAAGTGTGCTCACAGAGTAGCCTCCAGGCTCACGCTACTGTCATGAGGAGTCAACCCAAGACCCTTCCAGCAGTGAGCAGACTGGATTTCCAGGGAATCAACTGGCAATGAATGAGACCCCAATTAGGAGGTCATGGTGGTTGGTTGGTTGGTTCAGTTGACCAAACTATAAAACGAGGATGAGAAAGTGCCTTGAGAAGGATTTGGGAAATTAAGGCCACAAAAACCTGGGACACAGTGAAAAGACTGATTTTAACCCCAGAGAAGGATTGTGAGAGATGGAGCAACAATAAAGGAAACAAGTGGCAATGACAATAGCTTCCATTTGTGGGGCACTTAGCATGTACCAGACATTGTACTAAGCATTCCATTCATTACTTAATTCTCAAAACAGTTCTATCAGTTGGTAGATATTATTATCCCCATGTTACAGATCAGAACTGTGCCTTAGCGTAGTTAAGTAATTGCCTGAGGTTACACTGTAAATAAATTGTGCAGTCAAGATTAACACCCAGATCTCTGCCTGACTCAAAGCCCAGGTTCTCACCACTGAAGAATTTTCCAGATGTCAGAATTCTCTCTCCTCCTAAATCTAAAGCTTATAATGTCTGACTCTGCCCCCAGCACCTTGGAAATACAAAAGGCAATGAAAATATTTTATTGCAGCAATTGTGCAGAAGACAGGGTAGGGACCTTTTATATCAGAGAAAAGCCTTTATCATCTGCATTTCAAGGACTTAGAAAATAGGAAGCAGAAACAAAAATAGCAAAAATATTGGAAGTATAGTTGAGCAAGGCACTGTTTATGTTTAAATTGTTTTAAAGTGCTATGTATTTATTTTAACTTTTATTTTAGGTTCAGGAGCATGTGCAGATTTGTTATATAGGTAAATTGTGTGTCGTGGGGGTTTGGTGTCCAGATTATTTCATCATCCAGGTAATAAGCATAGTACCTGATAGGTAGTTTTTCAATCCTCACCCTCCTCTCATCCTCTACCCTCAAGTAGACCCTGGTATCTTTTGTTCCCTTCTTTGTGTTCATGTGTACTCAAACTTTAGCTCTCACTTATAAGTGAAAATATGCATTATGTGGTTTTCTGTTCCTGTGTCAGTTCACTTAGGATAATGGCCTCCAGCTCCATCCATGTTGCTGCAAAAAACATGATTGCGTTCTTTTTTATGCATTCTTTTTTATTTTTATGTAGTATTCCAGGGGAGACACTGAATAAATGCTGAACTGAGGGCAGTTGCAGAGACTGAGACCTGTCTGCAATTATATGCAGGCTGTCTGCTAGACATCCAGCATAGAATAAGTCCTATGTGGTTTCCTAGGCTTCCCCCATCAATCCACTCATCACCCTTCATTTGTTAAATGTCCCATCTTCTCTGACACACAGACTGTTTAGCAGTACCTGGGTAAGACACAGACTGTTTTGCAGAACCTGGTGCCATATCTGGCATAGAGTTGGTGTTCAGGATTTATTTGCAAAAAATGAAGGCATAGCATGCTTAACTACATGGGATGCTGTTTACACAGTTTTAAGGGGGAAATTTATAGCATGAAAGCCAATATTAGAAAGAAAGTCTCAAATCAGTGGCCTCCACTTCCACCTTAAGAAACTAGAGAAATAAGTGTAAATTAAACCCAAACTAAGCAGAAAGAAAGAAAATAATGATCAGAGTGGAAATAAGTGAAATAGAAAAGAGAAAAACAATAGAGAAAATCAAATGAAACTAGACATTAGTCATTTGAGAAAAATCAATAAAATTGATAAGCCTCTAACCAGATTGATCAGGAAAAATAAAAGGGGCAGAAACAAATTACCAATATCTGGAATGAGAGATGTGACAACACTATAGATTCTGCAGGTATTAACAAGATAATAAAGGAATACTCTAAACAACTTTATGTCAATACATTCAGCAACTTATATTAAATGAAAAAATTATTTGAGGCACAAACTATCAAAGTTCATTCTAGAAGAAACAGAGATCCTAAATAGTCCTATATCTATTAAAGAAATATACATTATAGTTTAAAAACTTTCCACAAAGAAAACACCAGGCTCTGGTAAATTCTACTAAACATTGAAGGGTATGTTTGCAGAGTGAATGAATGAACAGTGGATCTAAGGACCACAAAAAAAAAAAAAAAAAAAAAAAAAAAAAAAAAAGACTAGAAAAGAACACAGAAAAAGGGAGAAACTCCAAAAGAACCTCAGACAGACAATTCCTGAGCCATGTTTGGCTAAGGCTTCTACTGATAGCCTAATGAAGAAAGCTTGGTAGCTAATCCCAGAACCATTGCATAGTGAGATATAAGTATGGGTCTTCATGTGTACAAACTGTTAACAAACTGTCCCTATATCATTACTTCCTCTCCACTAAATTTATTCTTGTCTTTATAAAGTTCTGAAGAAAAATCTTCTTCAGGAATTGTTAAGGAGAACCAGGTAGATCCAAATAATATGTTTACTCACCATTCATAGTACCAATTTTTTTTTTTTTTTTTTTTTTTGAGGCGGAGTCTCGCTCTGTCGCCCAGGCTGGAGTGCAGTGGCGCGATCTCGGCTCACTGCAAGCTCCGCCTCCCGGGTTCCCGCCATTCTCCTGCCTCAGCCTCCCGAGTAGCTGGGACTACAGGCGCCGCCACCATGCCCGGCTAATTTTTTTTTGTATTTTTAGTAGAGACGGGGTTTCATTGTGTTAGCCAGGATGGTCTCGATCTCCTGACGTCGTGATCCGCCCGTCTCGGCCTCCCAAAGTGCTGGGATTACCATAGTACCAATTTAATCATTCAACAAGCATTTACTAATTACTCATTCACTATATAGTAGTCTTAGGACTCTCTTCTAAGATCTAGAGATGAAAAGTGCAGTAAGACACATTTCCTACTACTACAAGCTCCCAGTCTAGAGATATTTACACGTGATAAATTCAGATGGTTTCCATGCAGCAATTGGTGCTGTGATGGAGCAATGCACCAAGTGCTATGAGAACATGGACAGTGGCTGGGTGTGGTGGCTCACACCTATAACCCTAGCACTTTGGGAGGCTGAGATGGGAAGATCACTTAAGCTCAGGAGTTCAAGACCAGCCTGGGCAACATAGTGAGATCTTGTCCCTACAAAAAAATTTAAAATTAGCCGAGTGTGGTAGCACATGCCTGTAGTCCCAGCTACTTGGATGGCTGATGTGGGAGGATCACTTGAGCCTGGGAGGCCGAGGCTGCAGTGAGCTACAATTGTACCACTGTACTCCAGCCTGGGCAACAGAGCAATACCTCATCTCAAAAATAAACAAACAAATAAATAAATAAATAAACAAATAAAAGGAGAAGTCTCTGGAGAAAGTGATGCTTGGATTGAGTTTTGAAGCAGGAGTAGAAGTCAGCTAGATGAAGAAGAAGAGAAAGCACTTGAACAACATTCATATTGACCTGGAGGCAGAAAAAGCACATCCACTTTGGGGAACCACAAGCTGTGCATTAGGACTAAAGTAGAAGCAGGAGGTTGGAGAGGACACTAGAGAAGCAGGCAGGAGGTTAATGATGCAAGACCAGGCTCTGGGAATGTAGGCAGGAAGTATGGGCTTTATTCTGAAAGTGATGGGGAGCCAATGGAGAAGGCAAGCCCAAGAGCAAGAGGATCAGACTTGAGTTTCAGATCTCTCAGCTGGTGAATAAATTGGAGGGAGGCCAGACATGGAGCAGGGAGATGAGTTTTGAGAAATTTCCAGAAATTCAGATGGTGAGAGTCTAAATCAAAGTGATGTCAGAGTATATCTAAGAGACGCAACATTTCACCAGAGTGGGCAAGGAAGAACAGCACCCCCATGGAATAGTGACTAGACAGGGCACGTTCTTGTTGTTTGTTTTGTTTTGTTTTGTTTTTTGAGACAGAGTCTCCCTCTGTCGCCCAGGCTGGAGTGCAGTGGCCTGGTCTCGGCTCACTGCAACCTCTGCCTCCCGAGTTCAAGCGATCTTCCTGCCTCAGTCTCCTGAGTAGCTGGGACTACAGGCATGTGCCACCATGCCCAGCTAATTTTTTGTATTTTTAGTAGAGACGGGGTTTCACCATGTTGGCCAGGATGGTCTGGATCTCTTGACCTCATGATCCGCCCGCCTTGGCCTTCCAAAGTGCTGGGATCACGGGCGTGAGCCACCGCGCCCAGCCCAGGGCACGTTCTTGTTTCTGTGTGCAGTGTGCCCCCCAACCTCCCACCCTTCCATGACTAGGAAGAGGAGGCATGGGCCAGGTGTGGTGCTGGGTGATTTCTACATGTCACCCAATATACTCAGTAACTGTCTGAACACATGGCATCAGCTTCATAGATCGGGAATCAGGGCTTCTGGAACTGCCCGACCCAGTAATGAACAGGCAGTGTTTTCTCCTTAATGCCCTAAGCATTTTTATTTTTTCGAGACAGAGTGTCGCTCTGTCGCCCAGGCATTTTTGAATCCGCTTCACTTGCATCTCTGCAAGCCCCTAGCTAACTCCCTACTTCACTGGTTAAATATAGCACCTCTTATCTTCTACTCACCTCATTGCCAGAAAGGTGGTACATCCTGGCTTCCTGGAGCAGCGGGAAGACCTCTGGGCACTGCCTGATGAGAGGATCTGCTTCCACCGTCTCCACAAAGTACCACGGGTCCAGAAGCGGTAAGCGCACGTTCTCGAGGACATAGGGGAGTAAGCAGAGTCGTTCTGATGGCTTGTGCCGGACCCAGCTCATCACGGTCTCAAACACCTGAGCCTCCTCGGTCACGTAAAGGTCATCACTCTTCAAGATGTGGTGAAGAGTGTCCACAGGCAGGTCAAGGAACTCCTCAGAGTTCAGAATCTGCACAAAGTTTTGAATGATGTAACTCTGAACCTGCTTCTTTAGACTGTCCAGCGAGTGTGTGTCGGCCAGCCTCAGTATTCCAACACAGTTTTCTGGGTTCAAGGCTTCAGTGAGGAAGCTGGCACAGGCATCCACCATCCGCAGGAACTGATGGAATAGAAAGGGCGGAAAGGAGGCCAGAAAATGTGAGTCCACAAGGAGGTTTATCAGTGAGTTGTGTGTAGTAGCCAAAAATTGGAAACAACCTAAATATCCAACAGTATAGGACTAGCTAAATACATATAATACAACCATACAGTCGACTTAAAGCAATGAGATACTTACGGGACTAGCCAAATACATATAATACATTCATACAGTCGACTTAAAGCAGTGAGATACAGGACTAGCTAAATACATATCACACATTCATACAGTCAACTTAAAGCAATGAGATACTTACGGGACTAGCTAAATACATATAACACAATCATACAATCGACTTAGAGCAATGAGATACTTATGGGACCAGCTAAATACATATCATACAACCATACAGTCGACTTAGAGCAATGAGATAGTTATGGGACCAGCTAAATACGTATGATACATTCATACAGTTGACTTAGAGCAATGAGATACTTACAGGACTAGCTAAATACATATCATATATTCATACAGTCGACTTAAAGCTCATACATTCATACAGTCGACTTAAAGCAATGAGATACTTACAGGACTAGTTAAATATATATAATACATTCATACAGTCAACTTAAAGCAATGAGATACTTATGGGACTAGCTAAATACGCATCATACATTCATACAGTCAACTTAAAGCAATGAGATACTTATAGGACTAGCTAAAATACATATAATACATTCATACAATTGACTTCAAGCAATGAGATACTTACGGGACTAGCTAAATACATATCATACATTCATACAGTCGACTTAAAGCAATGAGATACTTATGGGACTAACTAAATACATATCATACATTCATACAGTTGACAGCTCTATAGACACTTAAAATACTTAAAACACATGTTGTAGAAGAATATTAAATGAAATGGAAAATGTTTATAATGTATTGAGTTTTAAAATCTGTTTATTGGATCTGATTAAACCTCTACATTTAATCAGCAATTTACGGGAAATACAGGGGAAAGAGGAACCTGCTAAAGACACCATGGGAATATGATCAGCAAAATCCAGACTGTGGAAAACTCTACAGAACAACTTGTCCAGTTTTTTCAACAAATACATTACAAGGTGATAAAAGAGAGAGAGAAGGAGAGGGAGAATCTAAAGATAAACAGAGATTTAAGACACATCAACCAACTGCAAAGTATAGATCTTATTTGGATTCCTGATTTAAACCATATATATTTTTTAAAGTTGGAGAAATGGTTACAATGACTAATATTTGTTGATAATGAAACAATTATTATTCATTTTAGGTGCAATAATGGTTTCATGTTTATGTTTAAGAAGAATCCTTATTTTTTAGAGATATAACAAATATTTGCAGATAAAATGAGAAAAGCATGTCACAAATCGTATGTACATTATGACCTTATTTTTATAAAGAAAATATACACAGAATAAAGTCACAGAAAAAAGATGAAAGCATGTAGGTCAAAATATTAATGGTTGTTATCTCTTTGGGTTATCAGGTATCTCAAGGCAAATTATGCTGCAGTAGCAAACAACCCCCACGTCTCAGGGGCTTACAGCAATAAACGTTTCTCTCTCCCCCACCGTACATGTTCTTCACAGGGCTCTTCATTCCAGGGGCCAGGAAGATGGAAAGCCCTCACCTGAGATGTTCTGGTCCCATGACCGAAGGGGAAAAAAGATGGCAGAACCACACAGAGGTTTTTAAAGCTTCTGCTCAGAGGGGGCGCATGCTGTATTCAATTATGCAAACCCGTCCAGAGTAAGTCACATGCCAGAATTTGTCATCAAGGGGACCACAGTTCTCCCACAGAAACAGGTCTCATGGGAACATACTATATAAATAATACAGTATATTCTATATATAGTATATTAGATAATATATATAGTATAGAATATACTATATAAATAATAGAAGATATGACACTCTAATAAGACTATGAGAATTTTTCTGTTTTTGTTTATTCATATGTTTCATGTATTTATATATCCCTTAAAATGAATACATACCACTTTTGTCATTAAAAATTAATTTGTAAAATTATTGATTGGCTCTCAGGTCCCACTTTTAAGTTATCACTGTCCTCGTAAAAATTCAAGTCCCTTATGCTTGTAGGGCACTTTACAGATGACAAAGCACTGTTAAATCCATTATATTTTGTAATATCCATTTTACAGATGACATGTCTCAAGTGCATTGGTTCATTCTTATTTGTTGTTCTCTAGAGCTTAGCTTTGAACAAGTTCAACCTCCTAGCTCCCTTCCCTGTCTACTGGACTCCTTATAGGGTCAAGTTTTCTGTGCACATGGGTTGATCGATTAATGGAAGGAGAGGAAAGGGGAGGCTGAGGGGGCAGGAGCTGGTGGGAAAGGCCTTCTGAAGGCAGGTCCTGGTGATAGTAGGGATGGGACAGACCTGACTGGGGAGGGATGGCAGAAGCTGGGGGGAGCGGGGCTATGGGGCCTGAAGGCTGATGGTGGGGTAGGACTGGTTCTAAGAGTGGACCAAGGTGACCTAGGCTCTGGACTTTACTCCAGAGCATTCCAGGGAACACATCCCTGACTTTTTGGATCAACCTCTATTGCAAAATATTATCTTTCTGTGTCAGATCACATAGGATTGTCAGTTTAAAAAGCATTTTTTTTTTTTTTTTTGCCGGGCGCAGTGGCTCACGCCTGTAATCCCAACACTTTGGGAGGCCGAGGCGGGCGGATCACAAGTTCAGGAGATCGAGACCACGGTGAAACCCCGTCTCTACTAAAAAATACAAAAAATTAGCCGGGTGCTGTGGCGGGCGCCTATAGTCCCAGCTACTCAGGAGGCTGAGGCAGGAGAATGGCGTGAACCCGGGAGGCGGAGCTTGCAGTGAGCCAAGATCACGCCACTGCACTCCAGCCTGGGGGACAGAGCGAGACTCCGTCTCAACAAAAAATAAATAAATAAATAAAATAAAAAGCATTTTTTTAGGCTGGGCGCAGTGGCTCATGCCTGTAATCCCAGCACTTTGGGAGGCCGAGGCACGCACATCATCTGAGATTGGGAGTTTGAGACCAGCCTGACCAACATGGAGAAACCTCGTCTCTACGAAAAACACAAAATTAGCCAGGCGTGGTGGCGCATGCCTGTAATCCCAGCTACTCAGGAGGCAGCGGCAGGAGAATCATTTGAATCTGGGAGACAGAGGTTGCGATGAGCTGGTATCATGCCATTGCACTTCAGCCCGGGCAACAAGAGAGAAACTCCATCTCAAAATAAATAAATAAATAAATAAAGCATTTCTTGAAGGGTCAATGTTGAAGGGACCAGCGACTCCACACCTGTGGGTATTTCTTGTCAGGTGGCATGAGAGACTGAGAAAAGAAATAAGACACAGAGACAAAGTATGGAGAAAGAACAGTGGGCCCAGGGTACCGGCGCTCAGCATACGGAGGACCCGCACTGGCACCAGTCTCTGAGTTCCCTCAGTATTTATTGATTACTATTTTCACTATTTCAGCAAGGGGAATGTGGCAGGAGAGCAGGGTGATAGTGGGGAGAAGGTTAGCAAGAAAACATGTGAGCAAAGGAATCTGTCACAAATAAGTTCAAGGGGAGGTACTATGCCTGGATGTGCACGTAAGCCAGATTTTTGCTTCTCTCCACCCAAACATCTCAGTGGAGTAAAGAATAACAAAGCAGCATTGCTGCCAACGTGTCTCGCCTCCCGCCACAGGGCGGTTTTTCTCCTATCTCAGAATTGAACAAATGTACAATCGGGTTTTATACTGAGACATTCAGTTCCCAGGGGCAGGCAGGAGACAGTGGCCTTCCTCTATCTCAACTGCAAGAGGCTTTCCTCTTTTACTAATCCTCCTCAGCACAGACCCTTCACGGGTGTCAGGCTGGGGGACAGTCAGTTCTTTCCCATCCCACGAGGCCGTATTTCAGATTATCACATGGGGAGAAACCTTGGACAATACCCGGCTTTCCAGGGCAGAGGTCCCTGCAGCTTTCCGCAGTGCATTGTGCCCCTGGTTTATCGAGACTAGAGAACGGCGATGACTTTCACCAAGCATACTGCCTGTAAACATTTTGTTAACAAGGCACATTCTGCACAGCCATAGGTCCCTTAAACCTTGATTCCATACAACACATGTTTTTATGAGCTCAAGTTTGGGGCAAAGAGGTTGGGGCAAAGTTACAGATTAACAGCATCTCAGGGCAAAGCAATTGTTCAAGGTACAAGTCAAAATGACATTTCTTATGTCTTCCCTTTCTACATAGACACAGTAACAGTCTGATCTCTCTTTCTTTTCCCTACACAATGCAAAGTTGGAGAAGGCCTGAATTCTGCCTGAGAACCCCATGTCTGCTGGTCTCCACTGCCGGCAGCTCTGCTCTTTGCATGAGCAACCATGGAAACAGTTGAGAATGAGGCTGCTAACACCTGTTTAGTTGTTGGCAGATTTTCAGTTCAAAGACTAAAAATATGCAACAAAGACCAAGCCTTGTGAGCCCTCAGAACTGGACACCAGAACCCTATCTGGCCCTGTTCACAGGGACATCTATGAGCGCTGAAAGGAGACTCACTTAAATGGTAGCCTCCAGTGCAAAATACTGCGTTCACTGTGCCAGCGTTTGAGTGAGGGGGAGAGGAAAATTAAGTAGCTATTTCTAGGTACTTAGACTATCTCTGGGAAGTCACATAAGACCTGAATAGTAGTTGTCTCTGTTGGTGATAATGAAACAATTATTATTCATTTTAGGTGCAATAATGGTTTCATGTTTATGTTTAAGAAGAATCCTTATCTTTCAGACATAATTGAAATATTTGCAGACAAAATGAGAAAAGCACATCACAAATCATATTATGTACATTATTATTATTTTTCTTTTGAGACAGAATTTTGCTTTTGTTGCCCAGGCTGGAGTGCAATGGTGCGATCTCGGCTCACTGCAACCTCCGCCTCCCGAGTTCAAGAGATTCTCCTGCCTCAGCCTCCTGAGTAGCTGGGATTACAGGCATGCGCCACCACATCCGGCTAATTTTGTATTTTTGATAGAGATGAGGTTTCTCCATGTTGATCAGGCTGGTCTTGAACTCCTGACCTCAGGTGATCCACCCACCTTGGCCTCCCAAAGTGCTGGGATTACAGTCTTGAGCCACCGCACCGGGCCTATGATCCTATTTTCATAAATATACATATATACAGTGTGGCTCACAGTGTGAGCCACTGTGCCTGGCCTCTGTGACTTTATTTTATATACATATAAAATAAATATATTATATATATTATACATTTATATATTTATATTTTATATAAATATATAATATATATTATATTTTATATATTTATATTTTATTATATATAAATTATATATTTATATATTATATTATATATTTTTATATTGTAGTATATATTATAGTATATATTATATATTTATATATAATATAATATATTTTATATATATATAATAAAGTCACAGAGGCCAGGCACAGTGGCTCACATTGTAATTCCCATCCAATTTCAGGGAAGAAAGGGAGAATCACTTTACACTCTTCACCCCTTCCTACCATCTCCAATTGTCTGTAGGAAATATCTACTTAAAATAGACCAACTTTCTCATTTATAGAGAAAATACTAGAAGGTAACATACAAAATGTTAGCAGTGGTTATAGATAAAATTATTAATTTTTTTAGAGTTTGTTATACGACAACTTTACTATACTGAGCATGAACATTATAAACTCAGGAAAAAATATGTAAAATAAACACATTATTGTGATTTTTAAAGGACTCAATGAGAAAATAAAAAGTAAGCACTAAAAGAGTGCTTACTATAGGCCATACTAACTATAAGAGTTACTCAATCCCCACCACAACGCCATAAAGGAGGTGTTTATTATCATCCCTGAGGAAACCAGATTCAGAGAAGAAATTTCCTCAGAGACTTACAGTTAATGAAGGATAGAAGCAAAGTTTGAACCAGTCATCTCTGATTCCAAAAATGCATGTTTTTTATACTATTTCAAGCTGCTCCAGGTCACATAATGTATGTGGGAGACAGAGGCTTGGCAGATGCCAAATGTCATTTGCACACGTCACTGGGTAGCTCAGATGACCTGATCTGCCCCGACACAGGAAGGACTAGCCAACGAGATGTCAATTCCTGTTCCTGCTTAATGGCTGTTGATGAGCAAAGAAGGAAACCGCAGAGGAGAATCAAATCAAGTACCGAAGCTCACACTTGTTAGAAGAAACATTGATCTAAACTTGTCTCTCTTCACTCCACCTGGCAATTCATCCATCCAGCTACCTGTGTATGGACCGAATGTGAATTGAGCATGTATTTTTTTTTTATTTTACTTTAAGTTCTGGGATACATGTACAGAACGTACAGGTTTGTCACATAGGTACACGTGTGCCATGGTTTGCTGCACCCATCAACCCGTCATCTAGGTTTTAAGCCCCGCACACGTTAGGTATTTGTCCTAATACTCTTTCTCCCCTTGCCCCCCACCACCAGACAGGCCCTGGTGTGTGATGTTCCCCTCCCTGTGTCCATGTGTTCTCATTGTTCAACTCCCACTTATGAGTGAAAACATGCGGTGTTTGGTTTTCTGTTCCTGTATTAGTTTGTTGAGAATGATGGCTTCCAGCTTCATCCATGTCCCTGCAAAGGACATGAACTCATCCTTTTTTATGGCTGCAAGCATCTATTAATATTATGTAGGAGGCTCCCAACTAGTGGTGGGTGTACAGAGGTGAGCAGAGACAAAGTGCCTGTGCTCATTGAAGCCAACGGACCAGCGGAGGCAGCAGACGCTAACCAAATAATACAACACGGAGTGTGAAAGGACATTTGAGATAAATGCTATGGACCAGAGTCCAGGGACTCCACTGCCTGAAACCAAAGACAGTCCTACTTCCACCCCTTCAATCTTCCACAATCTGGCTGTCAGTCATCACCAGGACCCTCCCTGACAGAACCCCAACCACAACCGCATCCATCTCCTCACTTCTCCAAGTAGTCCTGAAGCCTCCCTGTGGCAGTGCCTTTCCACGCTCCTGCCACCCCTCGGCCTGAGCTGCCTTTCCCCATCATCACCATCTGTTATGATTCTATGCACCTCACCCAGACAAGTCAGACTCCAGAGCCCAACTTGTTAAGGAAAGACTCAGGAGAGCTCACCCCATTTTCAACAGAGAAATCCCCCTGAAAGTTTACCTCAATAAGGAGGAAGACATGAATATTACAGCCATGACTATTCACATAGGGCTGTTTTCTTTGTCTTTTTGTTTAATTTAATGTAATTTAATTTTTTTTTTTTTTTGAGATGGAGTCTCACTCATTGCCTAGGTTGGAGTATAGTGGCACGATCTCGGCTCATTGCAACCTCTGCCTCCTGGGTTCAAGAGATTCTCCTGCCTCAGCCTCCCAAGCAGCTGGGACTACAGGGGCACGCCACCACACCCAGCTAAATTTTTTGTATTTTAATAGAGACGGGGTTTCACCATGTTGGCCATTCTGGTCTTGAACTTCTGACTTCAGGTGATCTGCCCGCCTCAGCCTCCCAACGTGCTGGGATTACGGGCATGAGCCACAGCACCCGGCTAGGTCTATTTGCTTGATTCAGAATTATTACACCTGGGATCAATGGATGGATCCAGAAAATCTGTGAACCTCTACAATAGTATGTGAACATTTGCACATGTGGCATTTTTCTGGGAACTCAGTTGGCAGGGGACAGGTGAGTTACTCCCTGTTATCCATCCACCTGAGGACAAAACCAACACAAGAGGGAAAGCCAAGTCAAAAGAGCCAGAGAGGAAGAGAGCCAGAGTCCTGACTAGACTGTGCTTGGAACCCCATCTCTGGACATTTAAAATTCTGAGTCAATACTGGCTTAAGGGCTGGGCACAATGGCTTAAGCCTGTAATCATAGTACTTTGGGAGGCCAAGGTAAGAGAATCGATTGAGCCCAGGATTTCAAGACCAGCCTGAGCAACATCGTGAGACCTCATCTTTACAAAACATGCAAAAATTAGCCTGGCGTGGTGTCCCATGCTTGTAGTCTCAGCTACTTGGGAAGCTGAGGAGGGAGGATCACCTGAGCCTGGGAGTTCAAGGTTGCAGTGAGCCATGATCACACCACTGTACTCTAGCCTGGGTAACGGAGCAAGACTCTGTCTCTAAAAAACTAAAATAAAATAAAAAGGAAAAGAAGAATTTGTAGAGAAATCCTACCTATTCATGAAGTTCATTCTTAAAAGCTACTTCTTCCTTGATGGCATCTCCTGTTCCCCAACATGGAATCCCTCCCTCCTCTGTGCTCCACTGGGCACCTCGCTTGCCCCTTTTGTGGAGCACAAAAAGTACTAGGGTCAGTTGAGACAAGCATCTCAAAGCAGCTTCTAGGTCATAGTTGGGTATTTATTCCTAGCAGCATCTACCACAAAGTCTGGAAAAAGAAGAGAAAGAGCGACAGAGGAAGGACATATTTATCACTTACTATGCACCCAGATCTGAGCTAGACACGTTCCCAGTCATTATTTCACTTAACAAATAGATTTTATTTTTTAACAAGTGTATTGTATCTAACAGGTAAAAAAAGGGAAGGTGTTATAATTAGCATTTGCATAGAGGAGTAAATAGAGAATCCAAAGAGCTATGCAAGTTCACACCGCTAGGAGGCGGTACAGGTGATGCTCCAGGCAGCATTGCGCTGCCTTTGTAGCTTGTTGCATTGTTGAGCTAACAAAATGCAAGGAGAGTCTGAAGAGGCTTTATGAGGACAGGGGCAGGTGGGGAATCTCCAAGTTGCCTAATTTCCTCCAAAATATACTTCAATAAACACTTTTGGGTGTGAGGGGGTGTAGGGCAGCATCACGTGATCCCAACCAATGGCTGGGAAACTGATGATGTACAGGGCAATCATGGGAACCAGAAATGGGTTTCTTTTAAATATGCTTCTGCTTCTTCACATTCAAGATTATTCAAGACTTCAGGGTAAATTTTCTGCCTCGGCCTGTGCTGATGACACATGAACTTGTTTGTTAGAGCTGAGAGATGACAGATAATGGCAAAAGACAGCCAACTTCCTGTTTGGGGGGGACATGTGAGCAAAAGGTTGCAGCCAGCCACGTGACTCTCAAACAGGGAGACTAAAAATACAATCAAAGAAACCACTTGAGACATGGCTGCAGTTCCCACGAGAAGTGTTTGTGTCTGCCTCCAAGAGAATGCACTGCCTGTTCCTCATCTCCACTGCCCACCTCTGCTTCTCCTTGATGGTCTTCAAAATCTGAGGTCCTAGGGGACTTCACCCATGTGACTCCACATCTCCCTCAGGGTGCCTTCAAATCCACTTCAGAATCACTGAAGTCCTATTTTAGTCCACATCAGCAATTCCATTGACCATGGTGTCCAAATGGCCTTGGAGTTATTCTATAAAGACATTGATATTCTTACCTTCAGCTCCGACAAGTCAGCATGTGTGAAGGTGTGATGAGATTAATAAACTTTAAATTTATTTCAAAGCGTTTCTGAATTCATTGTAATTTTTGTTGTTGTTGTTTTTCGAGACAGAGTCTCACACTGTCAACAAGGCTGGAGTGCATGGTGCAATCTCAACTCACTGCAACCTTCACCTCCCAGGTTCAAGTGATTCTCGTTCCTCAGCCTCCCGAGTAGCTGGAATTATAGGCTCGCACCACCACGTCCAGCTAATTTTTATATAATATTTTTAGTAGACACAGCATTTTGCTATGTTGACCAGACTGGCCTTGAACTCCCAACTTCAAGTGATCTGCCTCCCTTGGCCTCCCAAAGTGCTGGGATTATAGGTGTGAGCCACTGTGCCCAGACAATTGTAAGTTTTTTGTCAAAACTTTTCTTCTCCAGCAATAGATACTAAAAGTAAAGCTCCTCTCCAGTGAGGTCTGTATTGGTGTTTAAAAGGGGTCTTCATGCTAAAAATTTGTGAATTACCATTGATTCTAATCTTCCATCCTTACCTCTCTTCCCCTCTCCCGGGAGATGCTCCAGCTCCAATCCCGTGGCAGTATGCCTCACAGCCCCCCAGGAGGGACATCCTCTGCTCCCTTTGCCCCTCCTTTCAGTCCTTGCTCTAGACTTGGCTGAGAAATCTGCTGGTTCCTGGAAGCCTCATGGAGTGGGCAGAAAAGGAAGGAACTAAGACTGCAAAAGACCTGCTCACTAAGGCAGGGCAGATGTGGGAGGACTGAGGCAACTATGGAAATGGACTGGGGAAAAGACCATCAGTGTGGCAAGCTTAGTCAAGATTCAAGCAGCAAACAGCCCCTGAGTTTCCAGAGAAGACGGTGGTGGCCCCAGCAGGCTAGCAGGGCACAACAGGTAATACATGTGACCCACATATTCAAGGGGCAAGTGGCATGGCTGGGGCTCAGTGATGCAGCCCAGGGACGAGGAAAGGACCAGGGAGAAACACTGTTGTAAAGATGAAGTAGAATGATTGCCTCTGGGACATGGTTGATGCTCAGGGTGTGGTGTGGGGTGTGTGTGTGTGTGTGCGCGTGCGCGTGTGTGTGTAGGGCACAGCAGCAGGAATGGAAGCAGAAGCCAAGTGCAGAGAAGCAGCCCCATGAACTCAGGCAGCTGCAATAGGTGGGGTGGTGGGTAGGGAAGGCTGAAACAAGTCTACTTCCAGGTTCTTTCTGCCTGGAATACTTTTCTCCCGATCCTACTGGCACCCATCCTATGAAGTCCAATTCAGTGTCCGCTCCTTTCTGCCTTGGGTTCTGCTTGTTTTCTCCAATGGCCTAAAGGCTCATTGAGAATCTTTCAGGGATAGTGGAGGGAAGTGGATATATGGAGTCGGAAGTTCTGGGTTTACTTGAAAACTCCACCCATAGCTCCACCTCTCTCTCTCTCTCTCTCTCTCTCTCTCTCTCTCTCTCTCTCTCTCTCTCTCTCTCTCTCTCAGCTAGTTTTCTCATCTGGAAAGTGCTGAGAACATAAAACCCACCTTGCAGGCTCATTGTGAGGGTTCTACCTGGCCTGCTCGCCCACAAAGTCATCGTCAACATCAAATGGGATATGTAGGGGACAAAACTGCTACATAAATGTGACCTGTACTCCACATTTTTAATCTTTATTTTCTCCTGACAGCTTCTCACAAAACACCTTGCACTTAGAACATGCTTAGTAATTTGTGGTAGGTAGGGAGCACTTAAAGTCAGAATCTGGTAGCAATATGGATTTTCATTACAATTAAAACCCCACACCCCACTTCCTGTATTTTACAACCTATAGGCGGCAACGGAGCACAGACTTACTTAGGGAAGGGGTGATAAAGCAGGCAAAAGAAGATAATTCTTGGCTTTTGAGTTTCTAAATAGACTTTCAGAACTTAAACTAGAGAAGTGGTTTTGAAAGAAATACCAGTTAGTGGTAAGAATCTAGCCCTTCCAGCCTCAAAAGCCAGAGTGCTAAAGAGTCTGAGCACCAAGTTTAGACCAAAACAGGAGACACGGAAGAATGGATGACAAAGCAAGAGTCAGCTTTTCCCACCCCGGAGGCAATAAAGATTCCCAGGCAAGGAAGAGAGACAAGAAAGAGATTGTCTAACAAAAGAGTGAGAAGCAGGGGTGGGTTCCCGAGATGATGCCTCACTTCCCATCCCAGGCCAAATCTCCAGAGTGAGGGGGATGCTAAAAGTCCCTCATAGGTTGTGAATCTGAGAACAAAAGAATGTGTGCCTTGATCGCAGAGTTGAAAGCAGAAAAGCAGCATATACATCATGGAATACTATGCAGCCATAAAAAAGGATGAATTCGTGTCCTTTGCAGGGACATGGATGCAGCTGGAAACCATCATTCTCAGCAAACTATCGCAAGAACAGAAAACCAAATACCGCATGTTCTCACTCATAGGTGGGAATCGAACAATGAGATCACTTGGACACAGGAAGGGGAACATCACACACTGGGGCCTATTGTGGGGTTGGGGGAGGGGGGAGGGATAGCATTAGGAGATATACCTAATGTAAATGACGAGTTAATGGGTGTAGCAAACCAACATGGCACATGTATACATGTGTAACAAACCTGCACGTTGTGCACATGTACCCTAGAACATAAAGTATAATTAAAAAAAAAAAAAAAGAAAGAAAGAAAAGCAGCAGTCCAGTATGGCGGTAACAGATGAGATGAGAGTGTGTTGTTTCCAGACAAAGGGGCCCTATGGCAGTTGCTCCACATCCCCTATAGCTCTGGATTTGTAAAGGAGAGCGAATGAAAGTGTCTTGTGTCTTGAGAGGGGCACAGATGTAGCTGAGAGGATTGGCAGACCTGAAGAGGCTTTGCAAACAGGACAGAGAGAATGCTAAGTGGCCTGCAAGGACCAATGACCAGAATCAGGTAGGACTGGGGACTTGTTGATGTCAGTGAGAAAGGAATGAAAACTCAGAGAGAGACTGATGGGAACACAGGTGCTCCAGTGGGTGCCACATGGACCAATAATGCAAATGACCATGGTAAGCCCAGGACAGATGCCTCTTTTTTCAATGCCCAGCACTGTATAAATGTCCCCTGGAACTATGTAAGCAACCCGAATCCTGAATTGATTAAACTTTCCTGTGTCATTAACTATGATTTCTGCCACTGGTAGAATGAGAGCTCAGGATAGAAATTAAGTTCAATGATAGAAAAATAACAGGTTTGGGCGACCACAGTGGCTCATGCCTGTAATTCCAGCACTTTGGGAGAGTGAGACAGGAGGATTGTTTGAGGCAATGAGTTCGAGACCAGCCTGGGCAACAGAGTGAGATTTTGTCTCTAAATAATAATAATAATAATAATAATAATAATAATAATAAGCCAGGCATAGTGGTGCATGGCTATATTCCCAGCTACTTGAGAGGCTGAGGTAGGAAGATCTCTTGAGCCTGGGAGTTTAAGGTTGTAGTGAGCTATGATTGTGCCACCACACTCCAGCCTAGGTGACACACCAAGGCCCTGTATAAAAAAAAAAAAAAAAAAACCCAGAAAACAGAAAAATAATAGGTTAAATCACATTCTTTTCGGCACACTTGAGTTTGTAGCCTAAGATTCAGACCCTCTATATTAGTTAAGACTCAAAAAGAACAATATGAAATTCAAAAGCAGGCAAAACTAACCCATGGCAAGAGATGTTAGAGCAGTAGTTAGCATGGGAAAGGACTGGCTAGGGAGGCTGCGAAGGAGAGTGCTGGGATGCCAGGGCTGTTGTCAGTCTTGATCAGACTGATGGTAGAATGGTGAAATACACATGTAAAAATTCATCAAACTGGAAGCACTTTAAGAAGTACACATTTTACTAAATGCAAGTTATACCTACAAATAAAAGCATAAACAATTGAGATCAAACACGGAGAAATTTAAAGACAAAAGATATTAAATAGCCAGCAGCAGACTCATTCTGGGGACACTTGGTGGTGAAGGGGGCCAGCTCCTCCACACCTGTGAGTATTTCTCATCAGGTGGGATGAGAGACTGAGAAAAGAAATAAGACACAGAGACAAAGTATAGAGAGAGAACAGTGGGCCCAGGTGACGGGCGCTCAGCATACGGAGGACCCGCGCCAGCACTGGTCTCTGAGTTTCCTTAGTATTTATTGATCACTATCTTTACTATCTCGGGGAAGGGGATGTGGCAGGACTATAAGGTAATGGTGAGGAGAGGGTCAGCAGGAAAACATGTGAGAAAGGTCTCTGTGTCATAAATAAGTTTAAGGAAAGGTGCTGTGCCTTGATGTGTACGTAGGCCAGATTTATGTTTGACTTTACACAAGCATCTCAGTGTAGTAAAGAGCAGTACAGTTGCCAGCATATATCACCTCCAGCTATAAGGCGGTTTTCTCCTATCTCAGTAATTAGAATGTACGATTGGGTTTTACACCGAGACATTCCATTCCCAGGGACGAGCAGGAGACAGATGCCTTCCTCTTATCTCAACTGCAAAGAGGTCTTCCTCTTTCACTAATCCTCCTCAGCACAGACACTTTACAAGTGTCCGGCTGAGGGACGGTCAAGTCTTTCCCTTCCCACAAGGCCATATCTCAGGCTGTCTCAGTGGGGAGAAACCTTGGACAATACCCAGGCTTTCTTGAGCAGAGGTCCCTGTGAACTTCCGCAGTGCATTTTGTCCCTGGGTACTCTTGAGACTGAAGAATGGCGATGACTTTTACCAAGCACACTGCCTGCAAACAAACTTTTTTTTTTTTTTTTGAGACGGAGTCTCGCTCTGTCGCCCAGGCTGGAGTGCAGTGGCCGAATCTCAGCTCACTGCAAGCTCCGCCTCTCCGGTTCACGCCATTCTCCTGCCTCAGCCTCCCGAGTAGCTGGGACTACAGGCGCCCGCCACCTCGCCTGGCTAGTATTTTTTTTGTATTTTTTAGTAGAGACGGGGTTTCACCGTGTTAGCCAGGATGGTCTCGATCTCCTGACCTCGTGATCCACCCATCTTGGCCTCCCAAAGTGCTGGGATTACAGGCTTGAGCCACCACGCCCGGCCGCAAACAAATTTTTAACAAAGCACATCCTGCACAGCCCTAAATCCATTAAACCCTGAGTCAACACAGCACATGTTTCTGCGAGCACTGGTTTGGGGCTAGGGTTACAGATGAATAGCATCCCAAGGCAGAATAATTTTTCATAGTACAGAATAAAATGGAGTTTCTTATGTCTTCTTCTTTCTACACAGACACAGTAACAGTCTGATCTCTCTTTCTTTCCCCGACAGGTGGCCCCAAGCGTCCAAGCTTCCCCAGAGGGTGCTGGGCCAGTCTTGCCCCCGACACACTCTCACGGAGCACTGCTGGTTCTCAGAACATTGCACTGGGCAGTCCTGCCTGAGGACACCCTTCCTGGAGGCCCTAGCTGCCTTCAGGATGATGGCTTGTTTCAGGCATCACTCTGAGGCATGGACAGAGCATGTGTAGTGGAGAACACACAGGCTACGCACAGGACCACAGGAGTCAAATCCAGGCTCCCCTCTTACTAGCTGTGAAGACTTGAGCATTTCCTTAACATTAATGAATTTTATGCCCCTCATCTATACATTGCGGGTAAAAAGACCTACCTTAATTTTTTTTTTTTTTTTTTTTTGAGATGGAGTCTCACTCTGTCACCTAGGCTGGAGTGCAATGGTGCAACCTCCACCTCCTGGGTTCAAGCGATTCTCCTGCCTCAGCCTCCCAAGTAGCTGGAACAACAGGCGCCAGCCACTACACCTGGCTAATTTTTGTATTTTTAGCAGAGACGGGGGTTTCATCATGTTAGTCAGGCTGGTCTCGAACTCCTGACCTCAGGTGATCTGCCCGCCTCCGCCTCCCAAAGTTCTGGGATTACATGCATGAGTCACCGTGCCTGGCCAGACCTACATGACTTTAAACAATGTGGTTCAGGCAAAATAGTCACTACCGGCTGGGCACGGTGGCTCAGGTCTGTAATCCCAGCATTTTGGAAGGCCAAGCCAGGTGGATCACCTGAGGTCAGGAGTTCGAGACGAGCCTGGCCAACATGGTGAAACCCTGTCTCTAATAAAAATGCAAAAATTAGCTGGGTGTGGTGGCACATGCCTGTACTACCAGCTACTCAGGAGGCTGAGGCAGAAGAATCGCTTGAACCCAGGAGGCAGAGGTTGCAGCGAGCCGAGATGGTGCCACTGCACTCCAGCCTGGGCAACACTGGGACCTTCACCAAAGTCTTCTCTAACTGCCACCAGGTCTCCGCCCCAGAGGGTAATGTGGGGGCCCCTCATGGGCTCTTCTTAGGCCCAGGCCAAATGACCAAGCTCCCACCCCAGCATCCCCCGTTTTTCCTCACTTTGGCCACAGGACTCAGCCTGGTTTTCTTCTCCTAAGTTGCTGCTTCTAACCAACTGTTATGTACCATAGGGATCCTTCCATCCCAGATCAAATGCAGGGTGAGGATGGTCTCCCTGACCTCACATCTTCTTGCTGCCTGCAGATAAGCTCCCAATCCTTTACTCTTCCATGAGTTGTGGGGTTTTTTTCCATAAGTTTTTGGGGTACAGGAGATATTTGGTTACATGCCATGAGGTGTTTTGTTTTGTTTTGTTTTTTGTTTTAAATGGAGTTTCACTCTGTTGCCCAGGCTGGAGTGCAGTGGCGTGATTTCAGCTCACTGCAACCTCCCCCTTCCAGGTTCAAGAGATTCTCCTGCCTCAGCCTCCTGAGTAGCTGGGATTACAGGCGCCTGCCACCACACCTGGCTAATTTTTTGTATGTTTAGTAGAGACAGGGTTTCATCATGTTGGCCGGGCTGGTCCGGAACTCCTGACATCAGGTGATCCACCAGTCTCGGCCTCCCAAAGTGCTGGGATTATAGGCGTGAGCCACTGTGCCCAGCCTCATGAGTTTTTAATAATAAAAATGAAAGTAACAAACATGGCAAACTTCTCAAACAAACATGTCAGTGCCCTGATTGAGAAATCATTCTCCTTCAAGACGGAAAAATTTTGCCAAGTCCTTACAGTCATTGTCTCAGGTTCACAGTTTGGGGCTGGCTTGCTTACCTATGACTCAGAAGCCTGATGGTCCAGTTAAGGAAAGGGAGGCCCTTGGCTTCTCTAGAGCCCCTGCTGGGTAGCATTCATTTCAAAGATCCCACCTAATGTGGGAACAGGTCCCTTGGGCCTTTCCTCTTAGATGCTTCTCTTACTTTTACCTTTCCAAAAGCTAGTTGGGGAAAATGTGTTTCTCCTCATGATTGGCCAATACATTATGGCCAGATGACTGCAAAGTTCCTCTAGTGGGCAGATCAATCAGTACCTGCCATACTCAAGGTTTCCTCCTAAAAGAAACTGTCTTGTTTCATGGCATCGCTGATTGGTCTGTAAACCCAAGGCACTCACGCTGTAAACTGGCCAGAAGCTCATGACGTTGCCTGGCCTGGTAGGAAAAGCTCTTCCCAACAGCGATAGAGCTGATTGGCTTGGTCATCAGATTGTCTCTTCATGGACCAGGAAATTCTGGGAGAGAAGCAATTGGTGGGTAACAGGAAGACACTGAGAGCAGCTGAGTCACACCGATGGTGTGAAAATTAAGAAATGTTTATTACTGGGTGGGGCGGGGAGCACCGGGATAATCTGATTCCTGTTCATTTCAGTCCCACAGAGGCGGTACGGGCTTCTGCAGATGTTCTAAAAGGACCAGATAAAATGCCATCACTGGCACACTTTTCTCTACCTATAACCCTGAGTTAATTAAAATAAAGCACCGATTTGTTTCATCGTTCTAATCATGTATCCTATGAACATGATAAAAAAACTTTTGGTCAGGCACGGTGGCTTACACCTGTAATCCCAGCACTTTGGGAGGCCAAGAGGGGCGGATCACGAGGTCAGGAGTTTGAGACCAGCCTGACCAACATGGTGAAACCCCGTCTCTACTAAAAATACAAAAATTAACCAGGAGCGGTAACACACGCCTGTAATCCCAGCTACTCAGGAGGCTGAGGCAGGAGAGTTGCTTGAACCCAGGAGGTTGCAGTGAGCTGAGATTGTGCCATTGCGCTCCAGCCTGGGCAACACAGCAAGAGTCTCTCAAAAAGAAAAAAAAAACAAAAACATTTTTAAACATGGTCTCTTACAATCCTAATGGGGGGGCAGTGGGGGGCAAATATTTAGGAATGCCTTAAGGAAATGTTCTCATAGCTCAGTGTCAGCCCCGTTTATCCAAGGCACAAACTATCCAAAGTAAAGTAAAAACCACACAACTGATGGGAAGAAAATTCCATTCTTGGAAGTATGCTGTATCTTAAAAACATCATCTCATCTAATCTCATAATAACGCTCCCTGGAAGGTGGGATGTTTATCAGCCTAGTTTTACAAATGAAAAATCTGAATCTCAGAAAATTTAAGGAAGTGGTCCACAGCCACATAGCAAATAAGTGACTGACCCAGGGCTTAAACCCAGGTCTGCCTGCCCGTGTTCTTTCCACTCTGCCACTCTGCCTTATAAGAGATCATTACCAATAACTGGACATGTGTCACAGCTAATGTGACCCCAACCATATTATGCTGCCATTGGGAAGAACAAGGTAGTTTCCACGCGCAGACCTGTGGCAATCCCAAAATACAGTGTGAAGTAAAACTAGTAAGAGGCAAAATGGGATGTATAGTGTGACTACGTTGTGTTAAAAAAAATGGAGGCCTGAGTGGGAGTGCTATGCACAGACAGACTGCTATATGCATGGAATGTGAAGAGCAGCAGGACACTGCAAACAGGCAGCGTGTCATGGCTTCCCTTCCAGATTTCTGAATTTGGAATGGGAGTATGTTTTATCCATTCAAAAGAATAAATAAATTTTCGCTGGGTGTGGTGGCTCATGCCTGTAATCCCAGCACTTTGGGAGGCCGAGTCAGGCAGATCACCTGATGTTGGGAGTTCGAGACCATGGTGAAACCCCGTCTCTACTAAAAATACAAAAAAAATTAGCTGGGCATGGTGGCGCATGCCTGTAATCCCAGCTACTCGGGAGGCTGAGGCAGGAGAATTGCTTGAACCCAGGAGGTAGAGGTTGTGGTGTGACAAGATTGTGCCATTGGACTCCAGCCTGGGCAACAAGAGCGAAACTCCATCATAAATAAATAAATAAATAAATAATTTTTACAAACCACAGAGTTATTTCAACAACCTATAAACTTTTGTCCCTTATGATGCCTTGAAACCTGAAAATGACCCCAGTTTTCTCTATCTGAGACGTCATAGCAAGTAACCCAGAGTCAACAGAAATCAGTGGGTTAAACAGATAGTTGGAAGCCCACAGCAATCTTCTCTTATTTTCGTAAGAATTGACGCTCATAAGGAAACTGAGTACAATCGCTTCAGAAAGAAACTTACTAATTTTTGCCCAGAAAGTAAAAGATATTTGGGATTTTTTGAGGCGAGGGCTTACCAGAATAGGGAAATCAACAACAGATAAAGCTCACTCTGTCTCTGCACCATGTCTGTCCTCTCCCACTTTTCTCATTAAAACCAACATCCCTATGGAAGTTCATCACTTGAGAGAAAATAAAAAATGAGGCAGGGAGTGGGGGAATGGAGAAAAATACTTTATGCCAAGTGATTCTAAGTATATTAAAGTTGGCCGGGCACAATGGCTCATGCCTGTAATCCCAGCACTTTGGGAGGCCGAGGCAGACAGATCACTTGAGGTCAGGAGTTCGAGATCAGCCTGGCCAATATGGTGAAACTCCGTCTCTACTAAAAATACAAATATCATCTGGGCATGATGGCATGCGCCTGTAGTCCCAGCTACTCAGGAGGCTAGGGCAGGAGAATCACTAAAACCCAGGAGGCGGAGGTTGCAGGGGGCCAAGATGGCGCCATTGCACTCCAGCCTGGGCGTCACAGTGAGATTCTGTCTGAAAAAAAAAAAGGATATTAAAGTTGTAAACATAACAAGACAATGAAATTGAATAAGGATATGATCAAGCAAGGGAAAGGCTAAAAATGCACACCAAAGACAAAAGTCTTCCAGGAAATGACCAATAGCTATGACTAAATACTAGTTTTAAACTTTTGTACATTAAAAAAGCTATATTTTAAAATGATGAGTCAAGTAACTAGTAGGAAAATATCTGAAGCATACATGACAAAAGATTGTAGTCTTTACTATTTAAAAAGTTTTTGTAGCTCTTTTGAAAAGCCACCCAAAACTGAAAGGAGAACAGAAAACAGAAACATAAACACCACCCTCGATGAAACCAGGAGACATCAGTAACCCCAAACCACAGAAGAGCCACTGGCTCCAATTAAGCTTCTGCAAGTTGTACTCATTGTTCTTGGTGTCAGGACCCATGCGTAGGTTCTAGGCACAAAGCTCCCCTGTCTTCATCTTATTGAGGAGTCAATGCCCTATCTCACCACCTCTCAGAAATTATCCAAAAGAGCATCTTCTAACTTTCGAGTAAGCACAAGCCCAGCCAGGGGTGTGTGTGTGTGTGTGTGTGTGTGCGTGTGTGTGTGTGTGTGTGTTTGTGTCCATGTTGCAGGTACAGTCCTGGGAGCTAGACCAGGTCTGGCCTCTGGAGAATTACTGCGTTCACCTGCTTCAGAGAAGAGCACTGAGCCAGTTTGTTCACACACCTGGAAGAGGTTAGCAGCCTCCAGGACCCGCTGGACGTTCTGCTTGGTGATCAGCGCCTTGCTGGTGTACGTGTAGTCCAGGAGAGTGTGCATGGTCTCAGCATCAACCCCTTTAATAATGATCCTTTTCTCATACTTTTCCTTTAAATCGTTGCAGAACATGGCCCTGGAAGAGAAATATGTGAATATGAATTGTACCGGGACCCTTGGTTCCAGGCCTAAAGAGATCCCCTTTCAGACTCATTGGCCCTCACAGAATAGGGGGTTTCCCAAGGTCAGGTCCTGGGCTGGTTGGTGGCTCTCTGTTCTCCAAGCACCCTCTACGCATCAGACATTTCATCAGTACTTACCAAGCTGAACTGAACTGCCCTGCTCCTCCATGCCCGACCGTGATCCCCGAAGTCAGTCCCAGATCTATTTTATTGGCTTTTATTCGCTCAAAGTGCAGGTGATTGATCTGAGGGCATTGTGGGATCCCCAAGCTTCATCTTTTCTTTCCCCTCAGCACCCAGACAGGGCTTCTGATTCTCACACTGGCTCTTGTCTGGCCTGGAGCCTGGTCCCACATTCTGGCCTGGCCAGCTGAGGCCCAGATACCTGCCGGAAGTGCAAGTGGCTCCTGTAGCTGCCTCTCACCCCAGCAGCTGAACCCAATGTCCACGGGTTCCCAGATGCAGCTGGGAGCCTTGAATTCCCTCATTTCAGGACTCTGTCTCACCTCTGGAGTCTGCTTTTCCTGCTCCCTCCCCAAGACTGGACTTCCAGATATTTAGCCTCCACCTTGGCAGCAGGGGAACAGGATAGAAAGGATGTAGGTTTTATTATAGCATTGGATGGACCAGGATTTGAACACCAGTTCCACCAACCCAGGAACTGGACATGTTATTTAATCTCCATGACCTTCAGTTTTCTCATCTGAAATGGGGATTTTAATAGCTATTTTTAAGTTTATTGTAAGGATTAGGACCCAAAGGACTATAAATCATTCTACCATAATGACACATGCACGTGTATGTTCATTGCAGTACTATTCACAATAGCAAAGACATAGAATCAACCCAAATGCCCACCAGTGGTAGACTGGATAAAGAAACTGTGGTACATATATATCATGGAATACTATGCAGCCATAAAAAAGAATGAGATCATGTCCTTTACAGGGACATGGACAGAGCTGCGGGCCATTATCCTCAGCAAACTAACACAAGAACAGAAAACCAAATACCTCATGTTCTTACTTATAAGTGGGAGCTAAATGATGAGAACACATGGACACATAGAGGGGAACAACACACACTGAGGCCTATCGGAGGGTAGAGGGCGGGAAGAGGGAGAGAATCAAGAAAAATAACTAATGAGTACTAGGCTTAACACCTGGGTGATGAAATAATCTGTACAACTCCCCATGACATAAGTTTACCTATATAACAAACCTACATATACCCCTGAACTTAAAATAAAAGTTAAAAAAAAGAGAGATACAGAGAATTTTTTTTTTTTTTTTTTTACCCCATGCCAGGCTCATATGTGAATTTATCATACTTCTTGGACTTTGACATTTAAACTGTTGGTCCTTCCCAGGGAATGTGTGAGGAATTTTATTTATTTTTAAAATGCATGTAACCTAACCATGCTCTGAAAAAATTTCTGGAGTTCTGGAAACTTAAATGGTACCTAAAATATAGCAGGAATGCATTAATTAAAAGTAGGTGGGGGCCAGGCATGGGGGCTCATCCCTGTAATCCCAGCACTTTGGGAGGCCAAGGTGGGTGCATCACTTGAGGTCAGGAGTTCGAGACCAGCCTGGCCAATGTGGTAAAACTCCATCTCTACAACAATACAAAAACTAGCCAGGTATGGCTAATCGCTTGAACCCAGGAGGCGAAGGTTGCAGTGAGCTGACATTGCGCCACTGCACTCCAGTTTGGGCAACAGGGCAAGGCCATGTCTCAAAAGAAAAGAAAAGACAAAACCTCTAACCCCCAGTGTGACTCTATTTGGAAATAGGGGTTTTAGGAGGTAATTAAGAGGTCACAGGGTTGGTGTCCTAATCGGATAGGACTGATGTTATAAGAAGAGGAAGAGAGACCAGAATTCTCTTGTGCACGCTACCCCATGTGAGGACTTAGCAAGGAGGTGGCCATCTGCAAGCCAGGAAGGTGACTTCACCAGAGCCCACCCATGCTAGCACCCCAATCTCGGACTTTCAGCATCCAGAACTGTGAGAAAAAAAATGTACGTTGGTTAATCCATCCGGTCGATGGTGTTTTGTTATGGCAACCCAAGCTGAATAAGTCACGTTTTGGCACTGAGAAATGGGGTGCTGTTGTCACAAATACCTAAAAAATGTGAAAACAGCTTTGGAACTGAGTAATGGGTGGGTTAGAGGAATTCTGAGGTGAAAGCTAGAAAAAGTCTAAATTGCCATGAATAGAATGTTGGCAGAAATATGGGCATTAAAGATCATTCTGGTGAAGTCTCCAGTGGAAATGAGGAACGTGTATTGGAAACCGGAAGAAAAGTGATCCTTGTTATAAAGTGGCGAAGACTGGACTAAACTATGTTCTGCTGTTTTGCAAGAGGTGGAACTTGCAAACAATGAAATTGGATATTTAGCTGTTGATACTTCTGAGCAAAGCGTGAAAGAAGCAGCTTTGTTCCTCCCACTGCATGTAGTAAAATGCAAGGGGAGAAGGGTGAATTCGAAAAAGAGTGTTTAGATAAGAGGGAACCAAAAATTAAAGAGTTGGAAAATTCTCAGTCTACCCATTCTAAGAAAAATGAGGAAGCATGTTCTGAAGAGAACACCAAAAATGTGGCTGGACTATCATTTAATAAAATGCTTATGGAGTTATAGGAACAGAAAGAAACACTGCCAGTTTGAACTGAAGGGGAAGAGACAAGACAATTGAAGGAAGGCTGTCAGACTTCTTGGATTTGACAGTAAAAAACAATGAGGTACTCAGCTGTGGACATGCACTTTTTTTTTTTTTTTTGAGACAGAGTCTCACCCTGTCACCTAGGCTGGAGTGCAGTGGCGCCGTCTCAGCTCACTGCAACCTCTGCCTCCCAAATTCCAGCGATTCTCCTGCCTTAGCCTCTGGAGTAGCTGGGATTATAGGCACTTGCCACCACGCCTGGCTAATTTTTGTATTTTTAGTAGAGATAGTGTTTCGCTGTGTTGGCCAGGCTGGTCTCAAACTCCTGACGTCAGGTGATCCACCCACCTCAGCCTCCCAAAGTCCTGGAATTACAGGCATGAGCCACTGCGCCCAGCCTGCACTATTCTTCAAGAAGAGGGAAAAATTACCCTAAGGGTGATTCAGAGATAATTAGGGCCACTGCCTCAGTTCAGGAAGCCAGACAGCCTCCATCAGACGCCTGGGAGTCGGGGGAGGGGGTGTTGGGAGGACTCTCACCTACAGCCATGGAGGTGACACTGCCACCTCAGTGGGCTGGAAGGGAAGACCATCAAACCAAAAAGGATTATTCTGAAGCCTGGAAATCTAATGGAATTTATCTCACTAGGTTTTGGAATTTCTTGGGACACCTCACTTCTTCCATCTTTCATATTTCTCCCTTTTGGAATGGGAATGTCTTTCCCACGCTTGTCCCATTTTTGTATTTTGGAAGAACACATCTTGTCTTGTTCCATGGGTTCACAGCTGGTGAGGAATTTTGCTTTAGGATGAATTGTACTTCAAGTCTCATCCATATCTGATTTAGATGATATTCAGACAATAATTTGGACTTCAGAGTTGATGCTGGAATAAATTAAGACTTGGGAAGCTGTTAGGATGTAATGAATGTATTTTTCATATAAGAAGGACATGAATTTGGGGGCCAAGTATGGAATGTCATGGATTGAATTGTGTGCCCCACAAAATTCATATGTTGAAACCCTAACCCCTAATGTGACTGTATTAGGAGTTAAGATTTTTAGGAGGTAATTAAAGTGAAACGAGATCATAAAGGTGGATCTCAATTTGATAGTATTAGTGTCCTTATAAGAACAGAAAGAGAGATTCCACACCCACCCCACCACTCCTGCTCATGCACCGAGAAAAGGCCATGTGAGGACACAGTGAGAAGGTGGCCATCTGCAAGCCAGGAAGGGAGCCCTCACCAGAAACCAGATCATGCTAGCAACTTGATGCTAGACTTGTAGACTCTACACAAGTGTGAGGAAATAAAAATTTCTGTTGTTTAAGCCACATAGTCCATGGCATTTTGTTATGGCAGCCCAAGTTGACTAATACTGGCAGTCTGTATCCACCCTAGACCCTTGTAGTTCACAACCCAGCAAGGGCATTGATGCCCAAATAACAGTCTACGAGGGCCATAAGAGAACTACAAAGTGTTTTGGAAGCCAAGAATGGCTACTCATAGAGAAGGAAAATTCTGAAATGTGAAGATTATGGATAGGATTTCTAGGTAACAAGCATAGTGAGAAAAGCCATAAAGATGCAAGGGCATGAGGCATGTAGAGAAACTAGCAGACATGTGATTCAGTTGGAGCTCAGGGGATATGAGAGATAGGGATGAGACGATGGTCTGGAAAGATAACCTGCATCCTGCTGGTGGAGGGCACTGAAGGCAGGATAGGGAGTTAGGTTTTTACTCAGTGAGCAATGGTGAGTCATTGAAGGTTGATGAACAAAGGCAGGACTCAAAGAGAACATTTTAAACAGATGTGTTCTCACTTTTGTTTGCAGGTGATGGGTGCCACTAGAGTCAAGTATCAGATGAACCCAAAAAGAGCTGGGAGGCTGGTGACAATGTGAAAGCCTTTTCTCAGAAAATGTAATAATTGAGGCAGTAGCCACACCACTAGGGAACGTCTCCAAACATCTGTCACTAGACTTTCTAAGCTACAGACACACGAACAGCTTAGGGAGCCATTATCTCCCAGCCAAGTCATTGAAATGCAAAGGCCCTGGGTGGAGCTCTGGTGATGTAATTCCAAACGCTGGGACTTCCATCTCAACACAGAGGGGATAACATCCCTAAGTCCTGCCCCCGCTCTCTATCCCACACCTATTTATCTCTGGAAATCAATCATCAGTTCCTTCCTTCCTTCCTTTTTCTTTCTTTCTTTCTTTCCTTCCCTCTTTCTTTCTTTTCTTTTCTTTTTTCTTTCTTTCTTTCTTTCTTCCTTTCTTTCTTTCCTTCTTTCCTTCCTTCTTTCCTTCCTTCCTCTCTTTTCTTTCTTTCTTTCTTTTTCTTTCTTTCTTTCTTTCCTTCCTTCCTTCCTTCTTTCTTTCTTTCTTTCTTTCTTTCTTTCTTTCTTTCTTTCTTTCTTTCTTTCTTTCTTTCTTTCCTTCTTTCTTTCTTCTCTCTCTCTCTCTCTTTCTCTCTTTCTTCTTTTCTTGGCCTCAAGTGACCCTCCTCCCTCAGGCTCCCCAGTAGCTGGGACTATAGGCACCCACACCCAGCTATTTATTATTTTTTTTAATTTTTGTGGAAACAAGGTCTCACTCTGTTGCCCAGGCTGGTGTTGAACTCTGGGGCTCAAGAGATCCTCCTTCTCAGCCTCCCAAAGTGCCAAGATTACAGGCATGAGCCTCCGTGCCTGGCCACTCATCCGTTTTTTTATCCCTTTTCTTAATCTGCAAAACAAAGGTAACTGCTTATGGCTTCCCAGAAACATTCAAAAGTCAAAAGACTTCCAGAGAGAGAGACAGAGACAGAGATACAGAAAATCACTAGACACTTGACTTGCTGACTTTTTGAATCTTTTGTTTTAGCCAAGGAGATCGTCCCCTCTCTGTCCTTCCCCCTCTGTCCTTGTTTTAATCAATGGTAATCCTCCTACCCTTTCCTTCCCTCCCCTCTTCTCTTTTCCCTCAGCTGGCCTCTTTCTCCTCACAAGAATATGACAACAAGAAAGAAAGAGCGAAGGTGAATTCCGGGGCCTCTGCAAAGTGAAGAAATCCCCACCCGGAGCTGGGGGAGCCGTGATGATGTCAGAGCAGGTGACCAATTTACAGGCCAGTTTCCTCAGCCACAAACCCTCTTGGCCAGCAGCACAGAGCTGTCTGCAGAACCATCATCACCAGCCTTTAAAAGCAATGTCATGTAGGGCTTGCCTCGCTGCCTCCTGATTTTATAAAGAATCTGCTCTCAGAGACAGCGTATGATTGCTTCTCAGCTCAGCGGACTTCCCTGGAGGAGCTGGAAGATCACTCTCTAAGCCTCCCTTTGTTGGAGTGTCTAGAGCAAGGCTGCCCAACAGAAATGTAATGTGAGTCATCTACAGCATTCTACATTTTCTAGTCACCACGTTTTTTGTTTGTTTTTTGAGACAGAGTCTCACTCTGTTGCCCAGGCTGGAGTGCAGCGGCGCCATCTCAGCTCACTGCAGTCCCCACATCTCCAGGGCTCAAGTGATCCTCCTGCCTCAGCCTCTCAAGTGGCTGAGACTACAGGCGTGAACCACTATGTCTAGCTAATTGTGCAATGTTTGTAGAGATGGGATTTCACCATGTTGCCCAGGCTGCTCTCAAACTCCTGGGCTCAAGCGATCCATCCACCTGTCTCCCAAAGTGAGGGATTATAGGCATGAGCCCCACCACGCTCGGCTCCGACTTTTAAAAAGTAAAAAGAAAAAGATAAAAGTCAACTTTAATAACATATCTTATTTAACCCAAAATATACCTGAAATATAATTTCAACACCAAAGAAATATTTTAAAATTACTAATGCGATAACTTACATACTTTTTCTCATACTGTGTCTTCAAAGACCGTCTCTCATATATATATATATATATATATATATATATAGAGAGAGAGAGAGAGAGAGAGAGAGACAGACTCTCTCTCTATTGCCCAGGCTGGAGTGCAGTGGCGCAATCTTGGCTTGCTACAGCCTCTGCCTCCTGGGTTCAAGCGATTCTCCTGCCTCAGCCTCCTAAGTAGCTAGGACTACAGGCACCCGCCACCATGCCCGGCTACTTTTTGTATTTTTAACAAAGATGGGGTTTCACCATGTTGGTCAGGCTGGTCTCGAACTCCTGACCTCATGATCCGCCTGCCTCGGCCTCCCAAAGTGCTAAGATTGCAGGTGTGAGCCAATGCACCCAGCCTCATGTATATTTTATACTTAAAGCATCTCAGTGCAGACTAGGCACAATTCAAATGCCCGACAGCCACATGTGGCTAGTAGCTACCATATTAGACAGCGCAGTTCTTGCCATCAGTTCTGAACTCAGGTGTTGGGGTCACCCAGACCTACAGTCATCTCAGGAAGCAAAGCAAATGTCACCCATATGAATGTCATATAAATAAATATATGGGAAACAGGAAATTCAGCAGGACAGGGTGGACAGTGATCATGGGGTCAAATAAGCTTCACATAATTGAGGCAACACATCTCTAGAGGTCCACCAACATGACATTTAGAAATGTTATTTCACCTAGACTGTGACTTTAAGATAGTGAGAGGTTAATTTGGTTGAATCTGTATAATCAAGTCTGCAGGAGGGATGTTCCAATGGTCTAAGTCAATGCTTTGCACTCCGAGGAGCACCTAAATGAAGTCAATGTGTTTCCCATCTGACTTATTACTGGGCTCTCTAGGGTCATCCGGACTCTTAATTGGGCCATCACTCCTAGCCACGGCTTCCGAATTCTTTTTGCGACGGAGTCTCGCTCTGTCTCCCAGGCTGGAGTACAGTGGCACGATCTTGGCTCACTTCAAGCTCTGCTTCCCGGGTTCACGCCATTTTCCTGCCTCAGTCTCCCAAGTAGCTGAGACTACAGGCGCCCACCACCAAGCCCAGCTAATTTTTTGTATTTTTTTTTTTTTTTTTTTTTTGAGATGGAGTCTCGCTGTGTCGCCCAGGCTGGAGTGCAGTGGCCGGATCTCAGCTCACTGCAAGCTCTGCCTCCCGGGTTTTTACGCCATTCTCCTGCCTCAGCCTCCCGAGTAGCCGGGACTACAGGCGCCCGCCACCTCGCCCGGCTAGTTTTTTTTTTTTTTGTATTTTTTAGTAGAGACGGGGTTTCACCGTGTTAGCCAGGATGGTCTCGAACTCCTGACCTCGTGATCCGCCCGTCTCGGCCTCCCAAAGTGCTGGGATTACAGGCTTGAGCCACCGCGCCCGGCCTAATTTTTTGTATTTTTAGTAGAGACGGGGTTTCACCGTGTTAGCCAGGATGGTCTCGATCTCCTGACCTCATGATCCACCTGCCTCAGCATCCCAAAGTGCTGGGATTACAGGCGTCGGCCACTGTGCCCGACCTCGAATTCTTGTTTGGAATCACAGTCACTTGATATCATGCTGCCCCAGCTCAGCCCATGCTTGACCGGGCATCTGGATTCCCCAGAAGCAGACCTCCTGTGCTAGTGACGTAAGGGAGCAGGGGAGTAAGACAAGGTGGGGAGGAAGCCCAGCAAGACAAGAATCATGCAAAGTGTCTTCAGCCTGATCCCGCAGGGACCTCTGGAAAAGACACTTCTGAGTTGTCCTACCAGGAGGCAAGGGCCATGATACTCTCTGGCCGCCCTGACTGTCTTTGGTTACAGGCCCTCCACGAGAAGGTAAATTCTCCAGCACGTCTGGCTTTGTGTGTGTGTGAGTTTGCATGTGCACAAGCAAAGGGACTTCCAGGAGCCTGGGGAGGGCAGGGGAAAAAGAGCAGCCACCTGGCTGTTGGCAGGCAGAGGAGGGACTGGTGTCTAGTCTGGGCTCTGATGCTCACTCATTGTGTGACTTAGTACAAGTGAGTGAACCTCAGCTTCCTCACCTGTAAAATGGTGTAATAATAGTCCCCATCTCGGTGAGCTGCACAGAAGTATAAGCAAGATGAAGTACACCAAGGCATTAGCACGATACCTGGAACCTCATCAGCATTCATTCGGGGGAGGTATTTTGGACCAGATCGGAGGAATCTTGGCAGGTTGGTGGGAGACACGAAGGGGTAAGTGGACCAAGCACCACACTGACACACAACCATTATCTCACCGGCATTTGGCCGGGTGTGTATCAGGTAACTGTGTGTCCGAGTTGCTGCACTGCTGTGGACCATCCATCCAGAGGAAGCACAGGGCTAGCGCTGTGTACAGATGGGCCCAAACACCTCAGCTCAGTTCATGGAAGAGAAAGAAAGTGCCCTCAAGACAGTGTCCTTCTCCCCAGGGATCTTTTTACCAGCCTTGACTCCCCAAGTTCCAGCATTTCTCTGTCTCCTTTGAAATATTTTCACGAGTTTTCTGCCACTTAAATACACTCCCTTGGCCATGGCCACCATGCTGAACATGGATAAGATGAAACTAAGGGAAAATCTGCATATTCCTCATAGACTGAACTCCCAGGCCTCCTGCTGCTCCCCCAGGCCTCCTGCTGCTCCCCCAGGAGATCTATGGACACACTTGGGCAAAGCTTGGTCCCCATGGGTTGGCAGCAATAGAATGGGGACCAGAACCTAGGGCTTCAGACTCTGAATCAGGAGCTCAGCAGTGCACAAAAACCAAGAAAATCAGCAGGAGTTCAAGGCATTTTTGGGGGGTCAACTCAGTGTCAGCGCTCAGTGGACCAGCCTGAACTTTGCTCTCTGAGAACACAGCTTAGTTGGTTGCTGACAACTTACCCCGTGGCATACATGCAAGATATTGTGTAATAAAAACACTCTCTAGAAAGACACCAATTCTCATGAGATTGTTGTAAAACAGAGGTAGCTAGGAGGATCCTCATTTTACAGCAGAAACAATCTCACAGCAGTGTACCAGTTGCCCAATACTTGGGCGGTGAGTCAGTGCCGACCCCAAAATAGAGCCTGACCCAGCAACCTTGTCTCCCACAACAGTCATGAAAATATTCACAGGCCCAAGAATCTCCCAGCATGAAGTCGGGCCATGCCGCAAACACGGCCTGGCTGCACGCCTCTCTAGTCTCCACCAGGATTCTGCACCTCAGGTCTCTGCCAAACATCGCCTTCTCAGAGATGCTCTCCCCTGCAATCCCCCGAATCTAAAATCGCCACTCCTTTACCTCTTCACTTCCTTTATTTTTCTTCATAGCTCTGCACATCCTGAAATTAGATTACCTATTTGCTAACTATTGTCACCCCACTAGCATGCCAGCTGAGTGAGGGTGTGCCATGCTCAGCAATGTATCTAAGGGCCAGAGCAGTGCCACCACCAAGTAGGGATGGTCCCTAGAGAAAGTGAGTGAATGAATGAATGGATCAACCAACTTGGTCTTCCTAGTCCCTTTGCACTTGCTTTTGACAGGAATCTGTACCTCCAAGAATTATCAAACATCCCTGGAGGATGAGGCCCTCCACCGCCACTAGGGAACTCCTATCCAGGGCCTAGACACTCCCGAGTCCAGGGCCTAGAGCTTGAAGAGGACACTCAAGCATTTGACTTACCTGCACTACTTCAATGCGTTCTGCAAGCTCCTGTAGTTCCTAAACTTCACCAACTCAGAATATTTCACCCAGCCCAACTCCATTATAGCTGACCCCTTCCCTAGAACTCCAGACCTCTGAACTCTCTGACTCCTGTAACCCTAATTCTAACCCTATAAACAAATACCCACCCCATAACCCCCACTATGTCACTCCTACACCAGCTGCACCCCTGTCTGCCCCCTGTTCTGTCCTTCCTCTGATTTCTTCACCATCCCCGTTTATACCAGGAATGAACTCCCCTGTTTCACTGAGATATTCTGTGTTGGGGTGGCTTCAACATTAGTTGCAAAATGAGTTAAATTCTACTTAAGAATACAATGTCCATATGTATACAATCTGTTTAAAAGTTTTTTAAAGTAGTCAGCATGTACTACACAATGAACACTATTGTTAAGAAAGGATTATTGGATATAAACACAATGAAGTCAATCAAAGGGGGTTCCATTGCAAAGAAAGCAGGGAGTCAGCAGATGGAAGCGTGACCTAGCATGACATGGCATCTCTCTCTATGGTCCCTAGCACCACTTAGTTCAAGACACCAAAACCTGAGCCAATACTAACCAAGGGAAGCCCATAAACACTCAGCTCTGCCCTGTTTCTGAGCTCAAGCTGTCCCCTAAGTTTTATCATATGGACCCTGTCTCAATGCTAAAGTCCTGCTTACATCCTTGGCCTCAGATACTCCAGCCTCAAGAGGTGGATCTCAAAGTGTGTTCCCTGAACAAGCTGCATCAGAAACTTTGGGTGCTTATTCAGAATGCAGAATCCTGTACCCCACCTACCTTAGACTTAGTGAAGCCAAATATCTAGCAGTAGGGCTGGAGGTATGTATTTAATTAGGTGTCCCTAGCTCCGACCCATAATTCCTTTGCAAAACAAACTTTGAGAACCTCTGCCCTAGAAAGAGGTCACCCCTACTTCTCAACACAGGCCTCCTCCTGAGAAGGAGATTGAACGAAGGTCAAGGTCATGGAAACAATCGGTCATAGTGCTGGGAAAGATATGTTTCTGGAAAGTCCTCCCTCACTATGGATCCTTCCTTTCGTCTTCTGAGACACAGCCTTCCTAGAATCCCATGAGGCCTACGGCTACCTCCTGAATCGGGTGGCAATCTCATTCGTTTGCCAGCTTTGCTCCAAACTGACAGAGGAGCTGGAAGCCTAGAGTTGCCCCAACTTGACTCTAAGCATCAGCAGTCCTCAAAAGAACTCCCTTCTGTGGGCCAGGCGCTGTGGCCCATGCCCGTAATCCCAGCACTTTGGGAGGCCGAGGCGGGCAGATCGCAAGGTCAGGAGTTCGAGACCAGCCTGACCAACATAGTGAAACTCCGTTTCTACTAAAAATACAAAAAATTAGCCGGGTGTGGTGCCTGTAATCTCAGCTACTTGGGAGGCTGAGGCAGGAGAATTGCTCGAACCCGGGAGGCAGAGGTTGTAGTGAGCCAAGGTCACACCACTGCACTCTAGCCTGGGCAACAGTGTGAGACTCCATTTCAAAAAAAAAAAAGAACTCCCTTCTGCCAAGCTTCTTGCCCTAGAAGCTCACTCCTCAAGGACACTGCCCATGGCCCCTATGGAGATGAAAACTGTAGCCATGTTCCTAGGGAAGCAAAATCCTTCTAAGTCCCACCAGACTGTTACTGATGCCTCAGCCTGCCATGAAACTCAGCCGTTCAAGTTTATGACAGAAAGAAGGGCTTGCTCTGTCAGCAAGATCAGACAAGATAGAACATCAATTACAACAAATACTTGTGGTCAGGCTTTAGTGATGATACAGTCACAAAGATACAATGAACAGTTTTTGTTTCGTCTGCCCAACTTACTCCTATCTCTTTTAGTAGGAGCACCCAGATCTTCCACTGGGAATCACCCCTCCTCCAATATCAGGCTGAGAGATATGGGTGAAGCTAGGCTTACCTCTTAGACCAGTGGTGAGCACCGTTCAAGTCCTATTTACGTGCCCCAAGCCACAGTGATTGGTTCAGGGATGGGAATAGGAAGAAGTCAATTCAATTGGAGCCAATTCCAGAACTTTCTTTGGAATTACTGAGAAAGAGAAGCTGTCTCTTCCCACCAGAATTGCTGAGCTGGTGGAAATGAAAGTTTGGAGATGCTGGCTACCTGCTTGTCCTCATGTGTGAAGACATTCCCTGAGAGAGAAACCCACACAGAGGAAAGCGGAACTAAGAAGGAGAAACTGAGTCGTGGTAACATTACTTTGGGCACAAGGACCCAACTATACCTGAAACCATTACCCCAGACTTTTTTTTATTTTTTTTTAATTTTTTTATTTTATTTATTTATTTTTTTTTTTGAGACGGAGTCTGGCTCTGTCGCCCGGGCTAGAGTGCAGTGGCCGGATCTCAGCTCACTGCAAGCTCCGCCCCCCGGGTTTACGCCATTCTCCTGCCTCAGCCTCCCGAGTAGCTGGGACTACAGGCGCCCGCCACCTCGCCCGGCTAGTTTTTTGTATTTTTTAGTAGAGACGGGGTTTCACCGTGTTCGCCAGGATGGTCTCGATCTCCTGACCTAGTGATCCGCCCGTCTCGGCCTCCCAAAGTGCTGGGATTACAGGCTTGAGCCACCGCGCCCGGCGACTTTTTTTTAATTCCATGAGCAAACAAATTCTTTTTTCTCCCTTTATACTTGGACCAGTTTGAGCTGAATGTCTGTCGCTTGCAGGGCGGAGTGATACAATCGGACAAAAGAAACCCTAGCGATTCTCTGAATTGGAACTCCAGGTCCGTTTTTGTTGTTTGTTTGTTTTGAGACAAGATCTTTCTGTTGCCCAGGCTGGCCTCAAACTCCTGGCCTCAAGCAATCCTCCCACCTCAGCCGCCGAAGTAGCTGAGACTGCAGGCACATGCCACCACACCCAGTCCCATTGATGATTACCGTAAGCCCTCCTACCTGAGAGTTTAACTTACAAAACATGGGGGTTATTCTTTATCTTCTTTTGCTTTTGTTTTTACGCATCTTCCACCTCCTTCCTGAAGATGAAACCTGGCTTCCCCTAACAAAACCCCACTTCCCTCCCAACCGAACGAGGTCGGCTGAGATTCTCACTTCCCCTCTTGGCGTGGAGCAGGGTCCGCATTTGTGCTCACCATCCACCGCCACATCTCGACCAGGCTATTGCCCAGAGACTGCACGTCACCCTCTTTTCCCGAACACTTTCCAGTCCCACCTCCAGGACTCTGTGGCTTCTCTGTGACCATGTCATTGTCCAGAAGTCAGGGATCTGCCTCTGCTTAAAGATTTTTTCCTGAGCCTTCCCTGGTTCTAACCACTTAGAAATTGGCGAGTTGGCACTGGTCCCAATCTTCACCCCAAGGTATTCAAATGCTAAGGCTCCTCCAGTCATAAAAGTTATCTCTTGTGACAGGCAAAGATGATCATACGTGCGTTCTAGGCTGCTCCCTCTGCCAGCTGCCACAGAGGAATCTGGACTGCCAGGCCTGTCCCTTGGACTTTCATGACACAGAATCCAGAGGGAAAGGGACAGAAGACAGGAGCTCCTCCAGCTGGGGATGGGGAGCAGTTATGAATCTAGACGTGAAGGAGGAGCTGCCACAGTTGGGCTACGCGCAGGAGTGCACAGGCCAGGCTTGACTGGAGCTAAAATCCAGTGCCCCCTACACCTGCCAAGCCTTGTGCACTAATGTGGATTGCAACCCCCAGAAAGGGGCCCCCATTTCTAATTGGTCCTCCCAGGTAACTTATTTACATTCAAAGGAAGAAGCTGGGTGTGGTGGCACAGGCCTGTAGTCCCAGCTACTTGGGAGGCCAAGGCAGGAGGATCACTTGAGGCTACGAGTTCAAGTCCAGCCTGGGCAACATAGCAAGACTAAAAAACACAAAACAAAAACAAAAAAAACAATCAAAGGAAGGCACCCTAAAAGCCAGCAGTGGTCTCTATCAGAGACATGGATAAGAGAGGGGAACACATTTTAATAACAGCTGTGTCTGTGTCTCCAAGGTGTTCAAAAATTGCAAGTTCAGAACTTGAGTTGTTTTGTTTCTGAGCTTTGCTCTAAAATGAGATAGCCTGGGCAGGCGAAGGGTTGATAAGGTTAGACCACTTTCTCTTTCTCTTTACAATCTTGAGGCTCAGAACTGGCCCTTGGCAAAGAGTGGAGTCAGTTCACTTTGTGTTCCAGCCCTCCTAACCTCACTTCCCCCTACCCTTCCCTGCTGGGCAGTGCTGCCTCTCCCTTGTGCTCTCTGTGGCCTGGCTGTCCTGCGGGACCGCAGAGAGGACTGTGAATGTTGCTGGAGGCCTTCTCCCCATCCACACTGCCTACACCTTAATTCCAACCCTCATCTCCTCTCACTGCAGTTTCTTGCAACTTACCTGAGGGTCTGCCTAGATTGATGGGACCGTCGATACCCACAGTGCAAAGGATTATTTTAATGGAGATCTTGAATCACATCTCTTTTCTGCTTAAAGACTCTTCCATGGCTTCCCACTGTCTGTAAGTCATGTTTCAAACTCCTCAGCTTCACCCAGCAAAACCTTTCCCGGTCTGACCATGCCTATCTCTCACCCTTATTGGCCTATGCATGTCCTTTATTCCAACCTACTTTTCTACCTGTGGTTACACTGCGTGGCACCTTCCCAGATGTGTATCTCTTTGCCTGGAATGCTCCTCTCTTTTCCTTTCTCACCTCTGGCCCCTTCTGGCCAATGCCTACTCATCCTTTAAAACTCCGTTCAGATATCACCTCTGCCAGGAAGACTTCTCAGACTGCTCTTTCTTCAGTCTGATTCAGTGCCCTTCTGTATGCTCCTATAGCTCCCATATAGCAAACCTCCCATGGCCCCTGTGCTGAGCTCCACCATAACCCCTGTGCAGAGCTCCATCATAGCGCTTATCATCCTGTACAGTAAACATCAATTTACTTATCTCTCTGTCCTAACTAGATTATGACTTCCAGGTCAAGCAGGAACCATAATTTATTCATCTTTGTAAACTCTGTGCCTGCCACGGAGTAGGCACTTAATAAATTTGTGTCAAATGGATGGATGGATGGATGGATGGATGGATGGATGGACGGACGGATGGACGGATGGATGGAAATTCCCTAAATTCACTCAGCACTGTAGTTCTGAAAGTTTAGCATTTTGCATTCCTTCCCCTCCAGGTATTTTCACATTAAGAGAGATAATACTGGCCAGGCATGGTGGCTCAAGCCTGTAATCCCAGCACTTTGGGAGGCCGAGACAGGCAGATCATCTGAGGTCAGGAGTTCAAGATCGGCTTGGCCAATATGGCGAAACCCCGTCTCTACTAAAAATACAAAAACTATCTTGGTGTGGTGACCTATAATCCCAGCTACTCGGGAGGCTGAGGCAGGAGAATAGCTTGAACCCGGAAGATGGAGGTTGCAGTGAGCCAAGATCGCACCACTACACTCCAGCCTGGGTGACAGAGCGAGACTCCATTTCAAAAAAAAAAAAAAGAGAGAGAGAGAGATAATACTATGCAATGTTCCTTAACTGAAAGCCTGCTAATCATCGGTGGTACACTGGAGGAGCATGGGAGGAATGAGGATTTTCATAGCAGTTACTAAGAATTCTCTCCCCCTCCATCTCCAGGCCAATCTGCTAATGAGACAGGCATCATCTGCCAACCCAGCCTGCTATCCTGAGTTCTAAAGACACTGCTAGTCACCTGACACTTTCCTAACTTTCTCTAATCTCTGTTCTCTTCTGTCCTATTTTTTTGTGTTGTGTTCGCTGTACACAATAATACAATAAAATTCCACCTTCCAGGAGTTATCCACCAGGCCTCTACTTCTCCCATAATTCCCCCAACACCAAAACGCCCTTGACACTCAGCCCTCTATAAACCTGAGCTTACTCTACAAGACACATGATCTTTTCAATCCAATAAGGTCTTACTTGACTCTGGACCTGAATCATTATATGCAAACCTGCTGAGTGTCTATTATTTATTATAGATCCCAGAGCATCTCTTCAGAAAGGGCTGTGATGCAACCTCTTAGTTTTGGTTTGATTGTGTTTTAAAGCCATAGCACGAGGCCGGGCACGGTAGCTCACGCCTGTAATCCCAGCACTTTGGGAGGCCGAGGCAGGCGAATCACCTGAGATCAAGAGTTTGAGACCAGCCTGGCCAACATGGTGAAACCCCATCTCTACTAAAAATACAAAATTAGCCGGGCATAGTGGCACCCGCTTGCAGTCCCAGCTACTCGGGAGGCTGAGGCAGGAGAATCGCTTGAACCTGGGAGGTAGAGTTTGCAGTGAGCTGAGATCAGGCCATTGCACTCCAGCCTGGGTGACAAGAGTGAAACTCAGTCTCAAGAAAAAAAAAAAAGCCATAGCAGTATCAGCACTCTTGTAATTATTGTGACCTTAAAGTTTTCCATAGAAGTTAAATACAATAAAAGAATGCTGGTCTTTACAGCTGGCAGAGGACTTGTAGGTTGCCTAAATGATACTCTTTCACAGCAAAGGAGACTTATCTTTATACGGAGATGGCCTCACCAAAAGAATTTAAGAAGGCTTTTACAAAAGAAGCAGAAGTATCATAAAACACAAAACAGTAACAATAAAAATAAGAAGACAAGAATTAAGGAATTAAAGTGGAAGGAGAATATATCACTGAAACCAAGGCTAAGGAAAGTTAACCCACGGAGCTTCCTGACAACCACAGCAAAGGCAAAAGTACGACAAATTGCCTAATAAGAAAGTAAAGCAATGTTCGTTATTCCTCTTTAGAGGACTTTATTTTTCCCTTTGTCCAGCATCTCTCCATATCGGGAAATGCTCTTCTCCCCACCCAGGCCCCAAATCATGTGGCTCAGGCGGGAGCTCTCACATCAATACAGACCTCTCCACCTTTCTGTCTTCTGCTTGTCTGTCTGTCTCTCTCTCTCTCTCTCTCACACACACACACACACACACACACACGCATGCACACACAGCTCTTTGGCCAAAGGTGGACTCCTAACCTAGGCTGGGCTGATCATTGTGCCCCACCTCCCTGGCACAGTGATTAGCCTAGGAATGGGTAACTGAATGGAGCTGAGCCAATCAGAGTCTTTCCCAGGGGTTTTTCAAGCCACAGGTAGAGAAAGTCCCTCATTTTCCCTCTAGAGCCAAGGCTAGGAGTCTCATAGCAACCGACAGGCAAACCCCCAACAGTGTGGCAGAAGTCAACCTGAGAAATCCAACCTGAGAGAGAAGCAAAGTGAGGGGTGGAGAAAGAGCACCAGCGCTGCGTGCAAGGGCCTGGTTCCCCTTCTCCCTGGGCTCTGCTGCACCCCAGCCCTCCTATGATTTGATAATGTGACCAAATACTTTTCTCTTTGCCTAAGCTGATTGACTTGATTTCCTATCCCTTGAAACGAAAAGACTGCTCACCAATAAAGGAACATGGAGCAGCACAAATGGATGCTGAGCTCATGGCAGTTTTACCAAAAGCACAAAGGCTCTGCATGTGGCCAGCTCTTCTCGTGGACTGTTTGGTGTTTACCATGTTAGATCCTTGTCCTGAAAAAACATTTTCATGGAGAGACAGTTGCATATCCGTGGGTTTGTTGCAGGGATAGAGCTTACAACTTGAGCTACGAATGATGAAAATATTTCTCTGTTGTGTTTTAGTTGGGAAGGTTTTTACAAAGCCTGGCATGGAAGATTATTTAAAATTGAAGAATAGATTTTCTAATCTTGATTGAAATAAGATCCACATGCTGTAGACACCAGGGGTAGGGGTGACAGAGATGACACTTCCTTGAAAAATCAAAGGACCTGATAGCACTTCTGCCCTGATGCAGAACGCCCCCTCTCCCCACTCCCAGTGCAGAAAAAAAAAAAAAGGACTGCAAGAGTCACATTGTATGCATGGCACATCTATATGCAGGTGGTCACATGAGTGACTGCTTGAATCCAGAATATTCTGAGGCATTTTGGATTTTGTAACTGTTCCTTCCCATTTTTCCTGTGATAGCCACATTTGATCATCTTTCCCTTTTCTAAAGTTGCACAATAGCTTCCCACCGAACTCTGTGAGGACTTCCTGCTCTGGCCAGGATGCTACTTAATCAGTGACTGGACCTGCAGGAGGAATATCCAAGTGTTTGTTCACTTCACGCATGTACAGGATGTCTGCTGAGTGCCAGCCATTGCAGTGGCATCAAGGAGAAGAATATGGTGGTCACTGCCTTCACATGGCTTGCATTTTCAACCTGCTTTTAGTCCACCCATGATGGATGATGCCTTCATGCATCCCCACAAGTGTACCCAGGACTACTCACAGTTTTGCAGGGAGCAGAGGAATGAAAGTGCTAATAATTACCTTCTTGCCTATTTGGGTCTCAGGATCCAGATCTCTGATGCCTTTGTGACAAGGGTCATGGAATCCCCTCATAACTGTGTAGTTTTCATGGTACTTTAACATCTATTCTGCTCCTATTGCAGGCCTAGCGAATAGTTTTGAATTGGAAGCCAGTGATACCAAGAAGCCTGGACGGAGGAGAGCCTGCTTGGGTGGAGGCAGGACAAGCAGCAGCAGCCTCCAGCTTCCAGAGACAGCCCTGACAGCAGCACCAGTGGCTGCAGCTGTGCAGCTGTGGCCCCAGCATTGTACAACAGCAGGGAAGTCCCCCCTACAGGAGTCCTGGGTGGCTTCGGGCTGTGGTCCCGGCCCCTGTCTGGCCTCCCTTGCACCTGTTTGTCTTCTGGGTTTGGTTCTCCAAACTTCTGTGGGGATTTTGTGAGTTCCTACTATCATTTACATAAATTTCTCTTCTCAAATAAGCTAGAGTTGATTTCTGTTTCTCAGAACCAAGAAATCTGACTTATTACCACGCATAAAGTGTTGGGGCAAATAAATTAATAAATGAATCAATTTTACTATTTGCATTTCACAACTTGCTGGGATCGGTAGACATAAATTGTTAGCCTCACTCTATTGTAGACATCGGTGTTGAGCCTCAGAGAAGCCAAACAATTCCTCCAAGATTTACATAGCCAACAAGTGGCAGAGTCTGGACTGAAATCCCAGTGCCATAAATCTTTTTTTTTTTTTTTTCACAGAATCTCTTGCTCTGTCGCCCAGGCTGGAATGCAGTGGCATGATCTCAGCTCTCTGCAACCTCTGCCTCCCGGGTTCAAGCGATTCTCCTGCCTCAGCCTCCCAAGTAGCTGGGACTACAGGCGCACAACACTGCACGCGGTTAATTTTTGCATCTTTTAGTAGAGAAGGGGTTTTGCCATGTTGGCCAGGCTGGTCTTGAACTCCTGATCTCAGATGATCCACCAGCCTCAGCCTGCCAAAGTGCTGGGATTACAGGCATGAGCCACTGCACCCAGTACCATAAATTCTTTCCGCTATACCAAGTTTCTGGTTCTAGCCGCAGTGATGTTTATTTTCAGAGCACACTATCTTTTCACCTTGCACACCCTGACCCTGCTTCCTTATTTCTTTTTTAACCCTTTGATCCAGACTGATGTCCTAAGGCATGCTGGGTCCTTGCTGCTACGGAGGCCTGTCACCTCAGCCCCCAGACATAAACTGGAATGAATGTTCCAACAGTATCCTGCCTGTGCATGTATGTATGAGCACAAGGAGGCTCCAATTTTTACATTTCCTCCTCATTTTCAGCTTATATAGCCTACACTAGCAAAAGAGTCTTGGGGAGCTTAGAGGTCATAGGAAATGACCTGTTAGCCGCATTTCTGTTCTCTATGACAAGGCCTGTTTTCAGTTTAGACATCATGGGGAAACCACTCTTCCCATTAAAGTGAGCTCCCCCGAGGATGAAATGGACACCATGCTATCTACTTGACATTATGAAGATTGAATGAAATAAAAAGAATCCAGCAAAGTGCCTGAAAAAATGTTGGCCATCCATATTCCAAACTGAGAAAAAATGCTTAATACAAAGATTACCACATCACTTATAAAAACAAAATACTGGAAGCAATAAATGTCCACAGTGAGAGAAAGATTTTCATATTATGCCTCTGTTGAAACTGGTAGCAATATAATAAATAGTCATTATGAAAAGTATGGAGCACCGTAGGAAAAATATTATAATGAAAAGAGGGGGCAAAGCAAGATGCAAAATTGCATGTAAACTCTGGAAAGATATGCATGTGAGAAAAAGTAGACAAATAACACCGAAATGAAAACTGTTAACGTTATCAGAAAGCCCCATAATCCCTTACCCAAAAATCTGGAAGCCAGATGTGCTTTGCCATTCAGAATTCTTTGGATATTAGCATATCTTAAATATTATATAGCACCTCCAGCACTCTTTAATCTAATGCATTAGTACTTCAGCAGTGAGTACACGAATGTCGCCCTAAGTGGAATAAATGAAGACTGAGGTCGGGAGCAGTGGCTCACGCCTGTAATCCCAGCACTTTGGGAGGCTGAGGCAGGCAGATCACTTGAGGTTAGGAGTTCGAAACCAGCCTGGCCAATATGGTGAAACCCCGTCTCTACTAAAAATACAAAAATTAGCCGGGCATGGTGGTGGGCACCTGTAATCCCAGCTACTCAGGAGGCTGAGGCAGGAGAATTGCTTGAACCCGGGAGGTGGAGGTTGCAGTGAGTCAAGATCGTACCACTGAACTCCAGCCTGTGCAACAGAGCAAAACGCCATCTCAAAAAAAAAAAAAAATGGCTCTGTAAGTAACTTCACCTCAGTTCAGGACAGGTGCCCGACCTGACAAGTGCCATTCAAATTGGATTTAGCCATGAAATAAGTTATGAAAAATTTTACATTCATCAGCACTTTGGGAATTTTGGAACTGCAGATAAGGGATTATAGATATATAATACTGAAATATTCACTATCATATTGGTTCTGATCCACAATGTTGGAAAATATTAAAAGTGGAACATATAGGGCCTGACCCTGGTGTTAAAATCATCAGCTTCACTTGAATTCTCAAGTGTACCCACTGTGGCAACAGCAATCCTCAACGCATTTGCTATTAGCCAGATTTTTAATACAGACCTACATGGCCTTAACTCATTTTTGTTTTTCTTGGCACTTATTCTCTTTTTAAAAATTTTTTTTTAAATTTTACTTTAAATTCCAGGATACATGTGCAGAATGTACAGGTTTGTTACATAGGTATGCATGTGTCATGGTGGTTTGCTGCACCCATCAACCCATCATCTAGGTTTTAAGCCCTGAATGCATATTTGTCCTAATGCTCTCCTTCCCCTCACTCCGCACCCACCGACAGGCCCTGGTGTGTGATGTTCCCCTCCCTGTGTCCATGTGTTCTCATTGTTCAACTCCCACTTATGAGTGAGAACCTGCAGTGTTTGTTTTTCTGTCCCTGTGTTAGTTTGCTGAGAATGATGGTTTCCAGCTTCATCCATATCCCTGCAAAGGACATGATCTCATTCCTTTTTATGGCTGCATAGTATTCCACGGTGTATATGTGCTTGGCACTTATTTTATCACCTGGACTCGCTGACTCTTTTCTAACATCTTACCCCGTTACGGAGAAAAAGCTCAGGATTACGACATCTACATGTGGCTTAAGAGTAGTCTCTTGCTCCACTTTTCTGCCATGAAGTAATTGGCTAATATGTAATAATGATTAACAAGTGCATAGATTGTGCTCACAATACCCTTCCCATTCCTGGCCTCATGCTTGACTTTTGTAGCTGGTAGGCAAAGTCCTCTCAACGTAGCCTCAAGGAACCAGACCTAGAGACGGGGTTACAAGACAGGAGCGAGAGTCCAGACAAAGATTCCAGGCAGCAGCATCAACAAAGGAGCTTGCTGTTGACTCAGCCTCAGCTTGGAAGCTTTTCTATGCATGTAGGAAGGGCCAGTCATGAGACAGGGCAGAGGAAAGCCTGATAACCCCTCCCCTCATCACTATGATTCCCCTCCCTCTGCCAACTCTGGGAATCACAGCATGGCTGCCCTCACAGGTCACTGTCACTTATAGAGTGTGCCATATTTTGCAGTGAGCTGGGCTTCCCAGATGGTGAGAACCAGTGGTTTAGATGGAGATCCGTTGGGAGACGGGGTTCTTGTGCACTATGCAATGACTTTGGTTTGGAGACATGCCCAAAAGCATTACACAAATGGCATTTTCTTAGTAGACTTCTAAAAAACATGAGTAGTCTTTTTTTTTTTTTTTTTTTTTTTTTTTTTAGGCAGAGTTTTGCTCTGTCACCAGGCTGGAGTGCAGTGGCAAGATCTTGGCTCACTGCAACCTCCACCTCCCAGATTCAAGTGATTCTCCTGCCTTAGCCTCCCCAGTAGCTGAGACTACAGGTGCGTGCCACCATGCCCAGCTAATTTTTGTATTTTTAGTAGAGATGACGTTTCACCACGTTGGCCAGGATGGTCTCGATCTCTTGACCTCATGATCTGCCCGCCTCAGTCTCCCAAAGTGTTGGGATTACAAGTGTGAGCCACCGCGCCTGGCTGAGTAGTCTTATAAAATTTAAAAATACGTTATGAATGTTAAATCAATGCTTCCCCAAATGTTTCTGCTGTGAAAATATTTGAATACCTTGATACTGGCTGTTTGACACTTAAACATATGTTATAGATGACTTTTTAAGCTTTATTATCCCTTTTACTTTACTCAGTGTCAGCTATACATTTTTTCCTAACTTCCTCATTCCACTCAAGACTTTAAATAAGCCCCCAAAGGGAAATACATTGTCTGAGTTACTAATGTAGCCCCTGTTTACAGCCACCAGGTTACATTTCTAGGTTGACATATTCCCACTCCATGGTCATCTGACACTACAAATACGTTGTTGAAACTGGTTTTTCTATGTGTGTGGTTGGGGTTTGAATCCGTTTGTGGCAGAGACAATAGGATAACGAGTCGCCAAACAGGTTTTCTCCCTCATATAAAAAAATGACACAAGCCATTGGTTTCATTGTCTCTCTAACAAAAATCTGAATTGTTACTGGGTAATAACAGCAATTTCTACAAACTTCCTCTGCATTTTCCTTGTTCTTTAGGGGAGTAGGTCTTTGCAAAAATCAGGGGTAATCACACACAAGAGAACAAGAAAGTAAGACCCAAGGAAATACTGAAAGGCACCAAGGCAAAGAGCTTAACACACTAGCGTTTGTGAATTTCTAATAGTAAAGTGAGCTCAATGTCCCATGACTACATTGCAAAGCCTTCACCCCACCCCATCCCACCCCAGCAACCATTTGGCTCTTTAGTGCTTGACTCTTTTTTTTTTTTTTTTGAGACAGAGTCTCACTTTACTCTGTTGCCCAGGCTGGAGTGCAGGGGCGTGATCTCAGCTCCCTGCAACCTCCGCCTCCCGGATTCAATCGATTCTCCTGCCTCAGCCTCCCGAGTAGCTGGGACTACAGGCGCATGCCACCACGCCTGGCTAATTTTTTGTATTTTTAGTAGAGATGGGGTTTCACCATGTTAGTGCTTGACTCTTAAATATGAATAGATATCTAAAGACTACCACCAGATATTTAAGTATAGCCTCTAAAATAAAAGACAGAGGCCAGGTGTGGTGGCTCATGCCTGTAATCCTAGCACTTTGGGAGGCCGGGTCAGGAGGATGGTTTGAGCCCAGGAGTTTGAGACAATCTGGGCAACATAGGGAGCCCTTGTCTCTAGGAAATAAATAAATAAATAAATAAATAAATAAATAAATAAATAAAATAGAATAAAAGAGACTAAACAAAGAGAAAAATACAGGGAAACAAACAGTAAAAAAACAAACAAACACAGAAGAGTGGTTTTTAAAAAAATATAAACCTCAAAGAGATTAGGTGAAAATATGACCACATGAAACAAGAACAGGATGTTATAAAAAGGAAGCTTCATAAATAAAACAAGAAAAAAAGTCTTGGAAGTTAAAAACTGAGATTCTCAACAGGTTGGAAGATAAAATTGAGAAAAATCTTCCAGAAAGTAAAACAGAAAGGTAAGAGGATGGACAACAGGAGAGAGAAGATGAGAAAGCTAGAGACTGTTCTAGAAGTCCACATCTACTGAGTAAGTGATCCAGAAATAGAGAACAAGGAAAATAGTGACCATGTAATTACCGGGGAGTAATATGAGGAAATATTTAGGATTAAAGGATGTGACTCTCCGTATTAAAAGGGTTCATCAAATGCATAGCAAAATGGTTGGAGTAAAACACACACACACACACACACACACACACACACACACACCCCTCCAAGGCACATCATTGTGAAATATCAAAATGTTATTTAAAATCAAAGAGAGGCCAGGTGTGGCGGATGGCTCACAGCTGTAATCCCAGCAATTTGGGAGGCCATGGTAGGTGGATCACCTGAAGTCAGGAGTTCGCGACCAGCCTGGCCAACATGGTGAAACCCCATCTCTACTTAAAAAAATACAAAAACTGGCCGGCCGCGGTGGCTCACGCCTGTACTCCCAGCACATTGGGAGGCCGAGGCGGGCAGATCATGAGGTCAGGAGATCGAGACCATCCTGGCTAACACAATGAAACCCTGTCTCTATTAAAAATACAAAAAAATTAGCCGGGCGTGGTGGCGGGCGCCTGTAGTCCCAGCTACTCGGCAGGCATAGGCAGGAGAATGGCGTGAACCTGGGAGGTGGAGCTTGCAATGAGCCGAGATCGCGCCACCGCACTCCAACCTGGGCGACCGAGCGAGACTCCGTCTCAAAAAAAAAAAATTAAAAAAAAAATTAGCCGGGCATGGTGGTACACGCCTGTGGTCCCAGCTACTTAGGGGCTGAGAAGAATTGCTTGAACTCAGGGAGGCTGCAGTGAGCCGTGATCAAGCCACTGCACTCCAGCCTGGGCAACAGACCGCGACCCTGTCTCAAAACAAAACAAAAATATATGCAAGGCCTTAAAAATAACTTCCTATGGGTGGGCGCGGTGGCTCACGCCTGTAATCCCAGCACTTTGGGAGGCCAAGACGGGTGGATCACGAGGTCAGGAGATCGAGACTCTCCTCACTGACAGGGTGAAACCCCGTCTCTACTAAAAATACAAAAAAAAAAAAAAAAAAAAAAAATTAGTCGGGTGTGGTGGCGGGCGCCTGTAGTCCCAACTACTCGACAGGCTGAGGCAGGAGAATGGCGTGAACCCAGAAGGCGGAGCTTGCAGTGAGCCGAGATGGTGCCACTGCACTCCAGCCTGGGCGACAGAGCAAGACTCCGTCTCAGAAAAGGAAGGAAGGAAGGAAGGAAGGAAGGAAGGAAGGAAGGAAGGAAGGAAGGGAGGGAGGGAGGGAGGGAGGGAGGGAGGGAGGGAGGGAGGGAGGGAGGGAGGGAGGCTTTCCATGCACTCTTTCTTAGGAAGTTATTTTAGAATGTGCTCATCAGGGTAAGAGGGTAAGAGGAAGATAGGGGTTGAAGAGAGAAGGCTGCATTCAGCATAGCAGACAGTCCCAGGGAATGATGGAGAAGCAGCTGAATCCTAGCCAGCCTGCAAATCCAGGGAACATACATAAGATGATACAAGGCAGGAAGATTCTGAGGAAATGGAACTGGTAGATTCTTTGATGCACTGGATCACATGAAAGGTTTTTGTAAGGCTGTGAGCAAAAGACATGCCAAAAACAAAGCAAATGAAAAAATGAGTGAATTAATAACTTCAGGAAAGACAAAAAGGTTTACAAGAAAGGAAATGTTATCATTGAGCAATTTGGCTCAACAGAGAACAAGATTTTCATGAACATAATAATGTAAACTCTTGTTGTGATAACATTATGTTGAAAGATTACAGGGAAGGGGCCGGGCGCGGTGGCTCAAGCCTGTAATCCCAGCACTTTGGGAGGCCGAGACGGGTGGATCACGAGGTCAGGAGATCGAGACCATCCTGGCTAACACGGTGAAACCCCGTCTCTACTAAAAAAATACAAAAACAAACTAGCCGGGCGAGGTGGCGGGTGCCTGTAGTCCCAGCTACTCGGGAGGCTGAGGCGGGAGAATGGCGTGAACCCAGGAGGCGGAGCTTGCAGTGAGCTGAGATCCGGTCACCGCACTCCAGCCTGGGTGACAGAGCAAGACTTCGTCTCAAAAAAAAAAAAAAAAAAAAAAAAAAAAAAAAAAGAAAGATTACAGGGAAAGAAAGCATATGGTAAGAGGGTTAGGTAGATACTAAATCCTTATTTGAAATCAGTAAATGATGTCTAACACAGAAAAACCAAGAAAGAGCAGCATAAGTGTATTTTGCAGAAATATAGAGCTAGTGCCAGAAGAAACAAATAGAAATTGAAAATGGTATCCTTTGGCGCATGAGACAGGGTGGAGGAGGAAAGAGGAATTTTTGTTTTTCATTATAAGCTTTTAAATACTATTTAACGCTTTGTTTACTATTTGCGTATCTTTAATAAAAAATAAAATTTAATTATAAAAAAATACATGAAAAACAGACAGGCAGTGAAGAGACAATTCACTAAAAAAAGAACTGCAGATGCCCCCTAAATTTATGAAGAGATGTTTGATCTTATTAAAAATAAGAAAAATGTAAATTAAAGCTAAATTGAGATATTCTTTCTCATTTATCAGATTGGTAAAAATTCAACTGTTGGATGACACCCTCTTTTGGTGATGCCGTGGGGGAATGCAACATGATTCAACCCTGATCAAGAAGTTGCAATAACCACTAAGACTGCAGATGCATTTGACTCAGCGAACCCCCTTTAAGAAATGTGTATGAAAAAAAACCCATGTTTCAGGTTATTCCTTACAACTTTGTTTGTGATAGCAAAATGTGAATTAGAAATGGTCCAAATGTCTGTCCATAGGGGACTGTTTAATAAACTATTGTCGATCCCTTAGTGAAAAGTATTTATTTTCTCAATGAGTAAAGGAAAAAAAATGACATAATTTTACAACCAGCTTCCAGGCCCAACACAGAGCGCTGTGTTGAAAGCCTCCCAGACTGGCTGGGCGCAGTGGCTCACGCCTGTAATCCCAGCACTTTGGGAGGCCAAGGTGGGCGGATCACAAGGTCAGGAGATTGAGTCCATCCTGGCTAACATGGTGAAATCCCGTCTCTACTAAAAATACAAAAAACTAGCCGGGTGTGGCAGCAGGTGCCTGTAGTCCCAGCTACTTGGGAGGCTGAGGCAGGAGAATGGCGTGAACCCGAGAGGTGGAGTTTGCAGTGAGCAGAGATTGTGCCACTGCACTCCAGCCTGAGCAACAGAGCAAGACTCTGTCTCAAGAAAAAAAAGACTCCAAGACAGAGAGACTCTCTGACCTCCCTAAACCTGAGCGTAAAAAGAACCGCTTTCGAAACCTTAGACGTAAAGCGAGAGAGGCAGTGAGACCATGTCAGATTTAACATCAGCCCTAGGTCTAAATCCCAGTTTGGCTACTTTTTATTCGCCGTGACACTCTAGACTTTGGTTCCTCATCGGTAGGCTGGGGATAGGACTCCCTGCCTTGTCAGGTCGCTGTGAGGGTGGAGTGGATGAGAGTGTGTGATACGGAAGCTACAGGGCCTGGCCCACAGTAAGCGCTCCACAAACAGGAGTTGATATGAATAGCAGCACCGGAAAAAAGAATCCTGTCTCCAGGACAGTATTCATTGTAGAAGGAAAGTCATGTTGGAAATCCCAAGAGAAGAAGGAAAAGTCACTGCTCTGAAGAGAAGAATTGAAGGAATTTCCTCTCATGACTAGGCAGTTTTGGGAGAGGCTCTGTATACACAGTCAGATGCCTACGCCCTCATGTTCTCCAGCTTCTCATTGCCATTGCCTCCTCTGATGACCGGCAGAGATGTTCCCTAAGCATCCTAGATCAGCAGGACTGGAAGGACCCGAGCCCAAATTCCCGTTTAGGACGAGAAACCCAAAGACCAGAGAAGACCAGTGATCAACTCAAGGGCACACAGCCAGCGGGCTTGGTCCACAGCCAGGCGCACCCACTAACAAAACTGCTTCCAGGTACGCATTTTATGATAGCAAGAGATACAAAAGGATAAACCTAAATGTGCGTCCCCAGGGCATTGAGCTAACTTGACTTTACTCACTCCTGAGAGGGGCTGCAGTCAATGTGAAAGCATGTGATCAAGGTTGGTGGAGAAAGTAATGTGTTTATATCAACCCATTTTGATGGCTGTGTTACACTTACATTTTACACACTTCCCATGGAATGAAGCCCCAAACCTAGTGGCAGCTTGCATTGCAGTAACAAGGATTTCTAGAACATACCCAATCCCTGCTCCAGCACTGACCAGATATGTAATGCTGAGTTTTCATTTCCTCATCTGTGAAAGGAGATATCAGCCACCTTCATCATGCTGTTACAAAAATAAAATCAGATAGCTGTGTCTGTCTGGCGCACAACAGCCACTACTTCTCTCAAACCTAGATATCCCCTTGTCTTATCGACAGAGGAGACCTAATGAGTTCCACAGCAACCTGCTGATCCTGCTCTATGAATTACAAAAAAAGGTTTTCCCCCAAGCACCGAGAGAGAGAGAGAGAGAGAGAGAGAGAGAGAAAGAAAGAAAGAAAGAAAGAAAGAAAGAAAGAAAGAAAGAAAAAAGAAAGAAAGAAAGAAAAAAGAAAGACCTTCCATAATGCTTTCATAGTTTAATCGTTTTCAATTTCCTCAGCCAGAATCAAAAGTTAAGAAGAATCTCATTAAGAAGAATTCTAAGGGTATTTCTTTTCAAGTTCCCAAATACCTTCTTCATTATCCACATTGCCCTTGCAAGCTGGTTCCCCCATGTCCATGCTGATATGGAGAACACCGAATCCAGATGTATTCACTGCGTTCCCGGCACTATACAATTCCTACCCCAGGGATGTGCTCATGGGAAACACTCAACGAGTCATCCTTATCTGAACCAAGCAGAATCAGAAAAAGAATTCCAAGAAAGATATATTGAGCATCTACTTACTATATGCTAGACACTGTATAAGACCCTTTTCACGCTCTTGTTTAATTATGACAACTCTGAAGGTGATCATCGTTGTCCTCACCTTACAGATGACGAAACAGACATTCAGAGCACTTTGTGATTTGCCTCAAGTTTCACTGTCGAAAAGGAGCCAGGTCTCCTGACTTCAGGTCTTCCCACTATGAGACCACCAGTTTCTTGTAACTAGAGGCCTCTCCCATCTAAAGCATCTTTGTAACTGCTTTCCCTTTCCCCACACTGCTTACACACACAGAAGCCCCTAATTTGTAACAAGTCATTTGATAACTCCAAAAGAGGGGCCACATCCTTTTTCTCTATGTCTGTTGATTAACAAAGACAACATTATATTTCCAACACATTAGTCAGACCAAGGGGGAAAAAAATCCCCATGACTGGAGTAAATTTCCATCCTTTGGAACAAGGACATATACACAGAAGGTTTACTATAGAACGTAAACATTGCTTTTAAATGATGCCAATCTCTCTTTTAATGTGGCCTAAATCCTAAAATGTAAAGTGTGATAAACCAGGCACAGCATCTCACACCTGTAATCCCGGCACTTTGGGAGACTGAGGCAAGTGGATCACCTGAGGTCGGGAGTTCAAGACCAACCTGAACAACATGGAGAAACCCCATCTCTACTAAAAATACAAAATTAGCTGGGTGTGGTGGCGCATGCCTGTAATCCCGGCTACTCAGGAGGCTGAGGCAGGAGAATCGCTTGAACCCGGGAGGCGGAGGTTTCAGTGAGCCGAGATTGCGCCATTGCACTCCAGCCTGGGCAACAAGAGCGAAACTCCGTCTCAAAAATAAATAAATAAATAAATAAATAAATAAATAAATAAATAAATAAAGTGTGATAGTGTCCTTTCTTCTATTTTAAGTAGACACACAAGCCTTAATATATATGAAAACTGTAAACATCAAGGCCAACTCTTTAAGATTGGACTCTCACACTAACACACCTCTTCCTTGCAACTTGCACCCAATTTGAGTCTGGTCCTAGGCATGCTGACCTGAAATAGTTGCTGGCCGCGGCAAGTACCACGCGGTGGCAGGAGAATTCCTGAATGTCCACACACAAGATGACATCTGTCAGAGCGTTTTCCATTCGCAGGGTCTCCAGGCCATTCTGAAGAATTAAGGAGAGTCCCGCGTCGTCAAATTTGACCTTTTCCCCATTTAGGATCTCCACCAAGTCTCCTCTTTTCTGGGAGGGCTCATCTGTAGAAGGTGCCAGAGGCCCTTCCAAACTCTTCTCAACCACGTCACCCATGGTCCAGGCGCCCCTTTGTCCTGCCATCAACGTCGAGACTGAAGGAGCGCCCAAGTGTCAGGCAGGCCCCATTGCAGAAGCTGAGCGGATTTCCTGTGCAGGGCCCTCCACTTATCACCAGCTGTCACACACACATAACAGGAAGTCTCGCACTTTCTCATCCTGTTACTACAAATGCCAGCAACTTCTATTCTTCTTCTTTCTGTGAATAATCACAGGGTTAGAAATTACTTAGAATAGGTGTGTGGGAGGGGGCTCTGGAAGAGGAGTGGCCTCTTAGAGTCCACTGTGAGTGCTGTGTGTTTATTTTGGTGCATCTCCCACTTCATATCCGTGAGCAGGAAGCCTCCGGTGGTGGCTATTACATTTGTACTCCTAATGCTATCAATAACCCGAGTCGTCAATGAGGGGATGGACAGGAGACAGTCTATAGTCCTCCCACTTCCTCCTCCCAGGCGTCTGAGATCCCACAACGATCCAACAACCGTCCTTTGTAAACCTTGGAAACCCCACTTATCCCTGACATTCTCATTTCTGGAGACACTGCAGATAGTCTATCTTCATCCTCCTCCCTACCCAGGGGAAAACAACGTCATGGCAAACATTCATGTCTTTCCCTCACCGAAAAACGTCTATTGTTTCAGATGTGCTTTGGGGGCACAGAAGAAACGGTTTCCAAAACTCGGTCACTAGCATCTTCTCAGAGGATGAGTCAGGGTAGGTCTACACCGAATTGCCACAGCACGTCTCAAATTAGCCCGGTGTCTACAGACCATGCATCTAACGTTGGATCCTGAAGTATTTTCATTACCTTTGCAGGTCTTAGTTAAGTAGTAATAACTGTCGTTATTAAAATCCCATGATTTTAATAGGAAGTTATAGGAGTGTATTAGTTAGCGTTCTCTCACACCCAACAGTAATGCTTTACCAGGTTGCTAGGTATTTCTTAGCCCAGTAAACTTGACATCTAAAATTAACCATCACAATTACAGTCATACCCAGCATAATGATATTTCAGCTGATGATGGACTCCGGAGAGACAGAACCAAAAGGATACCTAGAGAGGCATAGCGGAGGGAAATTATTAGGGGAATTGGCTCACATGATTATGGAGACTGAGAAGTCGCATGACAGACTGCTGAGAGCTCAGGTCGAGTCCGAAGGCCTCAGAACCAGGGAAGATGGTATAACTCTCAGTTCAAGGCCAAATGCCTGATAATCCAGGAGGTGGGGAGACTGGTGTAAGTCCTGAAGTCCAAAGGCAGGGGATCCTGGAGTTCTGTTGTTCAAGGCAGGAGATGACTGTATCCCAGCCTCAGAATAGAGAGACATGGACCTTTCTTCTGTTTTTGTTTTCTCTGGGCCACTGGCTGATTGGATGGTGCCCACCCACAGTGAGAGTGTATCTTCTCTACCGAGTCCACTCAGACTCACTAAGCTCTCCTGGAAACAACCTCACAGACACGCTCAACAGTAATGCTTTGCCAGGTTGCTAGGTATTTCTGAGCCCAGTAAACTTGACATCTAAAATTAACTGTCACAAGTACGGTCATGCCCAGCATAATGACATTTCAGTCGATGATGGACTGAATATACAATTGTGGTCCCATAAGATTATAATGGAGCATATAAAGAAACTGACAGCTGGGCGCGGTGGCTCACGCCTGTAATCCCAGCACTTTGGGAGGCCGAGGCAGGCAGATCACAAGGTCAGGAGCTCAAGACCAGCCTGAGCAACATGGTGAAACCCCCGTCTCTACTAAAACTACAAAAATTAGCCGGGCATGGTGGCATACACCTGTAATCCCAGCTAGTCAGGCGGCTGAGGCAGGAGAATCGCTTAAATCTGGGAGGCGGAGGTTGTAGTGAGCCGAGATTGCGCCATTGCACTGCAACCTGGGCAACAAGAGCGAAACTCTGTCTCAAAAAAAAAAAAAGGTAATGGAAAAATAATGCCATTCACGATGGTAATAAAACATATGTAAATGCCTAGGAATAACAGCAAGCAGCAACATAAAGAAAACTAACAAAGTTTACTAAGAGATTTGAAAGAAAACTTAAATATACCAAGTTCCTTTATGAAAAGACTAAATATTATTAAAAGGACCAATTCTTTCCAAATGCATTTATAGGTTTAGTTCACTCTAATAAAAATTACAATAAAATTTGGAGTTTAGGTGTTTAGTTTTGTTTTGTTTTGTTTGAGACAGAGTCTCAGTCTGTTGCCCAGGCTAGAGTACAGTGGTGCGATCTCAGCTCACTGCAACCTCCACCTCCCAGGTTCAAGCGATTCTGCCTCAGCCTCCCAAGTAGCTGGGACTATAGGCTCGCACCTCCACACCTGGCTAATTTTTTGTATTTTTAGTGGAGACAGGGTTTTGCCATGTTGGCCAGGCTGGTCTCGAACTGCTGGGCTCAAGCAATCCACCCGCCTCAGCCTCCCAAAGTGCTGGGACTACAGGCTCACACCACCACACCTGCCCCAAGTTTAGGTTAAATTTAAATGAACAGTATCAAGATAGGTTCAAAGCACAGTGGGACTATCTGTAAAAGGATAAACATTAAGTCTAGACTTTACAGTGGACCCAGAGTCTTTTCTCCGTGGGAACTACAAAAGTAAGATAAATGTGGAATGTAGTATTCAGAAGCCCCATATCTGAGTTGGAAATTGAGACTGCTTCCCAGTGTCAAAGTGATTTAGATCTTCCAGACAGCTCTGAGATGTCTCATTCTTCCTGATACAACGGCAAACAACAAAGTTTCTGATGGTCTGCAACTCTTAGAAAACAATTTTTCTCAGTAAGAATAAGTAGTCACTCACGAAGGGTATCCTTATGACACATTGATAATTGCACAGAGTCACTTAAAGAAACGTTTCTTTTTAATGTTTTTTGCTTTTTTGTTTTGTTTGTTTTTTGAGACAGGGTCTCACTCTGTTGCCCAGGCTGGAATGCAGTGGTGAGAACACTGCAGCCTCCACTTCCTGGGCTCAAGCAATCCTCCCGCCTCAGCCTTCCAAGTACAGGTGCATGGCACCACATCTGACTAGTTTTTTAATTTATATTTTTTGTAGAGGCTAGATTTCCTAGCCTGATGAATGGGAGTGCAGATTTTTACTTTCCGATTTGACCTAATCTTTTCTTTCTCAGCCCTTTTAAGATTAATAGTCATGAATTTAAATTGAGACCTGGCAGACGGCCAAGATCAGTTTCCAAAAGTTATATGCTTGGGCCAGGTGTGGTGGCTCACGCCTGAAATCCCAGCACTTTGGGAGACCAAGGTAAGAAAATTGCTTGAGCCAAGAAGTTCCAGACCAGCCTGGGCAACATGACGAAACCTCATCTCCACAAAAAATATAAATTAAAAAATTAGTCAGATGTGGTGCCATGCATCTGTACTTGGAAGGCTAAGGCGGGAGGATTGCTTGAGCCCAGGAGGTAGAGGCTGCAGTGAGCCATGTTCTCACCACTGCATTCCAGCCTGGGCAACAGAGTGAGACCCTGTCTCAAAAAAACAAACAAAACAAAAAAGCAAAAAAAAAGTCATATGTTGAGCTGTGTTCAGTAGAACTATGGAGGGTCGGCCGGGTGCCGTGGTTCACGCCTGTAATCCCAGCACTTTGGGAGGCCGAGGTGGGCGGATCACGAGGTCAGGAGATTGAGACCATCCTGGCTAACATGGTGAAACCCTGTATCTACTAAAAATACAAAAAATTAGCCAGGCAGGCTAAGGTGGTGGTGGGTGCCTGTAGTCCCAGCTACTCAGGAGGCTGAGGCAGGAGAATGGCGTGAACCCGGGAGGTGGAGCTTGCAGTGAGCCGAGATCACGCCACTGCACTCCAGCCTGGGTGACAGAGTGAGACTCCATCTCATAAAAAAAAAAATAAATAAATAAAAAAGAACTATGGAGGGTCCAGCTAGTTAAACTGAATCTGCCCTTAGACTTCAGAGTCAAGGTGAAGCAGAGATGAAGCCAAGTGAACGAAAGAGACTAAGATAAGACAGGACAGGAGGGTAGGAGGAGCAAGGTGGGAATTCAAGAGGATCTAAGATTTTTGCATATGCCAGAGCTGGGCTCCAGGACTCCCACTTAGCCCCACTGGTGGCCTCCTGCTTGGCTAAGAGGGCCTCACTGAAAGATGTAGGGTCAACACAGATCCCATGCCATACCCCAGCCCCAGCTCCTGTGACCTCTCTCCTATATGTAGATGTCAAACCCTTCTCCCTAGTCACTCTCCTCTGCTTTATGCATTTTAATGCTCTAAATCTGTGTTCAAAGTACGGTGTTATTATATCCTTGCTATTGGTTGTATCTTTTATTAGTATTAAATGTCCCTGTTTACCCTGTTAATTTTTTTCTTTAAAGAATTTTCTGATTTGCCTGGAGTTTTTATTGCCACTCCTGCTTTCTTTTTGTTTACTTTTCCTAATGTATCTTTGCCTGTTCTTTGTATTCTGGGAAATAGACATCTTTTCTTAATGTTTCTGATGGTTGCAATGATGTTTCAACAAATAGTAAGCCAATATTTATCTAATTATCATAGCACAAAGCCTAGAGATAACTTGGATTATCTCTAGACTTGGATAACTTGGATTATCTCTAGGCTCTGTGCTACAGTAACTAGATAAATATTGGTATTCAACTGCTTACTTAACATCTGCACTTGAGGGTCTAACATTTGAGGCATCCTCCAACTAAATATATCCCAAGCCAAAACCTGGATGGTACACACCAAACATGTCCCTTCACCGGGCTGTGTTTGGGCGGGAACACATGAAAGAGACGTTGAGTAATTGGCAAAGTTCAATTTCTTGACCTTAGTGGTGTTTACAACGGTGTTGCGTGCCTTATAATAATTCACTAAGCTACATATTTGTTTGTATCATTTTCCATGTTTTATTTGACAACACAAAGGTAACAACAACCATAACAATAATAGTCAATATGTATTGATGCCAGGGTTTTGCTAGTTAGTAGCTGAATGGGACTACAGTTCCAGACTTCCAGCTCCTGAGCCAGTGCCTGATCCCCACCCCATGCTGAAGGAGCACACTCAGGACTTCGCATCTTCCTGGTAAGTGTGAGGCAAATGGAATATCCGCCCATGCCTCAGACAAGACCAGCTTTGCGTGCCATCTTGTGGCCTCTTTCTGGTTCCAGTTAATACCTGAGGGCCCAGAAAACAGAGAAGCTGCAGCTTTTACCTCAGGTCAGGGTTCCTCTGAGTATCTTCAGTTCCCAGGTAGAGTGTGCCAGCCTCTCCCAATCGCGGCCTCCTGCAGACGCCGCTGGTCTGGCCTCTTCCTCTGCCTGATTCAAGGTTGCCCAGTGCTCCCAAGCTCGTGCTCATCAAATGCCTAACCCTGGCCTCCTCTGGCCAACTCCTGTTGCCAACCACATCCTGTCATAATAATAACGAAAGATAAATGCTTTCATCCAAAACAATGACACAGGGTCTGCCTGAATCTGAAACAAGAAGTTGGAAAGTTGCCAGAGGAGAAAGACAAGCCTGATCCAAGTAGTGAGGCCAAATATCAAAATCCAAGAACAAAGCAGAGTCCAGAGCCAAGTGTTTTATAATTTAATCCAGAGGGGATTCTTTTTAAAAGGGTGGTGTTAAGGCTTTATTTCCTCTTACAAATTCTGCGTACAACACACACTTTCCACAGCATGTTTCTAGTCAACATAATAAAAGATTTGTCATATATGAGTTATAATTTTTTAACTTTCTATTCAGGACCACCCAGCCTGGTCCCAGGTGTTACCCTGACATGTCCCCTGCAGACCTGAACTTAAGGAAAGCCAGGTGTTCCCAAGACCCCTACCAGGTGGTTCTGAGCAACCTCTCCTTAAAACAGTGTCCACAAAATGGTGGAAGTAAGGCCGGGCGTGCTGGCTCACACCTGTAATCCCAGCACTTTGGGAGGCTGAGGCGAGCAGATCACTTGAGCTCAGGAGTTCGAGATCAGCCTGGGCAACATGACAAAACCCAAAAATTACAAAATTACAAAAACCCAAAAATACAAAAATTAGCAGGGCACAGTGGCGCATGCCTGTAGTTTCGGCTATATGGGAGGCTGAGGTAGGATTGATTGAGACTGGGTGCTGTGGCTCACGCCTGTAATCCCAGCACTTTGGGAGGTGGAGGTGGGCAGATCACTTGAGGTCAGGAGTTCAAGACCAGCCTGGCCAACACGGTGAAACCCTGTCTCTCCTAAAAATACAAAAAAAATACCTAGGCATGATGGCGGGTGCCTGTAATTCCAGCTACTCGGAAAGCTAAGGCAGGAGAATCACTTGAACCTGGGAGGTGTAGGTTGCAGTGAGCTGAGATCACACCACTGCATTCCAGCCTGGGCAACAGAGCAAGACTTAGTCTCAAAATAAAAAAGGTGTAGAGGCAAGTGATGGCAAAAGCCAAAACTGACCCTCTACCCTCAACAAGTAGTGAAATCAGGGAAGTTCGTCCTTAACAAACCACATCCCATTTTTCATCCCACCCCAAAACCCCACATTTCTTTTATTAACAAATTAACTTTTGCTGGGTGTTTTTCTGATTATGAAACAATAATAAATGTACCTTGTTGAAAACCTGGGAAATTCAGAAAAGAATCAAAATTGACGTTTGGTATGCTGCAGTAGACTTGTACTGACTCTAGGGAGTTGATTTTGTGCATTTCTTCTCACTTCAAGGGCGATGACTTGGTGTTGGTTGAAATTAGCCATGATAGGGATATTTACACCGTAGAAATGGATAAATGCTACACATCAGGGCTTTGTCCTTGAAATTGGCCATGATAGGGATATTTACACCATGGAAATTGATGAATACTACACATCAGGGCTTTGTCCTTGAAATTGGCCATGTTAGGGATATTTACACCATGGAAATTGATAAATGCTACTAATAAGGGCTTTGTCCTTGAGAGCCAGTTGCTGAACATTCAGTATTACCTGGACGCGACCCCACCCTCCTCTTTAGATTGCCAAAGTCCTGGGGCCTCCTTGCATGTGCACCACCCTCCAACTCCAGTACGGGCTCTACTCTTGGATTTCAGAGAGATTCTGCCTGACCCCCTTTTCATGAAGTGGATTATTGTGTCTCTGCTCCTTACAGGCAAACGCACTTCCCTGAAACAGAGGCAGAGCAGTATTGGGACACTCATCTGCCGGGCCCACATGCTAACTACCACTGTACCACTCTTCCACCGCAGACCCCAGTGTGGTCCTCACCTCCAAGTCGCTATAGAAGCCACATCTGCTCCCATCAGCAAAAAAATAAAATAAAGCAAAAAAGAAGCCACTTCTACAGCCCAACTTGGCACCTTCCAGCTTCTATACCTGCCCCGGGGCAAATCTAGTTTTCTCATAAAGGGAATTTCCCGACAGATACTAACTTTTGGGCCATCCCATGTAGCCTCACACTTGTCCCAGGATGGCATTGTGTCCTGGTTTGCCTCTTGGCCAGGCTTGTCCTAGTTATTAAGGGATCTGGTGGCAGCCCTAAGGGAGCTAGCCTTCCGATTTGGAGTTCATGGAAGAACATTGTCTCTGGAAGGAAGTGGGAGGAGTAAGGCGAGACTCCAGTCCTGGAGGAATAGCAATACAAACCCAGAGAACCAAGGACTGCAGACAGGCATAAGGTCAAAGTAAGGTCAGTTGATTATGGTTTCAAGGTCAGGCACAGTGGCTCATGCCTGTAATCCCAGCACTTTGGGAAGCTGAGGCGGGCAGTTTACCAGGTTAGGAGATTGAGATCATCCTGGCCAACATGGTGAAACCCTGTCTCTACTAAAAATACAAAAATCAGCTGGGCATGCTGGCACACACCTGTAGTCCCAGCTACTCCGGAGGCTGAAGCAGGAGAATCACTTGAACCTGGGAGGCAGAGGTTGCAGTGAGCTGAGATCACACCACTGCATTCCAGCCTGGGCAATAGAGCGAGACTCCATCTCAAAAAAAAGAAAAAAAGAAAAAAAAAAACAGGTCAATGCCTCAGTTTCATATTCCTACAAATTGGAAGTAATAATAGGATCCACCTCAATGTGTTGTAGAAATGAGGAAATACGTGAAGCCTGTAGAACAATGCCTGGCATGTATTAAGCACGATGTAAGCATTAGCTATTATTATGCAAACCCTTCTGTAGAAGGAAAAGTGTGTACATTTCATTCGAAATCGGGCTTCAGGCTTCAGACCAAAAACTCCTTCAAAGCCCTTTGTTAGTACCTACAGGCCCTCTATTTTTCTCATGTTTTCTTGGATCATTTTCACATAGTCAGTGTAGAAGGGTCCATACACCACCACCTCCCCAGGGAAATAAAGATTTCCATCACCCAGTCCTCTGCATCAGAAACATTATTCTAACCAGAGTCATAACAATCCACAGAAGGATTTATCCATCTGGGACAATGTTCCCTTAAAGAGCCTGAATTAGACAGCCATTTTGAAAAGAAGTATTTTATAGATGATACTAGTACTAAGAGCGCCATTTATTGAGATGTTACGAAGTGTTCCGTGTACCTTTCCTCATTTTATTTCCTTTTATCCTGATAACTTGATAAAATAGATTACTTTCCTTTTTACAACTGAGGAAACTAAGGCTTCAAACCGAAGTTGGTTGTTTTGTCCCAGGTCACACAGGTAAGTCAGTAGTAGTATTTGGCCGCCCATGCCCTATTCTAATGAAAAGTTACCAGCCCACATCCTCTGTTCCCCAGGAAGCCATTTTCTGGTACCACATGACTCAGCTGTTTCCCCTTATTAATTGGACTAGAGTGAATGCCCCCCACCCAAAGACAGCCAAGTACAGAGATTAGTTCAAGGACACATACAGCTGGCTCAAAAATATCAGATGAGGCCTCACCTGATGCCTCATGCCTGTAATCCCAGCACTTTGGGAGGCCAAGGCGGGTGGACAGCTTGTGCCGAGGAGATCAAGACCAGCCTGGGCAAAATAGGGAGTCCCTGTCTCTACAAAAAAAAATTTAATTAGCTGGATGTGGTGGTGCATGCCTGTGGTTCCAACTACTCAGCAGGCTGGGGCGGCATGATCTCTCGAGTCTGGGAGGTGGAGGCTGCAGTGAGCCATGATCACACCACAGCACTCTAGCCTGAGCAACAGAGTGAAACCATGTCTCAAAAAAATATCAGATAGAACCATTGGAGTCCCTCCCTCCCTCCCTGTCTCTGAAATTTGAAATAAGGAACACAGAGTTTGCCATTTGGCAGCAGAAACAGAAGGCAAAAGGAGTCATCAAGAGATCCATGAGGTAGAGTCAGAGCCATGGCAAGCTAAAGCCCTGTGCAAGCCAAACTTCTGAAAAGCAAAAACTGTCAGTAAGCAGAGGGACCCAGAAGGCATAAAAAGGAGACTGAAGCCAATATGCAGAAAGTAGCTGAGACAGGTCACTCTCAGGCTGGGTGGAAGGAAGACCATGGGTCCTGTTGCTGAAGTCCTGAGCCCACTGTGGATCTGGACCCACCCTCCTGCTCCCATTAGGGCTCTGCTCATAAATTTTAGAGAGATTTCTGCCTGGTGCCCACATTTCTCAATGTGGCTTGATTGAGACTCTGTTCTTTTCATCCAAATGAGCCTCCCCAAAACGGAAGCAGAAGAGTGGTGTGAAGTTCATCCATCCGACCCCACATACCGACCTTTGCGCTCCCGTCCTCCACAGACCAGAGATGTCACCAGGTACACAGATGGGCCCTAGAAAAGGGTCAGATACCATAGCTGTAGCCAGTGCTAATTCAGGTCTGCTATCCATATCCAAATCTAAAGTGTACTTTGCAAATGAAGAGTCAAGGAGTAAATGGGAAACAGCAAAAATTCCAAAAAGTGGATTTTGTCAATAAGAACAGCCCCCCAAATGTTCACTTATTGCTAAGTGGGAAGAGGGACGCTATAAAAAAAGTAATGTACATTACGACCAGGCGCAGAAGCTCACGCCTGTAATCCCAGCACTTTGGGAGGCGGAGGCGGGTGGATCACTTGAGGTCAGGAGTTCAAGACCAGCCAGACCAACATGGTGAAACCCTGTCTCTACTAAAAATAAAATTAGCCAGGCTTGGTGGTGCACACCTGTAGTCCCAGCTACTCGGGAGGCTGAGGCAAGGGAATCGCTTGAACCCAGGAGTGGAGGTCGCAGTGAGTTGAGATCATACCACTGCACTCAGCCTGGGTGACAGGACGAGACTCCATCTCAAAAAAAAAAAGTAATGCACATTATGTTGCCATTTTTGCAGATATGAGTGTGTGTGTATATATATATATATATATATGATAGAAGACCAGAAGGAAATGCCTTCACTCATCATCAAATATTTAATATTTAGTGACACAATGGTGTGCAAAAATCTGTTCTCCAGATACAATACTAAACAAAAAGTGACACAGTTCCTACCCTCAAGGAGCATACAGTCCAGTGAGAGAGATCAATAGTAAGAAACAAACACACACACTGCAATCATTCTAAATGCTGTGAGGGAGATGCAGTTGGTGAAGAACCTTTATCAAGGGCAATTTGACACGGTCAAAGAGGTCAGCGAAGGCCTGTCTGATGACCAAGATGTGATGGGTGACCATGCACCACCCACATGAACAGCAGGGAAGAGTTGTCCAGCAAGAGGTCACAGCATGGGCAAAGCCCCATTGGAGGAGAGACTACAGCAAGTGTCAGAAACTGAAAGAAGGCCAAGTGGTTGGAGTAAAGAAAGTTTGGGCTGGGAATGGTGTGGGATGTGAGAGGTAGGCGGGGTCAGATTATCCAGCGTTTTAGGGACCAGGTTCAGGACTTTTGTCTTCATCCTACAAGCAACGGGAAACTACCAAGGGACCGGGGGAGCTAGTGGGGTGGGGCATGGAGATATAATCAAATTTGCAATTTGAAAATATCTGTCTCAGTATGGAGAACAAATTACTGAGGGCCAGCACAGATGAGGTAAAAGAGAAGAGAGCCAGTCTGGAATCTATCATACTAATCCAGGTGGCAGGTGATGGCAGCGTGAACTGGGAAGTAGTGTTAGGGACAGAGACAAGTAGAGGCATTTGAAGGCAATATCAAAGGTAAAATCATGGCTGGGCACAGTGGCTCACACCTGTAATCCTAACACTTTGGGAGGCCAAGGTGGGCAGATCACTTGAGGTCAGGAGTTTGAAACCAGCCAGGCCAACATGGTGAAACCCTATCTTTACTTAAAGAAAAAAAAAATTAGCCAAGCATGGTGGCGGGCACCCGTAATGCCTGTAAATCCAGCTACTCGGTTGGCTGAGGCAGAAGTATAGCTTGAACCTGGGAGACGGAGGTGGCAGTGAGTCAACTTCACACCACTGGGCTCCAGCCTGGGCAACAGAGCGAGACTCCATCTCAAAAAATAAAAAATAAATAAATAATAAAAAACAAAACTAAAATCAATAAGATTTGGTGAAGGATTGGATGTGGAATGCAAAGGAACAGGACTTTTCAAGAATGACCTGGGTTTCTAGTGTGAACAGTTGGGTAAACAGAGGTACCAACCCTCTGAAATACAGAACGCTGGAAAGGAAACAGGTTTGGGGGTGAAGAGTATGAGTTAATGCCTGGTTATACTGAGCCTGGAGAGTTTGAGACATTCAAGATGTGCTATCAGGTAGGATATTTAATATGCAAGTTTAGAACTGAAAGACATTTGTGTCGGAGATATAAATGAGTGTCCCAAAACATTTAAAGCAGTTATTTCTGGGTGATAAGCTTTTTTATGTTTTTTGTTTTGTTCTTTGTGTTTTTCCATTTTTCCCAGGTTTTCAGCAATAAACAATGTTTGGCGGTTTTTTGTAAGTGGAATCTAGAAGAAAACAGTAAAATTTTCCTTGCGTCTGTAGCAGAGGGTGCTGGGGGTGGGGGGTATACTCTACTTCTCATAGCTGGAATTGGTGATCTCAACAGGAATGTCCCTAGAGTCTGGAAAGCCAAATTAGTTTGGTGCTAATATCTCTTTGGCAACAACAAATTTCTCTTGCATGGGTCTGCTCAGATCTAGCCATCTTCCACATTGCAATTTGGTGTCTTGAGCAGACTTACACAACAAGAAAGGGTTCACCGTGTAGGTCAATGGTCAAGTTTGGGATCCAGGTGTCTCCTTGATAACTGAGGTGTTTTAAGGGGCCAAAAAACTAGCAGCCTTTCCCTCTTCATCCTGGAGAAGAACCAGTTGAGATGTAAAACAAAGAGTTAGGAGATGAGTACCAAATACTTAGTTCTAGCTAAGCTGGAGAGCCGAATAGTATGTTCCACAGATTATTCACACAGTTATGGCAACATTGAATCAGGGTTGGTTCCTGCCCCATTCTCATCCCCAGAATTACAAAGCAGAAAGTGCTGTAGAGTAGCCACTCCCAAAGGTGGAGAGAAGAAAAGGCTGGGCCATATACACAGCATCTATTTCCACCATTTTCCTTGTGGCAGAACGAGGGAGGAGTGTGAGAATGGAGAGAGGCCAGTAGTGTGAGACTAACGCCGGGAAACATCAGGTGTGGAGGCAGCATCATGCTCACCAACACCCCTCTGAGTTATTGTATTTAGGATCAGGGTTTTTTGTTTGCTTGTTTGTTTGTTTTTGTTTCTGTTTTTGTTTTTGTTTGAGATTGAATCTCACTCTATTGCCCAGGCTGGAGCACAGTGGCACGATCTTGGCTCACTGCAACCTCTGCCTCCCATGTTCAAGCAATTCTGCCTCAGCCTCCTGAGTAGCTGGGACTACAGGTGCACTCCACCACACCCAGCTAACTTTTGTATTTTTATTAGAGACAGGGTTTCACCATGTTGGCCAGGATGGTCTCGATCTCTTGACCTCATGATCCACCGGCCTCGGCCTCCCAAAGTGCTGGGATTACAGAGCATCAGGTTTATTAGTCAAACTCTACCACATACAGTGTAGTATGCTGTCCCACGTACATTTAAGTGGTCTGAGTCCCTGGTAACTAGCAACAAATCAACATTAACTGATTTTTAGCAGAAGCAGAATTTATTAACAGAATATTGGGGGTGTAAATCTCGCTTGCATCTTGGATTTAAAAAGAAAAATAATCCGTGTTTATAGCAACATTATTCACAATAGCCAAAAGGTGGAAACAACCTAAGTGTCCACAGACAGAGGATCAACAAAACGTGGCATCGAGAGAATGGACTATTACTCAACCTTAAAAAGGAAGGAAGTTCTTTTTCATTTTTTTTTATTTTTGTAGGTACGTAGTAGGTGTATACATTTGTGGGGTACCTGAGAAGTTTTGATACAGGCATGCAATGTGAAATAGGCACATCATGGGGAATAGAGTCTCCATCCGCTCAAGCATTTATCCTTTGAGTTGCAAACAATCCAGTTATGCTCCGTGAGTTATTTTAAAATGCACAATTAAGTTAGTATTGACTATAGTCACCCGATTGTGCTATCCAATAGTAGGTCTTATTCATTCTTTCTATTTTTTGTGCCCGTTAACCATTCCAACCTCCCCACCCCCGACTCCCCACTACCCCTCCCAGCCTCTGGTAACCACCCTTCTACTCTTTTTCTCCATGGGTTCAATCGTTTTGATTTTTAAATCCCACCAATAAGTGAGAACGTGAGGTGTTTGTCCTTCTGTGCCTGGCTTATTTCCCTTAACTTAATGATCTCCAGTTCCACCTAAGTTGCTGCAGATGACTGGATCTCATTCTTTTTTATGGCTGAATAGTAGTTCATTGTGTATATGTACCACATTTTCTTTATCTGTTCATCTATTGATGGACACAGGTTGCTTCCAAATCTTACCTATTGTAAACCGTGCTGCAACAAATACAGGAGGGCAGATCTCTCGTCAGTATCCTGATTTCCTTTCTTTTGGGTACATATGCAGCTGTGGGCTTGCTGGATTATATGGTAGCTCAATTTTTAGTTTTTTGAGGAACCTCCAAACTATTTTCCATAGGGGCTGTACTAATTCACGTTCCCACCAACAGTGTAGGAGGGCTCCCTTTTCTCCACATCCTCGCCAGCATTTGTTACTGCCTTTTGGGCATAAGCCATTTTCACTGGGTTGAGATGATAGCTCATTGTAGTTTTGATTTGCATTTCTCTGATGATCAGTGATGCTGAGCACCTTTGCCTATGCCTGTTTGCCATTTTTATGTCTTCTTTTGAGAAACGTCTATTCAAATCTTTTGCCCATTTTTTGATCAGATAATTACTTTTTCGTATTGAGTTGTTTGAGCTCCTTATCTATTCTGATTATTAATCCCTTGTTATATGGGTAGTTTGCAAATATTTCCTCCCATTCTGTAGGTAGTCTCTTCACTTTGTTGATTGTTTTCTTTGTTGTGCAGAAGCTTTTTAACTCGATGTGATCCGTTTGTCCATTTTTACTTTGGTTGCCTGTGCTTGTGGGGTATTGCTCAAGAAATCTTTGCCCAGACCAATGTCCTGGAGATTCTCCCCAATGTTTTCTTGTAGTAGTTTCATAGTTTGATATCTTAGACTTAAGTCTTTAATCCATTTTGATTTGATTTTCTTGTATGGCAAAATAGTAGGTAGGGGCCTAGTTTCCTTCCTCTGCATATGGATATCCAGTTTTCCCAGCACCATTTATTGAAGAGACTCTCTTTTCCCCAGTGTATGTTTTTGGCACCTTTGTCAAAAATGAGTTCACTGTAGACGTGTGGATTTGTTTCTGGGTTCTGATAAAATAAAGAAAATTTTGACATATACTACAATGTAAATGAACCTTAAGGACATTATGCTAAGTGAAATAAGCCAGACACAAAAGGACAACTACTGCGTAATTCCACTTACATGAGGGACCTAGAGTTCTCAGATTCATAGAGACACAAAGCATGGTGGTTGTCGGGGGCTGGGGGAAGGAGGAAATGGGTAGTTGCTGTTTAATGGGTACAGAGTTTCAATTTTGCAAGATGAAAAATGTTTTGGGCTAGACTTGGTGGCTCTTGCCTGTAATCCCAGCACTTTGGGAGGCCGAGGCAGGAGGACTGCTTCACCCCAGGAGTTCCCAAGACTAGCCTAGGCAACATAGTGAGACCTTGTCTCTACAAAAAATTTAAAAAGTTTAAAAATCAGCCAGCCGGGTGCGGTGGCTCATGCCTGTAATCCCAGCACTTTGGGAGGCCAAGGCTGATGGATCACCTGAGGTCAGGAGTTCTAGACCAGCCTGGCCAACATGGTAAAACTCCATCTCTACTAAAAATACAAAAGTTAGCTGGGCGTGGTGGCAGGCACCTGTAATCTGAACCCAGGAGGCAGAAGTTGCAGTGAGCCGACATCATGCCATCGCACTCCAGCCTGGGGGGACAAGAATGAGACTTTGTCTCAAAAAAAAAAAAAAAAAAAAAAAGCAGTCAGGTGTCATGGCTTGCACCTGCGGTCTTAACTACTAAAGAGGCTGAAGCAGGAGGATTGCTCGAGCCCAGGAGGTCAAGGCTGCAGTGAGCTGTGATGGCACCGCTGCATCTATTCCAGACTGGGCAGGAGAGCAACTCCCTGTCTCAAAAAACAAAACAAAACAAAACAAAACAAAACAGAGAGAGAGAGAGACAAAGAAAAAGAAAAATGTTTTAGATTGGCTGCATAACAATGTATATGTACTCGAACACTGCTGAACCATACACTTTAAAATGATAAGATTTTAAAAAGTTGTAAAAATCAGCTAAAGAAAAGTACCTTTCTTTCTTTTTCTTTCTTTTTTCTTTTTTCTTTTTTTTTTTTTTTTTTTTTTTTTGAGATGGAGTCTCATGCTGTCACTTGAGATGGAGTCTCACTCTGTCACCCAGGCTGGAGTGCAGTGGCAAGATCTCAGCTCACTGCAAGCTCCGCCTCCCGGGTTCACGCCATTCTCCTGCCTCAGCCTCCCCAGTAGCTGGGACTACAGGCACCCACCACCACGCCTGGCTAATTTTTTGTATTTTTTAGTAGAGATGGGGTTTCAGCATGTTAGCCAGGATGGTCTCAATCTCCTGGCCTCATGATCCGCCTGCCTCAGCCTCCCAAAGTGCTAGGATTACAGGCGTGAGCCACTGTGCCTGGCCTCTTTCTTTCTTTTTTAAAAAATAATGTCAATTTTTATTTTGGATTCAGAGGGTACATGTGCAGGTATGTTACATGAGTATATTGTGTGATGTTGGGGTTTGGAATATGGATGATCCCATCACCCAGGTAGAGAGCACAGGACCCAATACCTAGTTTTTCAGCCCACAACCACCCCCCTCCCTCCTCTAGTGGCCCCAGAGTCTATTGTTCCCATCTTTATGTCCATGTGTACTCAGTGCTTAGTCCCTCTTATAAGTGAGAACATGCAGTATTTGGTTTTCTGTTCACGCATTAATCACTTAGGATAATGGCCTCCAGCTGCATCCACATTGCTACAAAGGACATGATTTCGCTCTAAGAAAAGGAATTTTCATTCTAGGTTTAACATATTGCAAATACTAAGCAACGGGTATTCCAGAGCTCCAAAAGTATTTACACCAAATGTGTGTTTCAAAATATCCTTAGATGAAGCATATTGAACTTGGGCCTGCATTTGAAATGGAATGTTAATGAAAGTTGAGTACTGGGATATTTGAAGCCATCTAAGAAATTTTCAATTTATGTGTGAATTAGTTTCCTATAAAAGCGATATTAAAAGGTTGATTACATTGTCCCCAAAAGGTAGTCATAAAGGATATTTTGGGGAAAGAAGGAAGATTTGAATATGAACTATGTTCGGTGATATTATACCAAGGTTGTGTTTCTTGGATGTGATGGTGGCATTGTGATTATGCCAGAGGATGTTCTCAGGAGACACGCGCTCTTTTAACAGTGAAGCGTCATAACATCGGCCATGTACTTTCAAGCAGTTCGACAAAAGGAAATATTTTATATAAAAAGAGAGATCAAGCAAATAATATATGGGCTCTCATTATAGTATTCTTTTATTTATTTATTTATTTTAATTTTTTTGAGACAGAGTTTCACTCTTGTTGCACAGGCTAGAGTGCAATGGCACCATCTCAACTCACCGCAACCTCCACCTTCCAGGTTCAAGCGATGTTCATGCCTCAGTCTCCCAAGTAGCTGGGATTACAGGCATGTGCCACCACGCCCAGCTAATTTTGTATTTTCAGTACAGACAGGGTTTCACCATGTTGGTCAGGCTGGTCTCAAACTCCTGACCTCAGGTGATCCACCTGCCTCGGCCTCCCAAAGTGCTGGGTTTACAGGCATGAGCCACTGCATCCAGCCACTTTTATATTTTAAATGTAAAGTGTTTGCGGGATCATATGGGGGTCACACAAAAATCCAACATGGAGGAAGAACTAGACTTGAAAGATGCAGCCAAGAACGAGGCTCAAAATCACTCTAAAGGACTTGCCTGGCGAGGATACCACTCTCATCATCCCCCAGTGTGAGATGCTGCAGTTTGCACCACCGACCCTGCTGGTACCGAGCACTGGATGCCACTGCTACCTACACCCACTGTCATTGCTTCCCCAGGAACTCAATCTTACAACAACCTCCAATTGAGTAAATAAATCCCTCCAAGTGATGGTCACCTCTGGGTGTGCTGGCGCCATTAGAATTAATGTTGTGAACCTGATCAGCTAAGGACAAGACCAAGGTACACGGGGCAGGAACTTAAGGGCCAGGGATTTCTAATCACTCTTATTCTGAAGCAGCCAGGTGGCCTTTCCATCTTTAAGACACTTCATCTGGAGTAAAGAAATCTGTTCAAGTCTGTTTGAACTCTCAAGTTATAGAATTTTAATATACTTTTAGATGAGAGAGGGGAAAATGAGGAAAATAATAGGTTAATAAAATCTGCTTTTTCACTCTCCATTTCAAGGAAAGCTTTCATGTATTTTCATGGGAGTATTGTCCACATTATTCAGAGATCACTGAATTAACCAAAGTTCTTCTAGACTTAACGTCTTGGAACCTGATATAATAAATAGGACACAGTAGCTCTAATGTTTTATAATCCTGAAAAAATTACATAGAAACATTTTAACATATTTTAAAAAGACTTTTAGACAAGCCCCAGTTAGGGTTAACAGCACTGCTGTTCAGCCTTGTAGATAGCATGTATAAGAAAACGCTATTCAAAGATGCCCTAAATAGCCAATATAATTTATCCATAATAAGTTTATCATTACACTAATCCTTCGAGGTACAACTATGGCAAAATAAATTGAGGGTAGGTCGGGCGCAGTGGCTCACGCCTGTAATCGCAGCACTTTGGGAGGCCGAGGCGGGCGGATCATTTGCGGTCAGGAGTTCTAGATGAAACCCCATCTCTACTAAAATATGCAAAAATTAGCTGGGCATGGTGGCAGGCGACTTAATCCCAGCTACTTGGGAGGCAGAGGCAGGAGAATCGTTCGAACCCGAGAGGCGGAGGTTGCAGTGAGCCAAGATCAAGCCATTGCACGCAAACCCAGGGGATAAGAGCGAGACTTGGGCGGGCGCGGTGGCTCACGCCTGTAATCCCAGCACTTTGGGAGGCCGAGGCGGGTGGATCACGAGGTCAGGAGATCGAGACCATCCTGGCTAACACGGTGAAATCCTGTCTCTACTAAAAATACAAAAAATTAGCCGGGCGTGGTGGTGCGCGCCTGTAGTCCCAGCTACTCGGAGGCTGAGGCAGGAGAATGGCGTGAACCCGGGAGGCGGAGCTTGCAGTGAGCCGAGATCACGCCATTGCACTCCAGCCTGGGCGACAAAGCGAGACTCTGTCTCAATAAAAAAAAAAAAAAAAAAGAGCGAGACTTCTCTCAAAAAAAAAAAAAAGTTAAAAAAATAAAGAGAAATTGAGGGTGGCAGGACTTAAAATTCCCTGCTCACTTCTGACTGTCCCACTGCCACTTTGCAAAGTGTTCCTTCAACATGGTATGGGAAGAGATGTTATCAGATTCAAACAGGAGACTGAAAAATTTAGCCATCACATTCTCAGAGAGATCATTGGGATTTTGAGTGCTCAGACTTGGAGACAGAATCTTAGTGTGGGGAGAGCCAGAAGATCCATCATCTCATTTGAGGGGGCTTGGGGCCCTATTTGAGGAAGCAGGAAGGCAGATCGGTGCCTATTGGAAAGGGCGCAAACTCTAGAGTCAGACAGACCTGAATTTGAACAGCACTTGTAGCATCTACCAGAGTGGGGCCTTGGGTAATTTGCTTAAGTCTTTGGATCCTCAGTTTCTTCATCTATAAAATGGATTACTCATCTCATCACATTGTTGTGTCTATTAAATGAGGGCTCATTATGGAAAGTTCTTAGCACCACACCTGACATACAGTAGTGCTAAATAAATAGCAACTATTAATAAATAACCAAAGTTTCAAACCGTAGGCAAAGAAGAACAGAGACATAAATTTCCTCCAGACATAACGAAAACCATTTTGGCTACTGACTGACTGACATGTAAATCATTTCTAACCCTCTCAAAATAACCCACTTTGACGGGAAGTCATTTCTATGTCTAAATTGGACAAAGTGCACCCCTTTCACCAGGCTCCCCTTTCTCTGTGGGCTTCGTTCTGAGTCATCACTATGTCCAAGAGAGTATGAACAAAGAGGACTTTTAAACTGGCCCGTTTCCAGAATTTGAGTTTAAGCAATATTTATCAAATGTGAAACATGTGCCAGCCATGGTGCTAGACACAAGGGGATATAGAGGTGAATAGCCCTGCCCTCAAGGAGCTTCCAGCCTCATACAGCCAACCTGTGGACAGAAAAACTCTCATAGAATGTGGAACATTCAGGCTAGTAGGATAAAATAAAAAGTCCTAAATTGTATGGAGACTTTTAGACCCAATTTTTTTTTTTTTTTTTTTTGAGACTGAGTTTGCTCTTGTCAGGCTGCAGTGCAATGGTGCAGTCTTGGCTCGCTGCAACTTCCACCTCCTGGGCTCAAGCAATTCTCCTGCTTCAGCCTCCTGAGTACCTGGGATTACAGGCGTCTGCCACCATGCCCAGCTAATTTTTGTATTTTCAGTAGAGACAGGGTTTGACTATGTTGGCCAGTCTCAAACTCTTGACCTCAAGTGATCTGCCCACCTCAGCCTCCCAAAGTGCTAGGATTACAGGCATGAGCCACGGCGCCCGGCCTCAACCCAAACTTCATTTATATATTTTCAGCATTTTATACTACTCTTCAACTTAGTTCTTTTTCTTAAAAATCAAACACTCAAGCAGAGAGCGGTGACTCATATCTGTAATCCCAGTACTTTAGGAGGCCGAGGCAGGCGGATTGCCTGAGGTCAGGAGTTCAATACGAGCCTGGACAACATGGAAAAACCCCGTTTCTACCAAAAATACAAAATTAGGCCGGGCGCAGGTGGCTCACGCCTGCAATCCCAACACTTCGCGAGGCCGAGGAAGGCGGATCATGAGGTCAGGAGATCAAGACCAGCCTGTCCAACACGGTGAAACCCTGTGTGTACTAAAATACAAAAATTAGCCAGGTGTGGTGGCACAGGCCTGTAATCCCAGCTATTCAGGAGGCTGAGGCAGGAGAACTGCTTGAACCCTGAAGGTGGAGATTGCAGTGAGCCAAGATCACACCATTGCACTCCAGCCTGGCAACAGAGTAAGACTCAGTCTCAAAAAAAATCAAAGCAAAACAAAACAAAACAAAAAAACAGGCATGGTGGCGCGTGCGCGTGCCTGTAATCCTAGCTACTCAGGAGGCTGAGGCAGGAGAATTGCTTGAACCCGGGAGGCAGAGGTTTAGGTGAGCCACGGTTGCGCCATTGCACTCCAGCCTGCGTGACAAGAGCGAAACTCCATCTCAAAAAATAAAAATAAATAAATAAATAAAAAATCAAACATTCAGCAAATGGGCTTATGTCTAATGTACATTCAAATGAGAAAACAAAACCCACCACTCTTCGTTTGCTTAAAACTGACCGTCTTTGTCTCAATTGTGTTAAATTTACAAGTGCTACTAGTATCAAAGGAGAGGTACCTAATTCCGTCTAGAGATGTCTGTGCTGGTGTTCTCACTCATAGGTGGGAATTGAACAATGGGAACACTTGGACACAGGGTGGGGAACATCACATGCTGGGGTCTGTTGTAGGGTGGGAGGAGCAGGGAGGGATAGCATTAGGAGATATGCCTAATGTAAATGACGAGTTAACGGGTGCAGCACACCAGCATGGCACATGTATATATATGTAACAAACCTGCACGTTGTGCACATGTACCCTAGAACTTAAAGTATAATAGAGAAGAAGAAGAAGAAGAAGAAGAAGAAGAAGAAGAAGAAGAAGAAGAAGAAGAAGAAGAAGAAGAGGAAGAAGAAGAGGAGGAGGAGGAGGAGGAGGAGGAGGAGGAAGTCATCCATGCCGGAAGGATCTCTCTGTAACACTCCGGTGGTCCACTGTGCCTGCCAAAGGGCAGGATTGCACTCACAACTACAGACACAATTTGCAGAGTGCTAATGAATTGGACTGCCTGGAAGGTCCCCAGTGAAGGATGCATTGATTGACCCTCTACTGGTGAAGCTGGTCCACAGAGGGAAGCAGCAACCTTTCCCAGGACAATCCTAGGATTACAAATTGTGTCCTGCTGGATGCAGTGCCTCACACCTGTAATCCCAGACTTTGGGAGGTCAAGGAAGGAGGATCACTTGAGCCCAGGAGTTGGAGACCAGCCTGAGCAACAAAGCAAGACTCCATTTCTACAAAAAACAAAAATATTAGTCGGGCCCATGGCAGGCACCTGTAGTCCTAGCTAATCAGGAGGCTGAGGTGAGAGCATCCCTTGAGCCCATGAGTTTGAGGTAGCAGTGAGCTATGATCACGCCACTGTGTGCCATCCTGGGGGTCAAAATGAGACCCCCATCTCTAAAAATAAAAAAGTAAGTTGTGTTCTTTTTCCCCAGAGAGACACTGCTATTTATCACTCCTATGAGAATTGGTATAGTGCAATGGCTAAGAGAAGGTACTTGGAGTCAGACTGCCTGCCTGAGTTTGAATCTCATCTTTATGATTTACTAGTTATGTGATCTTGGACAAGTTATTAAACTTTATGTGTCTCAGTTTTCTCATTTGTAAGATAAGATTGATGGTAATAGTACCTAGCTCATAGGGCTGACAAACTCTTCAATTAAATATTTACTTCTTTTCCTTTATAATATACACTTGACAGGTTTAAATCCAATGGGCTTAAATTGAGAATAGGATAGCGACAATGTCAAGCCTGCTTAATTGTTTCCATCTTTGTCTTAATTACGTTAAACCTGACATCTGTAGCCCAGTGCAACAGTCCTCAAATTGGGTCCTGAGAGGAGCATCACCTGAGAACTTGTTAAAAATGCAAATTCTCGGGCGGGCCCTACTCCAGCCCAACTGAATCAGAAACTCTGGGGATGAAACCCAGAAACTCAAGCTTTAAGAAACCATCCAGGCTGGGCGCGGTGGCTCCTGCCTGTAATCCCAGCACTTTGGGAAGCCAAGGCAGGCAGATCACCTGAGGTCGGGAGTTCGAGACCAGCCTGGCCAACATGGTGAAACCCCATCTCTACTAAAAATGCAAAAATTAGCCAGGCATAGTGGCATGTGCCTGTAATCCCAGCTACTAGAGAGACTGAGGCAGGAGAATTGCTTGAACCTGGGAGGCGGGGGTTGGAGTGAGCTGAGATCATGCCACTGCACTCCAGCCTAGGCAACAGAGGGAAACTCCATCTCAAAATAAATAAATAAATAAAATAAATAAAAAGAAAGAAAGAAAGAAAAGCAAGAAACCATCCAGGTAATTCTAATGCTCACTAAAGTTTGAGAACCACTGGCTTAACCTTTAAGATGAAGGGCTCTGGAACCAGCCTGCATGGATTTAAAGCCAAGCTCTGCCACTTTCTAGCTGTGTAAACTTGAGCAAGTTGCCTAACCACTGTATCCTGTAGTTTCCTATCTGTAAAATAATAATAATAACAATTACTTAAATTTTTAAAAAATTACAATAGATAAATCGATATGAGTGACTTCTTAGGATTATTGTTAGATTCTTAGGATTATTGTTAGAATGAAGTGAATTGGATAAATGCTTACATCAGGGTACAATTAGGAGATGGAAAACAGTGAGTTGTTTTAACAGTGAGAATTTAATACAGAGAATGCTTAACTAGGTAATAAAGAATTAACAATGTAACTGAAAAGACAAAAAGAGAACAATAAGCTATCACAGAGGCGAACACTGCAGGAAGCAGCTTGTAGGGCTGAGGGAACAAAGGGAAGAGGTTGCTGTTATTAAGACTTCGAAGCTCAGAGGGGAGTCCCATGGGACTGAGACACAGACTTCTGAGGATGAGGTACCAGCTGGCCAGCAGCCATCTCTTCAGAGATGCAATGAGGCTGGCTTTGCAAATTGGAAAAACAGCAAGCTGGATTGAACTGCTTCTGCTAGACTGAAGAAGCAGTATTGCTGGATGATGGTGACAGGCACAGGAAGTCAACCAGAAATAAATGGAAAGCCAACGGGAAAACATCCCTTCTTTCTCATGTCTAATGTCCTTTATTAATAGAGCCTAACAGGAAGAAGGGGACAAAGGAAAGATGTAGTTTGCAGAATCCCAGCCCCTGCATCACACAGCCAAATATAGAAGAGGGGGAGATGAGTTTGAAGCTGAGAGACAAGAGTTTCGTCGCTGACACGGTGCTCAATAATTGTTAGTTATTCTAATCAATCGCTAGTATCAGAATTTTATTTCCATTACGCACATTTTTATAATATAATGAGGGCAAGCTATGGTCAACTATTTAAATAATTGAATACACATACTGGATCACTGCTAAAGCTGAACTAATGGCTGGCAGGCTGGAACAGCACCATGCGGCACGTCATTGTCCACTGATATACAGTAGTGTACCGGTGGCCTTCAAAATTGACCTATGAAAAGGCACCATGTAATATGTATGTGTGATATGTACGGGATATAAGAAAACTTAAAATTTGCAAATCAAGGAATCAGCGAGTAGTACCTCTATTTTATAGCTCAGGAAATGAGGGAGAAGTTGTTCGCCCAAGTCATGCAGCCAGTAAGTAGCAGAGCAGGGATTTGAGCTGAGGTCTGTACCTCTCTCTATTTCCTCTCTGTTGAATGAAGATGAGTAGCTATCCCACAGAGCTATTAGGAGGACTAAAGGAGTTAATGTATGTAATGGGTTTGGGACATAGCCTGGAGTATTACAGTGAGAGTTCAACAAATGTTGGTCATTGTTAAAATTCCGAGTCTGGAGCTGTTTCTATCATACCAGGCTATCCCATTCATGCACTCATTGTCAAAACTTTACAGCATTTGCAGGATGGAATTGCAAAGAAGAGAGATGAAGTTGGAAAAAATGGCTTTAAAAATTCTTTTAATCATAATTATAGACAAATACTTATTGAGTACCAACCATATATATGGTAATTGCTGGAGACACAACACTGAGACTGTCACAGCCCTACCTTCAAGAATCTCACCATCTCTTTGGGGACTTAAGCAGCAGAGATGATGCAGAGTGAGGGCTGTGATGGAGGGCACACTGGATGCTCCGGGAGCCTGTAACAGGGGAAACTGACCTAGACTTGAGGAAGCCAGAGAAAGCTTTCATGGAGGAAGTTACATCTAAGTTGAAAGCTGAAAGATACGTAGGAGATTGTTAAGCATTCTAAACAAAGGGACAAACAAGAAAAAAAAATCCTAGAGGAAAGAGGGAGCAAGAGGCATTCAGAGAACTAAAGGAAGCTGACTGTGGCATGGAGGGTGGGGTGACCAACAGGTAAAACTGGAGAGGTCCCCGGAGCCTGTTCCTGGAGGGATATGTGAGCCACAGGACCCTGGGCATGAACTGGAGGGCAGTGTAGGACACTGGTCTTTAAGAAAGTCAGTGACAATCAGATGTACACTTAAGATCTACCCTGGCTATGGTGTGGAGGATGGCTTGAAGTGAGGTAAGACAAGAGGTGAGGAAATCAGAAAGCTGCTTCCTACTGCCCACAGATGAGAGAAGACAGAGGTCTGAAACAGGGAAGGACTGAGGGGATAGAGAAAAGTGAATGGATTCAATAAATATTTAAAAGGTAGAGCTGATGGGATTCGGTAAATGATGCAACCTGGGGAGCAAGGGACAAGGTAGGAAAAACAGAAATCAAGGAAAACATCCAAGTTTCTACTTTGGGCATTGGACAGACATCCTTTACTGAAGGTGCAGGAGGCAGAGCAAGTTTGAGGAAGGAGATGATGGGTTTATGTTTACACAAGTTGAGTCTGAAGTAGACAAGGGTCATCTCGATGGGGAAGAACTGTAGGTAATTGGATTCTCTCTAGGCCATCACATGTCTCAGTTTCCCACTTCAACTGGTGACCGCGGTCCTCCTCTCTAAGCCGCAGAGCTCTCCATAAACCAACCAAGAAGCGCTTTGAGTACCACCTGTTGTCTAGATATTATTAGCCTCTCATTTTAATAACTAATAAATTTAAATTTGCTCTTCTCCAAAATTCATCCTAAGCAAGAACAGGATGTGGGTACAGTACACCCAACAGATAATTATGTATGTACTCTCACTCGATTTAAAATGAAACGATTGTGGCTTTTCTAATTCAATTCGGTTTTGGGGTTTTTTTGTTTGTTTGTTTCTTTTTTGAGATGGAGTCTTGCTCTGTCGCCAGGCTGGAGTGCAGTGGCGCGATCTCGGCTCACTGCAACCTCCGTCTTCTGGATTCAAACGATTCTCCTGCCTCAGCCTCTTGAGTAGCTAGGACTACAGGTGCGCGCCACCATGCCCAGCAAATTTTTGTGTTTTTAGTAGAGACGAGGTTTCACCATATTGGCCAGGATGGTCTCAAACGCTTGACCTCGTGATTCGCCCACCTCAGCCTCCCAAAGTGCTGGGGTTACAGGCATGAGCCACCTTGCCTGATCTAGGTTTTTTTTTTTTTCCTTAATGAAACAATTGTTATTCAATTGGTGGGTACTTTCTAAACTCAAACCAAAGTTATATTCTTTATTTTGCTACCACCATTCAGGATAGAGGGTCCCATTTTTCCGTAACATCTTCCTTGTCTTATTACTCTTCACAAAATTGAACACTACAGAATGGAACACCAATTATTTAAATTTGTATTCTTCAAAGGAAAATTTTAAGCTCCACAATGTGAAATGAGGTTTCCTAATCTAAGAATGCGGCAGGATCGGAATCAGAAAAATTATAGGTAGACCATGGCAATAAGTGGTTATTTTTAATTCAGACAACCCTACACACAGAGCTCTTCTGAATAAATTTTGGCCTGTGTTGGAAGATAGAGATCTAAGTGAAATTCTGGTCTTCTCCACAGAGAGTTAAGTATCAGTTTCTGGGGAGGAGGTAACAGTTTGTTCAGGTGTAGGCTTTTCCCAGGTGTGAGTTATTTTCCATGGAAGTAGGGGTGTCAGAGCCCAGGACAGAACTTTGAGCACGACTGCGCCTTTGAACACTGGGAGAATAGGAGAGCCACAACCCACCCAACCCAAAGGAATCTTATCTGTTGAGGTAGATTCAAGGTCACTTCCTCCAGGAAGCTTGCCTCGCTTACCCCTTTCAGGTTGGGTGAGATGTGCTTCCCATTTGCTCACAAGGGACCCTGAACTTCTCTGTCATGGCACTTGACACTCCTTTGGAAGTATCTGTTTGAGTGACCATTCCCCTACTACTACCACGGGCAATGTGAGGGCAGAGCTGTGTCTTGGACATTTGTATCTCCCCAGCATCAGGTATAGTGTCTGGCATATAGTATATGCTCAATAAAATCTGATAACTAAAAGAGTGGATGCCCTAGACACATGTTTCTCAAGCAACTCTATCATCAGTAAAGTCACTTTGATACTTACTTCCATACACATAAACATGTAATTTTATAAAATCCTATTGAGTTTTAGCTCCACTACTTACATTTGACCCAGTCCCTGAAAAGTTCTTTTTAAGAAAGGCTTTTATACGTGCCCCAAATAAATGGGTTTTCTCTGTGATCAGTGACTATATGAAGTTTTCCTTTTCTTCTCTGCTTTGATCCACCTCTGTGGGGCCCCATTTGTACATATTTCCATTCAAAAAATATGTATTGGGTGCATACTCCCGGTAACTGCTGTGCTAATGGTAGGATACACAGCATGATAGACCAGGCCCATGCCTTTGTGGAGCTTATAGTCCGATGTCCACTAGCACCTATTCACCTTCAAAACCCCAGAGACACTGAGACTGCCTCATGGGCTATATATACATATATATATATTTTTTTTTGTTTTTTGTTTTTTGAGACAGACTCTTGCTCTGTCGCCCAGGCTGGAGTGCAGTGGCACAATCTTGGATCGCTGCAACCTCCGCCTCCTGGGTTCAAGTGATTCTCCTGCCTCAGCCTCCCGAGTAGGTGGGACTACAGGTGCGCACCACCATGCCCAGCTAATTTTTGTGTTTTTAGTAGAGGCGGAGTTTCACCATGTTGGCCAGACTGATCTCAAACTCCTGACCCCAGGTCATCTGCCCACTTTGGCCTCCCAAAGGCATAATATATTTTTATCTTTGAAAATGCAATACGTTGATAAGGTAAACCCATGTTAATTCAGAAACATATGGAAATTTGCTCTCCAAAGTTAAATAACATCTGCTAAAGTATTTCAATTTTCTCAGAGCCACTGAGAACTGATCAATATCGAGGGATCCATATGAAGGTACATCCAAGTTTTCCTTGGGGTACCTGCTTAGGGGCTTCCCACCCCCATTACCACGTGAGGATGGCCAAAGGGGGACAATGATACCTACCTCATGTGGCATCATTTACTAAGGTCCTTCAATTGCCTGCTTAGATGCCACCCTTGGGCAAATTTGGGGAAGGTACCTCCGGGTAGGTATGTTAGAAAAAGTCACCCCTGGCCAGGCGTGGTGGCTCATGCCTGTAATCCCAGCACTGTGGGAGGCCGAGGCGGGCAGATCACGAGGTCAGGAGCTCGAGACTAGCCTGACCAGCAAGGTGAAACCCCGTCTCTACCAAAAATACAAAAATTAGACAGGTATGGTGGCTCGTGCCTGTAATCCCAGCTACTCAGGAGGCTGAGGCAGGAGAATGGCTTGAACCCAGGAGGCAGAGGTTGCAGTGAGCCGAGATCACACCATTGCACGGCAGCCTGGGTGACAGAGCAAGACGCCGTCTCAGAAAAAAAAAAAAAAAAGTAGAAGAAAACGGCAACCATTCCTCCCCCACAGATGCGGCCCCACCCAAGGGTACGCAGCTCAGTGGGCAGATTTTAATTCCAATCCACCCCCTCAGCACAGTCCCACATGGGGGCCCTGCCACCCACTTCCTGGCCCACTCATTGGGTGCAAAATCCATCCATGCAGTTACATTACAGGTCTTGTAAATGAACACTTATCACTAGGGAAAGCAGTTTTCTGGGAAATTATTAAGCTGTATGGAAATCATTTCCTAAGATTCCGGCAGCAGCCACAGAAACTTAAGCATGATTCAAACTCCTCAAACTTCTTCCAAGATTGCAACTTATTTCCTCCAAATAACTGTAACTCTTCAAAACCTGTGACTTCACCAAGCTCTCGGCAGTACAGAAATGGAAAATGAGCACAGTCTCCAGTCGTGCGGTTTGAAACCAAGGCCCTGCGCCTCCCTGGATAAGTATCAAGGTCAGTGTTCCGACAACTTGCCAAAGTTCTATCACTCAGGAAGTGTAGTCTACTGGCCTTCGAGTGCCTCAGAGCTTAAGTTCCCAATAAAGTCTCTTTTCTCAAGAAGCAGGTCAACAAATCCCCTCATCCTAGTCACTCACTATATTAAAATAAGCTACTCTCTATATCCTTTGAGTTCAACTATCTCCATGTGTCCATAAACTGGTAATGGTTCAGAGTTCAGGCATAAGGAAAATGCAGAATCTTAAGCATTTCCTCCATCACATCATTCAATAAACCTGACTTGAAATGTGGCTCAGTGTCAGCTGGAGTAGCCCTGCTCCTTTAAGGTCTAGATAAGACAGGTTCCAATCTCAATCCTATGTCCTGTGAAAAGTCCAGGACTCTCCCTGAGATTTCTGCAAATGGGGCAGGGCAGGGAGGACTGTGCACACAGCTCCTGCGGCTCTCAGTCCCTGCCTCCTCTACACTGATGATCTCCATTCTGCCCCCGGGGTTGTTCGTTTATCTAGGCGCTGGTGTTATTTCAGCAGGACCAGCCCTTACACCTGCAGGTTGCTGCTGTGAGGAGGCAGAGGGAGCTGCCCCGCGCCAGCTCAGACACTCCTGCAACAACTCCTTCTCAAAAGATCCTTTGTAGCCGGGCGTGGTGGCTCATGCCTGTAATCCCAGCACTTTGGGAGGCCGAGGCGGACAGATCACGAGGTCAGGAGTTCAAGACTAGCCTGACCAACATGAGGAAACCCCATCTCTACTAAATATACAAAAATTAGCTGGGCATAGTGGCATGCGCCTGTAATCCCAGCTACTCAGGAGGCTGAGACAGGAGAATCGCTTGAACTGGGAAGGTGGACATTGCAGTGATCTGAGATCACGCCCCTGCACTCCAGCCTAGGCGACAGAGCAAGACTCCATCTCAAAAAAAAAAAAAAAAGAAGTCCCTTTGCAAAAGCATCCAGAACTGGGCATATCTCACCACCCATACCTGACCCAGGACACCCTGGCCCTGCTTGTGTCTCTCCCTCCTTCTGCTCTCCCATCTTTTCAGTCACCACCAATCCCCAAGTGCAAATTTGCCTTAGGATTTCAGGTGAGCCATTCAGCTCCTCCTCAAGTCACCCAGGCTGGCCTTCAAGCAAACCCTTCAAGGAACAAATGGGCTATTTACTATTGAGCAGAGGCCTTGACTTCATAGCTGTTTTTCTCTAATGTTCATCCTCCTGAAAGACAGCTACCATTTCAAAGAGCCATTGACTCTTTGCTTTTGCTTTTCTGATGAATGATACAATGAAAATCAAGCACAAGGACTTCCTTATTCACCTTCCATAAACAGTGGAAACCTTCCCCCGCCCAAACTTTCTATTGCACGTGCCTGGCCTATGGTAAGTCCACTCAGCTTTTCCAAGCTTAGAATAAACTGCTGAAATTACAAATTGGCAGGTGGTTTGGCCCTACTGGTTTATAGTGCTAGCTACTTAGGTTTAAAAATGGAAAGGGGGCCAGGTGTGGTGGCTCCTGCCTGTAATCCCAGCACTTTGGGAGGCCGAGATTGCACCACTGCACTCCAGCCTGGGCAATAGAGTGAGACTCCATCTCAAAAATATATATAAATAAAAACAGAAAGAGTTTTAGTTTAAAATCCTGGTCAGACCAGGTCACAGCCCAAGGTCTGACAAGCCCCATTTGGTTGACAAGCTCTGTGTCAGCCTGTCTCAGGAGCGCTACTGCCTGGACATTGGGCAGCTTACAAATAGGGCAAGTGGCTGGCTTTGTTTACCCTCATGTCATTTTTGGCTGGACAGTCATTTTGCTCTTTCCTCTGATCCTTCTCTGCCCTCCCTCCCCACACATCAAAAGCCAAAAGGGAGCAGATTCTAATTTTCTACATTCTCTGAAAAAATTAAACACTCACTTTCCATGTGTGTATGTATACATACACATTCACACATATATATGCACATATGTATATGTATGCATACATATGTATGTTTGTGTATATACATGTGTTCATAGACTCCTAGAGTTCATCATAGTAATATTCAACCTTGGACAGCATGTTAAAATCACCTGAAGAACTTTTTTTTTCTTTTTTTGAGACAGTCTCCCTCTTGTCACCCAGGCTGGCGCAATCTCAGCCCACTGCAAGTTCTGCCTCCCAGTTTCAAGCGATTCTCCTGCCTCAGCCCCCCGAGTAGCTGGGATTACAGGCACGCACCACCACGCCCAGCAAATTTTTGTATTTTTAGTGGAGACAGGGGGCCGGAGGGGTTTCACCATGTTGGCCAGGCTGGTCTCGAACTCCTGACCTCAGGTGATCCACCTGCCTTGGCCTCCCAAATTGCTGGGATTACAGGCATGAGCCACTGCACCTGACCAGAACTTTCTCAAAGAGAGCGATGCCTGGACCCTATCCCAAACCAATTATATTCTTCTGTCTGGAAGTAGGGCCTGGGAAGGTGTGTTTTGTCTTGGTAGCTTTAAAACTCCCAAGGATGTATATCTAGGATTGAGAAGGAGGTCCTATAAGTCCTTGCTAGTCAAGTCTGACCAGCAGCAACAGCATCATCTGGGTTGCAGAGTCTCAGGCCACATCCCAGACCTATTGAATCAGAATCTTCATTTTAACAGAGCCCAGTAATTCATGTGCATGTTACAACTTGAGAAGTCCCGATCTAGTCACTCTTCCGTTTGACAGATGAGGACCAGAGAGGCTGAGTGATTTCAGGGGTCATGCTGTTAACTGGAGACTCAAATAGGACTGGAACTCAGATTTCTTCACTACTATTTCCATCACATTATCATTGTTCAGATTTAGCCAATGGTTAGCTATTCCTCAAAAGTTTGTCATCTTTCTCAAGTTTATCACAGCTCTCTATGATTTCCTCTGTTCACACACACACAAAAATCACATGTAAAGAACATTTAAGATTTTATTTTCTGCTGGTAGAGGACAAAATGATTAGATGGCATGACAAAAAAAAAATGAGAAAGGCATCACAGATAGATATAAAGAAAAGGTGGAAGACATTTAGCAAAACGATTGCCACCTAATTTGTGGATCAGGAGACTGCAGGGCCATAGCTGATCTTGAATAAAAAGGACAAAGACTGCCTGCAATCTAGCAAGTGTGCATCTTGTGACAGCCCAGAACTCAGCATGGGTGAGACACCAAAGTCTTCATCTTGGACCTGAGGAGATCTAAAAAGTGGGGGAGGTTATTTATAGGCTTGTAAATTTCATAGGTATGTTTGGTGTGAGAAGAGTCCACATTTCATTATCACACATCATGGAAATGAAAAAAAAAAATCCTACAGATCCATAGAAGACAACGTTTTGCGGTCAGGGCGGTAGACTATGTCAGGAATTCGATCAATCCTACACTTCTACAGCCCTAGGAAACTGAGGGAGACCCCTCCCACCACGTTCCAGGCTCAACCTTCCAGATGCCACCCTGTACAGCTACTTTAAGCCCTCACACCCACCTCCAGAGTCACACCAGCCCCACAGGAACCCCCTCACAGATTTGCTATCCACAGCCTTCATGTTGCAATAGCCTCTTTGGCCATTCCTCACACTCTCTTCCATTCTGCTTACGCTGCTTATTTGGGGGATGACTTTGGCTCTCCGCCCTAGCCACGTGGCCTCAGGCTGCTTCAAGCAAACAGCTCTCCTCCATCTGACCTGACTGTGATCCTTGTACCCTGGCTCCACTCCTGTAAGTAGTCTCCAGTCCTGAGAATGGCATCAGGCCATCTGGACCCATCAGTCCCAGGCCCAGGAGCACTCACTCCTCCCTGAGTCCCTTGTCCCGCCTTCTTAACACCATGGAAGCACCTTCCCAGCATTACTGCACCTATAAGGCTGCTGAAAGAAGAGCCCTCAACCTTGCAGACTGAGAGCTGACTGATGCCATGGGGCTGACCCCAGTCGCTCCCTGCCCTGAAGCCTTTGCTGGGGTATTCTTCCGGCATATTAATACAGTTTGTAATTTCACAGCTGTGGTTCTCAGGAGAGGCAGAATGAGTGGTGTTTTTGGTTTGCCGCCGGCTGAGGATGATCCACATCCAAGGACGCATTCCTTATGTGATGAATACTGCTCCTCTGGCCATCTCTGGCAATAGTGAGCTTAACTAGCAGAAAACTCTTCAGTGAATGGCAAGGATTGCAGAAAAGTAACTCTCTGCCACTACGAGGGGATATGCTATCAGGGAAAATACCCCTCTGCAAAGACATGCAGAATCTCTCTTCCAGCCCCTTGGAGGCCCGCTCTCAGGAAGCCAGCTGGAAGCCAGGCCCAGTTTGGGGCTGCACCAGAGAAGGAGGCAGCAGCTGTTACCAGATAATTAAAGTTACGCCAAGTACAGACGAGTTCAGGAGGCTGATGTGAGACTCAGTCAGGGTCAGGCAGGACATGAATCAGCTCAGGCCTGTAAAAAACCATGAGCTATCAACAACGGACAGGAACAGCCTATTTAAGCAGTGTCCAAAGGTAAGCAAACTCTTTAACTGTAGGGATATAACAAGTCTTCCTTCATAAAGCACCAACACCAGATCCTCTCTCACTCCCAGTTGGCTTCGACTGGAGGCTCTTTTGGAGATATTGAGGAATTCCTGTGTCTTTTGTTATCAGATGATTTAACTAACAGGAAGCTCTTTTTCCTAGCTTGTGACATGATGAATGGATCAACGGGTGACATCATGAATAAGAGAGGGAAGTAGAAACAGGTGTCCTCTATGAATAGAACCAATAGCAAAGATTTTGTTTAAGGACAGTTGGACTTATCAAACAGTCTCTGAGAACCATACTGACAGTGAGTTTCAGGAATGCCCCAGTGAAGCTAGGGGTACGATCTTCATGGACTTCAGGGACCAAGAGCAACAGTCATGGAAACAGCAATTGTTTGTTAGACAGTTGCTGCTATGGTCAAGCGTTGTGTTATGTGCTGCATTAGGATTCTTGCTGCTGAGTAACAAAACCCAACTCAAATGGACACGTTGGGTATCAACCTTTACCCAAATTCATTTGAAAATAAACTTTTTGTATTAAAATACTTGGTTTCTCTACAAGGCTCAAATCCTCTAAGGTTTATAGAGATAGGAAGAGAAAGGTCAGACAGGCCTTGCATTTTATTATGCCCATAAAGTGTTTTAGCATGCTGAGTCGTAAGCCAAAAATCTACCAACATAATGATCATACCACTATTCATTGGGTCCTTTCCATGTGTCAAACCACTGAACCCAAACAACTTTGCAAAGGGTAATTTTGTCATAGATGATTAAGGTTCAGAGAGGTTAAGCAAATTTCCCAAGATCGTTAAGCCATACATGACAGAGATGGAATTTGAACCCAGGTGTCTCTGACCCCCAAAGCCCATGTGTTTTCCACCATAGCATATTGCTTAAATAGTCATTGGCATCTATTGCTATTTGCAATTTGAATTTGGTTGTGAAGGAGGGAATGGGGGTTAAAAACACACAATGGGGCCGGGTGTGGTGGCTCACGCCTGTAATCCCAGCACTTTGGGAGGCCGAGGTGGGCGGATCATGAGGTCAGAAGATCAAGACCATCCTGGCTAACATGGTGAAACCCTGTCTCTACTAAAAATACAAAAAAATTAGCTGGGCGTGGTGGCGGGTGCCTGTAGTCCCAGCTACTGGGAGGCTGAGGCAGGAGAATGGTGTGAACCCAGGAGGCAGAGCTTGCAGTTAGCCGAGATTGTGCCACTGCACCCCAACCTGGGCAACAGAGCGAGACTCCGTCTCAAATAAATAAATAAAAATAAAAAATTAATAAATAAACACACAATGGTATCCCCAAATTTCTCATCGCTTCTATGACTCACAGCACCTCGTCCGAGTCACCTTGGATCTTCTATTCGTTGGGGGTACACTAGACAGTTTTCAGCCTGAGGAGGTCTTGAGGGCTCCAGTGTAGGTACATGCTCTGATCGCAAGGATGGAGGTGTCCACCCAGGCCGTCTGCATGGAAGGGAGTGTCACTCTGTATGGCCATCAGAGGGTGGAATGCTTAGAGTATTACCCTTCTTGCCATTCTAGCAGGGTTTTCTTGGAGAGGGGCTGCCCAAGCCTTGAGAAGTTTTCTTATCTTTCATCTTCTAACTCAAAAGAAAACAAAATGACTTTCTGTTAACATCTAGCTTCGCCTGACCCTGAACATTCCCCTGTCCTTCTCTTCCCAGGTAACACAGTGGTGTAGGGTGGTGGCTCACTGAGTTGGAGGAAACCACACCTTGAAGCAACATCCTCTCCTCTGAACAAGCTTTCAGGTCTTGTGGTTTCACTCTGGGCTCATCTAACTCAGTCTACATAGTTCCTCCAGAGGACATTTACACATGGTTGGATGTTGCCCCTTTCATTCATTTATTCACTGAGTATTTATTGAGCACCTACTATCTGCCAGATGCTATTCTAGGTGCCAAGAATACTTGTGTGAATAAGACAGAAAGGTCTCTATCTCAATGAAATTTATATTGTGATAAAAGAGATAGACAATAATTACACAAATAGTAAGATAATTTAAATGTTTGATTAGTGCTATGGACAAAAGAAATATAGTGATTAGATAGAGAGTAACAGAGCGTGCAGGAGAACCTGCTTTAGAAAGAGTGCTCAGGGCCAGGCAAGGTGGTTCATGCCTGTAATCTCAGCATTTTGGGAAGCCGAGACAGGGCCAGGAGTTTAATACCAGCCTGGACACCACAGCAAGGCTCCGTCTCTACAAAATATAAGAAAAATTAGCCAAGCATGGTGGTGTACACCTGTAGCCCCAGCTACTTGGGAAGCTGAGGTGGGAGGATCGCTTGAGCCTGGGACTTCAAGAATGCAATGAGATATGATCATGCTACTGAACTCCAGCCTGGGTGACAGAGTAGGTCCCTGTTTCTAAGAAAGAAAAGGAAAGAAAGCCTGCTCAGAAAAAGCCTCCCCAAGAAGGTGATATTTGAGCAGAGATCTGAAGGTTGAGAAAGACCCAGCCTTATAAGAGTCAGTAGAGGAACATTCTAGGCAGGGAGAACAGGAAGTAGGCAAGAAACTGGGACAGTCCAGCAAAAGCCGCTGCAGCTTAGTGAGCAAGAGAGAGTGGTCAGTTTTAACAAAAGAGGAAGACAGGGACTAGGTCATGGAGGCTTTTGTAGGCCATGGTTAGTAGTTTGAATTTTATTCTACATGAAGAAGGAAAATAATAGAAGATTTAAGTAGAGTGGTGACATGCATGATTAGATTTAAATGCTTAAAAATCCACTCTTGTGGCCAGGCACGGTGGCTCACACCTGTAATCCCAACACTTTGGGAGGCTGAGGCGGGCGGATCACATGAGGTCCAGAGTTTGAGACCAGCCTGGCCAACATGGTGAAACCTCATCTCTACTAAAAATACAAAAAAACTTAGCTGGGCATGGTGGCACACACCCACAGTCCCAGCTACTCAGGGAGGCTGAGGCAGGAGAATCACTTGAACCTAGGAGGTAGAGGTTCCAGTGAGTCAAGATAGCACCACTGCTCTCCAGCCTGGGCGACAGAGGGAGACTCCATCTCAAAAAAAAAAAAAAAAAAAAAAGAAAAGAAAAGAAAAAGCAAAGAAAAGAAAAGAAAAAAGAAATCCACTCTTGTGATGTAGAAAACAGACTAAACAGGGAAGTGGAAGAAGGGAGGCCAGATGGGAGGGTTTGACTGTAGTCCAAGCAAAAGATTATGGTGCCTTGGACTAGGGGGTGACAGCAGAGATGGCAGGAAGAGGACACATTTGGGATATATCCTTCAGGTAGAATTGGTAAGACTTGGTCATGAGCTGAATGCGGGCAGGGAGGACAAGGGAGAAATCTAAAATGATTCCTCAATTTGGGGGTTAAGCAGCTGTTTGGAAGATTATGCTCTTTATTATATGATTTAACAAATTATATGGGAAAAATTGGAAAAAAAAAAAAAAAACCAGATGGTGAAGATGGGGCAGGGAAATTTGGGCATATTAAGATGCCTATTAGATATCCATGTAAAGTTGCCGGTGGCAATTGGATTCATGATTCGGGGGCCCAGACGAAATATTTGGGCTAAAGGTACACATTGGGAAGTCACTCCATAAGGAGAAGTTAAAGCCATCAAACGGAAAAAGAGAGAAGACCCAGGACGGGACTTGAGGCATAAGTTCATTGAAAGGTTGGATAGAAGAAGAAATAGCCAATTTGAATGGTATATTGAGCAAGAGGGAAGCACGTAGTGTAATCAGAAAACCACTTTATTCTTTTCCTCCACTACCTGTTCAAACCATCCCCTCCATGGAACTAGTTGTTCCCTGCTCCCTTGAACAAAATTGAAGAGGATTGTGTGACTTTTGTGGACATTCTTAAATAATATAAAGCCATCTGGTCACTGCTGGTCACAGAGAGAGAGAGTGTGTGTGTCTCATTTCAATAAGCATTATGAATGGTCCATGGTAACAAGAAAGTGTTCCAAATTCATGAAGAGTTGAGGCTCTCCACTCCAACCTGGCTGCCTCCAGTGGGAGTCAGCTGTCCTCTATTTCACCTGAACTGTGAAGTCCACTTTCCCAGCTCATTTGGCTGCCTCTCGTTCCTCTAGAATTGAAGCAGAGTGTGGAGGGAGAAAGGGACAGGGCAGGAAAGATCCTACTTGGCTAGTCTTGTCGTAAACTAGTAAGAGCTATCTGGACTTTCCAGGCGTCCAAGAATCTAGAGCTTATTCTTTCTCTTTTGGGATAATATTATGGTTTCTTCAGACTCATCTTAGGAAATCTTACAATGGCAGTTCCCATGCTGTAAGTAAATGTATCTCCTAGGGCTGGTCACTTACAATTCCTCCTTCACTGCCTTGGAATCTAATAGTATATCTCCAACACTTGTTTGTGGTTGGGTTTTTTTCTCCAAGCAGCCCTCCTGGGCATGATCTAAGAAAACCTCAAGCTTGCTTGCTTTCTCTATGTGTGCTACCTCAGGCCCGCGGGAAGCACTCATAAACATCATTTGCCCCGACATAGCACCGTCTCTTCTCCCTGCCAGTAGAGCAGCTAGCCGGCCAAGGGCAGACTCTAGTCCACTGGGCTCCACCCTCTAAGTGCTCCCCAGAAAGCCCCTTTCTCTACACTTGTCAGGAGGAGCAAGCATCCCCCACTGCTTCTGTACGATGGGGAAAAACTCATAGGGCACATCTCTCTAAACAAATTTTCTCTCCAATTTCTTAGGCACCTTGGTCTCATTAATCTCTCTTATAAGCTGGAGGTGTTTAATCAACCAAGGGACATAAAATCCATTCTTGGCCATGCTGTAAGTCCTGGCCAATCGTCTCACTCCTCACTTGGTGAGGATCATTTGCTCTAATTGTGTTGGGAAGACAAAAATTTAGGACAAAATAGGATGTTTTAAAATCCTGTGTACCCAACGCAGAAAACTGACAAACAAGCAGAGGAGAAAGTCAAGCCAGGAGATGTAGAAGAAGCTAATGGGTGCTCAATTATGTCAAATGCTTCTAAAAGGAGGAACACATTGAAGACAAAGAAATGCTCACTGGATTTGAAACCTTGTGCAATTCCATTTCAATGTAGTGTTGGGAACAAAAGGTAGATGTAAATGTTAGATACTTCCCAGAATCTATTCACTCCTTTTTCTTTGCAGACAGAACCTCCACTGTCAGCTCCATTGTAAATCCTCACTGGTTTAAACCAAATACCATGATCCATTTTTCTTTGCCAATGGCCATGTGATACCATTATTCTGGCCAACAAGAGGTGAGGGGATGTCTGTTGAAGGATTTCTGTGGAGATCTCTCTTTTTTTTACATTTTTTTATTTTTTGAGACAGTCTTGCTCTGTTGCCCAGGCTGAAGTGCAATGGCATGATCTTGGCTCACCACAACCTCCGCCTCCTGGGTTCAAGCGATTCTCCTGCCTCAGCCTCCGAGTAGCTGGGATTACAGGCATGCACCACGATGCCCGGCTAATTTTTTGTGTTTTTGGTAGAGACGGGGTTTCTCCGTGTTGGCCAGGCTGGTCTTGAACTTCTGATCTCAGCTAATCCGCCCGTCTCGGCCTCCCAAAGTGCTGCGATTAGATTACAGGAGTGAGCCACTGCGCCCGGCCAGAGGTATCTTTTTATCTTGAAAAGAGACACAAGAAGATCTCTGCCCTTCTCCCATTAGCTACTGTCATTTCTGCCTGTGACCCCCAGAGCTGTGGAAACCATCTTGGCACAAGCCTGAGAAGAAAGCCAAACTCCTAGAGGAGGGTGGAGTCAGGGGAATTGCCAGAGCCCCTGTCTGGAGCCTGCTCCACCTGTGGAGTTCTTGTCGCTTGAGCTAATGAACTCCCCATCTTACTTTACACAGTTGATTCAGAATTCTCTGTTATTTAATGCCAAGAGCATCCCACAGAAAAAGAGTAGGCTGAAGGGAGGTAAAGAATTGCAGGCAGAGTAACTCTTCTGAGTTGGTTTTCTGGAAAGAGGGACAGAGACATGGTCTGTCAGCTGCAGGGATATGAGGGATCTAGTGAAGGCTTTTCCAAAGATGAGAGATATAGTAGCCAGTTTTTAAGGAGGTGGGAGGATTCCATAGAAATGGCAGATGGTACAGCTACAGCAACAAGCATCCTCTTGCCACTCACTGAAAGTGGAAAGCCTTTCCTGGAGTCTTCTTTTTTTTTGTATGTTTGTGTGTGTGTGTGTGTGCGCGTGTGTGTGTGTGTGTTTTGTTTTGTTTTTGTTTTTGTTTTTGTTTTTGTTTTGAGATGGAGTCTCACTCATCACCCAGGCTGGAGTGCAATAGCAAGATCTTGGCTTACTACAACCTCCGCCTTCCAGGTTCGAGCAATTCTGCCTCATCCTCCCGAGTAACTCGGATTACAGGGGCCCACCAGCATGCCTGGCTAATTTTTGTATTTTTAGCAGAGACAGGGTTTCACGGTGTTGGCCAGTTGAACTGACCTCAAGTGGTCCGCCCACCTCGGCCTCTCAAAGTGCTGGGATTATAGGCGTGAGCCACCGCGCCCCTGGCCATCCTTTCCTGGAGTGTTCTGCACGGATCTTGCTGATGCCCCTACAAGGAAGAGCTGCCAGTTTTCACAATATTGTGGCTACAACTGCTTGTATGCTCCCTCCCCAGTGACCTGTGGATGGAATCCCTCCAGCCATCTCTGAGCTCTTTCTTTAGAGAAGAAGCTGATCCCTGCAGGGTTGATCTATATCTCCAGGATAACCTCTGCTCCAGAGGGGCTGACAGGAGCGCAGCTTTTTATTCTCTTGAGGTTCTTCCCAAGAAAAGCCCAGTCTTATAAATTGTTACTTTCCCTCCAAAGAAATACAGATTATCCAAGAATCTAGCTTGCAGTTATTTGGTTTGTCTTCCAAGCTGCACCTACCCTTAAGCCCCACTTCACCTGGGTGTGCAGACCAGCTCAACCTAATGAAGTTTGTTGTTACTTAACCCTCCCCTTAACGTTCGACTTTCCAATTATAATTGCACAGAAAAATATATACACCTATGCCTGTTGGAGTATTAACTCCTCTCCCCCAAAGGTGGGAAGTTTGGCTTCGCAATCAGCAGCTCTCTCGCTTTCCTAGTCACTTGAATTCATATGCAAATTAACGCAAGTTACAAAGTCTCTACCCAGGGGAACAGAAACATTCAGTCTCAGCTGGGGCGTGAGCTATATCAGGCCACATATTTACTGAACATCTAAATAATGATCTAAAAGGGCATTGCTGTGAAGCATTTCCAGTAGAAATATGACAACAATGCAAAGGACCAAGTCGAGAACAACGCTGATTTGCCTTTCTATTGCTTCCTGTCCAGAGTAACGATTTGTTCCATATTTCACTTCCCCTCCTCATTTACCAGTACAAGAAGATACTTAACATAAAATGTTTAGCACCCGTGCCATGAGGTACAATTATCTACACTCAAATAGCAACACCTGGTAAAAGCCAGTCAACTGAGTTTCATTTCCTTATGAAATTTCAACAATTCGTTAACTAAAACATTACATTGGCCAAAATATTTTAAACATCTAAAACTGGCTCCCTCTGTTGGTTAAATTCAAATGGACGTACCGAGTCTTGTTTTATGACATTGAAATGGAGCAGGGACCCCTCGTAGAGGACTGTGGGCCCCTCTAGCATGGAGATGAAAAAAAATCTTGAGTTTCTTCAAGGGAAATTCCAGGCACCTAGCTAACCCTGAAAAGTAAATGAGCAAATTGATAAGCAAAAAGGAAACAGTAGCTTAAAACAATAACCAAGGAATCGTGAGAATGCTTGGTTTCCAACAGAAACATCTTAACATATGTCCCCGAGTTTTTTTCAGAAACCTGGACCCCCACCAAAGGGATCCACTGGCACGTGAACCTCAGACAAGGGGGAAATGAGGACTGAACTCCAACACCCCTTCTTTGTTCTAAATTTCTTCCTCAGGGTCCTGGCAGAGGTCACACCCACAAGCCAGTGCTAACGGTCTTTTCTGCTGATGCCAAATTTTTAGCACCTCCTTAATGTATATGGTTTGGATCTGCATCGCCACCGAATCTCACCTGGAATTGTAATCCCTGGTGTTGGAGGTAGGGCCTGGTAGGAGGTGATTAGATCATGGGGGCGGAGTTCTCATGAATTGGTTAGCACCATCCCCTTGGTGCTGTTCTTGTGATAGTGAATGAGTGGGTTATCATGAGATCTCATGTAGAAGTGTGTAGCACCTCCCTGCTCCCTCTCTGGCTCCTGCTCTGGCCATGTAAGATGTGCCTGCTTGAGGCCAGGCGCAGTGGCTCAGCCTGTAATCCCAGCCCTTTGGGAGGCTGAGGCGGTTGGATCACCTGAGGTCAGGAGTTCGAGACCAGCCTGACCAATATGGAGAAACCCCGTCTCTACTAAAAATCCAAAAATTAGCCGGACACAGTGGCGCATGCCTGTAATCCCAGCTACTTGGGAGGCTGAGGCAGGAGAATCACTTGAACCTGGGAGGTAGAGGTTGTGGTGAGCTGAGATTGCACCATTGCACTCCAGCCTGGGCGAGAGTGAAATTCCATCTCAAAAAAAAAAGATGTGCCTGCTTCCCTTTCACCTTCCACCATCATTGTAAGTTTCCTGAGGCCTCCCTAGCCATGCCTCCTGTACAGCCCATGCATGGAACCATGAGCCGATGAAACCTCTTTTCTTATAAATCACCCAGTATCAGGTATTTCTTTATAGCAGTGCAAGAACGGACTAATACATTAACCAATCACAAATCAGGAAATCTTTCAATTGACCTGTGACCTGCAAGCCCAGACTTCAAGATAGCCTTCTCTTTCAGGCCAAGCCAATGTATAGCCTCCATGTACTGACTTGAGAATGTGCCTGTAACCTCCGCCTCCCTGCCTTTAACCTTTACCTATAAGCCATCTAGGGGGTTGGGTCTGGAGCATGAGCTACTCACTCCTCCTTGCCTGGCACCCTGCAAATAAACTCCTTCTTTTCTCCCACTGCAAACCTCAGTGTGGCTGTTTTGGCCTTACTATGTCGAGCAAGCAGACCCCAGTTTGGTTTGATAACGACATTTTCTACTAATGTAGTTTTGGCTAAAATTCAGACTGTGTAGGTAAAAAGAAATGAACAACATGGTCACTTTAAAAAATCTCTGCACTGACTCACGCCTGTAATCCCAGCACTTTGGGAGGCTGAGGCGGGCGAATCACGAGGTCAGGAAATTGAGACCATCCTAGCTAACACGGTTAAATCCCATCTCTACTAAAAATACAAAAAATTAGCCGGGCATGGTGGCGGGCACCTGTAGTCTCAGCTACTCGGGAGGCTGAGGCAGGAGAATGGTGTGAACCCAGGAGGCAGAGCTCACAGTGAGCCGAGATTGGGCCACTGAACTTCAGCCTGGGCGACAGAGCAAGACTCCATCTAAAAAAAAAAAAAAAAAAAAAAATCTCTGCACTTACCTGGAAACATTAGAAATGAGATTTTTTTTTCACTTAAGACAGTAATTCAAACTACTGAGTCATGTGTGAAAATGTTAATAATTTTATGTTAAAACGTATTAAATTTTCATTTATTTATTTTTAGAGATAAGATCTCACTGTCACCCAGGCTGTGCCACTCATAGCTCACTACAGCCTTGAAATCCTGCGCTCAAGTGATCCTCCCACCTCAGCCTCCTGAGTAGCTAGGACAGGGTCTCCCTGTGTTGCCCAGGCTGGGCTTGAATTCCTGACCTCAAGTGATTCTCCAGTCTCAGGCTCTCCATTAGTTGGGTTTATAAGCTATTCAAGCATTTTGCATTTGATCTTAGCCAAAAGGCCAAGAAGTGATATTAAAGCATTTTCATAATAAATTTATTTTCCAGGCATAGTATATTAAAATCTGCACCTGAATATGCTTCATACTTTTAAGATTTGCTGCCTCAGCCCCATGCACCCAAGTCTTAGCAAGCATGACTATAGCCACCAGTTACCTGGGCATGTCAGCAGCTTCAGAATTTTTGAAGCTGTCCTCACCCCCTTATCTTGATTTAACATTCTTCTAATTCTAACGACCCAATTTGTCTCTCCTCTCACCTTCAGGCCATCAAGCTCCAGAAGATTTTCAGTAAGGGATATCATCCTCTCAATAGTCCAAAGGCACCATTCTACAGGGGATCCCTAGACTGCCCATCAGTGGGATAGGAAGGAGGTGAAACCTGCCTGTTTCCCTTGGACATGTCTAGATACTAGTTTCACTAAGTCACAGAGTCACCCTCTGGCACTGACAGCTAGCACGAGGTGAAGACCCACAGAACCACCAATGCCCCATTGTCAGTGGGAAGCAATTACAGAAGACTGACCTTCATTCATTTTCCCCGAAAGATTTGGAGTCCTGGGCTCTTGAGGTGGGAGAGGTGTTAGTGCTAGTTAGACAGTCATGAGCGGGGCAAGAGAGGGCTCTGCCCCCACCCACTAGGAATGTCAGGTGGTGGTTCAGCAAGGATCACATTGTCTCTCTAAAAGTGATAAATTGGCAGCTGGCACCAGGAAGAGGCCATTTTCTGATGGTCCACACCTGTTGCACTAACATGTTAATTGAATGCAGATGCCAGGGAGAAGCAACTTCCCGGCCATGTGCATTGACAAAATGGCAGAGTATGACTTTCTGAAGCACTCCACAGGAAAAGGAAAGGAAGCCTCAGATGGGCATGCATACAAATTTCCTAAACACACTGTGGTTGCCCACCTCCCAAGGGTAAGGAGGGCACTGTGCATGTGGGCAGCCCACCCTAAGGGAAGAATCATGGGAAAGGAGCCAACGTACAAAGCCCTAGGATCAAGGTTAAACACCGCACTTGACCTTCATGTGGCCACTGGGGTCTCTTCCAAGTGCATCTTTCTTTCCTACTCTAAAGTATTTTATTAAACTCCTACTCCTGCTCTTAAAAATATATATATAGCTGCCTCAAATTATTTCTTAGAGTTAGATAGCTATTAATTAACTAATGAATTTTGTGATGATCCATCTATTCGTGGGAGTCCTCACAGTGAACATCAACAATGCACGGTTGTAGGAGACTGCTTTGGGGGTTCGCCTTAGAACTGCCCTTTCCTACAGAGGTCATTTCCACAGACATGTTATTTTTGACTTTTTTGGCTGCAATTAATTGATGCAAGGATAGACACCTGACCAAGCTGGGCCAATCAGATTGTCTCTCCTGGAAATCTGAAATCTGACATAGCCATTCAAGTCAGGCTTTATAGGTACTTAAGAGGGTGTATGGGAGGCTGAGGACACAAAAAAGCACAGGGGAAAAAATGATGCACAATCTCAGAAAGAACAAAAATAGAAGAGCAGGGAGCCTCACAAAGAGAGGTGAAGGAGGAGGAGACAGCTTGGTTTCTGGTGGCCTTCCAACACCCATTTCTGGTGCTTCATGAGACTCTCTGTAGCCCCTGTGTTCTGTGAAACACCTTTATGTTTTGTGTTTTCTGTCTCTTCACTTAAGCAAGTTTGAGTGAGTTTCTGGAAGTTGGGATCAAATCTTCCCTAATGTGACAATGGGCCCTCAGGGTTTGTTAAAGCATGAAGGAGAGCCAGCAGCAGCAGCAACGCTACATTCCCACGATCTATGCTTGCTGAGTTCTTGGGTCTGCTCTGTGTTTCTTTGATGTGTTAAGTACCTATACAGACCAAATAATGCTTTCAAAATGTTTCTAGTCACAACACACTGGCAAGAATATGGTTTGTATCATGACTTAGTTGATACATTGTCATGCATAAATATTTGAAACAAGAGTACTTGCCACAGTACCTGACATAAGGTAGATGCCCAACAAATACTTGCTGAAATAATTACATGAATAAATGAATACAGTATGAGAAAACAAAGGTAAGGCCATGAATGCTTACGTTGACTTTGGAAAAAGAAAAGTCAGGCCGGGAGCGGTGCCTTGCACCTGTAATCTTAGCACTTTGGGAGGCCAAGATGGACAGATAGCTTGAGCCCAGGAGTTTGAGACCGGCCTGGGCAACATGGCAAAGTGTTGTATCTACAAAAAGACAAAAAAGCAGTCAGGCATGGTGGCACATGCCTGTAGTCCCAGCTGTTTGGGGTGTTGAGGTGAGATGATCACTTGAGCCCAGGAGTTAGAGGCTGCAGTGAGCCATGATTGCACCACTGCACTCCAGCCTGGGTGACAGAGTGAGACCCTATTTCAAAAAAAAATAGAGAGGGAGAGAAAGGGAAGGAGGGAAGGAAGGAAGGAAGGAAGGAAGGAAGGAAGGAAGGAAGGAAGGAAGGAAGGAAGGAAAGCAGGAAGGAAGGAAGGAAGGAAAGAAGGAAGGAAAGAAGGAAGGAAGGAAGGAGAGGGAGAGAGAGAGGGAGAGAGAGAGGGAGAGAGAGAGAAAGAAAGAGAAGGAAGGAAGGAAAAAGAAAGAAAGAAGGAAGGAAAGAAAGAAAGAAAGAGAGAGAGAGAGAAAGAGAGAAAGGAAGGAAGGAGACAAAAAAGCCAAGCTTAACAAGCCAAGTTTATAACTATCTTTAAAAATTAAAATTAAAAATCCAGAATAAACTAAGCAAAGAAAAGACAAATACAAAGAATTTAAAACTATAGAAATCTTAATTTTTATTAATTTTAATTTTTAATCTTAAAAACTATAGAAAATTTGTTTTTATAAAATATTAACAAAATTTTAAATCTCTAGCTGAATTTTTAAAAAGGAAGATCACAAATAAAAAAGAAAACAATCATTGTTTTAATTTAAGAAGAACTATTACTTATATCCTATTAAACTGAATGTTAAATAGGCAATTAATAAGTCCTTATATAGATATTACTTTGCATAGCTCCTGATGAGAAGTTTATTCTCAATCGTATTTTTATTCCTCTGGACAGCATGTGCCCTCTTTTTCTCTGGTTGCTTTTACATTTTTCTTTTTATCACTTGTTTTTAGCAATTTTATTATAATGAGCCATACCATGGTTTTCTTTATGTATATTCTGTTTGGGACTCATTGTGCATGACTTTATAGCTGTCATCAAAGTTAGAAAATACTTAAGTCATTATTTCTTCAAATTTTTTTTCTGGGTTTTTTCCCTTCAACTCTCTTCTCTTCTAGAACTTCAGTTACAATGACTGCTCATATTGTACCACAGGCCATACTATTCTGTTCATTTATTTTCAGTAATTTTTTCTCTGTGTGCCTAATTTTAAACAGTTTCTATTGTTACATCTTCAGGTTCACTGGGATTTTTTTTCTTCTGCAGTGTCTAATCTACTGTTAGTCTCATCTACTATATTTTTTATCTTATATTTTTCATCTCTGGAAGTTCCATTTGAATTCATTTTGGATATTCTATTTGTCTCTCATGTTTTCCTTTACCTTATTGAACATATGGAGCATATTTATAAAAGTTTTTTTAACATGTTTGTCCTCTAATTCTTCATCTCTGTCATTTCTGGGTCTGTTTCTATTGATTGATTTTTCTCTTGGCTATAGATCGTATTTTCCAGGTTCTTTGCATATCTGGTAATTTTTTATTGGATGCTTGATATTGTTGATTTTACATTGTTGAGTGCTGGATTTTGCTGAATTTCATCAATTAGTGTTGTATTTTTTTTTCTCGTGTGCAGTTAAGTTACTCTGCAGATTATTCAACCAAAGACCTATAGAGGTCTCTCTGTAAATATCCAGACTTCTCTCTTTATGCAGCTCCCTCCTCTACTGTACTCTGCCCCACAAGTTCCAGCTGCATTGGAACAAGCTCTGATTTATGTTTTTAACTCAGACAGATTGCTGGGTTCTGCTTGTGTTCTCTCTTCCTACACTGGGTTCTGGAATTTCCATCCAGGCGATATACTGGGTCAATTGTAGAACTCACCTCATTTGTTTCCCCTCTCCCAAGCATCACAGTCTGTACTGCCTGCCATCCAAATTCCAAAAACTGTTGCTCTCTATTTTGTCCAGAGTTCTAACTGCTAAAGTGGAGGATAAATCCAGTACCTATTACTCTGTCATGTCCCAATGCAAAGTCAACTCATTTCAATTAAAAGCAGAAATCAGACCAGGACCCCTCTAATCATCCCTTTTACTTAAAATACCACTAACAATATGGCCACTGTTGTTAGTCAAGACAACAGAATAAAAGAAAAAAAATTATTAAAGTGACATAGTCATGTAATTAGCAAATCCAAACAAACTATCTGTCTTAGGCCAACACTATTCCTGGTTATGCAAGTCTTGATGGGGTTCTTTCAGAGTTATGACTAAGAAGAGTTAAATGTTCCAGTCTCAACAAACAAGAGAGCTTGGGAATCCATGTACAGAAACCAGTGAGATAATGACCCACACTTCTCCACATATTTTAATCAACCCTTAGTCATGAAATTACAATCACGTTGTCCTATTATATTTCATTTTATTACCATTACGGATCATTTATGTCATATTTTTCTTATTTTTAACAGTGTATTGTTCCTATGCATTCACTATAGAAAAAGTTAAAACATCCAGATAATAAATAAAAATAGGCCGGGCATGTTGGCTCACGCCTGTAATTCCAGCACTTTGGGAGGCCGAGGTGGGCGGATCACCTGAAGTCAGGAGTTCAAGACCAGCTTAACCAACATGGAGAAACCCCGTCTCTACTAAAAATACAAAATTAGCTGGGCATGGTGGCAGGCGCCTGTAATCCCAGCTGCTCAGGAGGCTAAGGCAGGCTTGAACCCAGGAGGCAAAGGTTGTGGTGAGCCAAGATCATGCTATTGCACTCCAGCCTGGGCGACAAGATCGAACTCAGTCTCAAAAAAAAAAAAAAAAAAAAAAAGTATGAAGATTTGAACCTCATATAAAAGAACAGCTATCACCAGCCTCTGGATAAGCAATATTTAGAGATGCCTGATATCATTAGGAAAAATGCTTGACAAGTCATCTAGAGGAAAAATGGTTTGCCTCACTAACAATCAAAGATACACAAATATAAATATTTTAAAGGTATCATTATTGATCAGACTTTGGAAATAAATATGCCTAGATATTATATTTGCATTTCAAATTCGTCTTTTTTTTTTTTTTTTTTTGGAGACAGAATCTCACTCACTCTTTTGCCCAGGCTGGAGTGCAGTGACACGATCTTGGCTTAGTGCAATCTCTGCTTCTTGGGTTCAAGCGATTCTCCTGACTCAGCCTCCCAAGTACCTGGGACTACAGGCATGTGCCACCATGCCTGACTAATTTTTGTATTTTTAATAGAGACAGGGTTTCCCCATGTTGGTCAGGCTGGTCTCAAACTCCTGACCTCAAGTGATCAGCCTGCCTCAGCCTCCCAAAGTGCTGGGATTACAGGCATGAGCCTGTAATCAGCCAGAAATTGGTCTGATTTTTATCAGCACCAACTGGCTGGCTAGAAAGCTTTGACCTACTAATTTCACCTCTAGGAATGGAGCACTAAGAAAGCTTGCATTCTAAGCCAAAGTTTCTATACTAGGATTGTTCTGAATAGTTTAGAGAAGCAAAACCTTAGAAACACCAAAACCTCCAGCAACAGAACATAATTAACCAAAGAGATATTTTAACATGATGGAACACTTTATATAACAATATCAATAAGTTTGATAACCATTTCTTGAGCACTTGTTATGTGCCAGACACTGCATTGAGTGATTTAAATATCCTATTCTGTATTTGCATTTAATTGCTTAATATTTTCTATCTCAGGTAGATAATTGCAAATGAGAAAATTAAGGCTCAGAGAGTTATATAATGGGCCCAAAGTTACAATTAATAATAGTAGACAGACAACTCCGGTCTGTCTTACTCTAAAACCTTCAAAAACTCTTTCCACTTTATCGTGAAATTGCAGGATCCAAATATGGCAAACCCCAAAGGTTGAAGGAAAAGTCAGAAGACATAAACCTTTGAGACCAAAGGTTGTAGTAAACAAAATAAAATTCTCTATTACTGGCCACCCAAAGACATCTTCCCAGGAAGATTAATAATTGTGATTGCAATACAAATTTTTAACACTGGGCTATTTTAAAGTACCTAAATACCAGTATTTTTGTTTATAAACACCATCTTTTTTTTTTTTTTTTTGAGATGGAGTTTCACTCTTGTTGCCCAGGCTGGAGTGCAATGGCGTGATCTTGGCTCTCTGCAACCTCCGCCTCCCTGGTTCAAGTGATTCTCTTGCCTCAGACTCCTGAGTAGCTGGGATTACAGGCATGTGCCACCACTCCCAGCTAATTTTTTGTATTTTTAGCAGAGACAGAGTTTCTCCATGTTAGTCAGGCAGGTCTTGAACTCCCAACCTCAGGTGATCCACCCGCCTCAGCCTCCTAAAGTGCTGGTATTACAGGCGTGAGCCACTGCGCCTGGCCTATAAATACCATTCTCAAATGAAACCTTTATGCACCCTTCTTGGCTCTCTCTGCAAACCATTTCTCTATACCTGTTTTGTCTCTTTGACACTCTTGTCACAAATCCTCCCTCTTTTCCTATCGGTTTCTGCCAGACCCCTGACCCCTCCCATCTCTTCTAGCCATCACCCACTCCCCTCCTCTAAAAGGGCAGATACCTGCTGCTGAAGGGACAGAGCAAGACCCAGAGCAGGGCCATCTGTCCAGGGTTGGAAAAGAGAATTCAAAACTGATACAACACGTAGTCTTGAAAGCTCACTCCTAGGAGCTGGACAGGGCAGAAAGGTACTAAAGCAGGTGGGTCTGGTACCTCCAGGCGACTGCTGTGACCGAAGCCCTCCTTCCCCGGAACAGAGGGGACTGAAGGGTAAGGGGCAGCCTCACCAAGCGTGACCAGAGGCATGTTTTGTAATAGGTTTAAAACATGTTATATTTGAATACAATATGTAGTTTCAATGATTTTTATTTTATTTTTTTATTCTTTTTTTGAGACAGAGTTTCGATCTGTCACCCAGGCTGGAGTGCAGTGGAACCATCTTGGCTCACTGCAACTTCCGCCCCCTGGGTTCAAGCGATTCTCCTGCCTCAGCCTCCCAAGTAGTTGGGATTACAGGTGCTGCCACCACGCCCGGCTAATTTTTTTATTTTTTAGTAGAAACAAGGGCTTCACCATGTTGCCCAGGCTGGTCTTGAACTCTTGACCTCAGGTGATCTGCCTGCCTCAGCCTCCCAAAGTGCTGGGATTACAGGCGTGAGCCACAGTGCCCGACCTTTTTATTCTATTTTACAAATTCTGAGGTAAATACAAAATATCAAATTGCCATTAGGTAGACTAATCTGTATGCGTGTTGCTGATAAATAAGATTGCTTCATTAATTCCGAGGAACGGGCCCAAGATACCTCCTTTAATGGAAAGCATGAATTTAAAATGTATCCGGTGGGAGTGGGGGAAGCAGTAGATTTTAAAACAGGGTAAAGTCTGAGAATCATCAAGGAAAACTTCAAATACAGAATACTTCAGCGAGTAATAATGAAAGAGCAGAGGCTGGTCGCGGTGGCTCATGCCTGTAATCCCAGCAATTTGGGAGGCCGAGGTGGGTGGATCACTTGAGGTCAGGAGTTCAAAACCAGCCTGGCCAACATGGGGAAACCCCATCTCTACTAAAAATACAAAAATTAGCTGGGCGTAGTGGCAGGTACCTATAATCCCAGCTACTTGGGAGGCTGAAGCAGGAGAATCGCTTGAACCCGGGAGGCAGAGATTGCAGTGAGCTGAGATCGTGCCACTGCCCTCCTGCCTGGGTGATAAGAGCAAAACTCCATCTGGCGGGGCGGGGAGTGCAAGGGGGCAGGGGAAGAGAGAAAGATCTGCTTATATTTATCGAGCACTGTTGACAGAAGAGAGATGGGATTTGGTGAATTCTAATCCTAGAAAAGTGTACCTTATAATGGAGGATAAATTCTCCACACGTGGTCATAGCCCAGCAGAAGGATTAGGTGCACACACACACACACACACACACACACACACAGAGCAGACTGCACTCAAGAGGTACAAATACAAACAGGAAATGGCTTAATTTTTCTCCTAATGTCCTTTAACATGCCTTACTGGATCCCTTTTTTTAATTTTCTTTTGAGATGGAGTCTTGCTCTGTCACCAGGCTGGAGTGCAGTGGCGCACTCTCGGCTCACTGCAACCTCTGCCTCCCGAGTTCAAGCAATTCTCGTGCCTCAGCCTCCTGAGTAGCTGGGACTATAGGCGCACCACCACAACCAGCTAATTTTTGTATTTTTAGTAGAGATGGGATTTCACCATGTTGACCAGGATGATTTCGATCTCTTGACCTCGTGATCTGCCCGCCTCGGCCTCCCAGTGCTGGGATTACAGGCGTGAGCCACCGTGCTTGGCCAGCTGGATCTCTTTTTTTAGGCCCTGGACACCTCAGGAATATCTTAAAGTTTTTCAGGCTCTTGTGATTGTATGAATAGCCTCATTTGGGGATGTTTTAAAAATTCTACTCTGATGTAAACAAAGAAACTCACATCCAATCCCCCTCACCTCAGGCCTGATCTGTGGCTACAGGATCAACACTGAAGAAGATCAGCTGGGCTTGCGTGGCTCACGCCTGTAATCCCAGCACCTTGGGAGGCCGAGGCAGGCAGATCACGAGGTCAAGAGATCAAAACCATCCTGGTCAACATGGTGAAACCCCATCTCTACTAAAAATACAAAAATTAGCTGGGCGTGGTGGCACGCCTGTAGTCCCAGCTACTCGGGAGGCTGAGGCACGAGAATTGCTTGAACCCAGGAGGCAGAATTTGCAGTGAGCCGAGATGGTGCCACTGCACTCCAGCTTGGGTGACAGAGCAAGACTCTGTCTCAAAAAAAAAAAAAAAAAAACTGAAGAAGATGGATGCCCTGTGGGAGGGAACTCCATCAAGGCAGCTCAAATCTCACTGCCTATTGCAGAGTTCACTCTGCCAGGAAATTCATATAACTTTGCCCCACCAAACTGTGGCTCTCATTCCTTACCATGCCATCATGGTCTTCTCTAGCCTTCCTCCTGCCTTGATGATTTTCTAGGTAGGAAGCAAACATCGGCCTCTATGTTACTATTAACTACCTCCCACATCCCACCACTCAACCACCAACACCTCTGCAACCTCATAAACTTCAAAGCCTGCATGTCAGGCTTCCCAAGAACTCTCTCAGCTTTCAGCCCTGGCTCCACGGAAACACAGGGGCTGTGATTCCTTCTCAGCCCATCACTAGAGCACATGTCCTTCCCTGCTTCTAGGCAAGCAATCTGTAATCTGTAAGATTGCTTGCTTAGAACTCCTAGGCTTCTGTGCTTCTTGCTCCCTTAGAACTCCTAGGCTTCTATGAGGCTGAAGGTGGATGACAGAGGCTGATAGTCACAGGACCAGTTCTGCTATTTTTTAGACAACCTTGAGGGGATACCTAAAATCATTTTTTAGAAATAAAGAGGAATTCTTATCAGCTTTGAGGATTTAACCAAAATTATGAAATCCCATTCCATATTGTTTTACATTAACAATAAGAACCAATTAAGTTCTATTTCTTGATCTGGTTACTGTTTACTTGGGTGTGTTCTGTTTTGGTAAAATATATGGAGCTATGTGTTTATGCTTTATTTCTCTTTATTAGGTTATACTTCCATAAAAAGCTTACTTACAGGAAATTATCCAGGATTCTCCCCCAACCCTGTATGCTGGATTCTGTGCCAGCTATTTTACATCTCTTATCTCATGTAATCAGGCTGGCTACATTTATTGAGCATCTACTATATGCCAGCAGTATGTTATATTCTTTGTTTTCTTTTAATTTTTATTGTGATGTATAACATACACATAAAAATAATTCAGTTTAACAAATAGTTATAAAGTAAACACACATGTAACCACCACCCAGATGAAAAAATATATTGCCAGCACCCCAGAAGCCCCTTGTGTATCTCTTTCCAATCATAATCCCCTGCAATACTCTTCATACACATTATTTAATTTAATCCTCACAAAAATCCTGGGAAGTTATTACCAGTAGTTGCAAGCTGAAAAATTCCCAGAGTTCATCCAGACCTAGGAGACATTTGAGTTTAATCAACCAGAAAGAAGAAACTGTATTAAGCACCTGGGGCATTCAGTAAAGACCCCAGAAGGGCTACACCTTGCTTGTAGGACTACCCTAGTCCCAGAGTAAAGGATACTCTAGACCTAAAATAACAAAAGTGAAAAAGAAGCTTCAGACAGATCAAACTGATCTTCTAATAAATTAACTGTCTGCCAGAACAAAGTCCAACATACTTAAACAGAAAAAAGCAAAATTGAGCACTCAACAAATGTTGAAATGTCCAGCATCCAATCAAAAATCACCATAGTAGACAAGAATGGTTGTGTGCACCTGTAGTCCCAGCTACTTAGGAGGCTAAAGCTGGAAGGTTGCTTGAGCCAGGAGTTCTAATCTAGCCTGGGCAACATAGCAAGACTCTGTCTCTAAAATACAATTACAAGACATACAAAGAAGTTTTCTTAATTTTAAGAAGTGATCCATGACTAGAAGAAAAATCAGTCAGTTAAAAACAAACTCAGAAATGACAGAGGTGATAAAATTAGCAAAAAGAAAAAAAAGCAAAAACAGAGAGAAATGGGAGATACAGATACAAGCCAAATGGAAATTCTAGAGATGAAAAATATAATGTTTGAAATAAAAAATTTACTGAAAGAGTTAAACAACAATTTAGGCAGTGCAGAAGAAAAGATCAATGAACTTGGAGACATAGTAATAGAAACTATCCAAACTAAAGCACAGAGAGAAAAAAGATTGAAAAAACTGAACAGAGTTTCAGTGACCTGTAGGGCAATGGAAAGTTGTATAATGAGATTACAAGATGCAGAAGTGGGGGAGTGACCAAAATAATATTAAACAAAAATATTGCTCAAATTTTCCAAATGTAATAGAAACTATAAACTTGTAGCTTCAAGAATCCCAACAAACCTTCATGCAAGATAAATACACACACACACACACACACACAAAGCATATCACAATCAAATAGCTGGGGGGAAGTGATAAGAAGAAAATATTAAAAGTAGGCAGAGAAAAAACATAACATACAAAGGAAAGAAATAGAATGATCACTGAGTGAGACTCCATCTCAAAAAAAAAGAAGGAAAAAGAAAGCTAGAGTGGCTTTCTAAATATCAGGGTAGACTTCAGAACCTTATAAAAGGATGAAGAAAAACATTTCATTATGATGAAGTAAACAATTCATAAAAAATAAGTAACAATCATTGATGTGTCTGCACTGAATAATATAATTTCAAAATACATGCAGCAAAATTGACTAAACTGAAGGAGAAAGACAAATCCATAATTATATTTGGAGATATAAACACTTCTTACCCGATAGTTGGTAAAATAAGTAGTCAGAAAATCAGTAAGGATGTCAAAGATTTGAACAATACTATTGACCAACTTGACCTAGCTAACATTTATAGAACACATCACTTAACAAAAGAAGAAATATTTTAAGTGCACATGAAATAGTCACGAAGATAGACCATATGTTGAGCCATCAAACAAGAATGGGACCAGTAATGTTTTAAATTCTTGAGGCTTTTTGGATCAAGCACCTTAATCAGATATTGAGTATCAAGTCCCTGCTCAGTTTCTATGACACTGGTTTCTGCCCTGTTCTTCATGACCCAAGTCCTTCCAGAGGCTGAACTCAGCTTCTGAAGTCCAGGCCCTGCACCTATAGTTTCTGATACTTTCTGCTGATGTCCCTGGCACTGAATTGCTAGACTTGCTTGACCACTAGCCACTGATAGAACTTACTCCTTTTTTTTTTTTTTTGAGATGGCGTCTCCGTCTTGTTGCCCAGGCTGGAGTGCAGTGGCACGATCTCAGCTCACTGCAATCTCCGCCTCCCAGGTTCAAACGATTCTCTTGCCTCAGCCTCCCGAATAACTGGCACTACAGGCACCCGCCACTATGCCCGGCTAATTTTTGTATTTTGGCTCACGCCTGTAATCCCAATACTTTGGAAGGCCGAGGCGGGCAGATCACCGGAGGTCAGGAGTTTGAGACTAGCCTGGCCAACATGGTGAAACTCAGAACGTACTCCTTTTATCTGCCCCAACTTCATGAGTCCCTAAGCTCTGGTTCTAGCTACCCATAGTCTGACTCAATTATTCATTCAACAATCATTTATTGAGCACCCACTATGTGCGAGGCACAGAGCAAGATGCTGGAGATACAGCCACGAATAGGGCAGACATGATCCCTTTTCCAAAGTAGATAGTGTCCAGTAAGAGACACAGACAAGTAGCGAGACAATTACAAAGCACTGTGATATATCCTATGAGTGAGCAAGTCCAGGGAGCTTTGAAGGCACAGAGACTGAATACCTAATTTGGACTTCAGGTTTAAGAAAGACTTTCTGGTGGAAATAAAATCAAAGCTGAGACTTGAAGGATGAGTAGGAGTCAGCCAGAGGGTAGAAAATGTGGTACGTTGTTCTAGGCCAGTGATTCTCAAAATGTGTTTCCAGATCAACAGCACCAGCATCAATTAAGAACCTGTTAGAAATGCAAATTCTCAGGCCCTTCCCCAGACATACAGTCAGAAATTCTAGATGTGGGTTCCAGAAATATGAGTTCTAGCAAATCTTACAGGTGATTCTGATGAATTGTAAAGTTTAAGAATCACGACTCTAGACACAACATGTACAAAGGCATGGAAAAAATGTGGTCTTCTCCAAGCCATACTCAAATATGAGAATGGTGATCCTAGTGCCTATCAGAGATGGCAACACCAAACCTAGTTCAATTCTTGTTTAACAGAAAAATAGAATAGGAAAGAACTATTATTTGTTAAACAGAGAGTATATACCAGGCCCTATGCTTCACATTGTTTCTCTTATCTAATCCTTACTACATCCCTATTATTAATATGATATCCATTTTACAGCTATGGAAGTTGAGGTTCTGAGAGTTACAGAACTTGCCCAACCTCACTCAACTAGTAAGTACCAGAACTGGGATTTGAACCCAGTTCTCTCTGACTCTGGAACCCAGGGAATTTTCTATGCCAGCCCACTGCTTCCAGGAAAAAGAGTTGAAGATGAAGAGGTGAGGGCATTTCAGCAGCTTCACTCACTAAGACTCCTGGGAATGGAGCAGGCTGACACAGCAGCCATTGTTTGATGTCAAAAACTGGCTTTTTGACTTTATTATCATGCCTTTGGAGATGGAGCCCAAAATGAGCAAATTTGCCTTTAGGTATCAGAGAAGTTCCATATCAGATAATGATTCTGGCTATGCACTGGAGGAGTACTTCAGGGTCCCCTGGGCCTTAGACCAGAGCAGAACCAGCTCTATTTTGCTTGCTTATCAGCGGAAAATGTCCTTATATTAACATCCCTGGAAAGAAACATCTGATTAAAGGGCTTGTATACCAGTTGCCACCACATGATAATGAGATATAGTACTGTCAGTCTTTGAATGAAGATGAGAATAAAGAATTCCAAGTGTTCAGTGCTTAGCAGCAGAAAGAAGCACTTGGAAGAGGCATGATTAAACTTTTGTCTAGAGCAGTAATGCACGCTATGTGTGAGCAACGTGGGTTGAAGATCAACGGAGATAAAACTGCAGTGTTTGCCTCTCGAGTGGGCCCTGGAGTGTGCTGGTACTCATTCTGTTTTGTCTGTTTCACGTATAAAGAGCTGCTGGTCAACCTCGTCTATTTTTATCAGGATGAAAAAATTCACTGTGGCAGGCACCATGCTGAATTGCTCAAACCCTGAAGCTCAGCATGTGCTGAGATAATTTTGTTGATGTTTGCACAGAAACTGAGAGTCACCATTGGCACATGAAACACTTCTGCTGCCTTGAGCGCAAAATGGTCCCCAGAGGACAACGTATGTTATGAAGGATGGCCACCCATTCTGCTGTGGCTGTTTTGAACATGTCTACACAGAGTGCTGTGAAATCTGTGGGAACATATTAGTGTCGATCATGTGCAGATGACCTATGATGGGAAGTGTTGGCGTGCTGCAGAAGCATGCTTTTCTCGTGCCTAGCATAAATCCTTTTTGTTGGATATCTCTTCTTTCCCAAAGTCAGATTTATTACTCAAAAATATGCAACCTTGGGCTGGGCATGGTGGCTTAGGCCTGTAATCCCAGCATTTTGGGAGGGCAAGGCGGGCAAGTCACAAGGTCAGGAGTTGGAGACCAGCCTGGCTAATATGGTGAAACCCCATCTCTACTAAAAATACAAAAATTAGCCAGGCTTGGTGGTGGGCACCTGTAGTCCCAGCTACAAGGGAGGCTGAGTCAGGAGAATCGCTTGAACCTGGGAGGCAGAGCTTGCAGTGAGCTGAGATCACACCACTGCACTCCAGCCTGGGTGACAGAGCATTACTATGTCAAAAAGAAAAGAAAAGAAAAGAAAAGAAAGAAGAAAAGAAAGAGAGAGAGAGAGAAAGAGAGAAGGAAGGAAGGAAGAAAAGAAAAGAAAAGAAAAGAAAAGAACAAGCTAAAGCAAAACAACCAGAACCTTGCAAGTAAAAATTACTGACCTGATATGGACTGGGCACAAGATGAATAGTGTTTCTGCTCATGGCAACCACCCAGGCCCTGCAAACAGTAGAAGGCTCCAGAAATTGGATCTGGACCATGGGGCTTCAGGGTAGGCTAACGATCAAACACAGGGGTATGAAAATCCCTGGGGTTTTTGTCAGATTTGAAACCAGAGCAACGTGCTCAGGATTCTATGGATTCTTTGGCTTTGTCCAACATCACAGTAGCTTCAGAGGATGGATGAAGCAAGCTGAGGTCATCCTTATATTCTCTGCAAACTCTGAAAAAAAACGGAGGCAGAAGATTGTGAGAAAATCAGCAGTATGGAAACTTTGAACTCTGCTGCATGGAAGTACAGAGTCCTTAAAGAGTCTAAGTTCAAAATTTTGTCTAGAAAAAAAAAATCATGCCTGATGAAAAACTAGTACATCTGCCAGTACTCAGACAATCCAAGTCTCAATCCAGACCACAGAAGGCCAGATGATGTCATTGACAATGGAAACTGCAACATCAAGATCAGGCAGTGTCCAGTGAGTGACAAGACCTGGGTGTACCATTCTGAAGAGAGGGGATCCAGATCTCATCACCATTTCCACAGGAGAAGTAGAAAGTCCCACTCTGACAATATCCTGAACATTGTTACAGAAAGAGAATATTCTCCCAAGGACAGGCTGCAGCTTTACATCCCCAATAAGTACAGTAATTTATGTGGAATAAAAGGGCCCAGGAAATCCAAGCATACATCCAGAATGCCGATCTCTATAGACAGCATGCCCATCCACTTCCGACCATTTCTATGTCCCCAGGAGTGAAGAGGTTTCTGGGATTCCTGGTGTTCCTCCTTCTCGTCCTCCTCTTCCAACTCAGAACAAAGGGATATTTTCTTGAACAATCAGTCCCTCAACCCCAGCCACAGAGATACGCCTACTATAGAGACGCCCTTTCCAGTCCAACTCCCTGCCCATCAGCTTGGTTAGAGGACAACTAAATTCAAGAAGAAAAGCAGACACAAATGCAAAAACTATTATTTCTTAAGATAGTAGCTATGGAGGTAAATGTGTTTAAAATATAACATTAACCATCAAAATCCTATTTTTTTTCTTACATAAAACAGTTGCTAAAATAGTTTAAAGTGTTTTGCCTGTGTAAATGAGAAGTCAACGGCTGTTTACAGCATCAGATTAATGTTTGAAAGGTGAACTTTCTCCTGTTTACCCTCCTTAGATGGTACCTAACGGGAACATTACAGTTTTACACAGTGCTTTGGTCTCTGATCCTTAAGAGAATACTCAAGAAACTGCCTCGAAGTGATTGGACAAGGGTGTCGATTTTAGAAGATGGAAAACTCCAGCCACCTCGGAAAAGCAATAGTGTTTGTCATTCAGGTCAATCACATTGGCTGAGGTCCTGATTAGTCCATCTTATGAGGCAGAGGGCAAAAATTAACCACCTCTACTCAATCTCAGTTATGAGTTAAAGTCCTAGCTTTCCTCTCTCTGGGAATTTAGCCCTCTGTTAGGGATTAACTGAGTCCAGGGGACTCCAAATTAAATGGGGCTTAAACAGATTTAAGCAGAAAGCAGTTCTGTGTAGATCTCACCTCTTGGCTGCTTACCCTCCAGCATCTTGCACGTCCCAGATGGTGAGTCCCATCCATAATCCTAGCTACTCCGTAGGCTGAGGCAGGAGAATCACTTGAACCTGGGAGGCAGAGGTTGCAGTGAACAGAGATCATGCCACTGCACTCCAGCCTGGACAACAGAGTGAGACCCTGTCTCAAGAGAGAGAAAAAGGAATATGCCTATCTCAAAAGAAAAAAAAGGAATATGCCAAAATGTTAAAAGAGCTTCTCCCTCAATCCTTTATAAGAATTATGTTCATTTCACAGATGAAGAAGGAGAGTGGTTACCTCTAGAGATTTGTAATAGTGGGTGGCTTATTCCAATTATTCATACTGCTATATATTTTTCTATAATCCTACCCTTTGCTCTTATCCCAGGAGGTGGGAGGCAGGATCCTGAAAGAAAAATTCAAAGAATATCACTGAGACTCAAATATATCCCCCGTGCCCAATGGCACAGCACTGCCACCTGTCACGGACATTAGCCCTCTGGGGAACTAAGAATGGAAGTGGCATTGGACTTCCCTGAGAGATCTGGTCCCTTGAAAGCCTGAATAGACCATTCTGTAGGTGCAGCTACGACGACATTTGATTTACAATTTAATTTAATTTTTCAAAACCTGAGCTATCCCAGATCCAAGGCCACAGGACTGTGAGCTCCTCTCAGGGGAATCTGGAACTTTCCTGGTGCTGTCTCAGACCCCCAGCCTTCATTTCTGCCTTATCCAGTTCCCTGGTTCAGGATTACTTTGTAAATCAGAAAACGCAGCTTCCTTCTGTTGTTAACTGACCTGATAGTTCTTTATGCCCACAGCTCACCCAGATCCTGTTTGAGCCAGTTGGTGACCCAGCCATTGGCCACCATGCTCCTGCCTCCCTGGTCCCTACCCTGCTGGCCACCCACAGCCACCCCTCAGATTGGAGTTCCCACCAGCCAGCACTGTCACACCAGCTCTAGGCCCTGTACTCAGCACACATACAACACGATGTTTTGCTGGTGAAAGTAGTGATCCAGAGGAAGCAGTCAGATTTTATTACTGGTGGTGGCATAGACAGGAATTTGAACTGGTCCTGGCTATAGTTAATAACGCAGAAACTAGCTGAGACAATTCAAGTGCTTTTTATTTTTTGCTGTTTCTATCTCTTTGACTGCACTAGCCACTTTCTTTTGCCACTGAGCTTTGCTGTTACCATTAAATTTTGTCTCAAATGGAAATTCTTGGATTCTGAACAGAGTCAGATTCATCAGTTGTATCTTAAATGCCCCAGCTCCCAATGGTTCTTTCTTAAAATGTGCGTGCTTGTGAAATAAGAGAGGGAAATGTCTCCAGCAGCATTGCCAGCTCCCTGCCCCAGAGGACTCTAAATTTTATCTCCAACTCCTTAGGCTGCAAATTCTACCTACCATTAGGCTCTAAAGCAAATTTCATTTTCAGGCAACTTGAGGCATCTGGACCAGTAATTCAGGCCTCTGTATCCCTAGTGTTGTGTCTAGTTCCACTCTGAACTGACTAATGGAATGGAAATGACCTGTAACCAAGCCACTGCCATGAAACCACATGTGACCTGGATCTCCTGCCTGAGTCCCCAATGCCAGACTAGCCTGGCATCCCAAGGACATAAAGGCAATTACCCTGTAGGAGGGCCAGGTCCTTCTCAGTCGCTGTCACAGGGACTATGAGAGGTGCTGTTGTTGGTTGTTGTAAGGTGTTGTGAGCAGAGGGGAAAGGACACAACCTGGGGTCTTGGCTTAGCCCTGGCCCAAGCCAGAGGTGGTGGACCTTGGGTAGTAACCGAGGGATGTTCGTTAGCCAGACTTCAGGGGGAAAGAAGCCTGAGGGGCTGATCTCAAAACCACCAGCTGCTGGAGCTCTACCCTACCTCCTGCCAGGCTCAGAGATGGCTCCTAAATCAGGTTGTGCTTAATCAGCAGAGAACATCTGTGAACACAGCCAGGAGGGAGGGGGTCAGACAAAGCCAGTCTCCCTTCCACTTGCTGGGCCTCAGTTCCCTCAATTGTATTATGAGAAGATTGGATCAGGTGATCTCCAATTTTATTTCTCGTTTTGTGAACGCACTAGAAGGCCTATTCCATTCTATAATCAGACAGAACAATAATATTATCTAAAAGCGTATCTTGTGAGAAACAAATTAGATAATATGTGCAAAAGTGTTCTGTGAAGCAATGTCTTATGCTTATGAGATTAATTGCTATTAATTATCATAATTATCCTGCTCTTTCCCAGGCTGTTAACCATTATACTCTGTTAGTTAATGCTGCTATTACTGTCACTTACATCTTGCAACCCTATTGCTGTGTTCTCCTACACTGTCACAATATTTCACCCACCACCATCTCAGTCACTATCAACTTTAGCACCCTGTTTTAAAAAATAGGTTTTATTGTCATAATTCAGGAATGGCGAGGCCAAGGGATGAAATGACTGCCATTGAAAAGATAGTTCATCAATGAGAACACATGGACACAGGGAGGGGAACATCACACATCAGGGCCTGTTGAAGGGTGGGGGACAAGGGGAGGGAGAGCATTAGGACAAATACTAATGCTTCAAACCTAGATGACAGGTTGATAGGTGCAGCAAACCACCATGGAACATGTATACCTATGTAACAAACCTGCACATTCAGCACATGCCTTCCAGAACTTAAAATAAAAATATTTTTTTAAAAAAAGTTCATTACTCACAGTTCCTAAGAGAAAGGGGCACACTATGCCATCCAAGGCCACATGGGGAAGTACCAGGATTGGTCACAAGCCAGAGGGAGCAAAGGAAAAATGTGGGCAAGAGTCTTATCATGCTTTTCACAAGAAGAAATGGGCAAGGCAGAGCAAGCAGGCTTAGGATTGGCTAGTTTGAATAATTTCAGTGGGCTCTGGAGCATCAGGGTTGTCCCTGCTTGCCTGTTACCTAGCCCTGGGGTACCTGGAGCAGGGGGTTAGTAGCCCAAGTGTCAGAGCCTCATAAGGGAGGTGGTTGGGGTGTTGAGAGGAGTTAGCTAGCTTGCTTTAGGTAGACGGCAAGGTAAGGGTTTTTGGAGAGCTCTTTGTATAATCAGCAGGCTCCCCCAAAAAAGTTTATTCTCCATTTGTGGGCATAAACACGGTGGTGCCCCCTTTCTGCTGCACAAATCTTTCTTCTTTCGCTTACTAAACTTTAACTCCAACCTCACCCTTGTGTCCAACCTCCTTAATCATTTTAAACATAAAACAAAAAACTCCAGGTATTAAACAACAAAAACCTGACATCTTAATACATTGGCAACACTACAACAGTACCGTCTTCGGATTGGTTGGTTTGCCTATGAAAGGCATGCTCCTGGGCAGGTTGATTGCTATCTCTTAAGAATTAGCTAACCCCAGATAGGGAGTTCCTTTCAAAATCCACAAGGTCCCAAGCTGCCAAAGCATCAAAATAAAAAGACATGCTTACACGCCCCAGCTAAGTACTGTTCCTATCACAGTTAACCTGATTGAAAATGAGAGTTTGGCCGGGCGCGGTGGCTCAAGCCTGTAATCCCAGCACTTTGGGAGGCCGAGACGGGCGGATCACGAGGTCAGGAGATCGAGACCATCCTGGCTAACACGGTGAAACCCCGTCTCTACTAAAAAATACAAAAAACTAGCCGGGCGAGGTGGCGGGCGCCTGTAGTCCCAGCTACTTGGGAGGCTGAGACAGGAGAATGGCGTAAACCCGGGAGGCGGAGCTTGCAGTGAGCTGAGATCGCGCCACTGCACTCCAGCCTGGGTGACAGAGCCAGACTCCGTCTCAAAAAAAAAAAAAAAAAAAAAAAAAAAAAGAAAATGAGAGTTCACAGTTAAAAGAGGTCTTTCTCTACCCTTCAGTCTTCATTCAACAAGCATCTACTAAGCACCCACTATGTGGTGCACACTATGTTAAGCCCCCAAGTACAAAGAAGAAAAACAGTCCTTTTATTTAAGTAGGAGTAACATAATGAAACAAGTTACAACACCTGTGAGAAATGTTATGCTAGCAGGAAGCCTGGACTGTTCCATAATGGAAGAGGCCCCAAACAGCCTGAAAGGGACCCAATTCCTCAATGCCTCTCCTTCCCTCCCCTAACTCCATAGGTGGAGCTCAGGAAGACAACCTGTGGAAAAAGAGCTAAATTCTCTTCATCTTTTCCCATTGTTTCATCCAATAAAGTTCTTTAGAATAAAACCTTTGAACAAAATCTTTCTCTCTTTCCATGTCCTAGAACTAACCATAAGAAAATCATGCTTTGGGGCCAGGTGTGGTGGCTCACACCTGTAATCCCAGCATTTTGGGAGGCTGAGGCAGGTGGATCACTTGAGGTCAGGAGTTCGAGACCAGCCTGGCCAACATGGTGAAACCCCATCTCTACTAAAAATACAAAAATTAGCCAGGTGTGGTGGCATGTGCCTGTAATCACAGCTACCTGGGAGGCTGAGGCAGGAGAATCATTGAACCCAGGAGGCGAAGGTTGCGGTGAGCTGAGATGGTGCCACTGCACTCTAGTCTGGGCAACAGAGTGAGACTCTGTCAAAAGAAAGAAAGAGAGAAAGAGAGAAAGGGGAAGAGGGGGAAAGGGGGAAAGGAGAAAGGAAGGAAGAAGGAAGGAAGGAAGGAAGGAAGGAAGGAAGGAGGGAGGGAGGGAGGGAAGGAAGGAAGGAGGAAGGAAGGAAGGAAGGAAAGTAGGAAGAAAGAAAAGAAGAGAAAGAAAGAAAGAAAGAAAGAAAGAAAGAAAGAAAGAAAGAAAGAAAGAAAGAAAGAAAGAAAGAAAGAAAGAAAGAAAGGAAAGAAGGAAGGAAGGAAGGAAGGAAGGAAGGAAGGAAGGAGGAAAGAAGGAAAGAAAGAAAGAAAATCATGCACTGGAAACAACAAAACTATGTGTGTGCATGTAAATGTCCCTTGCAGAGTTGTGCAAATAGACGAAAAAACACCAACTGGATGCAACATCAGTATCTAAAACCAATGGAGCAGCTGAATGAAGTGTAGTATATCTGCTAAGGGACATTATAAAGCAAACAGAACTGTATACTGGATTAGAGAAAGCACCAAACCTAGGGTCAGACTTTCTAACTTCAACTTTTTGGGCAAACTGGTTAAGGATTCCAACTGTCAGTTTTTCCATTTGTCAGATGGGGATGGCTAATAGTAGTCACTACCTCATGACGTTGTGTGGAGATTAAATAAGATAATGCAGGTAAAGCATTTAAGCACCTGCAATGGTGCTCAGGAAATGTTGGCCATTATTACTGTTATTATTAATGTGAGGTCAAGGAAACAGGATAATTGGATGGACCTAATAAAACATAGAAAATGTTCCTAGTAGTCTTAAGTGAAAAAAAACAACAACATAGGCCTGGCGCGGTGGCTCACACCTGTAATGCCAGCACTTTGGGAGGCCGAGGCAGGTGGATCATGAGGTCAGGAGTTCAATACCAGCCTGGCCAAGATGGTGAAGCCCTGTCTCTACTAAAATTACAAAAATTAGCCTGACGTGGTGGTGGGAGCTTATAATCCCAGCTACTCAGGAGGCTGAAGCAGAGAATTGCTTGAACCTGGGAGGCAGAGGGAGCAGTGATCCGAGATCTCACCACTGCACTCCAGCCTGGGCAACAGAGTGAGACTGTCTCAAACAACAACAACAACAACAACAACAAAAAAAAAACACCACATAAAGCAGTTTGTAGACAAATTCTGAGCCTATGAAAAATATATGTGAAATACTTAGTTGGATGGATAGCATAATGTCATTATGAATAATATTTAATGAAATATTTATTTTAATGTTATTACAGATTTCTCTTTCTTAAAAAAAATGGAGAATATAGAAATTAAAATATAGGGGAACACTAGAAGCAATTATATATTAAGAAATTTTAAAAACAGCAAAAATAAAGTTGTCCTAGGAATCATGTCTGCAGAGTTGATGACCTTAAAGCATCTTCAAATTCGAGAAGGACTTTTTTTTTTTGAGATGGAGTCTCACTCTGTTACCCAGGCTGGAGGGCAGTGGCGCAATCTTGGCTCACTGCAAGCTCCACCTCCCGGGTTCACGAGTAGCTGAGACTACAGGTGCCTGCCACCAAGTCCGGCTAATTTTTTTGTATTTTTAGTAAAGACCAGGCTTCACCGGGATAGCCAGGATGGTCTCGATCTCCTGACCTTGTGATCCGCCTGCCTCAGACTCCCAAAGTGCAGGGATCACAGGCGTGAGCCAACGTGCCCCACCAAGGACTTTTTTTTTTAGCATGTAAAACCCCTCATTTATCTCAATATTTGGTAATAACATGCTGATAGAAGCTAGCTCCAAGTTGCAGATCAATGTCATTGGGACTGGGAAGAGGCAACCGATCAAGACAGACCAGACAGAAGGGAACAGAAAACCACCCATTAAATACTGACATGAGTTTATTTTGTATAGTATAAACTCAAATATGTAAAAGCACATATAATAGATATAAATAAACTATAAATATGGATATGAAGGACTAAACAGTAGTTGTCTTTGGGTCAGAAAACCATAGATGATATCCAGTTTCTTCTTTATGCTTTAGAAATTTTTCTACAAATCGTGTGTAATACTTTCAAATTGAGGGAAAAGGGACTTTAAAAACTATTAATTTATTCTTTTTAAAGCAAGGGATAATTAATGAGAAGATAGCAGGGAGCATGCACAAGCCAGCAATGTCACAAATGTCATAGTGCATGTGATTGTTTATTCTAAAAAGTCCCTGAGTTGGGAGCTAAAAATAGAAAGAGCTAGGGGCAGAATTGTGGGAGGCCAAGTGTCCCACCAGGAGGGCGGTGAGCAGGGAAAACTTCAGTTAGGTACAGGAGTGGGATGGCTTGGAGGGAGGGCAGGTTGGCTCAGGGCTGTCCCTGAGCAGTGGGGGCTGCAGAGGAAGAGGTGCTCCCCCAACGACCCAGGTTGGAAAGCCTTTGAGGACTGCATTACTTAAGAAGTGGGAGAGTTGCTGTAAAGGTTCGGGGTAGGACATGGGTTCAGTTTGATCCCAAAGTAAACAGCTGTGTCCTCCTCATATCCCATTAGCCTAGAAAGCTGGTTTTTCACTCCCTAAACTGTGATCTGATTTCTGGTCATTTGTAACCTCTGACTTCCACACAATTCCTTCCCAAAGAATTCATGGGCCCTCAGGTATGTCCTGAATTGGGTGTTTCTTGGACCAAAATAACTTTTCCACCAAAATTCCTTCAATCAAAAACTACCCAGTACTGGGCCGGGCGCTGTGGCTCACTCTTGTAACCCCAACACTTTGGGAGGCTGAGATGGGTGGATCACCTGAGGTCAGGAGTTCAAGACCGGTCTGACCAACATGGCAAAACCCCATCTCTACTAACAACACAAAAATTAGCTGGGCATGGTGGCACACACTTGTAGTCCCAGTTACTTGGGAGGCTGAGACAGGAAAATTGCTTGAACCCAGGAGATGGAGGTTGCAGTGAGCCAAGATTGCACCACTGCACTCCAGCCTGGGTGACAAGAGCAAGACTCCATCTCAGACAAACAAACAAACAAAAAACTACCCAGTACTTCCAAAATCAAACAGACCTTTGGAAATAGTTTAGCCTGACACTCTCTTGGGTGCAAGGAACAGTGCTCCTTTTAGATATGAGGAAACTAGGACCCAAGGGAATTAGGTGATTTGTCCAGGGTATCTGAGTGGCTGAGAAAGTTACGGTGGGGCTCCCCAGAACCCTTCTCTTTTTCTCTGTGTCTTGTTCCATTACCCCATGATGTTCTCTGATAAGAAACTTTCTTTGCTAGGATATGTCAATGCAACGTTATGTCCTGTCATAACAGTACTTAACCATTGCATCTTGATAGAATTACACTCACCATTATGTCTTGAGTGAATAATTCTTACTATTTATTGAGAGCTAGGTGCTGTTTTTTAATAAGCTGTCATTTAATTCTTATAAGAAGAAGATATTACTAGATTCTATTTTCAGACAAAGAAGTCAAGAATCAAAGCAGTTAAATAAACCACCCAACATTATCCTTTTGGTGGTACCAGAGCCAGGATCTGAATCCAAATCCAAAGGTATATTCTTTTGTCTTTTTTTTTTTTTTCTTTTTTTGGTTTTGAGACAGAGTCTCGTTCTGTCACCCAGGCTGGAGTGCAGTGGTGTGATCTTGGCTCACTGCAACCTGCACCTCCAGGATTCAAGTGATTCTCCTGCCTCAGACTCCCAAGTAGCTGGGGCCACAGGTGTGCGCCACCACACCTGGCTAATATTTGTACTTTTAGTAGAGACAGGGTTTCACCATGTTGGCCAGGCTGGTCTGGAGCTCCTGACCTCAGGTGATCTACCCATCTCAGCCTCCCAAAGTGCTAGGATTACAGGTGTGAGCCACTGCACCCAGGCCCAAAGGTAAATTCTTGACTCTCCATAAAGATATACTGTGGAGTTGACCTTGCCAGGAGCCGGTTCTTTGCCAAAGTGTACTCAGCATTCCTTAAAGGTTCTGTCCTTAATTTCTTCTTAATTTATTGGGAAAGTATCTTTTCTTCCATTAAAATGGCAAATTTTATGCATCAAGACATTATATTAGAGCTAAAATTTCTAAACTGTATTAACGCAAGACACTCCTATAGAGTTACTAGGAAAAAAAAATTTTTACTCTGGGTTTGTTTTTACTTCACGTGACTTCGCAAAGTATTATCATATTATAACACCATATTATAAGAATAGATTATGGTAATACTTTGCTAACTCACATCAAATAAAAACAAACCCAGGGTAAAATTTTTATGTGAACTATAAAGCAGAAATCTTTTTGTTTGTTTTATTTTCCATTAATACGGCAATTTTCACAAGTCTTGCATTATAAAATATCAGCTCTGGCATTTGAATTAATAAATAAAAAGCAAGGTGCCCTCCAACTTCTTACTAGTCTTCGGGACAAAGATCACTCAGAGTTCATCCTGAAAAGCATCTAAATTTAGAGATTTGCTGCCGGAGCAAAACTTTCATGTACCAGCAATAGAACCAGGCAGGCCTTCCAAAGTATGTCAGGCATGTGCTTGCGATGCTGTCACAAGCGGGGTCAAGAGGCTCTGTCCCTGTGTGCTGGTGACCTGGGAGCCCTCCTTGTTTTCTAGGCCAGTCTCAGAGCACTCCGGGGTTGGAAGCAAAAGAGGTTGTGCAATAATGAATACAGGTGCTTATTTTGATCATGAATCAGGCAAAAAAAAAATATTTAATATTTAAAAAAATATTTGAATACTACATATATGCACATAGTTTTTGGGTTTTTGTGTTGTTGTTGTTTTTTTAATGTCAAAAGGTTACTGAAAGAAATGTAGGTTTCCTCAATCCATGACTCCTCATTCCTTGGTCAGCAACCCAGAGGCAATCAAGTTTAAGCTCAGTTATTTGGCCTTTGCATGTAGATATTTTAAGAACAGAGGCTATTGCTTCTCTCCACCTGGTTGACAATCTCTCTTTAGAGGATAGGATCCTGGATGGGTGTTCGGAAAAGCTGGCTTTGGTTTCTAGGTTTTAAAATCATTTCATTTCGCCAGGGTTGTTTCGCCAGGGTTGTTTTTCAAATGTATGTAATAGAGGTTATATATTCTTTTACTTTTCATTTCTTTCCTTCTTTACCTCTCCTGTTCTTAAAGCAAAGGACAAATCACAGAGGACATAGAATTGGTGGAGGAGAAGGTAACAACAACAACTTTGGTTGTTATTGAGCATTTGTTATATCCCAGGCATGAGATATATATTTTTTTCTCATTTGATCCTCATAACAATTCTATAAAGTTTTTTTATCCCATTTTACAGATGAGAAAACTGAGGCTGAGAGAGATTGAGTAATTTACTCGGGGATATATAGCTACCAGAAGTAAAGCTAAATTTTGGGCCTAGACTCTTCAACTTTAAAGTTAAACTAGGAACACTGAGATTTTAAGTCTTTAGAGGGAGACAGAGGATATGAGTGTCAAATTGCTGAGTTTATATAAGAGAGTGAAAATGGCACCACATAGACTAGGGTAGTCCCTGGACTAGCCATGTGTAGAAACTGCTCTCAGATCTGCACTGGAGCTTTTGGGTGGTTGCATTGTTCTGAATGGGTGCTTCACAGGGAGGCTCCGATGAGCACAACCTTAGGTGAGATTACTAAATTGATCATTCTTGGGCTGGAGATTGTTGTTTCAGCCTTAACAGATGATTTCTTAAGAAACTGGATGGGGTCTTTCAAGAACAGAATAGGAGGTCAGCTGCAGACACCCTTGGATAGGTCCAACCCCTTCCCTTCATACCTACTACAGGGTTCCTGGGAGGGTTCCCCAGGCATTCAAGACCACAGGTGGACAAGACACACTCTCAGAAACTGCAAGCAGTTGGAGGGAGAGCACGGCCAGGCGCAGCAGAGAAAAATCAAGTTAAAGTTAGTGCATGCCTCCTAAGTGTCATGCAGGCAGGGAACCTTGGAGGCAAGAAACCAGGGATAAAGTCAAAGCCTGCTGGGATTCCAGCAGCAGGAATTCTGTTTGGTTTTGTTGTTGTTGTTTTTGTTTTTTTGAGATGGAGTCTCGGCTCTGTCGCCCAGGCTGGAGCGCAGTGGCATGATCTCGGCTCATTGCAAGCTCCGCCTCCTGGGTTCACGCCATTCTCCCCCCTCAACCTCCTGAGTACCTGGGACTACAGGTGCCTGCCACCACACCCGGTTAATTTTTTGTATTTTTAGTATAGACGGGGTTTCACCGTGTTAGCCAGGATGGTCTCGATCTCCTGACCTCATGATCCACCTGCCTCTGCCTCCCAAAGTGCTGGGATTACAGGAGTCAGTCACCGCACCCGGCCAGGAATTCTATATGGAGATGAAATCAGATGTCTGTGGGTCAGAATAAAGAGTGTAGCTAGGCCTGGCATCACAGTGGAGGAGGCATGCAGGTGTGCCTCACCCCTCTGAAGTCAGAACCTGGGGCTCATGGTGATGGCCACCACCTTATCTGCATCTACGTAGGTTTGGTCACACACAAAATCCTGAGGCCACTGAGGACCAGTCGCCTGGCACCTCATCAACTTCAACCGGTGAAGGCCAGTTTTAGGGACAAACCAAGGATTGCCACTTCCCTCCCCTCCCCATGAGATGGAAAGGCCCACTTCTTCCTTCAGTTGTGAGGAAGGACACCCTGTGGCAGATGGCACCCTTGAGGGAAAAAGCTCAGTGAAGGAGTCGGGAGAGCTCGCCTGCCAGGTGGCAGATTTCCTTGTTACCCAGATTTCAACACAGAAAAATTTCCAGCTATGTCTTTCCTTCTTGAAATTTATGCTGGTATCTTTGATCACAAGCTTTGCCTGGCCTAGTGGGGCCATAAGTGGCTGGGCTGGAGTGGGAGTGGGGTTCCAGAAGGACAATTCAAATTTTTCCTGGTATCTACATGGCTAGGAAGGGTCAGACCTCTTCATCCAATAGGGCTTCAGAAATGTGTCACCTGACCTCAACAGAGAAGAAAGGAGGGAGGGGTGGCCCTCAAGACTGAAGAGGCTCTGGTGCCTGAGCAGCTAGCCTATTGTGTTTGCTTTCCCCTTCACTCAACACTCTGGAGAGGGGAGTATTTTTGTAGCAGGCTTGCTGGGATGTTAAATATGTTCGAAGGAAAATGGGGCGGGGGTGGGGTGGGCAGGGATAATTGTATTTATGATGTTCTCTGGAGCTGTCTTGTTTGCAAGGTGATGAGTGTGAAAATACATATTACAGAAATAGAGATGGGAGGAGGGAGTGTGTTTGGGAAGAAGGTGGCAGAGATCACTGAAAGGGAGGAAACCCAAGCGTGAGGTTGGAGAGAGGCCCAGACAGAGGGTATCAGTGGGAAAAGAGGAGTGCTGAGGTGAGGGAGCAGAGGTGGAGATTGCTACGGAGTTTTGTAGCATGAGATGCCATGTAATTCTCTCTTCATGAAGCCTTCAGTAAAATCTCCATTCACCAATGCTTTTCAACTGGGATTTGTTATGAGAGAGGAGCTCCAAGTGCTGACCTTGTAGCTCGTCAAAGGACCCTGAGTGAAAACAGTGCAGGTGTCACTTTCTAAAGGACTGGAAGGTGTGCACTGCTTCGCAGCAGGTGGGGGAGAGAGGAGTGAATCAAGAAGACCCCACGAAAGAGATGGCACCTGAGATGGGCCTTAAAGGATGATCAATGTTTCTACTATAATTGGGGACAGGGGAGACCCCAAGTGCTGGAGGCCAAGAGGGGAGGCAGGGAGGTCTGAAAGTACTGGGGATGTCTAGGAAGTGGTTCAGACCACTGCAAGGGGAAGAGGCTGCAGGGGGAAAAATGAGTGGCTGGTGGAACTATGGATGCTTGGCCATTTTCAAATCTTAAGGGCTGTCATGGATGCTATGGAGAGCAAAACAAGGACTACTCTGAGGGGTTTGCAAGAAGACACAATATGGAATGATATACTCTATTCCTGAAAGGAGAGGAAATAAGTCTGAAGACTTTCTGGTTCCCCTGACTCCAACTGTCTACCTCTAGGCAGACTTGGGTTGTAAACACTGCACAAAATAAATCACATTATGGCTTTATCTCACTCGATTTCAGCAGATTCCCTCTGGACTTGACAGCTCTGCTTCTGTTCCAGCCCCCACTGAGGAAAAGGTTGCTACCCAACCACACTGAATTCTGGGATAGGCATAACCCCAGGGTCCTCCACCAATGCCAAGACCACCCATATTCTGGCTGCCTGAGGAGCCCCCACCTGCTGAATAGGCCTCTGCCTGTGTGCCAGGGCTTCCGGTCTCCAAGACTGCCTGCCTGTAGGTCCTCTTCCTCCCTCTCTCAGAGTTGTGTTTGATGACTCTGCACTGTCTGAGGACCTCATCGTGTAGGTGAGCCCCAAAGGGTCTACTGGCACTTTCTCTCTCTCTTAGTTCCCTTTAAGAAGTAGAGATCAGGGCCAGGCACGGTGGCTCACGCCTGTAATCCCAGCACTTTGGGAGGCCGAGGTGGGCAGATCACGAGGTCAGGAGTTCAAGACCAGCCTGACCAGCATGGTGAAACCCCGTCTCTACTAAAAATACAAAAAATTAGCCAGGCATGGTGGTGTGTACACCTATAATCCCAGCTACTCGGGAGGCTGAGGCAGGAGAATTGCTTGAACCTGGGAGGTGGAAGTTGCAGTAAGCTGAGATTGTGCCACTGCACTCCGGCCTGGGTGACAAGAGTAAAACTCCGTCTCAAAAAAAATTCAAAAAACAAGAAGTAGAGATCATTCCATCAGTTAACAGATACATATTGAACACCTACTAGGTGCACTGGGATACAAAATTAGTTAAGATGATCCCTGAGCTCAGAGGGTACTCAGTTGGGAAAGGCACATAAATAAAGCTGGACAGGCTGGGCAAGGTGGTTCACACCTATAATCCCAACACTTTGGAAGGCTGAGGCAGGAGGTTCACTCCAAGCCAGGAGTATGAGACCAGCCTGGGCAACATAGCAAGACCCCCATCTTTTAAAAAAACTTTTTTAAATTAGCTAAGCAAGGTGGCATGCACCTGTAGTTCTAGCTATTCAGGAAGCTGGGAGAGGAGGATCACTTGAGCCCAGGGGTTCAAGATTTCAGTGAGCCAAGATCATAGCACTGCACTCCAGCCTGGGCAACAGAGCAAGAACCTGTCTCTAAAAAATAATAAAATAAAATACTATAAACCTGGACAATTAGTGTGATAACTGCTGGGAAAGAGATAAGGACAGGCTACTGTGGGAAGATAGAAGGAAGATACTTAGCCTAGGGGGAAATGGGGGGAAATGAGAGTTCCCAAGAGAGCAACTCCCAAGCTGCCTCCTAGAAGGAGGAGCAGGAACTAGCCTAGTGAATGGGGTGAAGGGAAGGAGGGGGCATAAGATGCAAAGGGAGCAGGCTATGGCTGGGAATGGTCTGGAGATGGGGAGAGCAACAGTTCTCTGGGCAACTGTAGGTAGTCCACTGAGGCTGTGTTCCAGCTGCAGAGGTAGGCCCTAGGGTGCATCAAGAAGGACCTTGTATGTATTGTCAGAGAGTTGGGAGTTTATGAAGGTAGAGATGACCCACTAGGTGCTTCATGACCCGTCTCTCACCTCAAGGCCCTGGCCCAGCTTAACGCCATGTGCTTCTGCGCATCCCCAGACGTTCCTGCTCCCTGAGTCCCTTTAAAGTAAAAGTCACAAAGGTACCCGTCAACCTGGCTTGAGCCAAAGCACATCCTTATTCTGTCGCTTACATCACCAGATTTTCCCACTGTAAATGTGTAAAGAATCCTGAGGTGTTAAGTCAAGATCTTCCTACGACCCCCAAATTCCTACGCAGGAGGACGATAAACTTCTGGCCTATACCATAATGAAGAAATACATGCATAAAAATAATCAGGTGGAGAACAAGGTAAAGTGTGACAACATCAACAACATGCAGGTCAGCTGTGACTATTCAAAACTGGAAGGATCAAGTTCCAAAGTCCAGGCCAGGTGCAGCGGCTCATACATGTAATCCCAGCTCTTTGGGACACCAAGGCTGGTGGATCACTTGAGGTCAGGAGTTCAAGACCAGCCTGACCAATATGGTGAAACTCCGTCTCTACTAAAAATACAAACATTAGCTGGGTGTGGTGGCGGGCACTTGTAGTCCCAGGTACTCGGGAGGCTGAGACAGGAGAACTGCTTGAACCCAGGAGGTGGAGGTTGCAGTGAGCCGAGATCACGCCACTGCACTCCAGCCTGGGCAACAGAGCAAGACTCCGTCTCAAAAATAAAAATAAATTAAAAATAAATAAATAAGTAAAGAAAAAGTTCCAAAGTCCAGAAATTTTCTTAAACCACAAGGAATAACAAAACTGAAGAAGGCTAATCCGTGAGCCTGGGGAGGTCATAAGGAGCTGCTAAGAGAAAAACCACGTGAACCTATTCAACAGTTACCTCCTGAGGAGTGGGAATTATTAAGCACACATCAACAAATATAAAAATCAGTATAAGAACAGCATTGTACTTCTTGACAGCAATACCGGAATCTAGGTGTTAATAAAGCCGTATCTTTGAAATCCTGAATAAACATAATTTATAATGTAGATTGTATGATTAGGCAACATCATCATTCAAAGGTAAAATAGAGTGATGATATTTTTAGACATGAAAAGTACAAAAAGATTTACTTCTCATGGACCTTTTCTTAGGAAGCTATTTAAGAGGAATCTGCTCTACCAAAATATGAGGAAACGCTCGAAATCACAGAAGAAAATGCTAGGATGCTGGAGAAAGGAAGACCCAAGAGAAAGAAGCAAGCTTCCCAAACACTCATTGGAACTGTGGACCAATGACTCTAAGAAAAAAGTACAGATACACACACACACACACACACACACACGATGGATTATCTTATGGGTTTGATTATATGGAGTTGTATTGAAAGGATTTTATCGTTTTAGAGAAACTGAGAGGACATTGTGATAGATCCATAATAAAATAAGCAAAGAAAGAGGCCAATTATTAAAACTCCAAGGAAAACCAAAAGCCATACAAGACGGGAAATTGTATATGATTTGCCTCAACAACGAATAATAAATACATGGTCTCATTAGCATAAACAGTAATGATTTAACCAGATTATGAGAAGGATAGCTTCCTTAATAGGAAATAGTCATACATTATTTGGAAATATATAACTACCAGAAGAAATAGCTCAAATAATTGAATAAGAGATGGAAAAGAGGCCTAAAAAGTATGTTTAAACGGCCTGTATATAGGCCTTCCATATTATTTCCACCTCTGGTCATCTGGTCATCAGAACACAACCCCTAATTTAATAGAGGCATGACTGTATTCTTGACATGTAGAAGATAGAGATTTTTTAATTTGGTATCAGAAACCAAAAGCTAGTTAAATGGTTGCAAAATCAGGAGGCATATTCATCCTTTAAAAGAATACTTGCAGGCAGGGCGCCGTGGCTCATGCCTGTAATCCTAGCACTGTGGGAGGCCAAGGACAGCGGATCACTTGAGGCCAGGAGTTCGAGACCAGCCTGGCCAACACAGTCTCTACTAAAAATACAAAACATTACCTGGGCGTGTTGGCGGGCGCCTGTAGCCTCAGCTACTCTAAGGAAGGAGAATGGCGTGAACCCGGCAGACGTTGCAGTGAGCCGAGATCGCGCCATTCTGTCTCAAAACAAAACAAAAAGCTTACAGACACAAAACGACAAAATAATGCCCTTTAGGGACTCCATCTACCTTGGAAAACAGGGATTTGTGACAGCTTTGGTCGACGTGCATGTGCGTTTAAAATAAAAAGGTAACCTAGGATTTGATACCAGTGACAGTAACAGCTTTATCAAAAAAAGAGGTGGTTTTCCTTGCTCCTTCTAGGGACTAGGGTTTTAGTCTCGTCCACCCTTCAGGCCTGAGGATTTCCGATTGTCTATCAAAGGGTCAAACAAAAAGCTCTCTAAGCTTCTACCCAAGCTTTAAAGTCGAAGGGCTGATCGCGGGGCTTTTTCCTTGGGACGTGGCAGGGGCCTTTGAGGGAAAGAAACAAACGACTCCGGCTTCTCACTCGGCTCCTTACACAAAAGGCATTTTTTTTAACTATCTCTACTTAAAACAAAGTGTTTTTGAGTCAGCAGCCCTTGGAGTGGGTCTAGTCCTCCTGGCGCCCGACACCCACCCCATAGCTGGAGCCCCGGGTGGCCCCGGAGGCCACCGGGAAGCGAGAACTACATCTCCCGGGGTCCCCCGGGGCGGAGGACGCCCACCCGGATTGGCCAGGGGTCGGTGACGCTCAGTGTTTTGGCCCGGAGGGTCACATGTTTCCTTTGTTGTGAGCTGCGGCAGAGACTGGTGGCTGGAGAAGACGCCGGCGCTGGAGAGTGCGCTGCGCCGCCGGCGGCTGAGGAACCGCGGGGTTCGCCGCTGCTGGCTGCTTCCAGCCTTCGCCGAGAGGTACCGGGGGTGACAGCTCCGGGACCGGCCGAAAGGCGAGGAACCGGCCAGAGTCTGAGTCCTCAGGGGCGGAGGGGCGGCGGCGGTCCTGACCACCGGGGTGTCTGCGGGAGGGCAGCCAGCGGCGGCCGGCCTCTCGGAGCCAGATTGGCGGTCTGCGGAGAGGCTGCAGCTGGTCTGCAGGGCCCCTTTCTGAGGCGAGGGGCCTCCAGGTCTCCCTGGGGGTTCTTCCTCCCCGCTCGGTAGCTACAGCCCTGAGGGAGGGCGCCCGCGCCTCCTGGCACTACGGCCCGGAACCGTGGCGCGGCTGGCGCGGCCTGGCAAGGGCGAGGTGGGAGGGGGTGGCCGCCGGGACTGGGGGTAGCCGCAGGTGCGGTCGTCTAGTCGCCGCGGGGCCGGGCGCCGCCGGGGGTGCTGCTTGTTGCCGATGGGCTGCGAACGGGGCGCTGCTTTTTATTTCAGGAAGCGCGGGGGAGTGGGACCGCCTCAAATCCAGCCTTCCCGTTTGGTGGGACGACCGTCGGTTCTGTCCGGGAGGAATGACGGGGTCAAGGTGGGGTTCCCGGGGCAGCGGGCCAGCGAAGCCCCATTAAAGCGATTGCGAAATGCGCTCGGCACTGTCACCTGACCGTTACCCCCGCCCCCGTCCCCTGCGAGCCTTTGTTTACCACGATCGCGACACCGGGCTCGCTGCGGCCGTCCCGGGGGAGCCAGGGCGGGCGGGGGAGCGGGCGTTCAGCCGCCGCAGTCCCCGCCTAACCTCCCCACCTTCTTACCACTCCAGGACTTGGTTTCTTAATTTAGTTCCTAATGGACC